>NC_069785.1:97786781-98426469 GCF_027406575.1 Nycticebus coucang
CAGGATTATTTTGTACTTTTACTCTGCATAACTTTCTATATTAGAAGATTTCAGACTGTAGCACATATATAATGTAACCACTATCAAGGCAAAACAAATAAATATTTGATATATTTGGGGAAGTTTCAGGTAAGCATCCTGCCTCATGATGTCCATCTACAACTGCTTTTCAAATGCCCATTCCAATGTACTTAAAGCTAACGTGTTTGTCAAGTTTTGGTAAATGTGTTTCCAATACAAAATTTTCTTTACATAGTTTTCATAGTCAATGATCTCTGAACATGAGAGCATAATCCTCTTAATGAAAACAATAATCAATTAGCATTATCATCCTTCTATTGGAATGCTAACCTCATGGAGGCGGCTATATGTATAGCTGTTAGGCATGTACCAGTACATGTTAGGCATGGTAAAGAACGGAAAACTCTTCCTCATGATCTTCATCTTCCTTCTACCCTCTTTAATTCTACCACCCTCCAGCTCTCAACATGATCTCAGAAGCATCCCTTACCCGCTGGTCCGCAGCTGCCCCTTCAATGGGACAGTGTTTGTGAGCCCTGTGCTCCTGGGAGTTAGAGCAGAGCGAACACAGCAGGCTCCTGTCCACTTCACAGAACATCTTCTTCTTCTCCTTGTGCGTTCCACACATTTGTTCCTCAGGAATTGCCAGAGACTGGCTTTTCTGGCAACGGACACCAGATTCTTCAGAACAATATTGGTTTTGAACTTTCTCTGCTGTTACGGTTCTCTGCACTCTGGGGAGTGGGCAGGTTGTAGGGCTCCTTCCCAGGAGAGAGAAAGGCAGGGCCTGCAAAAGCTGTGTCCACAGCCTATGGTGACTGGGTCTATAAGGTAGTGCAGGCAGATGGCACAGGTGATTTCCCTCTGGAAGGCTTGCAGTATATCTAGGTCCATGTTACTAAAGAAAGAAAATTAGAATTTATTCTTCTGCCCTAAAGAAGCAAAAGTCTAACCCAAAATACACTCACATGTTGACTGAATAATAAACTCCTATCTAGAGCAGAATAGGTTTTCCTTTGCATGACACAAATGGGAAACTGAGGCACAAACACATTTCTCAAGCTTTGTAGATAACTGGTTGGGTACTTGTCTAACATGTATCTACCTTACCAAACCATTTCTCCTCTAGAAATGTACCAGTTTTCAGCTGGGCGCCGATAACTTAGTGATTAGGGCAGCAGCCACATGCACCAGGGCTGGTGAATCAAATCCAGCCTGGGTCTGTTAAAATTGAATCTGGCCCATGCCTGGTAAAAGAAAAAAAAAAAAATAGCTGGGTATTGTAGCAGGCACGTGTAGCCCCAGCAACTCAGGAGGCTGAGGCAAGAGAATCACTTCAGCCCAAGAGTTGGAGGTTGCTGTAAGCTATGATACCCATAGTTTTATCACCTATTTTCCTCTCTGACATGAGATTGATTTTGAATCAATATTGAGAAATTTGGCAAAACCCAGTGGTTACTGAATTTCCAAAGTGAGACTCTGTCTCAATAAAAAAAAAAAGGAAAGAAAGAAAAAAGGAAAGAAATGTTTTGTGCTGTATTACTTTCCTTTAAGTTGCTCAAACTACAGGAGATTAACCCAATCTGTACCTCAAGGAGTTTGGTCTGGAGGGATCTGAAAATCAGTCAATTCTCATTGCCAGTCATTGACTTGACAATGGAAGTAGGGGCTGAGATTTGATCTCAATTAATTGTTAGAATCCCCCTACCATGACACGTCTCCAACATCACTCTAAAGGAAGTGTTAAGGTTTCAGATATAAATTAAAATTAGCTACCCAAGCACCTGTTATTCTCTAAACAATTTAATTCAATCAACAATTATTTTCTGGTACATTTCCTCTTCCAAGCCCTATGTCTCAATCAACTCAAAGATACGCTGCTGACTACAACGTCCTTATAAATAGATAAGAAATGTTTCACAAAAAGAAAAAAAATTATAAAATGCAGTAATGTAGAGAATGCCACTGTGTCTTGTGTGTCTCACTCATGAGGTAGAAAATACCTTCCAGCTAACCAATTGATAAAAATGAATAAGAAAAATGTATATACAACATGTTTATAAAACAAATTTTCTCCATTGATGTCTTTTGTTGTCTCTAACAGATTCCCTCCCCAAATCAACTTTTGAATACAGGAGACAAACTTAACTTTGTAAAATTGGATCATATTTCGACCAGTCTCTTTTTATATAAATACCCTAAGTGGTTGAATCTGTTCTATCTTTGTTATCTATATCTTGCATACAAATCGAATATCTAGAGCCTGCTTGATGGAGAAAAACCAAAGTGATAATGGTGGGCAACTAAGAATAACAAGAGAAACATAAATATAGGATTGGGAGGAGTGGTGCAGCCATGCTCATCACCAGCCTCAAGCAAAGACATCAGCTTTAGTATATAGGGAAAGTTAAAGTTGTTTGTGCAGAGACAGTGTAACCAAGGAAAAATATCTTCAACTTTATGGGCTTCTGTAGGTGCTAAGGAAAAGGTTACAAAGAAGGTAATGAAAAACAATCTAGTCCATTACAATTGTTTCATCACAAGACTTCTGTCCATTGAAGTAAAAGGTAAAAGCTTCCTGGGAGAGGATGAAAAACAAGGTGAAGAAAAACATGTTGTTCTTGAAGGAAGAGGGCATGTGGCGGTCATTCTTAGAATGTTTCCAAGTCGTGGGGGCCCCCACCACCTCATGACTGTTCTCCACCACAGACCAGTAAATACACTATTGACATTAGATCTTCCAGGTCTTTGAAAAACACCAAGCATACTTTCACATTGAGAAGAAATAATAAATATCATGTAATAAAATTCATTGTACAATAAAACTGGGGTCTGTTTTCTATAGTAGATAAATGCAGATAGCATTCTCATTACTGAGGTTCCTTCATGATCACTAATATCATCTTTTTCAGTGCCTAAACATTTACTCATTTTTAGTATTTAAGTTTATAAATGGAAGCTTCTAAAGTGACAATATTGCCACCGTCAAGAGCAATATTTTCCTAAGAAAGTTAACAGTTATTTGAATATCTCTTCTATGTGTACATGAAGCACCACTTATAAAGTAGTATGTAATGTGTGTATGCATGTATAACATATTTATAGAATAAAATGTTCCTGGCCAGTCTCCAGAAACATAGCTCAGTGTTTAGGGTACTGGCCACATACACCTGGGCAAGTGGGTTTAAACATGGCACGAGCCTACCCGACACATAGCAGAAAATAACACAGCTCTGTTCGGCCCCATAATTACTAGCTTTCCACCCCTGGCCTCCCCCAATTTAACCTGCTTCAATCTCACCAGTACAGGAGGGTTTATAAAGCCTGTTCTCTCTTCCTCCAACTCAACTTTTCCATTAGGTCTAACTCCTTCTGGGAATATGTTTCCTCTGCAGCCACTCAACCTATAGTGCCTGGATGCTAACCATTCTGGTCTTTCCACTTGAGTTTTCCTCACTCCCAGGTCTCTTTTCTCAATGAGTCCTCCCTAACTCAAGCCCTGATGCATCACCCTACTTCCAGACAAAAAATTAGAATTAGCTACCCAAGCACCTGTTATTCTCTAAACAATTTAATTCAATCAACAATTATTTTCTGGTACATTTCCTCTTCCAAGCCCTATGTCTCAATCAACTCAAAGATACGCTGCTGACTACAACGTCCTTATAAATAGATAAGAAATGTTTCACAAAAAGAAAAAAAAAATTATAAAATGCAGTAATGTAGAGAATGCCACTGTTGTGTACAACAATATTATACAATTTTTCCTCCCCGTACTCCTCAGAACAGGCGTAGCAGCTGGACTTGGCATAGGCATTGCAGGCATCGGTACGTCAACTCACTTTTACCACCAACTCTTTTTAGAACTCAACGAAGATATGGTAAAGGTAGCTGAGGCTTTAGTTACCCTACAATCCCAAATTAATTCTGTAGCCGAGTCTTTAGTTACCCTACAATATCAATTAATTCTGTAGCTGCAGTAGTCCTCCAAAATCGCCCAGCCTCAGATTTAATTACAGCAGAAAAAGGAGGCATGTGCATTTTTCTGGGGAGAAGAATGTCATTTCTTTGTTAATCGGTCAGGAATAGTCACCGGCAAAGTAAAAGAAGTCTGAGAAGCAATCAAACAGCCAAACAAATCTTGAGTCATCTACTCTCTTTTCTGTTCACCATCCTCTAACTGACATTTACACCCTGAGGCAGCCGGTAGCAGATATGGGTGCTCCTGTTGCTGCAGGGAAACTGCCCCGTGAAACCAACAGACACTTTTACACCAATGCTGGGGGGAGGAACTTCAATCACGGAGGAAACTCAGCTGCCTTGGGGTGTAAAACAAGTTCTGGGGATCCTTTTCCCCCCTCAAACTCTTTTATACTTTTTTCTCAACTCTGTAACAGTTAAAAAAGTTACAGTTATACAGATATTAGATCATGGGAACATTTTTAGGTAGCAGGGGAAAAAAAATCACAAAGTTAATGATTATATTTCTCAAGAAACCAGGGTGCTGATATTTGTTATGTTGACTCTTTCAAGGTTATTCCTGGTCAGTGTAAAGAGTTTTTGTTGTTGTTGTTGTTGTTTGTTTTGATCTTTGGAGGATGCATTCCTTTGCAGCTGTCTGCTGCATTCTCAGGACCACTAAGAAAAGTAAGATTTATTTCTCCTTCCTCACTATCTCATTCCTAATGTTCTGGGGCTGTGTGGTAGGTTTTGAAGTAAAAGATTGTGGACTAAATGCAGAGGAATAAAGCAGAAGTGAACTGAGATGGGAGAGTGTTGGCAAGGGGAAGAAAGATGGAGAAAAGGGGAGGCAGAGAAGAAAAATCAAAGAGGAGAGACAGTGAGAATGAGAAGGGAGAGGTAAAAAGAATGACAAATGGACAAGAGAGAGGGAGAATAAAAGTAAATAAATGAAATGAATGAATGGTGACCAGGATCACACTGTCTTCAGTCTGTTTGGGTTCTGCCCTGCTGGTCTCCTATAGTGATGGGATGCAGTGGGGGGTGGCTGCCCCTGACCTTCTGGAGTAAAGCAAACCAGGCCACAAGAGCTGGGGCAGGGCCTGGCTCAGAGGCCTCTTCTGTGCTAAGCCTACCTCTGGCTGATTGCAGGGCTAGGGTCAGCTCTGAGAAGAGTGCCTTCTGCCACCTGGGTGGTGACTGATGACCCTTCATGACTGGGCAAGGATTGCCTCCTCTGTCTGCCCAGAACTGGCACTGCTTCTTTCATGGTTCAGCCCATTCTGACCCCAGACTGCCTTTCCTATGGATTGTAAGCTTCTTGAGGATGCTTTAGGTAGCCCGGGGGCCCTTCACTTTGCAGTGCATGGTGCTTTGGGCAAGCCCACTTGGATCCCTTGTCTGAATGATATTTTTAAATGCATGGAGTAAAACACACAGAATTAGCAAAGAAAATGAATTACACTGAAATAGAATTATCAACACATTAAAATGTGATATAACAGATATGCCTCTCTATTACTATAGTATAGCAGTGTATCTGATCGGCATCATAATTTCAAAATAGCGATCAGTGTACCTGATGCATTGTGTTATCTGTAACAATTTTGCTGTGACAGCTAAGTCCCAGGTACTACTAATACTGTTAGAAAATGCTAAATTTCAGTTAGAGGATGGTGAACAGAAAAGAGTAGTTTTTCCTTCCATGCTCACAGACTCACTGGATTCTTCCCATGGACTCCTTGGTGGTGGTGGGGGGTGTGTGTCTTTGGACTCAAGCTCGCTGGTCAGGCCCTTCTGCCTTCCCACCTCATCTCTTGCCGCTCTCTCTGCCACCCTGCCCCAGGCTCCTGGCCTTCGGGCAGTGCCTTCTTGCATGCAACAAATTCTTCCTAAGTAAGGGTCTTCACACCTCTTGTCCCTGCTACCTGGAATTCTCTTTAAGCCCCTCACCTGGTCCCTCACTCCTGTCGTCTCAACTTATTTCCTCAGACAAGCCTTCTCTAATGTCCCAGGCTAGATTGGAGTACTCCTGTTTTTCTTGTGACAAAATTTAGTGTATCATTTTTCCAGTGCTTATTATAATTTAGAACTTATTATCAAGCAAATGGACACATAAACAAGCTATGTTCAGCCATGAAGACTCAAAACTTCATGGGAATAGTGATCACATGTGGTTTGCTCTTTGCTATAAACCAAGAGTTGGCAATGTCTGTTGCCTAACAGTGATCAGTGTATGCTTGAAGAATGGATGAAAGGATGAATGGATGAAGGGTTGGGACAATGTCTGATTTTTCTTTGTACCCTCAGTTTTCAGCCCCACGTCAGTGGATGTTGGTGCTCACTTGCTTATAGCTACATGAATTCAAGTTACCTGGCTGGATCGAAGGTTGATGAAGGTAATGCCTCACAGCTGTGTCTAGGCCCATCCTGGTCCCCAAACCTGCTAAGACAGCACCCAGCCCTGGGACTGCCACTCCTGGGCCCAGCTGTTTAATTCCCTTGATGTTTCTTTATTTATTTTTTAAAATATGTGATGTAACAGATATGCCTGTAGATTTTTTTTAAGTAAATTAATTTCAGGTTAAAGTGAGAGTACAAACATCCAGGTCTAGACATCCAGGACATCAACCAGGTTAGGTACAGTCCCTCTGTGTTTGTGACTCACAGCAAAAGGTGTGCCAAATACCCACACCCCATACCCGTTCAGTAAGAGGACCCCAACCACCTTTCCCTCCCTCTCCTTCACTACCCTGCTCCCCAACTTGAATTGAAATGGATATTCCTTTATTTTTGATTCCGGCTCCCAATTTCTGGTTTTGGATTTGTGTGGCTGACTTTGGGATGAGTTTTGAGCACTGTGTTAGTTGCTGTATAGACCATCCTCATCAGCACCCCTCTCAGTGGGTTTGGTGTCTTGTGGACATGGGGCTGGGCTGGGATGTGAGTCTCTGGCCTAGACAGGAGCAGAGAGATCTGTCTCTACTCTGGAGAGCTCAGTGAGAAACTTAGCTCCCTCCTGGCAACTCGCTCATAGTTTACTTCTGATCTTTGTCGCTGTGCAAATACTCATGCCTTTGATATGTCTTTGCTTCTATTTAGTGAGCAAGCCGCTTAGCCACTTAGTGTCTCAGGACAGTGTGGCAGGGAGGTTGGGTGGAGTGGGGGCAGGAGAGCACTGAGAACAGAGAAAAGAGCCCGAAAAAAGTGGGGGAGAAGGCCCAGTCCTCCACCTGCATCATGACGTCTTCCTGCCCAGGGCAGGGGCTTGTCCTGCTGCTTTTTAGCAGTATTCACCTGATTGAGTCTTGACCTTTCTTGGTCAAGAAAAAAAGGCATACTGGGGAAATTAAGGCAGAAATCTAATACTCATGAAGTGCCACTTATCCACAGATTGGAGGACAGTGTCTTAAAGTATATAATGTCAGAATTGCAAAAGCTTTCAATAAATATGTATGCTTATGGGTCCAGGCAAAAGTGGAATAAAGTCTAATTGCTGAATAATTCCACATGAAGTCATGAAATAGGGCCTGTCACAGCCTACCCATCATCAGGTGTAGGGCTTGGGTAGAGTGTGGTTGTCTAACGTAATGACACGTGGCATGCAGCATTCACCTAGCAGATGTCCTTGCCAGCCCAGCACAGGGAAGGCCTTTAGTTAGAATCACAGCAAACTCTCAAGTTGTTGTTTATCTTTCTATAGTTCAAGTTTGAGCCACTTTTCATAGGTGCTGATTAGTGTTCAGAGAGCCTGCTAAGGTTTGGTTAGGTACTCACTGGAATTAAAAGTTTTTCTTCCAAATGGCAAATGAACAAGATATTATCAGTAAAAATATATATATATATATTAAACATCAGTTATCACTCACACTTAGTTTGCATTTAATTTTCCTTCTTATTCAAGCTTCTTTGGAGGAAGCAACAAGAAAATACATTTGAACAAATCCACCCTGCTCCAAATATTTTCCCCTCATGAAACCAAAGGCATTCTGACAAATCTTTTTCCATTAATTAAAAACATATCTTGTATGATGGAGGGAAAATTTAATCCACAAACTCTGGGTTAATTTCCTCTTCAGATACCTGCATGTAATGTTTCTGAGAGCTGATCTGATCTGATCTGATCTCAGTGATTTTCTTTCAGTGCTCTTTGACCAAGGGCCAGCAAACAAATATGAGAATGGGAGCTGCTCAGATTTTCTTCACTTTTGCTACAAAGCATCCTGTTGAGTTTGCAGAGAGAGAGGGAGAGGAGGACTCCAAGCTTTCCTCCCGGCATGGAGCAGTCTCTGGGCATTCCAATGCACTTCCTCCTCAGAGCCTCCCTCCTGGGTTCCCTGCCTCCAGTATTTACCTCCTTTCGATTAATCCTGTACAGAACTATCATGTAGACTTCTTTTAAAGTGCAGGTCTTGCCATGTTCTTTTCTTGCTTTAAACAAAACTCTTTCTGGAGTCAAGTGTGAACTCTCCAAGGTCCTCATCCTACTTTTTATGATGCTTTGGCCAAGCCCTCTGTTTCTTGTGTAGAAACAGGCCTGGGACCCTCATCCTCGCTGGCTTTGCTTGGACCTTCCACCATCCAAAAGCAGGGAGTCATTGTCTTTGTCCTTCCCCAGATCTCAACGATCTCTGGACCTGCCCTGGCTTCTTGCTACTGTTGGGGAGACAAAACTCTACCTCGACCCTCAGGGGGTCTTCTAGCTGGGCCTGAGTATTATATTGACATTAAGCAAATTGATAGGAGAAAAGCATGCAAATTTATTTAATACAAATTTTACCTGACCACAGGAAATTTCATAAGGAAATGAAGATCTGAAGATGCAGTTGGAGTTCAATATTTAAATACCGAATTGGAGAAAGAGTAGTAAATTTTGAATATAGGACAAGGCAAAAGGGTTTTGGCCAGTATAGTTAATGTCTTGGACAAGTGGCCAGGGGGATAGGGCTCGTCTAACCCGGTTTGTTTGTACAGATTTCCCTTGGACTCAACTTCTCATCTTCAGTGATAAAAATGATACTTTCCTTCTGGTACAGAAAGGACATCTTTCATATGGCGATTTTATCTCCTTTTAAGTTTCCTTTTAAGAAAGTGAAAGAGATTCAGAGTAATCTTCTAGTACTTGCTGTTTTTTTTATGTGTCTTTGACTCAAAATAGTCACTATGCTTATGTGACATTCTGGGGGTAGCACTATGGATTCCATTTCTTCTTAGTATTGGTGCTTCCAGTCAGAGTCTGGCAGGACACACCTGTAGTTGACATGTTGGGTTTATTATTGACTCAGTGAGGGAGAATGTTCACTCAGTAAGAGGACATTAGATCAAACCTTTAATAGCGTTTGGGCTTTGGATAAGTAATTTGGGGAGAGAGTCTAAGGAAGTGGATGCTTGCTATGCACTGAGAGGGCAGGAACTATTTTTTGATTTGATATCTTAATAACTGTTACTGGCAGGCAGGACAGACCTGAGTGAGAACAAAGCAGCAATTAGCAAAGCAGCAGTCACTAACTTTAGCCCAGAGAGGGAGATGTTAAGTAGGCTGCAGGCAGTACTCTTCTCATTGTCTGGTGACCTTGCCTGATGTCAGTGTTCTGGGAGATGCGGTATACGTAACATAAGGACAGCATGGTCTAGCTGTGTCAGAGCAGTTCTCTGATGTCAGGGACCCACACTTTCCTTGGGGACCCTCCACCTCTTGTTTTATGCAACAGTCCTCTAGGGAATGGCTTTTTTCTTCACCTAATTTTATGAGCTCCCTGAGGCCAAGCCTCAGCCTGACCCATGTCTGTCTCTTGCAGTGCAAAACCTGAGGCTTTTCCTATTCAAAAGTAGACACAATGGAATATCAAGTCAGAAAGTTAGCTGAGTGTGGTGGCTCTAGCACTCTGGGAAGCTGAGGTGGGAGGATTGCTTGAGCTCAGGAGTTCAAGACCAGCCAAAGCAACAGTAAGACCCATCTCTACTAAAAACAGAAAAGTTAAAAAACTTTTAAAAAATAACAAAAATAAAAGTAAAATGTTAGCCAGGCTTTGTGGCTACTTGGGAGGCTGGGGCAGGAGGATTACTTGAGTCCAAGAGTTTGAGGTAGCTGTGAGCTATGCTGATCCCACTGTGCTTTGTGGTGGGTGACAAACTGAGATCCTGACTCAAAAAACAAAAATAAAAATAAAAAACCCAAAATCCAAACCAGAAAATGGCTGGGAAACACCTTTTAAAACTTCAAGAGACATAGGCATGAGAACCTCAACTCTCTGACTTGCACATGGCTCCAGAAGCCACATTATTGCTCCTCCCTATGTTGACATCGACAGGGGATGGAGAAGAGGATATTCATTGCCATGGTTTCTCCCTGCCTGGCTGGGGCTGGCAGTGGCTGTGTTTCGAGGGTAGGTCTCTCCAGGTTTTAGTAAACACTCCCTCCACTGCCCTTGGATTTAATGCTGCACACATTCTGCAAACAGTCCCTTTGTTAGATGATCCTTGAGTGCCATCTATTTCCAGTAGGATTCTAATATGTATCAGTATGAATTGATACTATTAGGTTTTCATATTAAGTCACAGCCACTGGTTCCACTTACACAGACCAATAGCAGTGAAGTGTATCGGCATCTCCTGGTTGGTAGTTTCCTGACATTTTCTTTGATCCCCTGACTCAGAGTTGGCTGGTTTATCTAGCTATCAATCTGAGTGGCTTCTTGTATCCTTTAGTGTTTCTCAAACTGTGCGGTCTATGGAATTGATTTAGAGCATCATGACCCAACACTAAAAAAATAAATAAATAAAAAGAACAGAAATCGTTAGAATACATTCCACAAAGTAAAGGTAAGTACTGTTTTATTGAACTTTGGCTTCAGCCGTGTGTTTGTATGTGTGTGGGAATCTGCATAGAGTTGCAACGTATAATGTATTCTTGCTGTACCCCAGCCTGAAGATTCTGAAAGCCCTTGTTCCAAAGACAGCTGCAAAGGTCTCAGGAGACCTGACTGGTTATTGGAGCTGCAGCCTGTGCTGCACCTCCGCATTCACTGTGGGTCTCAAAGAGGGATGTATGCTTCAGACACCTGGGACCAGGAAGCCTAAAGCTCATACTATGGCCCCTCTATTCTGAATGATACAGGGCACCCCCATTCAAGACTGGACAGGGGACCCCAGTTTCCCAGACCTGGGCAAATTCATTGAAGGAAAGCCCTGACCTTTTGCCCCAAACTGGAGGGACTGCACTCATTCATCTGTCGATAATGCTCATTAACTGCAAGTCCTGGCCAAATGTAATTTTCTAGGCCTTGTACACCTAGACAAAGGACCGGCACAGAAACCTCTCACTTGTGTGTTTCCCTCTGCCAGAAGCTCTGATGCTTTTTACTCCTTTTGTATTCCTCCTTTCTGTCTAATAAAGTCCTATCTTACCACTAATCTGTGATCCGTGGGTTCACTCTTCGAATCCCGGAGACCAAAGACCTACTGAAGAAAGAAATTCTGGTAACATGAAGACTGCGCTTTGGGGGACACTGCTTCTAGAAGAGGTGAATTGGAGAGGAAAGCAGTGGTCTTCCCTTTGGGTGACCCTGTGCTGCTGGAGGCAAGTCAGGGTGGTGGGGAGGGGCAGGAGCAGAGCAGGAGGTCCTTTGTTCACTTAGCTCAGTGGTGCTGGCTGCCTTGCAGACTGCTGGAATCCCCCAGAGGCACCTCAGGTTTTAGGCATTCTTATGTCCCAGCACCAGCACGGGACCTAGGCACTCAACATGCATCTGCTGATGTAATGACTCCAGTCCTGCTCCTGACCCTCTAGGGAGGCAGTATGGAAGGAGAAAGGGCTTTGTAGTCAGAACCACGCACCCATGTGTTACTTTGGAATTTGTTCTTTAATCTGTTGAAGCTATACCAAAATGCATTTTTTGGGGGAATAGTTTTACTTCGTCACCCTCCATAGAGTGTGGTGGCATCACAGCTCACAGCAACCTTAGTAGCTGGGACCGTCCCAACCAAGTAGCTGGGACTACAGGCAACCCACCTTAAACCAAGCTATTTTTTTTAGAAACAGGGTCTTGCTCAGGCTGGTCTCGAAACTGTGAGCTCATGAAGTCCACCCGCCTCCGTTCGCCTCAGCCTCCCAGAGTGCTAGGATTACAGGCACCAAGCCCAGATGTAAAATGCATTTTAAATGAAGTCATGACTTCAAGCAGAGGACCTGACACATATTCGATGTCTTGGCAATGTGATTTTTCTTCTCTCCCTGAAACTCCCTCTCTCGCTTACACACCTGCTATAGTTTTACCACCATTTAAATAGTCTATGGTCTGCCTGCCTCCAAGGAGACCACTGCCTTGTATAGCAACTATTTCTAGTTTTGTGGTTAATGTCTATCTCTTTGTAGTGTGCCTTCATTATTCCTGGTTGTATTCACCGTGGCTTCTTTTATTGGAGATTAAATAATTGGAAAGGCAGAAGAGTGAAGAATGAAGCATGGTTTGTTTTGTTTTGTTTTCAGGCCCTCATCTCCGGTTCAGATGAGCCAGGACTGTTTGTCCCTGTACTTCCCTGGGTCTGTTCCTGTGCGTTTCCAAGCTCCCTCTCTAATCCATAGTACTGATGTGCACCACAGACCTGTCCCCATCTCAGAGCAGCGACTTCTTGTTGTAATGTTGCAATCATTGCACAGTCTGTTGGTGGTAATAATGTGAAATTTAGCTTTCTGAGAAATGTAGGGGTTTCTTGAGGACAATAGTTAACAGCGATAATCTTTATGTTCATCTTTTTTTTTTTTTATTTTCCTGGGGGAGTGGAGGGAAAGTCATTAACTGTTTGGTGAGCATCAAGGGGGCTTCAGACTTGGAAAGGGTTTGAGGCAGTATAGTGAATAGTTTTTATGGGAACCAGTGAGTGACTGAATGGACCTGGAGCAGGAAAGAGGTGTTAAGTGGAACAAACAGGCTGAGCGCCCAGATATCCCTGGGCACTGCTTCCTAGTTCCCCTTCCCCAAGGCACTGCCAGTGCTCAGGACAGAGAACAAGACTGGATCCTCCCACAGAGAGGCCAGAGTCAGATGTGGAGACCAAGGCAGGGCACCTTTGCTTGCTATTCCAGGGAAAGTCTGCAGATGCCACCCTGGCCCAGGGGCTCCTAGTAATGACAGGGGTGTTCTAGATCCAAAATCCCATCTCTCATTTCCATCAAGTACCCCCCACACCGTTTACACAAACCTACACCATTAGATGGGGAGATCTTGAAGACCCAGACTCTGGTCGCCGGATTTGGTCTTACTCTGAGCATGGTAAGCAGTATTGGCCAAGTAAACATTTGCTGAAGGACTGACCCAATGAACAACTGAGTGAGTGAAAGAAAATAGGTCTGCATGCCCCAGGTTGTGTTGGGGATCTGAGTCTTTCTGGATCCCATGGTCCCCACCGTGGTCATGCTGGGCTGTGCTGTTCCCTGGAAGGCTGAGCCCCTCCCAAAACAAATGCAATGGAGTTCCTGGACACCACTTGTGCAAAAGACTGAGGGAATTCGTTTTGATGTCTCCCTTTCAGCCAAAAGGAGTGTTAACTCCTGTAATGAAATAGCCTGGGTTACATGGAAAGATGTTTGTGAAGATTCTTGGTCTGTGTGGGGCAGGAGTTGGAGGCGTGATTGAGAGCAGCAGTGACTTCTTCCATAGAACCCTGGTGCAGCTTGTCCTTCGTGTACGGGAGGGATTGGGCACACAGGGCCTTGTGAGTTTTTTTTCTCATTCCTCCTGTAAGCTAATCTCCAACTTGCTGTGCTCCCTATTCTGGTTTCCCCCAGGAGGCTCTAAGCTCCTTGCTAGCAGAGGCCACGTCTACATTTCCTTGCAAGACCCAACGTGTCTCTCATATGGTTGGCGTCCGATCATTCTGCAATTGCCAGATGAATAGGATGTTTAAAGGCAAGTGGTGTTTCAATTATTTTGGCTTTCTAGAAGAGCCAGGGATGGAAATCCTGCAGTCTTTTCCTGTGCTTATCTCTGAAGAGTGAGAAGAGAGGCTCAGCGCCTATAGCTCAAGTGGCTAAGGCACCAACCACGTACACTGGAGGTGGCGGGTTCACATCCAGCCCAGGCCCACAAAACAACAATGACAACTATAACCAAAAATTAGCCAGGCGTTGTGGCGGGCACCTGTAGTCCCAGCTACTTGGGAGGCTGAGGCAAGAGGATCGCTTGAGCCCTAGAGTTTGAGGTTGCTGTGAGCAGAGATGCCATGGCATTCTACCCAGGGTGACAGCTTGAGACTCCATCTCAAAAAAAAAAAATAAAATAAGAGAGAACACATAGTAGCACGCTAAGGCACCAACCACGTACACTGGAGGTGGCGGGTTCACATCCAGCCCAGGCCCACAAAACAACAATGACAACTATAACCAAAAATTAGCTATAGGCGCTGAGCCTCTCTTCTCTGCACGCTCATGGCAGGCCGTTTCTCATTTCCCCAAATGACCAATCCCATTGTGCTATGCCCATGTTAGATTGTTTAGGGAAAACAGAGGAGAGATGTTATAATACTCAATAACCTGAAATTGCACCAGGATGGAGACTAGAGGTGTTTGTTTCTTTTTAAGTGAAGCACGCATGGCATTCAGGAATGACTGACTGGTGAGGAGGGAGGACACGGAGGGGAATGCTGCATGGTTGCTGTAGGCTATGGATTAAAGCAAATGACTGCCCCCAAACAGATGAGTGGCCTCCAACCCCTGTTACCTGAAGGGAGATAAATTGGCCAAAAATTTGGCCAGACAAGGCTTAGTTTCCACAGTAGCCTTTTATTCTTGAGCTTAAAAGAAAACTCACAATGCCCACATTGCGCCCTAGGTGAGTGAAACCAAACTCTGTGGGGACAGAACAAGTGCAAGTGAGGCTGAGCCCCCCGCCAACATTATGGTACAGGTGGTTCAAAACTCTTAACTGGCCAGGTGTGGTGAATCATGCCTGTAATTCTAGCACTCTGGGAGGCTGAGGTGGGTGGATTTCTTAAGCCCAGGAGTTCAAGACCAGCATCATTACTAAGAGCAAGTCCCCATCTCTACTAAAAATAGAAAAAACTAGCCAGGCATCGTGGTGGGTGCCTGCAGTCCCTGCTACTTAGGAGGTGGAGGCAGGATAATCTCGTTTTTTTTTTTTTTTTTTTTCTTTTTGACACAGAGTCTCACTATGTCACCCTTTGGTAGAATCCCGTGGCATCACAGCTCACAGCAACCTCAAACTCCACAACGCCCAGCTATGTTTTGTTTGTAGTTGTCATTGTTGTTTGGCAGGCCCGGGCTGGATTCAAGACCTCCAGCTCCAGTGTATGTGGCTAGCGCCCTAGCCACTGAGCAACAAGCCCCGAACCAGGATAATCTCTTGAGTCCAAGAGTTTGAGGTTGCTTTAAGCTATGTTGCCACAGCACTCTACCCAGGGCAACAGAGTGAGACTCTGTCTCAAAAAAAGAAAACCAAAAACATAACGCCTTAAGCGACCTCTTGGATCTGCCAGAAAATGTGGAATACAGAGGGAGCATGATTATCAAAAAGCGCCCACCAGGCTGGCCACGCATAGCTCAGTGGTTAGGGCTCCGGCCACATACACCAGGGGTTTTTCGGGTTTGTACCCAGCCCAAGCCTGCTAAACAACAGTGACAACAACAACAACAACAAAAACAAACATAGCAGGTGTTGTGGCAGGTGCCTGTAGTCCCAGCTAGTTGGAAGGCTGAGGCAAGAGAATCACTTAAGCCCAGGAGTTTGAGGTTGCTATGAGCTGTGATGCCATTGCATTCTACTCAGGGTGACATAGTGAGAATCCGTCTCAAAAAGAAAAACACCCACCAAACATGCTGTGGGCTCCCTTTGTAGGGAGCCCTTCTGAGCCTGCTGCCCATCTCTGCCCCAAATTTGGGAAAGTCCTGATGTGATGTTCTTTGTTCACCAGTCAGAGAAGAGAAAAGGTCCACAGATCAGACACCTCTGGAATGAGGGCTCCATTTGGAAAGTGATAAAATGTATTATTTGGTGTCAGAGAGAAAGCAGGAGAAGTAGATGCAGTCCCTGAAGTTTGGCACTTTCTGCTGGCATGTGGCAGAGCAGGTAGCAACCTCTGGAACGCAGATTCATTTGGGAATGCCACCATGGGCGGAACGCAGACTTTAAATTCCACTCACTCAAGCATTCACTACCTTTTTATGAAAACTCCACTTCTCATTGAAATTACCAGTTTAAAATTATGGTCTTTTGTCAAGTATATCTAAGAAATGACCTTTCTGCATTTGAAATGCTATAAAAATTAAGTTTTGCTAGGCTGTGGGCTGTACTCTTGGGACAGGTTTTTTTAAAAAGTACTGGATATTGCTTTCAACATTCTCTAATTGCCTAAATTAATAATGGCATTTTTTTCTTTGGCTTCTGTAAGAGACAAATGAATTTGAATCTCTCTCAAAAGACCTGAGTCTTCAGCTCTCTTTCTGATTGCATTTTGCATTCATTATAGATTTTGAAATTATCTGCAAGGTCACTTCTTCTACATATGCCAACCTCCCCCAACCCTACTTTTTCCTTCTAGCCTCTAGTTCCAAAGGTTTTGCTTGGAAAAGGAAATAGAATGAAAGTTTCTGGGCTTTTCTAAAGTCATGTTGGCCACAAATCCCCACAGACCAGATGTTCATTTTGATTTTATTACAGAACAAAAAAATAATTCTCCTTAGGGAAATTACAGAGAGACAAACAGAAACACAAGCACTTTATATTGTACTGTTAAATGAGCTATTCAGCCTGCCTGAAAAGTACTATATACTTATCAAAAAATATCTGCCCCCCCCCTTTTTTTTGAGATAGAGTCTCACTACGTCACCCTGGGTAGAGTGCTGTGACATCACAGCTCACAGCAACCTCAAACTCTTGGGCTCAAGTGATTATCTTGCCTCAGCCGCCTGTGTAGCTGGAACCACAGGTGCCTGTCACAACACCTGGCCATCCTTTTGGGGGGTTGTTGTACTTGTCAGTGTTGTTTAGCAGGCCTGGACTCTGCCACCTTCGGTGTATGTGGCCGGCACCCTACAGTGAGCTACGGGCATGTGGCCCTTTCTTTAATGTGTTTGTTACGACCTTAACTAACACACATAAATATTGCCTTTTAAAAACCCCAAAGATACAAAGGACACGAGAACAACAGCAACAACAAAATGCTGTCTTTGATGTCCTTATGGGAAGGCATAGTAAAGAGGCTGACATTTTCAGATGTCTAAGATGTCCGTGTTAAGGGAAATAAAATACAGTTATTGACTTTGAAATGGATAGCCATTTGCTTAATTCAGAGAATCTTTGCTCAAATGGGCAGTTATGCTGATGAAAGAAATTGATTTGATGAGCTCATTAAATGAGCTCATCTTTTTAGTATAGAAATAACTGGTCCTGGGTGGCGCCTGCAGCTCAAAGGGGTAGGGCACCAGTCCCATATGCCAGAGGTGGCAGGTTCAAACCCAGCCCTGGCCAAAAACTGCAAAATAAAAATAAAAAATTAAAATTAAAAAACTGGTCCTGTGGATAGCCTTTTTATTCGAGAACACTATAACCAAGAAATCTTTCAAATGATCATTATACAATGAATGCCCTGAGGCTTTAAAAAACATTTATTTCAAAATTATCATAAGCGTACAATGATTCACCAATGCAAAAGCAAGAGAGAGAGAAAAAACAACTAAATGCTAAGTGCCATCAAATTTTCCCAGCTGAAAATAACTGGACAGATTTTTTTTTTCCTTTTCTAAAGTAATGGTACCCAAAGATATTTAAAATCTTATTGCTTATGGATATGGAGCTTAAATATGTTTTTCATCTTAAATTTGATATTAGAGTAACAAGATTATAGAAAATGATACAATGTGATTGGAAGAAATATAGTTCCATTAAATTTGTAACATACCAAATTAAATGTCATCTGAAATTTTCTAAAAATCGGCAGTAGTTTCTTAATTTAAGTTTTGCGTTGGTGGGAAAGAATATTTGGAGTAGGCCACACTTGTTAGAGACTTTTCCTGTGCATTTTCTACATTTCCCAGCCTCCTTGCAATCAGGGAGGCCGTATGACTAGTTCTGACGAATGGGCTATAAGCAGAAATACTGAAGCATTTAGGAAGTGATCAGCACTTTCTTGCTGTGGTGAACTGGAAGCCAACTTTTGATGTAGTGGCACTTCAAGCATGAGGTTTCTGGATCACCGAGTCACAGCCTGGAGGACTATGACTCTGCAGAACTGTCTGAGCAGCATCACAACTCGCCTTAGCAAGAAATCAACTCTTAGATTTTTTTTCTTTTTTGCAGTTTTTGGCCAGGGCTGGGTTTCAACCTGCCACTTCTGGCACATGGGGCCAGCGCCCTACCCCTTTGAGCCATAGGTGCCACCCTCAACTCTTAGATTTTTAAGGGGCTGAGATTTCAGGGTTAATTTGTTACTGTGAAATAGCCAAAGCTATTCTGACTCATAATCTCATCATAGGGTTGTTAAGAGGAGCTGATGGAGCCCAAAGTCCTATTTGCAGGTATTCAGCCTGCCTGAAAAGTACTATATGCTTCTCAAAAAGTTTTGTAGTTTTCTATTGTAAAGGAGGAATTGATCTTTCCAAAGGAAGGCTGAACCTGCGTAGTCAGGCAAAATTTACACTTAAGGATTCCTATGGACAGTCCAAATGGTTAATTTAGGAAAACCAGTCCAGAATTTATTTGTTTTAATGGCAGATTTTCCTATTTCCACTGGTCTTAAATAAGGTACTTATTCAGTTTGTGGCGGGCACCCTACAACCCTTTGGTATAGGTTGCCTTTGACACTGAAGAGGATTCTTTAGGAGATATTAGTGGATTTTCAGCAAGAGGCCCTGATCTCTTAGTCCTTGCCCATACTATCCCTCACTTGAACTGCCTCTGCGTCTGTCACAGTTTCAGAGGCCAGAAAACTGTGATGAGACTCCAGCGCACTGCAGTCATCTGCCAACTTGGAGACACCGTGTGTGTACCTGTTCCAACTGATGGCCCTTTCCACCAAAATCTTTCTCAAAATCAACATTTGTTTCCATGTCTAAATAATTTTGTTTTTCTGACCCAATAAGAAACAGAAAATCTGGCTGACTTTACCCCTGGGGTGCAGAAAATAATAAACCTGCCTTCCCAGCCCAGGGCCGTGGCTCATGCCTATAATCCTAGCACTCTGGAAGGCTGACAGGAGGATTACTTGAGCTCAGGAGTTTGAGACCAGCTTGAGCAAGAGCAAGACACTGTCTCTACTAAAAATGAAAAAACTAACCAAAAGTTATGGCGGGCACATATAGTCCTAGCTTCTCAGGAGGCTAAGGCAGGAGGATTGCTTGAGCCTAAGAGTTTGAGGATGCTGTGAGCTACGATGCCAGATCACTCTACCCAGGGTGAAGAAGTGAGACTCTGTCTCCAAAAAAAAAAAAAAAAAAAAAACACAAAAATCTGCTTTCCCTTAGTATCCAAATGGATTTTTGTCCTAATCCTGTGCCAGTATGTATCCTTGTTAACCTTCCCTCCAAGTGACAGGCTTGTAAGGGAGTCTGACCACAGTCACTAGTAACTGTGAGAAAAATTAAAGTTTACATTCTCTAAAGTATTTTAAAATTTTAATACCAGGCTTAACCCTTAATTTAATATGTGGCCATCATTAACACAGATATAAAGTTTTCTAGAACCAAAGCATTCCAAAAGGTAAATCAGTTGTTACAACTACAAATTATATGGTTTTTTCAGTTTCCTGCCTTGTAATTAGTAGCCAAACCTAGAAAAATTTACTAAGCAATGTATTACAGTGAAGAGCCTCGAGTCTGAATGATGTAGGTTCAAAACCAGGCTCCCCCATTTACTGTGTGGTCTTGGCCAAATTACTGAACCTCTTTGAGTCTCCACTCTTTCACTATAGAAAAAGGCTAATGAGAGAGCCTTCCTCAGAGAGATGTCTTTTGGAGACCATCTTTATAATGTACTCAGAACAGTACCTTGAATATGTGTGTTGATAGCTGCTCCTATCATCATTATTATGTTAGGAAGAAAGATAGAAAGAGTTAGAATGCTTAGTTGTGATGAGATAAATAAGAAAGTAAAAAGTCTTCACCTCAATTCATCTTTCATTATTCCTTCATGTTCTAATTGCAATATTGGAGGCAAAAACTTGCAGACACCCCATCTTTGCTATGTTTGTTGTTGTGTGCACTCTGGCACACATGGAGGGTGTGGCAGTGACAGCAGAGGTGCCACCTTTCTAAGCAGTGTCTGCGGCTGCTGCAGGTGTAACAGGCTGCGACTGATCATCCACTCAGCAGCTCATGGGCAGGAAGGAGGGGTGGCAAATAGGTTGTAGTTATCTATCCTGTATTTAGATGAGGGGATTGAGGTCATGCCAGTAACGACAGCAACGCTAGGTGCCACATAGATCACTGTCCCAGAGACCTTGGGGACAGCAGGAGGGACTGGACTGTCCCAGAGACCTTGGGGACAGCAGGAGGGACTGGACTGCTTGCCACTCTGAAGGGGCAGCTAAGGTGAGATCTGCACCTGACAAGAAACCCTGCAAACCTCCTCATGTGTGGTCCTTTGGGGTGTGTGGAGTGGGCTGGTGACCTCGTTGTGGGGGCTCTGCTGGGACCAGTGCTGAGGAGCATGGCAGCCGGGTGTATTCACAGAGCCCACCTGCTCGTGCTGTATTGCAATGCTGGAATGCAAGTTTTGGAAAGTAGAGGCAAAGTGAATTGTAAGGGCATCCCTGGGTGCCCTTGGGCTGGTAGGAAATGGTAAAGTCAGACCAGGGAATCTTGTTTGCTGCATAGAGGAGGAAGCAAGCCGGCCGTGCCTCTTCTCATGTGCTAAATTATTTCTCCACAGACATAAATGACATCATGGGGATAAATTTACAGCCTGGCTCCTGTCAGCAGTGAGAAAACATAGTCAGGCCCCTTATTAATCACGTGGTGATTAGCCAAGTGGTAGGTACGTTGGGTACAGAATTTCTAATGCTGCTCTGACTGTGTGGGAGCTCCAGGCTGTGCAGAGATGCTCCCTTCTGGAGTTTCAGACATAGAGATGTAGTTTTTGGGAAATTACCTGATTCAATACAAGATCTAATAACAAATATTAAGAGTGTGGATTATAAATGCTAACATTTGTGCAGCATGCTGCTGCATTTTCTTTTTTAAATGTCACTCTGTCGCCCTGAGTAGAGTGCCATGGCATCATAGCTCTCGACAACCTCAATCCCAAATAGCTGGGATTATAGGTACCCACCATAATACTCAGCTAGTTTTTCTTTTTTTCTTTTTGTAGAGACAGAGTCTCACTTTATCGCCCTTGGTAGAGTGTCATGGCATCACAGCTCACAGCAACCTCCAGCTCCTGGGCTTAGGTGATTCTCTTGCCTCAGCCTCCCCAGTAGCTGGGACTACAGGTGCCCGCCACAATGCCCGGCTATTTTTTTGTTGCAGTTTGACCGGGGCTGGATTTGAACGTGCCACCCTCGGTATATGGGGTTGGCGCCCTACTCACTGAGCCACAGGTGCCGCCCTAGTTTTTCTATTTTTAGTAGAGATGGGGTCTCTCTTGTTCAGGCTGATCTTGAACCCCTGAGCTTAAGGGATCCTCCTGCCTCAGCCTTGCAGAATGTTGGGATTATAGATGTGAGCCACGATGACTGGCCACAAGCTACATTTTTGAAGGAGTTTTTACTTCAGTGTCTCAGGATGTTCACACACAGACTTATAAGGGCTGCACACAGGTGTTGCTGCCAGTCTTTTAGATGTCGATAGAATTTTGTAGAGTATTGAACTTGTGCTTCGACTGTGCAATCCACAATTCAATTACTGTCCTGTTCCTTGGTTTCCACATCTATTAAGGTCAGGGGTTGGACTATCGACATTTCTGGCAGGTAATTCTTTGTCATCATGGGCTGGCCTGCGAATTGCAGGATGTTTAGCAGTGCCGCTGGCCTCTCTGCAGTAGCCTCCACTAGCAGTGACAACCCAGAATATGTGCAGACATTACAAGATACCCCTGGGGGTGTAGATTTCTGGTCTGGATAATGGCATATTCATGTAGTGGGTGATCTGGATTTTTTTTTTTTTTTTTTTGAGACAGAGTCACACCAGTAATGACAGCAAGGCTAGGTGCCACATAGATGGCTGTCCTGGAGACCTTGAGGACAGGAGGAGGGACTGGACTGTCCTTGTCGGCTGCAGTGCTTGCCACTCTGAAGGGGCAGCTAAGGTGAGATCTGCACCTGACAAGAAACCCTGCAAACCTCGGTAGAGTGCTGTGGTGTCACAGCTCAAAGCAACCTCAAAGTCTTGGGCTTAAGCGATTCTCTTGCCTCGGCCTCCCAAGTAGCTGGGACTGCAGGCGCCCATCACAATGCCCAGCTATTTTTTTTTTGTTGTTGTCGTTGTTTGGCAGGTCTGGGCCAGGTTTGAACCCGCCCGCCTCAGTGTATGTGCTGGCGCCCTAGCCGCTGAGCTACTGGTGCTTGAGCCCATTTTAGTTTTTCTTTTCTAGTTCACACATTTGACAGTGGAAGTTACTGGGCACAGGTAATTTATTGTATAAAAGATTAGCAAGCAATAATCTTTGAGTATTTTTACAATAGCTGGGATTTATCTAGTACTGTTATTCCCTTGGAACCTGCTAGACACATACAGTTATAGATATTTGTGGTTTTTTAGAAAATCCATTTTAAAGATAGGAAAGTGGTGGCTCAAAAATGATATGCAGTCTTATTGATGCAAGCTGAAACTTGGCCCAGTTTGTAAGCCTTCACTCATTTTGTGATGTGGATTTGGGAGCCAGACTGCCTGGGTTCAAAGCCTGGCTAATTACCTCTGTAACCCTAGGTGGGGTAGTTAGTTTCCCTTTAAGCCTATAAAGTAGCTATTATTATTATTATTATTATTATTATTATTTGTAGAGACAGAGTCTCACTTTGTCACCCTCGGTAGAGTGCTGTGGCGTCACGCTGCTCACGCAACCTCCAACTCTTGGGCTTAGGCGATTCTCTTGCCTCAGCCTCCCAAATAGCTGTGAGTACAGGCTCCCGCCACAACAGGCAGCTATTTTTTTGTTGCAATTTGGCCAGGGCCGGGTTTGAACCCACCACCATCAGTATATGGGGCCGGCACCCTACCGACTGAGCCACAGGCCCTGCCCTGAAGTAGCTATTATTGATATTGGAATGTCACTCTTCAGTAGGCCCTTGGTCTTGGGGGTTTGAGGAATGAACACATAGATGGCAGATCAGTGGCAAGACGGGATTTTTATTAGAAGTTAGCAAGGAATACAGAAGAAATAAAAGGCGCCAGAGCTTCTGGCTGGGGAAAAGAGCTACCTGGGGAGTCTCTATGTGGGCTCTTTTATCTAGGGGTATTAGGTCTTGAGAATTATATTTGGCCAGGACTTGGCAAATACAAATACGTTTTCATCTTTAATGAGTATTATTGACAAAGAAATGAACGCAATCCCTCCATCTCAGGGAAAGAGATCAGGGTGTTCCCTTCATGAACTTGCCCAAGCCTAGGAAAACTGGGGTCCCCTGTCCAGTTTTGAATAGGAGAACCCTGTATCAATCGTGGTTTTTTTAGAAAACCCATTTTAAAGATAGGAAAGTGGAGGCTCACAGATGATATGCAGTCTTACTGATGTAAACTGGGACTTGGCCCAGTTTGTAAACCTTCACTCATTTTGTGATGTGGATTTAGGACCCAGACAGCCTGGGTTCAAATTAGCTCTGTAACCTTAGGTGGGCTATTTAGCTTCCCTCTGAGCCTATGAAGTAGCTATTATTATTTGCTTAACTTATGAGAAAATTAAGACATGAAAGGTAACTGGAATTGGAACTTGTAAAATGTTTAGAACATTGCCTGGTGCGTGCACCACCCCAATTTCTTCCAGCCCCTTAGACCCCTTCAGCACCTTGTTCTTCAGCTTTGAATGGTCATACCTGTGTCTCCTTGATGACCAGCCCTTGGGCTTTGCTCACAGGTTCAGAGTGCTGGAAGTGCACTCCTGACTTTTTTTGGAGCATGAAAGCTCAGATGCTTTGGTTCCATTTAGGATAAACACAAATGCTTAGCTCTTGGGTCACACTGGAGGCTCTGGCCAGAGTGGGACTTGTCCTGTTCTTACAAGTCCCAGCCTCTATCCTTCTTTCCCATTCCTTTCTTAGTTCTCCCAGGAGCACCTCCATAGCAAATTCCTGCTTTTGGGGAGCCTGACCTCACACAGACCCCCAGGGCTGGGAATTGGAGATGAGGAATGAGCAGAGGGGCCTTTGTTAACCCACTGTGGTTTACACAGGTAACTTATCTGTCATGGTTGCTTCTGGGCATATGCCCAATGTGATGACAGGCAAGCTCTGGAATACAAGGTGTGGAACTTGGTGTTCTGAGCCTTAAACAATCCCGCTAAGCCAAGGAGCCCCTGGGAGTTTGTGAACTTTGGTGATGCAGAAACCAAAATGTGTGCATCTGATTTTTTTAATCCTCCCTTGGTGCTTGCTTGCTTAAAACACATTGAGCCTGAAGGGAAACCTCAGCAGCTCTCTCAGAAAGAAGTGACCATCGTGGTGAAGCTCTCTCATTCCACTCCATAGCACTTCTGGCCCTGGTACCTGCCTTCTATCCCTTGGTCTCGGCCCTTTTTGCACAGTGACTTCTGAGGATTGAACATGATTAATGTGGCGAGGCTGTGGGTAGTTGAGTATTAGGTTCCCGGCCTCACTGCCAAGCCGGTAAATAAATACTGACAAGTTCCCTTCCAAGGAACCCTGTGGCACGTCCTTAGGAAAGGGAAAATTCTTTCTTCACACCCACAGTGACCTCTGCCACCCCGCCAAGTGCAACTGTTATGGGGTGAGATAAGGACCACAGACTCAAATTAGAATTTCAGAAAGGAGTCTTATTAACCGTGGGGCTGTCTCAGCAAAGTCTAAAGCAGACTAAGTGAGAGAGCATTGGGGGTCTGAAGTTGGGGTTTTTCTAGTCTGAAAGTTGGCAAAGGGACAAACAGGTGGGCTGAAAGTTAGCAATTAGAAGCAAAAAGAAAGTTGGCAAAAGAAGCAAAAAGTGAGCACGGGATCACAATGACCCCTTTTACAGATGTGAACCTTGCAATTTAGCGGTTTAGCCAATAGGTAACATAAGGGGCACTTAGATAACAATAAAGTAACATAACGTAGATCTAGCAACTAATGGGTAAGTAAAACAATTTGTCACAGCACTTAGCTCGTTAACTTTCATCATAACAGTACTTGGCCCATTTGTTCTTATCTTGTCCTGTTCCAGCGGGATCTGGACCGATCTAAGAGTGATGGTGCCTGTCATCATTTCAGAGTTATGGTAGGCTCAGCTTTTTGTCCTTTCATCTTTAATCCTACAATGCCCCCGGGTGCACATCGGTGGCAGGCAGTATCTATCTTATGGGGGTGATGAGGCAGCTGGCACCCTTGAGGCTGCTGGAACCCATCTCACAACTACTTTGTGTCATAGTCAAGGCCACAGACGAGATGGGGAATGAGCTTCAGGGTGTGTTCAAGGTCAGGATTGACATCCAGATCTCTTGACTCTCAAACCATTGCTATCTTCATGGTCTTGGTCTTTTTTATTTACTTAAACTTCTAACATTATGTTTCCTTAAGCGATGACACCACGGGTGCTAAGCACATTTTTATCTCCCTTTTTCTTTTCTGAAGGCACCTGCTATGCACCAGGCACTAGGTGACATGGAGAGAGCTGTGTAAAAGGGACACCCCTTGAGGCTGTATCTGCATTCAAGACTTCCCTGTGAGGCTGGTCTCAGATGTCCCCTGAGAGAAGAAGTTGTAGAAGGCATTCTGGAAATGTAGTGATGATGATAGACTAGCAGCCCCCAGAAAAGCCCCCCTTGAACTTGGTTTAGTCTCATTCAGTGTTTGGAACATTTTGAATTAACTACCAACATTTTCAAGTTGGCAGTGTCACAGAGCATTCAGATTTCTAGTGTCTCTCTCAAAAAAAAAAAAAAACAGGTAACTCCAGTCCCGTATTCCACTCTGGATGTATGTAGAAGCTTCCTCCTGAAGACAGAGCATGTGTGAGCTAGTCTTCCACAGTCTCCACCATTCCCTGACCTACCTCACCCTGCCTGGAGGCTGGTGGCTATACCAGGACCAAGAACATAGGCTCAACCACCAGGTTGCCTGGGATCATGTCCTTGCTGAGTGACCTTGGGCCCATGACTCCTTTCTGTACCACAGATTTTTTTATTTGTAAAATGAGGCTAAGAATAGAGACTATCCATAGGGTTGTTGAGGGGAATAAATGAATTATTTTATACAAACAGCTTAGAACTGAGCCCAGTACATTACTGAGTGACACATAGGAACAGATGATTGATACACGCAATGACTTAGGTAAAACACTAAGAAATTATGATAAACAAAATAAGCCAATCCCAAGTGATTCAATACTGGATGATTCCACTTACATAACATTTTTTAAACAACAACAAAATTTTCCAAATGGAGGGCATATGACTGAGTGACACGGGTAGGTGTTCATGAGGGACGGTGGTAGATATGGTTATAAAAAAGAGGTGGTGGTTATGGAACTGTGTGGTATCCTGTCCATGCTAGTAGAAAGGGAACCTACACACGTGATGAAGTTGTGCGGAACTCACTCCAGCCTGGGCACCACAGTGAGACTCCCTGCTGCTTCTCCAAGGCTTTGAGGGGTGAAACCATTACCTCGCCATTTTCAGCTTCTCATGGTGTCTGTATTCCTTGGGTTGTGGCCTCTTCCGCAGCCTTCAAACTGAATGAAAATTATGAATAAAATGATGAATGAAAGGTAAAGGCATGCTACTAAGTGAAAGAAGACAATCAGAAAAGGCCATATGCTGTTGGAGAGAACCGCTGATGGTGTCAAATAATTGGTGTTTTATTGCAAAGATAAGATACATATCCTAGAATTAAAAGAGAAATCAACACGCAGCAGTTTCTCTTTCTGGATGCAACTGTGTCTAACATAACTCCTCCAAACCAGCAGGTAGGCTGCAGGCTAGACTCACAGGAAAGACACCCGTCCCCGCAGCCTCCTGCACGCGCGTGCCCTTCGGTGTCCAGGCTCTGTTTTGTTTTCTCTGGCCTGGTGTTTTTGAGGCGGTGGGGGGTCGCAGAGTCTGCTTGCTCTTCTAAGGCCAGTACTACAGCACCGGGAAATGGCAGATGAGTCGGAAGAGTTGGGGGGGAGACCCTGGAAGTGCCGGTGTGGTGAGGGAGGGAGGGGGCGATCTCGGGGGTGGGGAGGAGAGTCTATGCACCTCCAGGTGCAGCAGGAGGGCAGCTTTTCCTGAGGACCCCAGGTCTACACGTGGCCAGCCCATGGGTGGTTGGTGCAACCTTGTTTGTGGGGCCGAGGGTGGAAGAGGCAGCGCTGCAGGACGGTAGGTGCACCTGGCTGGGGAGCTTGTGGGCCCACGGCTGGGAATTGGGCGCCCCACGTGGCCGCTGGGACAGACTCCACTCCCTTGTTCTCCTCTGGTTCTGAACTGCTTTCCAGGCATGCCATGACTGCACCTTGGCGTGTGCCGTTCGCAGGAGTTACCTAATTTTGTCCCATTTGCTAGTTGGAAAACTTTCTTTTTGAAGGTTAGTAACTTGCTGAGGATCAGTGTTTGTTAGCAGGAAAGACTAAAAGTCTCATCTCCTTACTTCTAACCAAGTACAGTCTGCCTTTCCAGACGGGTCAAATACAAGTTTCCTATAAAACATCCTTTTCAGAAATAGCAACTGAGTTAGGTAAAGAAACTGAAACAGATTTTTTTTTCCTTGAAGATTTTTATGGCTTTTGGTGGACTCACTACCCAGAAGTAACATTAGTAGAAAATAGCTTAGCTATGACAATTTTAGTGAAATATCAGTGTTCTTTTATTAAATGTGTTCTTAACTTTTAAAGTCAATACTGTCATTTTAAGTGTTTTGTGAACACCAAAGAAGATTCAAGCTGTTAAATTTCTTAGGAAGCAAATATTTAAATTCAGTCTGTGAGAAATTTAGTGTCCAAAAGCCCAGATTATATTAGTGTTAAGTGGTTCATCATTGCCCCTGCTTGTTCTGAGAAGTCAAAAGGTCCTTGCCCATTCTCCTCCCAGGAAGTATTGTATCCATTGTATACAGTTTTCTATTATAAAATAATGCAAGAGATTCCAGGCAGGCCAGATTTTTCATGACCCTATTCTTTTTTCTAACCTGGCTATGTCTGCAAAGTTGTCTGCATCTTCCTAGTAACACAAAATGAGTAAAGTAAGGTGTTTGTTTATTCACTCCCTGTTTTATTTTACAGTGGACGTTGTTAGATTTGTGTGAGTATATTAAGATGAGGAATAAGTAATAGATAAAAATTGAACTTCCTAGATGTTTATCTGGGTAAAGCTTACCAAGACTAAATTGTGTAACTAAATTGAGTAACTGTTGCATTACCCTGCTGACTTCTCTCCCTGAAGTCTTCATCCTTTTCTGATACTACTCTTAGCACAGTTCTTGCTTGACATTTTACTCATTGTGTCCCATAAACCTTGGTCTACTACTCTTCTCATTTTACATGTATATGTACGTTGAAAAACAAGCATCGAAAACCGCCTAATATTGTTTATTGTTTGGGGTGCTTTTAAAAATATGTGAATTGTCTTAAGTATTTGATATACTGTTTTTCCCTTGGTTTGCTGATAGTTTGAGGTCTATGCATATGTAATTTATTCCTTTTAATGCTATGTAGTATTCAATTGTGTGGCTCTACTATATTACAAATAGCATTTTGTTCATAGAAACTTATATAATTTCCATTTCTCAATAAAGTGAATATCAAATAATGCTATGAACATCTTTGTCATTCTTTGTGCACAAATGCAGATTATGTCCATATAAGAGCAGTGCTTCTCAAAGTAAGAACCTGTGACCAGCAGCCTCAGCATTGCTGTGAACTTCTTTGAAATGCAGATTTTCAGTCCCCACCCCAAGCTTCTCTGAAGGGAAACTCTTGAGAGTGAGACTCACCAATCTGTGTTTTACAGAGTGTCCGTATGATGCTAATATCTAAGTTCTGAGTCACTGCCCTTGGGTACATACCTATAATTAATATTTTTGAGTTATAGGATAGTAGCAGGGTTTCTAATTTTTTAGGTACATTATTGTTCACTACAAGACTACTTTCCCGGGTGGTGCCTGTAGCTCAGTTAGTAGGGTGCCAGCCCCATATACCGAGGGTGGCAGATTCAAACCCGGCCCTGGCCGAACTCACAACAACAGCAACAACAACAACAACAAATAGCTGGCATTGTGGCAGGTGCCACAGCTACTTGGGAGGCTGAGGCAAGAGAATCACTTAAGTCCAAGAGTTTGAGGTTGCTGTGAGCTGTGACACCACGGCACTATACCGAGGGCAACATAGCGAGACTCTCTCTCACACATACAAAAAAGACTACTTTCCCTCTGTCCTCTCCAATTATAAAAATTATTTCCATGTTAATGGTTGAAAAACCTCACTTTCAGTTTTCATGAGTGTGATTATTAATGAGGTTGTGCTGCTTTCATAACTATAACTTTTTAAGCTCGGCGCCCATAGCTCAGTGGTTAGGGCACCAGCCACATACACGGGGGCTGGCAGGTTTGAACCTGGCCAGGGCCTGCTAAACAACAATGACAACTACAACAAACAGAATAGCCAGGTGTTAGGGCGGGCATCTATAGTCCCAGCTACTTGGGAGGCTCAGGTCAGAGAATTGCTTAAGCCGAGAGTTTGAGGTTGCTGTGAGCTGTGACGCCTTGGCACTCTACCGAGGGCCACATAGTGAGACTCTTGTCTCAAAAAGTAAATAAATTTTAAAAAATAAAAATAAATTTTTAAAAAACAAAAATATTAAACTTTAAAAAATATTTAATTCTTTAATCCATCTGTGTCTGTTATTGCTATTGCTGTGTTTGCATCCTACTTCTCCTACATGCAGGGGAATCCAAGGCACAGTCCACAGGTCACACCTGGATTATTATGTGAGGACTTTTTTGCTTATTTGTGGTGTTTGCAAAACTTATGAATGGACTTTTTTTTTTTACTCATCAGCTTTTCTTGGTGTTCATATATTTAATGTGAGGCCCAAGAAAACTGTTCTTCCATTGTGGCTTAGAAAAGCCAAAAGGTTGGACATCCATGACTAGTATAAAGGGCACTGTTTTGACCTTTAGCTGTACCTTCCCTTTCTTAAGAGAATGGGTCCTATAAGTAAAGACCATGTAGCACAATTTCAGTATATAGTATGCTCATGTTTCTGCCTTGGCTCTCCTTTTTCACGAGGCATATACCCAGAGGATGTCCAAAGCAATTCAGTTTGATATCTTATCCTGTACACTGGAAATCTTTCTATTTTCTGTATTATTGTCTCTGAATTGAAGGGTTAGAACCTAGAATATATATGGTAATGAAATATGGGCTTTCCACAGTTTTAAATTTAAGCAAGAATTAAAATTTTTAATAAACTTATTGACAGTTTATTTCTATGGTTTATAAATGTACTCTGTAGGGCGGCGCCTGTGGCTCAGTCGGTAAGGCGCCGGCCCCATATACCGAGGGTGGCGGGTTCAAACCTGGCCCTGGCTGAACTGCAACCAAAAAATAGCCAGGCGTTGTGGCTGGCACCTGTAGTCCCAGCTGCTCGGGAGGCTGAGGCAAGAGAATTGCTTAAGCCCAGGAGTTGGAGGTTGCTGTGAGCTGTGTGATGCCATGGCACTCTACCGAGGGCCATAAACTGAGACTCTGTCTCTACAAAAAAAAAATAAATAAATGAAATAAATGTACTCTGTAAATCTGTAGTGCACATGGCATCATAGTAAAAATTCACCCAACAGCTGCATTTCCTCAATGAACCTAAAAACAGAGCTAATTTCTCTTATTTATAGAATAGTACTTATAACATGTTACTGCATATACTTTTTTTTACCAGATTATATGTTCTTCACTTTTTATTATTATTTCCAACTGCAATTGTTCCAGTTATATTGTGGGGACTTGATAAATTTCCTGTATGAGTTAATACCTTAATGGTATGTCAGAATATTTGTTATGATTTCTTTTTCACCCACAGTATGAAGCAATGCAAATAATCTGTAAACCATTTTGGTAAACTGTAAATAATGATCATGGTAAGAATTAGTCTATTCCATCTCCTTCCATGTCAGCTAAATCTGAACAATTTGAGATTGAGAAGTTCCAGGGATCAATATAATTTAATGATGTACCTGTGGGCTTGAGCCAGGAGGTGTAGTATAGTACTTGGACCATAGTCAGGGATCTCTATATAGGGATGTGATGCTGGAGAGCCACAGCAACTAGGTCTCAGTAGGTAAGGCCTACTTGCTACATAATTCTAAATAGCATATTTTATTCTTATGAAGTCAATGGGCCAGCTGTAGTTTAATGATACATAAGGTAAAGAAAATTTGTGTCAGTGGATCACTTTTTTTTTTTTTGAGACAGACTACAAAGCTGTTGCCCTAAGTAGAGTGCTGTAGCATCATAGCTCACAGCAACCTCCAACTAGGGTTCAAGTGGTCCTCTTGCTTCAGGTTTTCTGTTTTTTAGTAGAGACAGGGTCTCGCTTTTGCTCAGGCTGGTCTTGAACTCGTGAGCTCAAGCAATCCACCTGCCTTGGCCTCCCAGAGTGCTAGGATTATAGGCATGAGCCACCACACCTGGCCAGTGAATCACTTTTGACCACCAGAAGATAGTTATATTCACCTATCAATTGAAATGTTCTAATATCTTTGTTGAGCAGCTCGAGAAGCCTCCCACTCCTTCAGTGGCCATGAAGTATAGACTGGTTCAAGTTCTAAATTATTTCTTGTTAACAAGTTATTATGTTGTCAAACCAGAGGTGATCTTTGGCCTAGAGCAAAAATAGGAACCACAAATACTGGAGGAAGAGCCTCTAAGCTAGAGCCATCCAGGTGAGTTAATTAGTGTGCTGCACAGATTAACGTTAGGGGATTTATTATTTTAGTGTAGGTTATTCAAAGGTTGTTGTCTTAGAGGTGTTTTTAAGAGGTGTTTAGCGGTCCTAAACCTCAGAAGTAACTTGAGAATTGATTCCTAAATCAAACCTTCAAATACTACTCTCATAAAAAATGTTCTCCTTTTTGATTTTTTTAAAAAAATATTTACTGTTCTTGCTGATAGTCAGTTTTTGGTCACCATATATTTCTGCTTGTTTTTCTTAGTTACTTTCTGCTTTTCAAAGCAATTCAGTTGTCCACCTTACCTTCATTATTCTGCATTTCTTCTGTTATGAGACATTCTTTTGTACACTTGATTTTTTGACTGAACAACTGAATTTTGAGTAGTTTTTATATTCCACCCATTTTCTAAGAGTTTAGGGTAAAGTAGTGAAAAAATAACTTCTTTAAATGAATACAGGTAGAACTAAATACATAAATTTATATTTGTATTTATATGCATTAATGTTCTGTGGTGTTAAAGACCATTAAAAATTAAACAAGGTTAGATTGATAATGGAGTGTGCTACTTTTATGTTTTTTTTTTTAGAGACAGAGTCTCACTTGTCACCTTTGGTAGAATGCCAGGGAGTCACAGCTTACAGCAATCTCAAACTCTTGAGCTCAAATGATTCTCTTGCCTCAGCCTCCCGAGTAGCTGGGACTACAGGCCCCCGCCACAACACCTGCCTATTTTTAGAGATGGTCTCACTCTGGCTTAGGCTAGTCTCAAACCTGTGAGTTCAGGCAATCCACCCGCCTCGGCCTCCCAAAGTGCTAAGATTACTGTATCTATGAAAATATATTTAAGAAAGAAGGAGAACAAAAGACATTATTAGGAAAACTAAGAGACGTTGTTAGCAAACCCACCTTTGAAGAAAATGGCTAAAGAAAGTTCTCTAAATAGAAAGTAAATAACATAAGAATGCTTGGAATGTGGAAAAGAAAAATACATTGGAAGTTGGCAAAAAATAAGGTTAAATATATAAGAATATTTTCCTCATGAGTTACTGAGATGATATTTGATGGTTAGAGCAAAAGATAAAATACCATGTGATCTGATGCTCTGGTTGTAGAGCAATACAATTATATTAAAAAGTTGGGAGGTAAGGGATCTAAATTAGAGTTAAGCTTGATATATTTCACTTGAGGTCATAAAATGATGATACTAATAGACTGTGATAAGTTACATAAATACATTTTATACCTAGAACAACTACTTAGAAAACTATAAAAAGTAGTATAGTGAGAAACATTATAAGTAAACCAAGATCAACTCTAAAAAATATTTAAGTAACTAAGAGGAAAATAAGAAAAGAGGAACAGGGCGGCGCCTGTGGCTCAGTCGGTGGGGCGCCAGCCCCATATACCGAGGGTGGCGGGTTCAAACCCGACCCCGGCCAAACTGCAACCAAAAAATAGCCGGGTGTTGTGGCGGGCGCCGTAGTCCCAGCTACTCGGGAGGCTGAGGCAAGAGAATCATTTGAGTTCAAGAGTTTGAGATTGCTGTGAGCCGTGTGAGGCCACAGCACTCTACTGAGGGCCATAGGATGAGACTCTGTCTCTACCAAAAAATAAATAAATAAATAAAAGAAAAGAGGAACAGATGAGAAGCTGAGAAAGCAAATAAAATAATATTGCACAGAGCAATACTTACCTTAAATGGGAATGAACAAAATACACCAGTTAAAACACAAAGTGGCAATGTGGATAATGCAGAAAATATAATTCCTGCCAAGCACAGTGGCTGATACCTGTGAATCCTAACACTCTGGGAGGTCAAGGTTGGTGGATTGCTTGAGCTCACGAGTTCAAGACCAGCCTGAGGAAAAATAAGGTTCCATCTCTTCTAAAAATAGATAAACTGAGGCAATAGGATCACTGGAGCTCAAGAGTTGTAGGTTGCTGTGAGCTATGACGTCATAGTATGCTACTCAGGACAACAGCTTGAGGCTCTATCTCAAAGAAAAGAATGGAAAAGCAAATTTCCAACATACTCAATACTAATATGAAGCCAGTAAACAATCCAATTCACACCCACATGGGAAAAAAAACAACTCATTTTAATTCAGGTTGGGGGGAGGGGGTGTTTGGGGTGCTCTCACTGAATGGGCACAATGTGGGGTGTATGGCACACCTTTGGGGTACAGGACATAACTGTAAGAGGGACTCCTGTTTGTACCCTCACATTATCCTGAAATTTAAAAAAAATTGAAGACGATGACTGGAAATTATAACCTATTTTTTCTAGTATTGAGTATAAAACCTGTGTCTTATTTCAGAAATTTCTAACAATTCCCCAGAAGGATTGTTACTCTTCAAGGCCAGTGTTGAGGAAGAAGGACTCTGGCCCTTCGAAGGGTGTTTGTCAGGAATGTCAACACCAAAGCCTCTGTACGTGTCAGTTTTGATGCCATCTTCATGGAAACTGCAAAAGTTGTGAATGTGTGCATGTATGTATTACATCGTCAATTTTTACTATTTAGCTTGTGAAGTAGCTGTGCATTTAGTGGCTTTATTCCAGTATCGTCCTTTGTTAGCTATAAGAGAGCATTGAATGAACTGTACATACCGGGCCCCTGGAGGAATCTGTGTGCAAAAATGAATGCTGTGATTTGTGGAGTTAAATGAAGATGAGATCCTACATAGTTATCTCCCTACGTGTACCTGTTTATACTTATGGAGCAGGTGCAGATGGAAATCTCTTTAGAAGGTAGAAACTACAAAATAATAAGAGTATAAATTCTCTGTGGTTAGTTTGACATTTGTATTTCCTAGCTCACAGCAACCTCAAACTCCTGGGTTCAAGTGATCCTCTTGCCTCAGCTTCCCAAGTAGCTGGGACAACAGGTGCCCAGCACAATGTCTGGCTAATTTTTTTTCTATTTTTAGTAGAGATGGGAGTCTCACTCTTGCTTAGGCTGGTCTTGAACTCCTGAGCTAAAGCAATCTACCATCCTCAGCCTCCCAGAATACTGAGATTACAAGGCATGAGCCACCATGCCTGTCCACTGAAAGACTTCTTTAGGAGAGTTAGAAATTAATCCTGAGGCAATGAAAACATAGTATCAAAATAAATATGAAAAGTGTTATAAATGAAAAGTGTTTTAAAAAAATCCTACAAATGCATAAGGAAATGGCTTAAAAATCAGAGATACAGGCAAAATTAATAAACAGGCCTTTTACAAACAAATATTTAAAAGAGATTATATATGTACACACACACACACATATAAATTTGTTGATTTCATTGATTTTTTTTTTCCAGAGGGCAAATTGGATCTACATAAAGAGACCACCACATGCCTAATAGAATGATGAAACTGAAGCACTCAGGAAATGTTAATTGTTGGTGAGGCTGGGAGCAGCCAAATTCAGCACTTGTGTGTGCCCAAAATTAAAAAGATTGTAATAAGAGGGATCACAGGAGATGAAAAGAAATAGATTCTATAGTCACGGATTTCAGCACTGTGCATTATGACAGTTCATCTCCACTTGATTTACAGATTGAGCACATTGCCAGCTGCATCCCATCAAGGGTTGTCTAGCTGTAGACACAATGATTGGTGATACTTAGGAAACATATTATGGAAAATGGATGTTGGCATTCTTCATAAATTATTCAAAAATTAACTCAAAATGAATGGTAGAATTGTTAAGTAAAAACTGTAACATTTGTAGCCCCAAAGAAAGGTGTACTCTTTGTAACTGTGGGATTAGCAATGAAGTTTTAGATATGACATCAAAAAATGCACCATTTTTGATAAATTAACAAAGTGGACATAATCAGTATTGAAAATGTTCTGTGGCTCGGCACCTGTACCTCAGTGGCTAGGGTGCCGTCCACATACACCAGAGCTGGCGGTTTCAAACCAGCCTGGGACTGCTGAAGAACAATGACAACTACAACCAAAAAAAAAAAAAAAATTGAATGGGCATTTTGGTGGGTGCCTGTAGTCTCAGCTACTTGGGAGGCTGAGGCAAGAGAATTGCTTAAGCCCAAGAGTTTGAGGTTGCTGTGAGCTATGACGCCATGGCACTCTACCAAGGGTAACAAAGTGAGACTCTGTCTCATAAAAAAAAAAAAAAAAAACTCTGTGAAAGACACTCTTCAGAGATTAAAATTCCATGGGAATCATATATGAAAGGTGTAAATGATTGTGCCTAAAGACAAAACTGCAGTAGGAAAGAGGTTTATGTCAGCTCTATTGAAAGCGGAGGGTGACCCACCTGGGCAGTACAAAGATGGTGTCTGCACCTGGGAGCAGTTAGAGACCATATTTATATGTGGCTATCGGGAGGGCACATTCTACATGTTGCCTCTCAGCTAGGGTCTTTTGGTGTGAATTTCTCAGGGCATGGCCTAATTGGATTGTTTGTGTCTTTGTCTTAGGAGGAGACAAGGTGGATGGGGAGGGGAAAAGGGTTTGTGTGTGGCTGCATTAGGCCTCCCACCATTCCCAGCTCTTGTTAAAAGGGGTGATGGGGACAACGATCCATCTTCCAAAATTGCTTTTGGCTACATAGGGCAGTAGCTGTTCTCAGTTGGATGAATGGTAAGAGTCAGGTATTAGTAGGGCTGCATGGGTTTGGGGTACTTTGGGAGAGGTTTGGAGAGTAGTAGAAATTGGATTGCAACTGTGGCTGACACCATTTTTACCCTGTCTTGAATAAATGAGGACAGGAATTAGATGACACAAGGGATAATGGTTATTAAGGGGAGAATCGTGGCTGGGTGAGGTGGCTCATGCCTGTAATCCTAGCACTCTGGGAGACTGAGGCAAGTGGATTGATTCAGGACCAGCCAGAGCAAGAGGGAGATCCCTTCTCTAAAAATAGCTGGATATTGTGGCAGGGGCCTGTAATTCCAGCTACTTGGGATGCTGAAGCAAGAGAATTGCTTGAGGCCAAGAGTTTGAAGTTGCTATGAGCCATGATGCCACAACACTCTACCAAGGATGACAAAGTGAGACTGTCTCAAAAAATATATATAAATACATAAATAATAGGCGAATCACAGCAAAGGGTCCCAAGGGTGGTGAGATCCAGTGTACCTAAATGCTGTCGAATCAGGGTCTTTCATTTTGAGATCACCGGTAGGTAGTTTTTTCTTGGAGCCGGGTGACGCCCTCTAGGACCAGAACAGACTTCTTGGTGTAGAAATAGCATACCTCCTGTAATAAAGTACAAGGGACCCCTTCCCCATCAGTGAGTAGACCCAAGCCTCTGTGATTTTGGAGAACTACTGTTGGTAGGGAATCTACTGATGTTGTATGAGTTCTAACTTATCAGAGACTTAGTAGAGGCTTTTTGCCAGCGCAGCGGACATTAGTCAGAACTGGTGGCTAGCAATCCCCAGGCTGGCAGTTCTGCTAGAAACCCCTGCTGTAATGCCCAGCCCTCCCAGGAGATGGGATCTGTTGGCCTTGTCAAGGTCAGATGGTGAAAGGGTTGGCTTTGTTTTATATTCTTCTGAGCTGCTATCAAACTTTAAGAATTTTCTTTACTTTTTTTTCCTTTTTTTTCTTATAGATTGTGCTTCTTTGTCACACCACACACACTCCCAGTGAGTGTGCCATGGTATTGTGTGGGAAAGGTTGGGCAATATCAAAAGGCCTTGGCTTTAATAAGAGGAGAATTGTTTGAGTTGGCCATAGCACTTGTAGGGATATCTGCTTTCTTGCTTCTAGCCTAACAGGTGGCTGTGGCTTGCTGGGCTGCATTTCTTTTCTCTGTAGTTCTTATTAATGCTGACATACTGGCTGGCCAAACTCACAACTACAAGGTGACATTCAGCCCTTGGAAGCTGAGTTCAGACTCTGGTGGGAGTGGGATGAGGTAGAACAGGATTGAAGAATGAGCATGGGGGAGGGCCCAGCAGGGCCATATCCCTGTTTCTGTCCATTTTCTGTTGCTATAATGGTATACCTAAGACTGGATAACTTATTAGGAACAGAATTTTTTTTTTAGCTCATCATCCTGGGGAGGCTGTGAAGTCCAGGAGTGTGGCACCAGCATCTGGTGAGGGTCATCCCACAGATGAAGGGTGTAATGTAGTAGCAAGCATGCAGGACAGAGATGCGCCGGGCCAGGCTCGCTTTATAGCAACCTGCTCCTGTGAGAACAACACTAACCCATTAAAGAGGTCTCCTCTCTCGTGGTCCAGTCTCTTCTTACCAGGTCTTTCTTCCGAACATGTTGCTTTGGGGATTAATTTTCCAACACATGAACTTTTAGGAGACACCTTCAAACCATAGCACTCCCTCAAAGCAAATGATGTGTGGCTAAACCAAACGTCTGTCACTGTCTTTGTATTGCTATATTCTAGCTTGTTTAGCTGAAGGTCTATCATCATCTCACTGCCCCAAATAAATTATTGTGTAATTGTCAGAGGAGGCCTCTACATAGATTTTTTTAAAAGTAAATCTGTGCACTTTGGAAGTTGAACCTGATACATATCCCTGCTAACACATATTCCAGCACCGTAATCATACACGATGTTACAGCTTTTTCAGTGACTCTCTCCACATATGCTTTTAACAATAAATACAATAAATCTTTCTCCCTACATAACAGATGTGGCTGGGCTGTCCCTGGGTTCCTAGGACCATTCTGCCACACATGGTTAGTAAAGCTTTTGTTGACACAGTGAGTTAGCATAACCAGTCTCTTCTGTCTTCACCTCAGTACTATAGTGTTTGGCATCCATCATGGTATCTTTATTTCTTGACTCTACTGCACTGCCCTCTCACCTCCATATCAGCTGAGTGCATCACAGATGTGTCCTCCATATCAGTGACTGGAGGAAATGTTGTTCCAGGCCTTCACAGGGCAACTGTAGGCCGGTAAAGCTTTGCCAGGTAGGACATGCCCACACTTACACAGGCGAAACTAAACTTGAAGGGATTGGGGGCGCAGTGCCTGTAGCTCAGTGAGTAGGGCGCCAGCCACATACACTGAAGATGGCAGGTTTGAGCCCGGCCCAGGCCTGCTAAACAACAATGACAATTGCAACCAAAACATGGCCAGGCATTGTGGCGGGTGCCTGTAGTCCCAGCTACTTGGGAGGCTGAGGGAAGAGAATCGCTTGAGCTCAAGAGTTTGAGGTTGCTGTGAGCTGTGATGCTACAGCACTCTACCAAGAGTGACATAGTAAGGCTCTGTCTCAAAAATAAAAGAAAGAAAAGAAAGGAGAGGGATATACTCTTTTTAAAGATTTTGCAAGAAAATTCTAGAGGAAATAGAAACAGTATCTAAGACTGAAGCCTCTGAAGCCAGTCTGGGACATCCCATCCTTGTTTTATTCTGTGATCTTGGATAAGGGACTTAACATCTCCTTGTTTCAGTTGTCTTCTGTAGAAAATGGAGTTGATAATAGTACTTGGTGGCCCATGCCTGTCATCCTAGCTCTCTGGGAGGCTGAGGCAGGAGGAGTGATTGAGGTCAGGAGTTTGAGATAATGGTACTTATTCACTTAGTTTGAGTGCATTGATTTTCAGAAATCAAACTGAATCACAGTGTTTTGTTGTTTTCTTACCATGTCAAAGGAACAAGAGGATAAAAGCAATGAACATTCTTTAAAAGCCCAATTGAAGAGTAATATCTCAATCTTACAAATATATATCTTATTTAGGAATAGAAATATGTGAAGTATTATTAAAAGTGGCACAAAATTATGAAGTAAGGAAACAATTAGAACTATAGAGTTGCTTTTGAATGTTATTAAAGGAGCCATGGCAGTAATTTTCAGGTTCTGTACTCTTTCAAAATCCCTTTTTCAAATTTACTTTCAAGGACAAATTTTTATTAATAGGGAATACAATAAGTGGATGACAGTCTAAAATAATTCTACAAGCCTCCATATCACACAGAAAAACAAAATTGGTATTTTTGTGAGTGTTCTCCATTTTATCTCCTATGTAATCAAATTCTTTGACTTATTTTATATCACAGTAAGATCTTTTCTCAGTAGCTCTAGGGAAGAGGAGGTACTCTCTTATAAACTCTTTTATTAATGTGAATTCCATCTGTTAGTGTTATACATTACAGATAGGCCTTTGGATTCTAGCTTAAGGCAGACACAAGCGAGGATTGAGTAGGATTGCTCTGTGCAGCAGCAGAATAGGGAGCACACAGCACTAATCTCTATACCTCAGAGTTAGGATGAGGATGAAGACATCCTTGTAAGACTAGGAACAATGCCTAGTCCATGTGAAGTACTCTGTAAAGGGCAAGAGCCCCTTTACAAACTGGAGAAGGTAACAGGTAACAGCAGAAGAAAAAATTAGAAAGATTAGGCACATGAGCCTCCTCTATGTGCAAGAGGCTCTCTGTAACTGAGAGAGAGGAGTCACTTTCAGGGACCAAATAGCCTGCAGAGCTAAAAGTGGTCCTTGGCCAGCACCCAGGAAGAATAGAAAAGTCCTCAGTCCTACAGTCACAAAGAGAACTGATTTCTTCCCACAACCTGCGTGGAAGCAGATTCTTGCCAGATCTCATGGACAAGAGATGGACCTCATGGAGATCCAGTCCTGGTCCTGGATCTTGACTCTGGGTTTCTGAGAGTCTGTCTACGCAGAGAATCCAGTCCAGCCTGCTTGTACTTCTGGCCTACAGAACTACGATAATGTTGTGTTAAGCCACTAAATTTGTAGTCAGTTGTTGTTCAGCAATCAAAATATACTGTAAGTAAGTAAGTAAAATCAGCAGGTTTCAAAGGAATATGGATACTGTAAGTAAAGTAAGTAAAATCAGCAGGTTTCAAAAGAATATGGACAGTATAATTTCCTCCTTGTTTATATATTCATGTATTAATGAGTCTGCAGAGTAAAATGAGCTGAAGTATGCACACAGTGTTGTTAACATGAATGCTTGGTTGGCAAGTTGAATTAATTGAAAAGAATATAACCAGCAGACAGCTGGTCTCATAACTCATTATTTCCATGGGCTAAGTCTCATGGAATGAACTTGGGCATTCTGTGAGGTCTTCTGGAATGCCACCGGACTGTTGGCATTAATCTCTGTCTCTCTTATTTATTTATTTATTATTTTTTTTTTTTGAGATGGGAGTCTCACTATGTTGCCCTCAGTAGAGTGCTGTGGCGTTACAGCTCACAGGAACCTCAAACTCTTGGGCTTTAAGTGATTCTCTTCCCTTAGCCTCCCAAGTACCTGGGACTACAGGCGCCTGCCGCAATGTCCAGCTGTTTTTTGTTGCAGCTGTCGTTGTTTAGCTGACCCAGGCCAGGTTTGAACCTGCCACCCTTGGTGTGTGTGGCTGGTGCTCACTGTAATCACTGTGCTACGGGCGCCGAGCCACCATTAATCTCTTCTTGCTGTTTGTCCACCAAGTAGTATTGTTCTAGGTTTGAGATCTGAAAAATTGGATTTCAAAACATAACTTCACTACTTAGGAGTTTTGTGAAACTTGGGTAATTTAAATACTTATGGCTTTAGTTTCCTCATGTCTGAAATCTGAAAAAGAATACTCACCAGTTGTGGTCACTGTGAAGCTTCACCCAGATAAATGCAAAGCAAATAATATCACCATTGCTGAGAACCTGGGCCACCCCCAAGGCGAAAGTTCACTGCCTTGTTGTTCTTACATGTTCAGTCAGGTTCAGCTGTGTTAGTAGTTTTCAATCTAGTCTTCCCCATGGTCCTTCTTTGATCATGTCTTGGTATTCTCAAGCCTAGCATGGTGCCTGGCATCTATCATGTGCTTGGTAACTTCTGGTTCAATTAATGCATGAGTGAATAATCTGAATCTTGGTAAAATGAAATGTTTGGTTCCCAAGACGATGCAGACTGCAGTCACATAGCACTGTCATGAGATGTCAGTACAAATAGGAAAACTTTGCATTTCAAGAATATCATGGTCTATATTCCATCCCTCTTGTAGGGCTTCACAGAAAACACACAACTGTAATAGTGTGAAAGCAGAAAGCAAACTTCCAGGAATTTGCTCACCTCCTTACTGTTTTCACTGTGTAGGTTGTGTCTTACAGACACAACCCTGTTTTACAAGGAAAAATTTTCCTGCTGAGCTTGTAGTCCTGAAGACAGACCAAAGAGACCTCATTTGGGGACAATTCGATATGCACAGCCTTTTTCTATTTCTGCTTTAAATCTTTGTCTCCAGGCTTGGGTCAGAAGGCAGCATTGGAAAGAACACAGAGTCGAATGCTAGTCCCTTTGCTGAACACTGGCGCATCTGTGCAAGTTTCTCAACCTTTCTGAGCTTTCTTTTGGCCTGGGGGGGAGGAAGGCACTTACAGAGATCACTAATGTTGCAACTATGGAGATTTAAGCAGAAGATCATTCTCTAAAAGTCTAGTCCCCAGAGTGTCCTGGAATGAAAAGGGAGTATTTTCTTTTTCTTTTTTTTTTGTAGAGACAGAGTCTCACTGTACCACCCTCAGGTAGAGTGCTGTGACATCACACGGCTCACAGCAACTTCTAACTCTTGGGCTTACGCGATTCTCTTGCCTCAGCCTCCCGAGCAGCTGGGAGTACAGGTGCCCACCACAACGCCCGGCTATTTTTTTGTTGCAGTTTGGCCGGGGCTGGGTTTGAACCCGCCATCCTCGGCATATGGGGCTGGCGCCCTACTCACTGAGCCACAGGCGCCGCCCTAAAAAGGGAGTATTTTCTTTGCAGTGCTGAAGGGTTTTGGACAATGAGCCCACAACTACTTGGCCTAAAGCCTTCTAGCTCTATCAGGTGCACAAGCTCTCTGGAAGGCCTTGCTTTGAATGATCCCCAGCTGTAACACCCCCTCACAAACACACTCTCTTGAGTACAAAGATGGTTCTTCACCAGTCTCTAAAAATGGGTATAAATGCCATTGTCGTAACACAATCTCCAAGCTGAGTATTGTGGGTTTATAAAAATGTCTACAGATGTTTCTCATCTGCTTTAATGATGTTTCCTAATGGTTAACACTGACATTGGCATCTTTTCTCTGGGCAAAGTGCTGTGAGACTGGCTTTCCCCTCCCCCAAAGAGTTGGTTTAAACAGCCCATGAGCTGCTGGAATGCAGACCTATGATTTTTCTCTTCCTACAAAGAGATGTATTCTGGAAGGCACGGGGATTCTACCTCATTTCGTGCCACAGCAGGCAAAGTGGCCCCATTGCTATTGGAAAATACTCGATACCCCTGTCCAGGGAGCCCACACACAGTGTGTGCAGCAGCTTCAGGAGGGAATAAAAAATAGATAATACGGTAAATGATGTTTTTTAGCATCTATTATGTCTGAAAGAGGTTTGATGAGCTTTATTTTATTGATAAATTTTATATTATGTTGAAAAAAAGCACATTATTTTGTTTAAAATATGGACTCACTTCACTTAACTAGGCCACTTCAGGGAAGCTAAAATGAAAGCCAGCCAGAGGAAAAATGGCTCTAGCAATACACTTGCTTGCAGCAATCAAATCCCTTTCATATTGCTACTAGGCCTTTCTTATTTTTTTCCTACCTTCCCCGTGATTCAAGACTCACAGAGGCAGGGTTCCTGCTTGCCTTTGTTCTTCCTTTACTATTCCCACTTTATGACAATTTGGTTTTTTCTTTTTTTGAGACAGAGTCTCACTTTGTTGTCCACGTACAGTGCTATGGTATCATAGCTCACAGCAACCTCCAACTCTTGGGCTCAAGTAATTCTCTTGTCTCAGCCACCCAAGTAGCTGAGATTACGGGTGCTCGCCACAATGCCTGACTATTATTAGAGACAGGGTCATGCTCTACTTCAGGTCATGCTCTTCACAGGTCTTGAACTTGTGAGCTCAGGTAATCCACCCTCCTTGGCCTCTCAGAGTGCAGGGATTACAGGCAAGATCCACTGTGCTCAGCCCCCCTTTACCATATAAAGGTATGTTTCTTGTCTTTCTCTCAATCATATTTTCTATTCACTGAGTTCACCACTTTCTCTTTCTGAAAACTTTCCTTTCTACCTCTCTCCTCATATTCACTTTGAATTCTTTCTCCTTTTTTCAATGTGTTTTGTTGCTTTGGCAATACCCATGTATCTTTTTTTAACAACAAAAACTTAGGAGGCATAGACAGGATGAAAATTGTTTGCAGTCAGCTAGAAATAGCTGGGGGAAAACCGCTGAATGAAAATGATCTGTTTGTCTTTCTTCCCTTTGCATTTGTGGAGCCACTTCAATTTTGATAAAGGTCACAAATAGGAAGAACACAGGCTCGGTGCCCGTAGCACAGTGGTTATGGCACCGGCCACATACACCGAAGTTGGTGGGTTGGAACCCAGCCCAGGCCAGCTAACCAACAATGACAGCTGCGCTTTGTGGCGGGCGCCTGTGGTCCCAGCTGCTTGGGAGGCTGAGGCAAGAGAATTGCTTAAGCCCAGGAGTTTGAAGTTGCTATGAGCTTTGACTCCACAGCACTGTACTGAGGGCAACATAGGGAGACTCTGTCTCCATAAAAAAAATAAAATAAAATAAAACACAGAATCAAGTGGGTTGATGTCCTCCTCACCTGCTCATGACTGTTTCTGAAGATGATCACCAATACTGCTTTCTTCTGGAGGTCTTGAGCCTTCAAGAACTCTCATGATAGACAAGTCCTTAAGATGTTGGAAGAGAGATTTGTGCCACCTTGAGTTCCTACAGCCACATGGGTTTGTTACTCTGTCTCGTGGAAGAAAGAACAGACCTAATGAATCAGAAGCTGTATTTTTGCAAGATACCAGAGGATTCATATCCCATTGAAGTTTGAGAAGCACTGATCTGGAGCAGTGGGTTAATGCTGCCCTTCACTTTGGAATCACCTAGATCAGCACACTTGAAACTTTAGTTAAACTTTGATGGCACACTGAACTTATGCTGATAAAATAAAAAGTAAATAAGAAAAAGGACTGCACTTACTGTGCTTTGAACTTCTTTCAAAAATAATTTAATTAATGATCTTTAAAATTGTTATGGCACAACTAAGGTCCTGCCATGGCACACCGGTTGAAAATCACTGACCAATACCAAAAAATTGTTTAAAAATACACAGTAGGTCATACTCATTGGACATTCTGAATTAATTAGGATGGCACCTAAGCATAGTTGTTTTAAAAATCCCTAATGGTGGTTATAATGTTATAATGCACAGCCATGTTTGAAAAACACTGATTGCAGTGAGGAACGAAAAAGCCCACCACACAGCACCAGCAATGGAGGGAAGGTTGCTAGATTGCTATTAAGCACCCTTTAAAAACTGCATTGTAGCCTCAGCACCTATAGCTCAAGCGGCTAAGGTGCTAGCCACATACACCAGAGATAATGGGTTCAAATCTAGCCTGGGCCTGCCATACAACAATGACAACTACAACCTAAAAATAGCCAGGCATTGTGGCAGGTGCCTATAATCCCAGCTGAGGCGAGAGAATCGCTTGAGCCCAGGAGTTAGAGGTTGCCATGAGCTGTGATGCTACGGCACTCTACCCAGGGTGACAGCTTGAGGCTCTGTCTCAAAAAAAGAAAAATAAAACTGCACTGTATGCACATGTGTCTGAAGTCCATCCCATATATTTGAAGGGAATCCAGAAACCCAAGTTGTCCTCCTTGGTTTTTTGGTTCAGTTTTCTGTAGTTTGGTTCAGCTTTCTGTAAGTTTGGTTCAGCTTTCAAATTTCATCAAATGTGCAGCAAAAAGTAAGGATCTCTCCTTTTCCAGTCATTATATTTATGGATTCATTCAATAAAATAGACTTCCCATGTGGGAGGTACTTCTTTAGTGCTTGGACCTTAGAAACCGCCTACAAAGAGTCTGCAATCACTTTGTTATTTAGTGAATTGGGTTCCTGTGTGCACAATGATACAGCACATCGCGAGGAAACTTGATTCATAGGTGAATGAGGGATGTTAAGACAAAGAGGTGAAGCAGTTCATTGCCCAGTATTCCTGGGAGACATCACCCATGTGCACTTAACTCAGTAAATGGTGGCTCACACTTAACTTTAAGCCATAAAAAATTAAAAAGTATTACTATAGTCTTAGTAACTAAGGACAAACATTTATTTGTAAACCTGACAGCTTAAGGAAGTATTTCTAAGGTTTTATAAGTAGGGGAAAATAATTTTTTTTCAATGAACATCAAACCTTGTTAAGTTTTATGATTTCTTTTAAGAAGTAGCTAATACTGCAGGGCCACTCCCTCACTGTGAGAGTCTGTGTCCTCCCTGCCTCCTTGCAGCTGGGAGCTCTTTCTGGGGTGGAGACCCTTTCCTCTGTTTTTTCTCATGCCCAACAGTGGGTCAGGCAGGATGCATAACAATAAATGTTGCTGAAAAAAAAAAGAAGTAGCTAATACTGTAACTGTTTCTTTGTATACCAGAACTCTTATATAAAATGTATATATTTAAAATAACCACTTCTTTTTCCTTTTCTTCCTATGAAGTACATTTTCTTTAGAAGCCAAATTGGTGCTTTGGAAAAGGCAGCCAAATAGGCAAAGAAGTAATTTTATGAAACTACACAAGGCTTTCCTAAGGGTGTCTGACTTCAATACAAACTACTGGAGTATTAATAATTACAATTCAAATATCCGCTTTAATCCAACTCATGCTGTCTCTCTTTTTTTGGGGGGGTGAGGGGCGTATAGAGTCTCAGTGGTCTTGGGGTTGAGTGCCCTGGCATAGGTCACAGCAGTCTCCAAGTCTTCCGCTCAAGAGATTGTCGGTTCAGAAGAGAGAGGCTGCGACTACAGGCACCCGCCATAACGTCCATATATTATTATTGTTATTTTATAGTGAAGGGGTACCGCTCTTAATCAGGCAATCTACCCACCTTCGCCTCCCAGAGTGCTAGGATTATGGGCATCAGCACCACCATCATCCCATCTAAAAATGTGAATGAAAAAGACAAAATGTAAAAGAAAAAGCTCTCACAGACAGATGTGACAAAAACTGACCCGTCAATGGAAAAGAGCCTCAAAACTGTAAAATAGGGCAGCACCTGTGGCTCAAAGGAGTAGGGCACGGGCCCCATATATCGGAGGTGGCAGGTTCAAACCCAGCACCAGCCAAAAACTGCAAAAGAAAAAAAAAATCTGTAAAATAATTTAGAGGGGTTGGTTCTGAGTCCTCAAGTGATCCGGCCACGGTCGGGTTACAGCTTGGCTTTGCACATTTTAGGGAGATGGGAACGACATATAAAATCATCAGTCCGTAGTCATCAACAACATGAGTTTGGCCTGGAAAGGCAGGACCTCTATAAGCAGAGGAGGGAGGGGGTTGACCGGTTGATACAGGACAAGTGGTGTCCCCAGCCAGCTTGTGGAGCTGGGGGGGAGGGGGCGGGCCGGGGTGCGGACTGGCTGCCTCCACCTTGGCAGTGTTGATGCTGCGGTAGGGAGCAGAGGAACCAGCAAGCAGCGGGCTGGAGGGTAGGCAGGGGGGCCCTGCAGGAGGCTCCAGTAGCCCAAGGGGCCAGACAACTGCTGGAGAAACAAACCAGGAGCTTAGGTTTCCCTCCCCTCCCACTTCTGGCTGAACAGGGAGCCCCCATTTTCTAGACCCGGTCAATTTCATGTAAGTTTCCTAGGCCTGGGAATGAAAGGCATTGTAGCCATTCATCCGTGTCCCAGACAGGACCCAGACATGTCCCTGATAAGATGTCCCAGGCACACCAAATGTAACTACCAAGCCTCGCTAAATTTAACTACCGAGGGCCCCATGCGTCTATATATACCGTCTATCTACCCCTAGACAAGGAGCCCGGAGAGAGAGTCTAAAAGTCTAAAGAAAAGCGAAGAGCTTTTCTCTCCTGACTTGGGTTTTCCCTTTCTGCCAGGAGCTCTGGCACTTCTGTATTCTTTTCTGTAAATAAATCCTGTCTTACCCCTGATCTGTGGTCTGGGGATTCATTCTTCGAATCACCCAAGACAGGACCTGAAAGAGGTCTACTGAAGAGCGAAACTCTGTTATCAAGGTTACAGCTGGCTTTAAAGCTGCTTTGATTCTGGGTAAGGGAATGAAGCTCCATCTAAAGGCTTGGAATGTGTTCAGTTAAGATGAGGGTGTCTGGGTGGCGCCTGTGGCTCAGTGAGTAGGATGCAGGCCGCATGTACCGAGGACACAGCCCTGCCAAACTGCAACAACAACAACAAAATAGCCGGGCATTGTGGCGGGTGCCTGTAGTGCCAGCTACTTGGAAGGCTGAGGCAAGAGAGTCGCCTAAGCCCAAGAGCTGGAGGTTGCTGTGAGCTGTAACGCCAAAGCACTCTACTAAGGGCGACAAAATGAGACTCTGTCTCTTAAAAGAAAAAGGTGTGTCTGTTAATGATCAGCAAGCACCCTGGTTGTTTACCCAAAACTCACATGATCAGTGAATTCAATGGATGGCCTGGGTGTCTGCATTAAGGGTTTGTCTCACCTGCTGGCCAGCAACAGGTTGCAAGCATTCCGTATGTTACTGTGAATCAAAAATGACTTCCAAAGGGAAGGGTGTCTTGACTTCCCTTCCCTTCTTCCTTGTGTCCAGAGAAGACTTGGGCTTCAGATTTTATTTTAGTTCACTGACACTAGAAGTGGTGCTTCTGAGGGAAAGATTCTGGAGAAGGTGAAGAGCTGTCATTCAGAAGAGCTTTCACCCATTTGGGTGGTTTCCCTGCCCCCTCCCCTTTCTCCCCTTCCCTAGGACCTGAGCCCAGGAAGAGAGGCAGGCGGAGGAGGTGCTGCTCCCGGAAGGAGGCTCCCGAAGGTCTCACAGTAACTTTGCCACCTTGATAGGTTTGTCGGAGGAACTTCTGAGCCAGCCATGGTTTTGCCCTGAGGGGTTGGCGAGAAGAGGCACAGGTGGGGCGGGCCCCACGGAAGAGAGAAGCCCTAGCCCAGCCGCCCAGATGGACCCTTCCGGGTGAGCTGTGTCACAGCCCCTCATCCGACCACCTCCTACTTCTCCTCACGCCCCGCCCCTGCTCGCGGCCCCGCCCCCTCCGCCCCGCCCCGCCCCCTTCGGCCCTGACTGCGCACGCTCGCAGGCAGCCTCCCGCCCTGCTCTGCTTTCAGCCGGGTCCCGCCCAGCGGGCTCCCGCTTTCCAACCGCTGAAAAGGAGCGGGACGCCTCGCCTGAGAGATGGAGTGCGATTCAGTAACTCGGTGCGTGTGGGCTATAAACGCCAATGCCTTTTGTCCGCTACCTCAGGAAAATCTCCCCAACCCTTTGAGAGCGGCCGCTCCCGCTGCTGTGGGACCTGGCAACCTTTTCTGTCCTCTCTATGGCCCGCGCCAAAGGGGACTGTTAAAGGGCCAGCCATGAGCGGTTTGGATCCCTCAGGCTTGTGTGCGGTGGTGGTGCCCGGAAGCCTCCCCAGCGAGGGGGCCCGTTTGTCTCCCCTCATCTGCGGGTTTCACCAGGGCCTCTGGCTTCTCTCCCTCCCTGTCCCACCCAGACGCCGCCCACCCGCTTTCTTCATTTGGGAACTCCCCAGCCCTGTTCCACACACTTCGACCCGCTGGGCCTGCCCTTAGCTGAAAAGGGGGTAGATGGACAGACAGGGACACACCCCGCCGAGAGCCCCTGAGGATGGAGAGCTGTGGAGGCTGTTGTGGGGCGAGATAAGGACAACCCACTCAAATTAGAATTTCAAAAAGGAGTCTTTTCTTAATCACGGGGCCTTCTTAGCAAAAGTCTAAAGCAGACTAAGTGAGAGAGCATCGAGGGGTCTGCACTTGGGGTTTTTCTAGTCTAAATCTTGGCAACGGGCCAAACAGGTGTTCTGAAAGTTAGCAATTAGAAGTGAAAACAAAATTGGTGAAAGAAGCGGAAAGCAAGCACAGGGTGACTTTTAGAGAAGCGAACTGGCAATGTAGTGGATTAGCCAATAGGTGACATAAAGGACAGGGAACAATAAGGTAACATAATGCATATGTAGCAGTTAGTGGATAAGTAAAACAATTTTTCATAGCACTTAGCTCATTAATTCCTATGATTACAGCACTTCACCCATCTGTTCTTATCTCGTTCTGTTCCCACCGTGATCCAGACTGATCTAAGAGTGATGGTGCCTGTCATCATTTCAGAGTTATTTCTTTCTTTTGTCCTTTCATCTTTTCTCTTGCACAGCCCCCTCCTGCACATCAGTGGAAGGCAGTATCCATCTAATGGGGATGATGAGGCAGCTGGCGCCCATCTCTAGGCCAAACGGGCTTTTCAGGGCAGGGAGGCAGCTGGCTCGAGTTTGAGTCTCTGTCACAAAATAAATAAAATAAAATAAAATAAAAATATGAAGAGAGAGCATCGTGGCTCCATCCTGGGGTCGTGTGATTGTATTTTAGGAAAGGCTCCCCACCTCAGTTTGTCTTTCTGTCAGTCTCTTGACTATGTCACAGGTCTATGCGGAGGCGGATTGGGTACACGATTTGTGTGGTCGGGTTGACCCCTTATTTATTCCCAAACAGCTATGGTGGTGGGGATTGCGGGGTGGGGGTGGGATGGGGGGTGGTGGGTGTCTTCGTTGGAAGCCTCAGAGGGACCTTCCTGACTCTGAAAGGAGGGGATGCAGAGTGTTGCCCGGGTGTTGTCGCGGCGACCTCGGGTGGCCGCACTGGCTGTTGTCGGGTTCCCTCTGGTGGCCGCTTTCCTAGAGTACGCTGGTCCTCGGAAGCTCTGGTGCCGGTGCGACAGGCAAAGGAAGGGACAGTCTCCGATGTGAGCCAGGCCGGCTTCCCGGAGGCGAGCGCCTTGTGCAGCGCCACCTGGTTTGTGGGAGAGGGGGGTGGGGAGGGAGCTGCGGCGCGACAGACAGTGAGTCAGAACTTGGGCCGGCAGGGCTGATGTGGGAGGACTTTTAGGTCCCAGCAAGGCAGCTAGGCGCCTGGGAGGGCTGTGCGGCGGTCGACCAGCGCACTGCGGCTGTGGCGGCCGGGCCAAACCGCGGGACCAACGGACGTGGCACCGGTGAATGGCAGAAGTTGTCCGACGACCAGTCCGCCATCCCTCGCGTGTCCCCGTGCTCAGCCTCGACTTTCCCACGGACTTTTCCCGAGTCCCGCTCCGGAGACGGGGACTGGCCTGTGGCTGGGGGACACTCGGTCGTCCCAGGTTATTTCTCCAGTCCCGCTCTGGAGGCACGGACCAGACCGTGGTGACACTGATGGCCTGGGAGGGAGCCCTGCGCCTGCCCGCGATCTCTCCTGTGTCCCGGTGGTCAGGGAAGCCTTCTCAGGTTTTCTTTTTTTTCCAAGTCCCCAGGCAGGATCCAGGACCTGATGAGTATAAGAAGCACAGCAGTTATTATAATGAATCTACCCAATGTTCAGCAACTGGCCATAGCAAAATCTTCCAATGTAGTACATGTTTGAAAGTCTTAAAAAACTTGTTAAGTCTAAATAGACATGAGACATACTGTAGAGAAATCTTATAAACAATGTTAGATAAACTCCCAAATATTTCATCTTCTTTGGCACTACTGTGAATGGAATAGAGTCCTTGGCTGTTTTTTCAGCTTGACTATTGTTGGTATATATAAAGACTACCGATTTATGGATGTTGATTTTATAATCTGAGACGCTGCCGTATTCCTTGATCACTTCTAAGAGTTTTGTAGTAGAATCCCTGGTGTTTTCCAGATACACAATCATATCATCTGCGAAGAGCGAAAGTTTGATCTCTTCTGACCTCATATGGATACCCTTGATTCCCTTTTCTTCCCTAATTACGATGGCTAAAACTTCCATTACAATGTTAAAGAGCAGTGGAGACAATGGGCAACCTTGCCTGGTTCCTGATCTGAGTGGAAATGTTTTCGATTTAACTCCATTCAATACGATATTAGCTGTAGGTTTGCTATAGATGGCCTCTATCAGTTTAAGAAATGTCCCTTCCATAACAATTTTCATAAGTGTTCTGATCATGAAGGGATGCTGGATATTATCAAAACTTTTTCTGCATCAATTGAGAGAATCGTATGGTCTTCGTCTTTTAATATATTTATGTGCTGAGTTATATTTATAGATTTAAATCTATAAATATAACTCAGCACATAAACATATTAAATATATACAAATTTATATATATACAAATATATATTAAATATAAACAAGCCTTGAGACCCTGGGATAAAACCAACTTGGTCATGATATATAATTTGTTTGCTGTGTTGCTGGATTCTGTTTGTTAGGATCTCGTTGAATATTTTTGCATCTATATTCACTAGTGATATTGGTCTATAATTTTCTTTTCTTTTTGGGTCTTTTCCTGGTTTGGGGATCAGGGTGATGTTTGCTTCATAGAACGTGTTGGATAGTATTCCTTCTTTTTCTATATTTTGGAACAGGTTGAGTAATAATAGGTATTAGTTCCTCTTTAAAGGTTTGGTAGAATTCTGACGTGAAGCCATCTGGTCCAGGGCTTTTCTTTTTACGGAGATTTTGTATGGTTGATGCTATTTCAGAACTTGACATGGGCCTGTTCAACATTTCCACTTGATTCTGGCTAAGTCTTGGAAGGTGACATGCTTCCAAGTATTGGTCGATTTCCTTCAGATTTTCATATTTCTGAGAATAAAGTTTCTTATAATATTCATTAAGGATTTTTTGAATGTCTGAGGAGCCTGTTGTTATTTCATCTTTGTCATTTCTGATTGATGAAATTAGAGATTTTACTCTTTTTTTCCTGGTTACGTTAGCCAAAGGTTTATCTATTGTATTGACCTTTTCAAAATACCAACTTTTTGATTTATTGATCTGTTGTATAATTCTTTTGTTTTCAATTTTATTTAATTCTGCTCTAATTTTGGTTATTTCTTTTCTTCTAGTGGGTTTGGGGTTGGACTGTTCTTCCTTTTCCAGTTGCTTGAGATGTCCCATTAAGTTGTTAACTTCCTCCCTTTCCATTCTCTTTAGGAAGGGTTGCAGTGCCATAAATTTCCCTTTAGGACTGCCTTTGCAGTATCCTAGAGGTTCTGATAATTTGTGTCTTCATTGTTATTTTGTTCCAAAAATTTGACAATTTCCTTTTTAATCTCATCTATGTCTCAGCTATCATTCAGCATAAGGTTATTTAACTTCCATGTTTTTGTATGAGTATGCAGATTCCTGTTACTGAGTTCAACTTTTATTCCATGGTGGTCTGAGAAGATGCAAGGAATAATTTCTATTCCTTTAAATTTACTGGGGTTAGACTTGTGACCTGAGATGTAATCAATTTTGGAGTATGTTCCGTATGCTGATGAGAAGTGTGTGTATTCAGTTTTGTTGGGGTGAAATGTTCTGTAGATGTCTGTTAAATCCAAATGTTGGATGGTTAGGTTTAAATCTAAAAGTTCTTTGCTCAGCTTGTTATTGGAGGATCTATCCAACACTATCAAAGGAGTGTTAAAATTTGCGACTATTATGGAGCTGGAGGAAATCAAGTTTCTCATGTCTGTTAGAGTTTCTCTTATATATCGAGTTGCATTCTGGTTGGCTGTATAAATAATAATTGAAATCTCATCATATTAAGTACTACCCTTAACAAATATGGAGTGGCCATTCTGATCCTTTCTTTTATTGGTTTAAAGCCTGTTGTATCTGCAAATAGAATTGCAACACCTGCTTTTTTCTGATTTCCATTTGCCTGAAATATGGATGACCATCCTTTCACCCTGAGTCTATATTTATCTTTTAAGGTAAGAGGAGATTCTTGTATGCAGCAAATATCTAGCCTGAGTTTTTGTATCCAGTCAACCAACCTGTGCCTCTATAGAGGACAGTTTAAACCATTTACATGAATGGAGAATATTGATAAGCCTGGTAAAATTTGGGGTATCGAGTTTTTCAAAAGTCCAGTGGACATTTTTAATCCTTTCACCACTGTGGAAGTTGGAGTTTGATCAAAAGTTTCTGAGTGAGTTTACTTTTGTGGTAGAGCATTGGGCTGGTCATTATGGAGGCTAGGTCTGAGAATATCCTTAAGAGCTGGTTTGGTTATGGCAAATTTCTTCAACATGTGAATGTCATTAAACTATTTTTTTTTTTTTTTTTTTTTTTTGGTCGGGGCTGGGCTTGAACACGCCACCTCCGGCATATGGGACTGGCGCCCTACACGTTGAGCCACAGGCGCCGCCCAGTCATTAAACTATTTAATTTCTCCATCATAAGTGAAACTAGTTTCACAGGATACAGGATCCTGGGTTGAAAGTTATTTTGTTTTACAAGATTAAAAGTCAATGACCGGGCGGTGCCTGTGGCTCAGTGAGTAGGGCGCCGGCTCCATATGCTGAGGGTGGCAGGTTCGGACCCAGCCCCAGCCAAACTGCAACAAAAAAATAGCTGGGTGTTGTGGCTGGCACCCAACTGCTCGGGAGGCTGAGGCAAGAGAATCGCGTAAGCCCAAGAGTTAGAGGTTGCTGTGAGCCGTGTGACGCCACGGCACTCTACCCAAGGGCGGTACAGTGAGACTCTGTCTCTACAAAAAAAAAAAAAAAAAAAAAAAAGTAGATGACCATCCTCTTCTGGCTTGAAAGTTTCAGCAGAGAGATCTGCAGTCATTCTAATATTCTTCCCTTTGTAGGTTATGGTTTTCTTACGTCTGGCTGCTTTCAGAATTTTCTCCTACTTTAGTGAAGTTAATTATGATGTGCCTGGGGGATATGTTATTGGAATTGAGTCATGGTGGGGTCTGAAACTGTCTGCTATCTGAATTTCAGAATCTCTTGTCATGTCTAGAAAATTCTCTTTCATAATGTCATGGAGAAGAGCCTCTGTGCCTTGTGAAGCCACTTCATCCCTTTGAGGGATTCCGATGAGGCGGATATTAACCTTCTTCGAATTATCCCAGAGCTCTCTGTGAGAATGATTCATTTTGGCTCTCCATTTCTCTTCCTCTTTGAGAGTTTGGGAGCATTCAAAGGCTTTGTCTTCAGTGTCAGAAATCTTTTCTTCTGTTTGCTCCACTCTGTTACTAAGGGATTCTACTGAATTTTTCAGATCTTTGAGGGCTGCAAATTCTTGCTTCAATGTATCAAAATCTTTCATGCTTTTGTCTTTAAATTCATTGAATTTTTGAGACAACTTGTGAATTACTCCTCCAATTTCTAATTCCAACTTTTGAATTGCTCCTCGAATTTCTAATTCCAAATTTTCTTCCATTTTATTAATCTTGTTTGCAATCTAAATTCTGAATTTGATTTCTAACATCTCAGCCATCTGTTTATGAATGGGATCTTCAGTTATGTCTGCCATATCTTTCCTTGGGGGGGGGGTTGATCTACTCTGGTTATTCATGTTACCAGAGTTTTCCCACTGATTACGCCCCATGATTATTTTGCACCATTTGACTAGATGCGTGGATAAAGAAAAGTTGGGTTGGGGGCTCCTGGAGTAGTGATTAACCAGCCCTTTGCCCAAAAGCTGGGACTGGTGTCTGTGCCTTTTCCCCTGGAGCTTTGCCAAGGACCCATACAGTGCTACGGCCTGAGAAACTGGGGCCCTGCTTGGTGTGGTGGGGCTAAGTGGCTCTGTCTTGTTTTCAGCTGGTCTCTGTCTGAGCCTAGTGAATAAGTTCCTCTGGGTTGAAGTCTCAGCTGTGGAGAAATACCAGCAATTAAGTCACCCTGCCCCCCCCCACAGGCAACAATTGGAAAAGGAAAATCAAACCTTCCTATAATCACACACCCAGGGTATCACTTGGATAGTCCTCAGGCGATTGGCCCAGTTCAAGAGGTCCAAATCAATTGTCTAAGTCAGCACCTGTCTCAGGTGGGAGAGTTTAAAAGGTCTCTGGCAACTAGATCGCAGGGGTCTGATGACAACTCCAATATCACTTGGTCTGGTGCTCCGTGAGGTCAGGAGGATGCACTCAGCAAATAGATTAGTCTGGGAAGGTTGATGCCTCCTTCCCCACCTTGCACCTCTGTCATGCCCATTCACTGAAAACCCCACAGGGCTGTGACCCAGTTGCCTCCAATGAGCAGATTCTCCTGTGGTTTGCATCTGCCTGAATCACAAGGAGATCTATGTCTCCTCAGCCAGGCCTCTGCTCTCTGCCACTATCTGGCAAGGGAGTTGAGGCCTGACAACCTTGGGTGTTTGATGGAGGTTGGGGCTGATCACTCAGTCCAGCACCACCCCTGATTGATGTTATTGACAGAACAGAACAACTTTCCAGAATTTGTTTCTGTCCCGGCTGCATTCCCCTGCAGAAGAGAAGCTGTTTCGAGTTCATAGAACCTGCACCTCGGGCCCTGTCTTTGCTGCTGCCTGGTAGTTTGTATTTGTACCACGGTTAGCTATCAGTTCTAGCCTTCTGCCCTTCTTTGTCTAGGCTGATGATCCTCTGAGGGCTGGGTGCATCTTAAGCTCAGTAAAGTGTTCCTCTGCATCAGCCCCACCCTGGGAGTTTGGCAGCACTGCACGTGCATTTTCCAATCCCCGCGCTCCACCCAGGCCGGTATGCCTCAGGCAGACCCTTTACTCACGGGGCCTGCATTTCCATACCAGATTTCTTCCACCAGTGGTTGCCACCTGAGAAGATGCCTGGCCTCCTCTGGTTGCCCAGAGAGACAAGGGGGTGTGACTCCAGAATATCCAGGGGTGAGCCCTATTGTTGCCAAAGACAGCTGCAATGGCTATTTGCTGTGCGCCTTGGTGCACCACCATTCCTTGTGTCATTCTCTCTCAGCCAACTGTCCTCTCCTCACTCCTGTGCCGCAGAATCAGCACTGACCAGCAGCAGTCCAGGCCCTGCTCACACCTCTCAAGAAAATACCCAAGAATCTGGACTCCTGGGGGACAGGCCTCCAGACCTCAGAGTGAGAGTGGAGGGGAGTGCTGGGAGCTCAGAATTGCAGGTAAGGAATATATACAGTTTTATACAGTTTCATGCCTGGCAGGAGAGTGCCATGGCACCCTAGTAGGGGAAGTATATCAAGTTTTTAGAGGGTCTCTCCCATGGAGTATAATGGGAGGATTTTTTAACTCTGCTTGTTTGTTTATGGGGTACTCTGAGCTGTTCTCATCAGGGAGGGGACTCCCGTCCACTTGGTGATGGATTTTGTATCTTTTGTTTATATCCCTGGGGTCGCAGATTGCCTCAGAAGGATTGATTTGCGTTCTTCAAACTTCTCTCTTGGCACAGTTTTAATATGCCAGGTTACTTGCTAAATTTCTGTCCTTTAACACTCCTTCTGGACAGGAGCCTCTGTGGAAAGCTGGCTTCAGTCAGCCATCTTGTCTCTGACACCCATCCATTTTTTTTTTTTTTTTTTTTTGCAGTTTTGGTCAGACTGGGTTTGAACCCACAACCTCAGGCACTCCTCTCCTTTGAGCTACAGGCACTGCCCCATCTTTATTTATTTATTTATTTATTTATTTATTTATTTATTTATTTTGCCAAAGCTGAGGTTTCATTTTGAATGATCGGATCTTTTCACACAAATTGAGGCATGTTGCATTTGGTCCTTGCAGTCATAAATTTAACTCATTCAAGACGGCAAAGATGTCAACCAAGTAAGCTATTTTCTGTAGTTCACATTTATCGCTGAAAAGTGCTTCGAACTGCAGTCTTGCTTTCTGATTAAATAACATTTGAGTTCATCACAAAGCTCAAAAACACGTTTTAAAACTTTTCATCTTGACAACCATCTAATTTCCGTGTGAAATAGCAGAGCATTGTTTGGTGCATCAAACTCATTGCACAATTGCGAAAACAGTCAACGGTTTAAAGTGCTCACCTTTATAAAATTGACAGAACTTATGACGCTTTTCTTTACTTCTTGAAACTCTGTGTCAGCGTCTTCATTGCTAATATTTGCCAATGAATCATAAAGTGAGTTCCAATGACTTTTGGTGACTCATTCAGTACAAAACGTTGATATCCAGATTGACATCCTAGCATAGCCGGAGCACCATCTGTGCAAACACCACAAACCTTTTCCCAAGAGATCTTATGCTCTTTCAGAAATGAACCAACTGTGTCAAATACATCACGTGCAGTAGTTGTCATTTCAAGAGGTTTGCAAAAAAGAAACTCATCTTTAAATTTGCCATCATCACGTAAACCAGTAACTGTGAACAGTTTGCAACGTCCGTAGATTCATCAAGCTGGATACTAAATATTGGAAGTGGAGCAGATTTAATTTCCTGGATTACCTGATCAAGAACATCAGCAGACCTGTCATCTATTCTTCTGCCGACAGTGTTGTTAGATAAGGAAATTGCACTCAATTTCATAGCAAATTCTCCTCTGATCATAACTTGAACAACGCCTTTGGCCACTGGCAACAATAAATCCTCAGCAGTGGTGTGAGGTTTCATAGCTCTGGTGATTCTGAGTGCCACCCAATGTGAAGCTTCAATGGCTGCTATGTTTTGTTTGTGGTACTTGCCACCAGTGTCAAGCCTGGGCTTGAATCCATCAGGTTTGCTTCTAAAATACTTGATATCCTTTCTGGCGAAACTAGGATGCTTGCTATCAAAATGACATTTTAGTTTGTTCGTTTTCATAGATTCGGCTGATAGAACTTCACAACAAATAAACACATTGTGGTTTCTCAATTCTGCTATAATTATTGAGGTAAAACCATACTGTAAAAAATCCTCACTGTATTTTCTTTTCTTAATGTTCTTCTCTACATAATCCATTGTCATGGGATGGTTTGCTAATGAAAATAATATATGACAATAGCTTTAATAATACAAAAGATGATACATGGCATAGTTCAGTCAATACAGTTCATTAAAGTTTCCTATGATTTACATTGTCTGTGTTGTTGTTGTTTTGTTTTTTTTTTTACATACATGTTATCACAAAGGGGCAGTCGTCACATCAACCACAGCTGAATATAAAAACACGGATCAGCATCTAGATTTAAGTTCCCATGGTACAGATATATATATTTTTTGCAGTAGTTGATGATTTTACAGTACATGATTTTACATTTACCCAATGATCATAATTCACGAAGTGTCATTTTACCTCCAATATTGCTGCTTTCTTTCTTTCTTTTTTTTTTTTTTTAAGAGACAGAGTTTTACTTTATTGCCCTCGATAGAGTGCTGTGGTGTCACAGCTCACAGCAATCTCCAACTCCTGGGCTTAGATGATTCTCTTGCCTCAGCCTCCCAATTAGCTGGGACTACAGGCGCCCACCACAAGGCCCGGCTACTTTTTTGTTGCAGTTTGGACAGGGCTGGGTTTGAACCTACCACCCTTGGTATATGGGGCCAGCACCCTACCAACTGAACCACAGGCCACGCCCCAATATTGCTGCTTTCAACACAGCAGCTGCTTTGTACTCAGTAGCTGCTCTGTACACATGTGTGACTGGTCTGCACAAGTACATTATAGCACCAACCCTGTCACGTACACCTGTATTTGTATGGGGTGTTATGTGATGGGGTTGCCAGAATGATATCATCACGTCACATACTCTGTGTGGGCGTATCTGCATGTGGGCGGACCACCTGGAGACAGATAAAGGAGTGGTGTCTTGGTTCTTAAGACCATTGGAAATATGTTTTCCGATGGTCTTAGGTGACCCTCGTGAAGGGCTCGTTCAACCCCCAAAGGAGTGGCGACCCACAGGTCAAGAACCATTGCCTAGCAGCTCTGCCAATGGCCCGATTTGTTTTTGCAATGCTGGCCATCCATTGGGCTCAGTTATGTGGGAAAGGGATCCTCAAACCTTAAATATCCCCTTAGCATAGGCATGACCATTTTAGTGAAGCAGTGCTTAAAGAAACTGGGCTGAGAATTGAGCCAAAGTTCAAACTGCAGAACAGTGGCCATGAAGCAGGCCTACAGGTTGAACCATAGAACAATGGTTCATATACATCTCCAGTATATTCAATTAGGGCAGTTACTCCAGTAAGGTGGCAGAATGTGGACTTTCCACCCTGATAACAGCTTCTCAGCAGGAGATAGTCCCTCCTATGGCTACCCCCTATTCACATTCTTGCTATATCTATAAGCTTGATAAAGATGCCTGAAACCAGGAGTGGGCTGGGTTGACCTTGGTTCAGACTTCATTTCTATTCTTTCCCCTAATAAACTCCCTTTGTCCTGAGACTGGCCGCCTCTCCTTTCCTATAACCACCATCCCATTTCTATCCTATGCCTAACATCTTTTAATCCATGGCCTATATTAGGGCCATTATTTCAGTGGCTTACTTAATATCCTTACTCTCTATCACTAGGAGTTCCTTTTCTTTCCAAATGGCACCACAGACTTGCACAATCATAAAAATATACTTAGAATCTGCCTAATGTTTATTAGTTTCCTCTGGATAACTGAAGAGCTCTGGTTAAGGAATTGGCTCTTTGCTGTTCACAAAGCTGCTTCTGCCAGTAAAGATTCAGACCTGGCTCTGTCAGATTTATACTGTTAGAACCTTAAATCAGTCATGCTTCAAAGGCTCATTCTCTTCAGCTGGTAACAGGGTAGCAGGACTGAGAATAGACAACAGTCTTTAATAACATAACTCACAAGTAGTTGCTATTGCCCAGAGGCAAAGAGGCCAAGAGTTTGAGGTTCCTGTGAGCTGTGACACAACAGCACTCTAATGGGAACAAGAAAGTGAGACTCTGCCTCAAAAAACAAAACAAAACAAACAACAACAACAAAAAAAAAAACAACTTAGGGTTATGGATGCCCTCTTCTGTAGATGCCATTTAGTTTTTCTCAAGTTATCAATGTCATTGACCAATGGGCTCATGTGCAAAGTGGCCATGGAGGATACTCCCGGGCTCAGCAACAGAGACTTTTACTCACCAACTCTGGCCTACCTGTGGCCAGCACAGTGTGCCAATCTGCCAGATTAATACAGAGACTCTAATCTTTTTCCATTCACTGAAGTAATGAGCCAGCACCAGAGTAGCATACTGATTGGTAGGACTGTTTCCATCATGAAAAGAGCGATACTTTGTTCTTACTGGACTAGACACTTATTCTGAATACAGATTTGCCTACCCTGGATGTAATGCTTCTGCCAAAAGTACCATCCTTTGACTTACATAACCCATTTTACACTTGCATCCTATTCCACAAAAATTATTCATGACCAAGGAGCTCAATTTATAGCAAATCAAGTGGGAAAAAGAGACCATACTCATGTAACACACTAGTTTTACTGTATAAGGGAGGAAACCTGGGAAAATTAAAGTCTACAAAAACAAAGGCTTCTCAGTGAAGCCCACGGACACTCAGGCAAGGTCCTTCCCATGGTAACTCAGCCCTTAAGAATTTGTTAAACTTAGCTTCCTAGGTCCTTGACTCTAACATTTGCTGGTTGCTTCCACTTCTGTAAACCTGCACATGATTTGACGCCTCCAATGAGAAATAATATTATACTTCCTCTGTCTACTTGTGAGTCCAATAAAAGGACAAGGGCAGAGTTGATTGGGATCTCAGCCATTTTGGATCTTATTTTAGCTGCTGTGGTTCCACAGCTAAAATGAAATTACTTCCTTTATAACCTTTGGTGAGAGTCTATTGCTTTCCATTCACCTGTCCTGCAACACCACCATTCTGAACCAACTATTTTGATAGAATGTTAAAGGGGCCTTTGTACCACAAGTTGTGTGGCAATACCTTGCAGGACCCTGGCAAATTCATCCAGAAGCTGTTCTGCTTTGAATCAGAATTCATTATGTCATACTGTTTCTCCCGTGTCCAGGACATATGGATCCAGAAATCGACTTGAGGAAATAGGGCTCTGGCACTAGTCTTTGTTAGCTTTATGACCCTTTACAAAATTTTTGCTTCCTAACTCCACAGATTTATACTCTGTTGGCACAGAGGTCTTAGTTTCAAAGTTATAAATGCCTCCATCCAGAGATACAACAATAATTCCATTGAACTGGAAGATAGACATTTTAGGCTCTGTAGCCTTTTAATCAACAGAGATGGGAGGTATGGTGCAGGTTGGGATGATTGACTCTCACAACCATGGGGAAATTAGACTGCTTTTCCACAATAGTGATAAGGAAAAGTACATTTGAAATACATGAGATCCTTTACAGTACCTACTAGTATAACCATGATATATCTTTAATTTTAATGAAAAAAAAATAACATTCCAGGAAGAACTACTAATAACCTCCATCTATCAGGAATGAAGGTTTGAGTTACCCATTAGTAGGAAGAACTACTAATAACCCGGACCTGTCATCAATGAAGGTTTGGGTTACCCCATTAGGTAAAGAACCACACCCAGTTGAGGTAATTGATGAAGGCAAAGAAAATATAATATGAACAGTGGAAGAAGTCAGTTATGAATACCATCTACAAATGTGTGACCAGTTGTAGAAACCAGGAATATAATTTTTCCTTCTTTATTTTAACATGAATGTTTGTGTCAGTATATATGTTAATATACACATATATACACACCTACATGATACAACTGTTCTGTGCAGTATGAAGTAATATACATATGAAATACTCTAAACTTTTTGCTAGATGAAGATTCAAAGTTCTTAGATGATCTTAACTCCATGGTACTCCATCACTTATATGCTATTATTAACAATGTTTAAATAGTATAACATAAAGCTACTATATTTTATGTTTCAGTATGTTGTTTTTGTTTACTTTTTAAGATTTGTGACTGGAATTGTTTATTCACATCATGTGGAGATTATGTGTTGCTAACAGAGAACTAGTAGTGATTTTTAAATATTGATCTTGCATCATGCAACCTTACTGAACTCATTTATTCTAGTGGGCTTTTGTGAATTTCCTAGATACTTCTATAGATAGAATGCCATTTGTATAGGATCCCAAACCTCTTCTGGGGACCATTAGTTTCTCTTTGTTGCATAATATCCCTGCCTTAATACCTCCAGTATAATGTTGAATAAAGTGATAAAAGCAGACATTCTTGCCTTGTTTCTAAACTAAGTTTTCCAAGCCAAAAAAAAAAAATTGTTTTTTGAGACAGAGTCTCACTATATCACCCTGAGGAGAGTGCTGTGGTGGCACAGCTCTCAGAAACCTCAAACTCCTGGGCTTAAGCGATTTTCTTGCCTCAGCCTCCCAAGTAGCTGGGACTACAGGCACCTGCCACAATGCCTGGCTATTTTTTTGTTGCAGTTGTCATTGTTGTTTAGCTGGCCCTGGGCCGGGTTCCAACCTGCCAGCCTCAGTGTATTTGGCAGGCACTCTAATCACGAGGTACGGGCACCAAGCCAACCCAAGATTTTCATCATTGCATGTAATGTCAGCTATAGGTTTTTCATAGATGCCGTTCAGCAGCCCTATCATGTTCCCTTCTGTTGCTATTCAGTTTAGGGTTTATCATAAATGGGTATGGATTTGTCAAATGTTGTTCTGTGTTCATCAAAATAGTTTTTGGTATTCTATTGCTGCATTGACCAATCTTTGGATATTAAGCTACATTTGCATTTGAGTAAAATCCTGAGTAAAAATGGTCAATAATGTTTTTAATGTCGTTTCAATTAGTTTGTTATAAAGTTTCAGTATTTCTGTATCTATATTCATAAAGGATGATGATGTGTAGTTTTATTTTCTTGTAATGATTTTGCCTGGCTTTGTTGTCTGAGAAATACTGTCCTCCTAGAATGAAACTGTAAGTTTCCCTTATTCTATATTTCTAGAAGTGAGTTTAAGAAACCTGCATTAATTTTTAATTACGTATTTGAGTTTCTCAGTGAATTAGCTTGCATCTGGGCTCTGTATATGGAAAAGTTTCAAATGAATTTAATATTTTAATTTTTGCCTGAGTTTATTATATTAATATATAGAGATTGTGTAGGGATTTATTTCTAATTTATTGTATTCCACATTTCTAGATTTTTAAGGCAGTTGAGATCAAATTTTAAAAAGTAATATGCAAAAATAAAGGTTTTTAGCAAAGTTTCCTCAATGTCTCAGGGTCTCCTGTGGGCAGGAGGAAGCCTTTATTGTACTTCTTATATTTAATTCCTATATTTACTACATGGCATATAATCTGTAGTAATTTGAAGAACGTTCTATTTGTACTCAAAATAAAAATCCAAGCCATGGGCGGTGCCTGTGGCTCAAAGGAGTAGGGCACCAGCCCCATATAACAAAGGTGGCGGGTTCAAACCCGGCCACGGCGAAAAAAAAATATATATATCCGAGCTTATCTCTCTTCATCAATATTTAGGTGGACAAATATAAATTTGAATAAAAATAGAAAATGACACAGTAAATAAAGAACAGTACAAAGAGCTAAAACTCTGACAAAGCAGATTTGTTAATACCTAGATTATACCTGTTTTTTGACACAACTCCTATGTGTTTATGTATATATATTTAATGATAATAAGTTTGGCATATAGCTCAGAGTGAGGACATATTTATAATCATTTGGGTGATTTAAAAGCATCATAGAAATCAACTGTTCTGGTACAAAACAAATTAATGAACACAAAAAGTGTTGAGTAATTTTGTTAAAAAGTTTGATTTGGTAATTAGCTACACACATAAACATCATTTTTGATACTAAACAGAAGATAAAATAATTTTTAAACCCTATGGGAAAGATTTTTATAAGTACTGTGAAATGACAGTAGAACCCATCAATTACAGCATAACCCATAAGTAATATGTAAATAACCACATGCACATTTCCTCTAAGATAATTTTAAATAACTACTGGAGAAAATTTAAACCAACTTTACTTTAGGAGACTTCAAGTATTATTTTTTTCTTATTTTGAGAAAGCCTCACTTTGTCACTCTTGGTAGAGTGCCGTGGCGTGACAGCAACCTCAAACTCTTGGGTTCAAATGATTCTGTTGCCTCAGTTGCCCTAGTAGCTGGGACGATAGGTGCCCACCACAATGCACGGCTATATTATTTTGGTTTAGCAGGCCTGGGTGACTACCAACCCACCCACCCCGGAGCATGACGGTGGTGCCCTGAGCTACAGGCAACCCCAGAGTTCAAGTATTGATAAGAAGAAAGCATTTTCACTGGAGCCAAAGGGCCTACATTTATGTAATTAATTCTATGAATACTGAATTTATGGTACTGAAAAACAGTAAGGTTGGCCGTAATCAGGTCTCATACATTAAAGTGGAAGATTGCCACTTTATAGTTCATGTTTTGGGCAAAAAGATATTCATAAATACTATTTGGTGAAGACATCTAAAAATACTCAAATGTTATCATTATTCATAAATTACTTAACAAATTGAATCGGAAAATATGGGCACTTTCGAAGAACACAAGTAAATTGAAAGAAGAATTCATAGGAGTAATCAAACCAAGAAGTCAGTTTTCCTTCAGAAACTTTATAACCATGTGGACCTCCAGGCTTTGGGGACTGCTCAACTTATCCTTTTTGACTAAACAAGGAAAATTACTAAATTTATTCCAAATGTAAATTTTTTCAAATGTGCAAACAAAATTATTTTCAAATTGTAATTTCTTATGAAGTATGAAGCAAGGTGAGAAGATCATCTCTAGAGCCTGTGTAATACAGACAACAGAGAAATAAAGAGTGCTGAGAGAAATTAGTGTTCATGCTATAATTGGATACCTAACTAAAATGTCTTTACAAAATAAGGGTAACATTTTTGGGGGCGGGAAATAAAAAATAAATGAATAATGTAAAACATTGATAAATTCTATTACCAATAGGAGCGTCTTTAGATAGAGAAGTTTTCTGATATGAAGTTCAGGGAAGCAAATTAAAAGAACAAATTTCTTGTTTTTTTTTTTATGATGAAAAGTTATATATTTAGAATGAGCCACCTGGACTTGGTTTAAATGATCCCAATTTTGTTGGCAACATACAGAGCATCATAATCAGAAGCCAGTGGAACATATGACTTCTACTCATCATCATTTCATTTTTTTATAAATTAAATAGGGTTTATTCATCTTTTTATATATTGGCCTTGATGCAAAAAGAAGACTAAAAGTGGCTTAAAAGATGAGTAGAGTAACTTTAAAAAAAATCAAAAATATATATTATTCTCCCCAAAATCTAGCTGCTTCCAACTTGATTTAATACTTTGCATGTTTTCCCTTCATTGCTTGGTAAACACATTTGCTTCTGTTTTCTGTAATCACTGTCTGACTGCTAATTTTTGCTGTTTTGTCAATGACGTTTCACCTTCTGTTTCACGAGTTCGGGAGGAATTGTTGAACAGCTCACAACACTGCCCATAGAAGAAGTAATACTCAGAGTTCTTCTTCTACACCAATTAATTTCTCCCATATGTTTTCTCATCTCTGAGAGGCCTGGATTCTTTACTCAGTGACACAAGGCAGTTAGATGAGAGCATTCATCCACACACTCCTCAGAGCCAGCAGAGGCTTCTCCTTGATGTGTCTGACCACCTTGTCTCAGGTAATTTTCATTTCTGTTTTTCTCCTCAGAAAATTCAGGTATGGAATTTTTGTTTTTTTTTTGTTTTTTTTTTTTTTTAATTTTTTTTATTAAATCATAACTGTATACAATGATATGATTATGGGGCATCATACACTCACTTCATAAACCATTTGACACATTTTTATCACAGTGGTTAACATAGCTTTTCCGGCGTTATCTCAGTTACTGTGCCAAAACATTTACATTCTACATTTACCAAGTTTCGCAAATACCCCTATAATATGCACCACAGGTGTGATCCCACCGATTCCCCTCCCTCTACCCACCCCCCCCTTTCCCACTTCCCCCTATTGGTTAAGTTGTAGCTGGGTTATAGCTTTCATGTGAGAGTCCCAAATTAGTTTCATAGTAGGGCTGTGTACATTGGGTATTTTTTCTTCCATTCTTGGGATACTTTACTAAGAAGAATATGTTTCAGCTCCATCCATGTAAACATGAAAGAGGTAAAGTCTCCATCTTTCTTTAAGGCTGCATAGTATTCCATGGTATACATATACCACAATTTATTAATCCATTCGTGGATCGATGGACACTTGGGCTTTTTCCATGACTTAGCTATTATGAATTGGGCTGCAATAAACATTCTGGTACAAATATCTTTGTTATGTTGTGATTTTTGGTCTTCTGGGTATATGCCCAGCAGAGGAATTACAGGATTGAATGGCAGATCTATTTTTAGATCTCTGAGTGTTCTCCATATATCTTTCCAAAAGGAATGTATTAATTTGCATTCCCACCAGCAGTGCAGAAGTGTTCCCTTTTCTCCGCATCCACGCCAGCATCTCTGGTCTTGAGATTTTGTGATATAGGCTAGTCTCATTGGAGTTAGATGATATCTCAAAGTAGTTTTGATTTGCATTTCTCTGATGATTAAAGATGATGAGCATTTTTTCATATGTCTGAAGGCCTTGCGCCTGTCTTCTTCAGAGAAGTTTCTCTTCAAATCCCTTGCCCAGCCTGCGATGGGATCCCTTGTTTTTTTCTTGCTGATGCGTTTGAGTTCTCTGTGGATTCTGGTTATTAAACCTTTGTCAGAGTTATACCCTGCAAATATCTTCTCCCATTCTGAGGGCTGTCTGCTTGCTCTGCTTACTGTGTTCTTAGCTGTGCAGAAGCTTTTTAGTTTGATCAAGTCCCAGTAGTGTATTTTTGAAGCTGCTTCAATTGCCCGGGGGGTTCTCCTCATGAAATACTCACCCAGACCAATTTCTTCAAGGGTTTTCCCTGCATTCTCCTCTAGTATTTTTATAGTTTCATGTCTTAAGTTTAAATCTTTAATCCAATGAGAGTCTATCTTAGTTAATGGTGAAAGGTGTGGGTCCAATTTCAGTCTTCTGCAGGTTGCCAGCCAGTTCACCCAGCACCATTTGTTAAATAGGGTATCTTTTCCCCACTGAATGTTTTTAATTGGCTTGTCAAAAATCAAATAGCGGTAAGTAGCTGGATTCATCTCTTGGTTCTCTATTCTGTCCCAGATATCTACTTCTCTGTTTTTGTGCCAATACCATGCTGTTTTGATCACTATCGATTTGTAGTAAAGTCTGAGGTCTGGTAGTGTGATTCCTCCTGTTTTGTTTTTATTTCTGAGTAATGTCTTGGCTATTCGAGGTTTTTTCTGATTCCATATAAAACAAAGTAATGTTTTTTCAAGATCTTTAAAATATGACAGTGGAGCTTTAATAGGGAGTGCGTTGAAATTATATATTGCTTTGGGTAGTATGGACATTTTGATAATGTTGATTCTTCCTAGCCATGAGCATGGTATGTTTTTCCATTTGTTAACATTTTCAGCTATTTCTTTTCTTAGAGTTTCATAGTTCTCTTTATAGAGATCTTTCACGTCTTTTGTTAGGTAAATTCCCAAATATTTCATCTTCTTTGGCACTACTGTGAATGGGATAGAGTCCTTAACTGCTTTTTCAATTTGACTGTCGTTGGTGTATATAAAGGCTACTGATTTATGAATGTTGATTTTGTAACCTGAGACGCTGCTGTATTCCTTGATCACTTCTAGGAGTTTTGTAGTAGAGTCCCTAGTGTTTTCCAGATACACAATCATATCATCTGCGAAGAGCGAGAGTTTGATCTCTTCTGACCCTATATGGATACCCTTGATCGCCTTTTCTTCCCTAATTGCGGTGGCTAAAACTTCCATTACAATGTTGAAAAGCAATGGAGACAATGGGCAGCCTTGTCTGGTTCCTGATCTGAGTGGAAATGATTCCAATTTAACTCCATTCAATATGATATTGGCTGTGGGTTTGCTGTAGATAGCCTCTATCAGTTTAAGAAAAGTCCCTTCTAGACCAATTTTCTTGAGTGTTCTGATCATGAAGGGATGCTGGATATTATCAAAAGCTTTTTCTGCATCAATTGAGAGAATCATATGGTCTTTGTTTTTTAATTTGTTTATGTGCTGAATTACATTTATAGATTTACGTATATTGAACCAGCCTTGAGACCCTGGGATAAAACCAACTTGGTCATGATGTATAATTTGTTTGATGTGTTGTTGGATTCTGTTTGTTAGGATCTTGTTGAATATTTTTGCATCTATATTCATTAGTCATATTGGTCTATAATTTTCTTTACTTGTTGGGTCTTTTCCTGGTTTGGGGATCAGGGTGATGTTTGCTTCATAGAACGTGTTGGGTAGTCTTCCTTCTTTTTCTACATTTTGGAACAGGTTGAGTAATATAGGTACTAATTCCTCTTTAAAGGTTTGGTAGAATTCTGATGTGAAACCATCTGGTCCCGGGCTTTTCTTTTTAGGGAGGTTTTGTATAGTTGATGCTATTTCTGAACTTGATATGGGTCTGTTCAACATTTCCACTTGATTCTGGTTAAGTCTTGGAAGGTGGCGTGCTTCCAAGTATTGGTCTATTTCCTTCAGATTTTCATATTTCTGAGAATAAAGTTTCTTGTAATATTCATTAAGGATTTTTTTGATTTCTGATGAGTCTGTGGTTATTTCGTCTTTGTTGTTTCTGATTGATGATATTAGAGATTTTACTCTTTTTTTCCTGATTAGGTTGGCCAGAGGTTTATCTATTTTATTGACCTTTTCAAAAAACCAGCTTTTTGATTTATTGATCTGTTGTATTATTCTTTTGTTTTCAATTTCATTTAATTCTGCTCTAATTTTGGTTATTTCTTTTCTTCTACTGGGTTTGGGGTTGGAATGTTCTTCCTTTTCCAGTTGCGTGAGATGTCCCATTAAGTTGTTAACTTCCTCTCTTTCCGTTCTCTTGAGGAAGGCTTGCAGTGCTATAAATTTCCCTCTTAGAACTGCCTTTGCAGTGTCCCAGAGGTTCTGATAGTTTGTGTCTTCATTGTCATTTTGTTCCAAAAAATTGGTGATTTCTTTCTTAATCTCATCTCTGACCCAGCTATCATTCAGCATAAGGTTATTTAACTTCCATGTTTTTGTATGGGTATGCAGATTCCTGTTGTTACTCAATTCAAGTTTTATTCCATGATGGTCCGAGAAGATGCATGGAATAATTTCTATTCCTTTAAATTTACTGAGGTTAGACTTGTGACCTAAAATGTGATCAATTTTGGAGTAAGTTCCGTGGGCTGATGAGAAGAATGTGTATTCAGTTTTGTTGGGATGAAACGTTCTGTAGATGTCTGCTAAATCTAAATATTGGATGGTTAGGTTTAAATCTAAGATTTCTTTGCTCAGCTTCTTTCTGGAGGATCGATCCAACACTGCCAAGGGAGTGTTGAAATCTCCAACGATTATGGAGCTGGAAGAAATCAAGTTACTGATGTCTGTTAGAGTTTCTCTTATAAATTGAGGTGCATTCTGGTTGGGTGCATAGATATTAATAATTGAGATCTCGTCATATTGAGTATTACCCTTAACAAATATGAAGTGACCATTCTTGTCCTTCCTTACTTTTGATGGTTTAAAGCCTACTGTATCTGCAAATAAAATTGCAACACCTGCTTTTTTCTGATTACCATTTGCCTGAAATATGGATGACCATCCTTTCACCCTGAGTCTGTATTTGTCTTTTAAGTTGAGATGTGACTCTTGTATGCAACAAATATCTGGCTTGAGTTTTTGTATCCAGTCAGCTAACCTATGCCTCTTTAGAGGACAGTTTAAGCCATTCACATTGATGGAGAGTATTGATAAGTCTGGTGGAATTTTGGGTATCGAGTTTTTCAAAGGTCCAGTGGACATTTTTAATCCTTTCGCCAGTGTGGAAGTTGGAGTTTGATCCGAAGATTCTGAGTGAGTTTACTTTTGTGGTATAGGATTGGGTTGGTCATTGTGGAGGATAGGTCTGAGAACATCCTGAAGAGCTGGTTTACTTATGGCAAATTTTTTCAACATATGAATGTCATTGAAGTATTTAATTTCTCCATCATAGATGAAACTCAGTTTAGCTGGATACAAGATCCTGGGTTGAAAGTTTTTTTGCTTTAGGAGATTAAAAGTTGATGACCAGCCTCTTCTTACTTGAAAAGTTTCAGCAGAGAGATCTGCAGTTATTCTAATATTCTTACCTTTGTACGTTATAGTTTTCTTTCGCCGGGCTGCTTTGAGAATCTTCTCTTTCATGTTAACTTTAGTGAAGCTAATTATGATATGTCTGGGAGATGGCTTATTGGGGTTGAATCGTGCTGGGGTTCTGAAGCTGTCTGCTATCTGAATTTCAGATTCTCTAGGCATGTCTGGAAAATTTTCTTTCATAATTTCATGTAGAAGGGCCTCTGTGTCCTTGGCAGCTACTTCATCAGTCTCCGAAATTCCTATAACCCTAATGTTGTTTTTTTTCGAATTATCTGAGAGCTCTCTGAGTGAGTGATCCGTTTTTGCTCTCCATTTCTCTTCCTCTTTGAGAGATTGGGAGCGTTCGAAGACTTTATCTTCAATGTCAGAAATCCTTTCTTCTGCTTGCTCCATTCTGTTACTGAGGGATTCTACTGTATTTTTCATATCTTTGAGGGCTGTAAGTTCTTGTTTCAGTGTGTCTAAGTCTTTGGTGGTTTTGTCTTTAAATTCGTTAAATTCTTGAGACAATTTTTGAATTTCTCCTCGAATTCCTAATTCCATTTTATTAATCTTGTCTGCAAACCAAATTCTGAATTCGACTTCTGACATCTCAGCCAGTTGTTTATGAATGGGATCTTCAATCACATCTGCCGTATCTTTTCTTGGGGGGGTTGATCTATTCTGGTTATTCATGTTACCAGAGTTTTTCCGCTGATTCCGCCCCATGGTTTACTCCCTTTGGTTTTTCCCCTGGGGTTTTATCGAGGGCCCGTACAGTGTTGTGGCCTGAGAAACTGGGGCCCTGTCTGGTGTGGTGGAGCAAAGTGGTTCTGTCTTGTTTTCAGCTGGTTTCTGTTCGATCCCACTGCAACCTCTACTCTGGCTTGAAGTTCCAGCCGTGTGGAAAAATCAGCAACCAAGTCACCCCGCCTGCCCACCTCTGGCCCCAGTTGGGAGAATCAAACCCTCCTACAATCGCACACCCAGGGCACCGCCCGAAGAGTCCTCAGTCTACCAGCCCAGTTCAAAAGTCCGAATCAACCGTCTCAATCGGCACCCGTCTCGGGTGGAAGGGCTCAAGAGGTCTCTGGGAACTGGATCACAGGGGCCCGGTGACTCCCCTGACACGGCCCACCCCAGTGCAGCGTGGAGCCAGGAGGAGCCACCCAGCAAACAGAGCAGTCTGGGAAGGTCGACGTCCCCCTCCCCACCCTGCCCCTCCGTCGGACCCAGTCACTGGCATCTCTGCAGATGGCCAACCCAGTTGCCCGCAGTGAACAGACACTCCAGGGGTCTGCACCTGCCCGAATCGCAAGGAAGTCCGCCAGGCCCCCGCAGACTGCCGCCATCCAGCAGGAGGAGATGGGGACCGACATCCCTGAGTGCTTGATGCAGGTGATGTGAAGGAGGTGTTCACTCAGGCCTATCCCCGTCCCTGATGCATGCTGCCAACAGAACAGAACAGAACAGACAACTTTGTGAGGTTCTGTCTCTGCTCTTGTCGTCGCCCACAGGAGACGGGCTGCCCCGAGTTCAAACGTCTTTGCTGCTGGAGAATTGCGTCTGAACACCTCTCTGGGTCGGCCCCGCCCCGGAGGCCTCCGGGCCTGTGAGCCGTGTCACCGGTGGCCTCCCCTGGTTGCCCAGGGAGACAGGGGGTGTGGCCTCAGAATATCCAGAAGTGAGCGTTCTGCCGCTAAAGAAAAAACGGCTGTTGATCCACCTCCAGGGAACTGCTGCTCTGGTGTGGGCACTCAGGCGACCCTTTTCTCCTCTGTCCCACGCCCCAGAGTCAGCACTGAGCGGCCGCAGTTTGTGCTGGGTCCACACCCCTTAAGAGATCCCCCAAGAATCAGAACTCTTGGGGGATGGGCCCCCAGACCCCGATTGAGAGTGGGGCGGGGGGAAGCTAGAGTTTCATTCAGTTTCACGCAATACTACGGTCCGGGGAGGGCTCCTGCACTGCACCGCAGGGAAGTGCCGCCAAAGCTTGATTTCACCTCAGCAGAGTGCCCTCTCCTCGCTCACGTATCCCAGAGTCAGCGCTGACCTGACGCAGCTCAGGCATTGTGCACTCCCCTCGAGAAATCACCCAAGGAGCCGAACTCCTGGGGGATATGCCCTCACACCCCAAGTGAGAGTAGGGGTTCTCAGCTCTCAGCGGGGAGGCCAGAGTCTGATTCAGTCTTGGGCCCCGTATGCCTGGGGAGGGTTGCTGCACTGCACCGCAGGGAAGTGCCGCGAGTCGTGAATCAGCCCGGTGCCCTCTCCTCACTCGCGCGCCTCAGAGTCAATGCTGACCAGTCGCAACTCGGGGACTGTCCACTCCCCTTGAGAAATCACCCAAGGATCCGAACTCCTGGGGGATAGGCCCTCAGACCCCGAGTGAGAGTAGGGGCTCTCAGCTCTCAGCGGGGAGGCCAGAGTCTGATTCAGTCTTGGGCCCCCTATGCCCGGGGAGGGTTGGTGCACTGCACCGCAGGGAAGTGCCGCGAGGCGTGACTCCCCCTCCGCCCGGTGCCCTCTCCTCACTCGGCGCGCCTCAGAGTCAATGCTGACCAGTCGCACTCAAGGGGACTGTCCACTCCCCTTGAGAAATCACCCAAGGATCCGAAGTCCTGGGGGACAGGCCTCCAGACCTCAGTGGGCGGGAGGGGAGCGCCGGGGATTCAGGGTTGCCGGCAGAGGATTCCCAAAGTTTTATTCAGCCCTATGTCCGGCAGGAGAACGCCACGGCACCCCAGTAGGGGAGGTAGGTCCAGTTTTTAGAAGGTCTCTCCCGTGGAGAGACCGTGGAAATTAAAGGGCTCTAATTTCTGCCCGCTTGTTCAATTTCTGCCCGCTTGTTCAATTATGGGGCTCTAGAGCCGGTCTCATGGGGGAGGGGGACTCCCGTCCGCTTGGTGGTGGATTTTGTACCTTTTGTTTGCGTCCTTGTGATCACAACTTGCCTCAGCGGTGTTGATGTGCGTTCTTCAGCCTTCTCTCTTGGTGAGGCTCAAGTCCACCAGGATACTTACTAAATTCCTGTCCCTTAACTCTCCTTCTGGACGGGAGCCTTTGTTGAAAGCTGGCTTCAGTCCGCCATCTTGTCTCCCCCTCAGGTATGGAATTTTTGTCAACAACCTGCCCTTTCATTTCTTCTAAAGCCTGGCTAAAGTCAGTCATTTCAAAGTGGTGTGCACCAGCACTCTGCTCTGATGAACTGTCCTCCCTGATGTGTTCCAGGTCTTCAAATGATCTGTAGCCACCCGACTGGTCAACACAGTTCTTTTCACTTTTATCTTTGGACCTACAAACCTCTGATTTTTCTGACACTTATTCATCAGAAAATGAAAACTGAGGTCCCTCTTCTATCTGCAGCAGGTGGTCACCAGCCTGTAGCTCCTTTGTGTAGCTGCTGGCAGAAACCTCCACATCAAGAGAGCCTTCCTTCCTGATATCACTAAAGGTTAGATAAAGCTCACTTTCATAGCCAAAACACTTCATGAGGAAATCTCTGATGCACTTGACATCTCTATTGAAATACCCTTTAGCACTGGGATGAGAGGTTGAGATCATCTGTGGGAAATCGATCCATGGTGATACGATCATTTGCATCCAAAATGAGATTGACTTCATTGAAATCTCCGTGAATCAGCCTATGACTCCCAAGTCTTACAATTAGTTCCATAGCTTCGTCATAGACTGAGGCAGGATCTTCAACATGGTGTATCTGACATAGAGTATAACCATTTATGATCTCCATGACCACTGCATAGAGATTGTAATCAACTAGCTTTGGAACTGGAAATTTCCTCTCTTATAACACCTTCATATAAGCAAATTCCTTCACCGCAGAGAGAAGAGATAAATAAAGCTAAGACACATCATGCCTGGGCGGCGCCTGTGGCTCAAGGAGTAGGGCGCCAGTCCCATATGCCAGAGGTGGCGGGTTCAAACCCAGCCCCGGCCAAAAAAACCACAAAAAAAAAAAAAATACACATCATGCCTGTGTTTATTGTAATCACACTTGTTTTTCAGATTTCGAAAGGATGTTCTTCCTAGTCTGTGAAGCTTTAAAGCAAATTGCTGACCTTCTTCATCTGTAACAATGTAAATATCTGATTCTTTGCCAACACCCATATGGTTTCCAACAGACTCAACTACTTGTCTGGAACAAAGTGTTTTCAAAGCCATAATCATAGCCTGCATTTGTCAACTGATAGCCCTGAACAGTCTTGGTACACTCCCAAGCTTTGAGTTTATGTTTCACTAATTCTCTTAAAACTTTATTACAGCCGGCTATAGAGGCGATCAAACTGCAGGGAACTATCACATGGTTCTTCATGCCCATTTCAACCACAGTCAGAACCGTGAAGTCATCCTGGCCACAACTTGGCCAGGATGACCTTCCTGGTGCAACTTGGCCACATTCACCTTCCCCATGGCGGCAGCGGACGAAAGTCCAATTACAAAGTTTTATAACAGCATCAGTTTCCAAATAATTGATATATAATAAGCATATAATTTTTATACATGGTAATTAAATCAAACAAATTATCTTCTACTTGAAAAGGTAACTGAGAAGAGAAAAACCTACTCCACAGAGAATTATTTTTATTTTACGCCACTTATTTTGTAATTTTGGAGAATATTATTCTTTTGTTTGAACTGAGTGGCACCAAAGAATCAAATGTGGCATCTTCTGGACATTCCGTATGACTAAGCCATATGCCCAAAACAAGGTTGAGGAGAATGAAATAATAATATCCACCCACTACATGACCACAAAGCAACTCACTAGCAGCAGGATGGTCTGAGTGGCCCTCTTCTCTGGGGAGGCTTTAGAGGAGAGTCTGGTGCTGTGAAGGTGCTGGGTGCTGGGATCGTCTCTGCTCCCTGAGCAGGAGGAGCACCACATAATCACTTGAGAGCAACATGATTCCTACAAAGGAGACACGCCTGGATAATGACAGAGCAAAGAGAAGTCCCCTGATGATGGGATTCATGGGGGAAAGTGAGAAGTGTTTATCTTCAGTAGATTTGTCTGGTCAAATTATAAGTAGCTATGTTGAAGAAGATCATGCTATGATTAAAAGACAAGGTGCAGGACCACAAAAAGAATAAAACATGGATGATGTAATCTGTGGATTTACGTTTAAATCTGGCCAACCAGGAGGTGCTGGGGCTGACAGTGATGGCCTGCAGCATGCTCAGGAGGCTGATGGTGCAGATGGAGAGGTCCTTGATCCCTCTGCTCAAGTAGAAAAATGCCTCGCATTTAAGGTCATTCTGAAAGTTCGATGACCCAAAGAGTTCTGGAGACCCCAATAATAGCACAGTGAAGAACTTCACACACATGAACAAAGGCCAAGTGACACGTGGTCAGGTCCGTGGGTTTCACCCTGTGATCAGAGGAAGTATGAAGATGCAGAAGAAGAGGAGAAAGGTGTTGGCTGAGATTCCAATACCAGTTTGTAAAAATACGTAGTTTTTCATGGTAGCATAAATGAAAAATAAGTTCATTGTACTAAAGGTGAAATAGTTGTATATCTGAAAATATCAACACATAATCAGTGTTCTTTTTTACTGAAAATTATCACCACCATAAGGTTTTTTTCTCCCCATGATTAACTCTTCCCATGTGATAGAAATGATTAAAAATACAGCTGCACACGGAAGGCTGGATGTGGTATGTACATTTTTATCTCACTTGCACAATGTATTTGATTTCATTAATGGAATTTTCAGTTCCAACAAAATAATTTTATATTTCTATAAATATCTGGTGTGTGATTGCATGAAACAGAAAAATTATTTTTTAAGTATTATTTGAGGTTAGGAACTTATGAAGTTTAAAACCAACTGTTTTCAATTATGAAATAAAAAAGATATAAAAAAATGTAGCTTTTAGTTAAGGGATTCAAGTTTGAAGTCTTTTTCATACATTACAATGGAAATTAAGACCATAAATGGTAGGTATATTTTGACACAAAATATGTCATTTTAAAATTATTACCCACACGTGAAAATAGTCATCAAATAGAATTATCCTAATGTATCAATTTTTATTTTTCTATTTCAAATTTAAAATTTTTATTATCACAGATGTTATTTCACTTGTTTAAATAAATATTCAATAACAAATTGTTTTAAAAATATACAGTTTTAGCATTACATAGGTATTTATTGATATGATGCCTCAGTATACAGGGTGTCTATAAAGTTTGTGTGCAACTACCACCCATGTTTATGGACACCCAATATAATGCCTCAGTGTATATACTCAGTGTATGCAGGCATGCGCACACACACACATACACACTGCATCAGCACTATTTATACTAAATAACAAATATAATGTGTATGCATATATATTAAATTCTTATATGCATATATACACACATGTAGTAAGTCCTCAGTTAATGTCATTGATACGTTCAAAGCAACTATGACTTCAAGCAAAATGATGTACTTACTAAGGAAAGCAATTTTACTGTAGGTGAATTGGAAAAAAGTGCTAAATTTCTATGGAATAAAGAATGTCATTTTGCTTAAAGTTGCAGTTTCCAAGGACCTATCAGTGATAAGTGAGAACTGATGTGCATAAAACACCAGCACCTCCACTGTCACGTTGGTAAGACGCCCCCACCGCGTCTGCTCCTAGAGTTCCTGTCCTTACTCTTTCAACAGGGCTGCTTTACTGCTCTGCGTTCCCTCTTCCATATGCAGCGCAACAATGTACTCAGCCCTACTATGAAACTAATTTATGGCTTTCACATGAAAGCTATAACCCAGTTAGAGCCTAAGAATAGGGGGAAGGGGGAAAGGGAGGGGAGGGAGGGGGATTGGTGGGATTATACCTGTGGTGCATCTTACAAGGGTATATGTGAAACTTAGTAAATGTGGAATGTAAATGTCTCAGCACAATAACTAAGAAAATGCCAAGAAAGCTATGTTAACCAGTGTGATGAAAATGTGTCAAACGGTCTATGAAACTAGTGTATGGTGCCCCATGATCACATTAATGTACACAGCTATGATTTAATAAAAATAAATAAATAAATAAATAAATAAATAAATAAATAAATAAATAAATAAATAAAAGAGTGGAAATGACTCAATAGAATTTATATGGCTGAGCAAAAGTCTATTTCACTCTAATGGTAAGAGAAACAACAAAACAAATTCCTGGAGAACAAATAATGTGAAGGTGAGTCTTTCTACCATCACATCTCCTGTAGTCACACCGTTTCTGTCCCCTCAAAATTTATAACCTTATCAATGGCTGGGTGTGGTGGCCATTGATAAGGTTATAACATAAATTAGTGATGCTAGACTGTGGTCCAGCTGCCAAGGAGAAAGAATACTTCAGCGAAGGAGGCACAAGTTCATGGGGAAGTCAACCTGGGCCAGGGACAGGCCTCTTGTCTCAGCAGCATCAGAGACCACAGAAACCCATGATGTTGTGTCCCAGGGAAAAAGACCCATTTTTTTGAGGGGTATCTTTCACTTCAACTGAGAAAAAGGCATGCTGCAGAGTAAAGTCCTTGCCTGTGCTTCCAGTCCATGGCCAGTTCATTCCAGGCAATGACTGGTGGCCCCACATCCTGGTTCTTCCTGGACTTGTAACGGGGCTACCGCCACCAACGCAGCCTGCGAAGTGGGCAGTGTGCAGGTGGTGAGGGTTGCCTGGCTGGTCGCTCTGGGGCAATTCTGTTGGATCTCCAGCAGAAGAGGGACCGAAGACAATTGCAGGTGGGCAGGGGCTCGGGACTTGGAGAGGGCTGTGGTGGGGCATGGCCCGCCAAGAACAGGGGGCTGGGAGGAGGCTGTGGAGGGGGGTGACCAGGCAGGAACAGGGGGCTGGGAGGGGAGTGGGGAGGGGGCTTACCAGAGAGGAACAGGGGGCTGGGAGGGGGGTGACCAGGCACGAACAGGGGGCTGGGAGGAGGGTGGGGAGGAGGGTTACCAGGCAGGAACAAGGGGCTGGGAGGGGGCTGTGGAGGGCGGTGACCAGGCAGGAACAGGGGGCTGGGAGGGGGCTGTGGAGGGGTCTGACCAGGCAGGAACAGGGGGCTGGGAGGGGGCTGTGGAGGGAGGGCACCAGGCAGGAACAGGGGGCTGGGAGGGGGCTGTGGAGGGAGGGCACCAGGCAGGAACAAGGGGCTGGGAGGGGGCTGAGGAGGGAGTTGACCAGGCAGGAACAGTGGGCTGGGAGGGGGTTGTGGACGGAGATGACCAGGCAGGAACAGGGGGCTGGGAGGGGACTGTGGACGGAGGTGACCAGGCAAAAACAGGAGGCTGGGGAGGGACCGTGCAACAGTGAGTGTGGGCAGGGACCGGGGGCAAGAAAGGGGACATAAAGTGGCAGGGGCAGGCAGGGACCGTGTTCGAGAAGGGGTTGATGACCTAAATAGGTCCAGGGGGCACCAGAGGCGAGGAGGTGGCATGAGTGGGGTCAGGGGAACAGGCTGGGGATAGAGAGGGATGGGTGGGAGACGTGGGACGACTGAAGGACAGCAGGAGCGGGAGAAACATTGCTTTGCTGAAACAAAGGAGATAAAAAGCCAGATGAAATGTTAGATCTACATAAGCCATGACAGAGAGATAAAGGAGCATTCAATATATATGGATGAGTGAAATGTTAGTCTAAAACAGCTCCATTATATATCATTCCAACTACATGACATTCTGGAAACACAAAAATATAAAAACAGTGCAAATCTCAATAGTTGCCAGGGTTTGTGGACCAACAAAGGGTAAGGGGCCTTTGAGAGCAGGGAGAGGGCACCCCGTGAGGACACAATGGGCAACAGGGCTTTGAAGGTGTCACAACTGACAGAAATGCCCAGTGGAAAGAGTGAACCTGAATGGAAATGATTAACTTTAGAGAATCAGATGTCAAGTTTTAGATTAATTGTAACAACTGTATGCCAGTAAGTGAAGATGTTATTGATCATTGCAAATAGGACATGGGGGAGAGAGGAAAGATTGATAGGGGAACATGGATCCATTTTTATGTCAACTCCAAACTCTTCTAGATGAGATGATGCCTTTATTAAAAATCATCATTTAGCACCATTGTTTCAGGCAGATATTTTCAGGGGTGGGGGCAGGACAGGGTCTCACTCTGCCTCCTTGGATTGAAAGATAGAGTGTGGGTGGTGTCATCATAGCTCACTGCAACCTCAAAGTCCTGTGCTCCAGTGATCCTCCTGACTCAGCCTCCCAAAGGGCAAGAATGACAGGCCTCACCCACCAAGCATGGTCCAGTGAGATGTTTTTATGCCAATGGTCAATAACCAGGTAGTCTCTAGACACGAGCTTCAATTATTCTCTGCCATCGAATTTGACCCAATCTTGACTTGAAAATGTATATTGAATTCTGTGGTTGCAGCAGCACTTATGACTAGGAAAATTAAAATATTGCTGCATGAAAAACACAGCTTACACTCTTTATAGGTTTGTCTTACATGTGGGACACCAAGTAATACCCAATCACTATTCTAAATAACCTTCATAGTCACAGTAAATTTTTCAGGTAACCAAAACTGATGCAGTACAATGCTCTGCTCTTGGGGGGTGGCGTGGGGGTCAGCACTGTCAGCAAAGAACATGGTTAGTGCCTTCCCAATAGGGACGAGTGTAAGCATCTTCCAGACCGAAGTCCAGAGAGAACTAGTAAAACTGGATTCTGAGTTTGAACATCTGATCTCATTGTTTACTGAGTTCCAAGCAGAGCCATCTGATGAAAGCTGGGTTTCAGAGAGATCATGGGGTTCAGGGAGCCTGTGTGAGCCAAGCCTTCATGGAGATGAGACCACACAGAAAGGCAGCAGAGCAGAGAGACAGAGAGCAGGGCGCTGGTGGTGCAGAGTTAGGGACGGGGTCCAAGCCCATTGACAGGCACCTACACCTGAGAAGGTCATGAGGTCCCTCTATCCTCAGTTCTCTGCACTGTCATATGACTATGGTAATAGACTTATTTGTTGTTATGACATGAGGCAGCTGAAATGACTCAATCCAGGTGAATCATGAGGAAGAGGACTGGTCCCTTAGTCATCTTCCGTGTTTCCTAAGTGGCAGGGGGAACAAACCGGACACCAGGTAGGGTGCTTGCACCACTGCAGGGCAGTGGGGGTGGAGGGTGATTTCTCATCCCTTCTGTGGGTATGATGCTCTGCAGCTGTCAGGGAACGTCTGGCATTCTGACCTGTGATCCCCACATCAGACCGTGGGTGGGCAGAGGAGGTGCTGTACCTCCTGTTCTCTACTGAATGGTTGTGACATTGAGGGAAGCTAAGTGGCTTTTAGCATCACATCATGAATGAGTGATAGATCTGGCATGGGATGCGTACATGGTTCCATGGGAGGCACAAATCTCTGATGACTGGGACTCTCCACCATATCCTGGACTCCTGATTCAAGAGCTCCCCTGACTCTCTTTCTCCAATATTCCTACCCATTGTTCAAGGGGAAACCAAGTTGATGCCCCGGAGGACATGCCTGGATTAGGAGGTTGCCCTAATCATGACATATCCTCTCTCCTCTACCATACACATCTTCCGTCCCTAATGTGGCCCTGTTTCCTCTGAAGGAAATCCTCTGAGGGTCTTGGCATCACATTTGTGGCCTTTCTCCCCAAGTACTTTCACGCTGCAAGCTGCCCCTCAGGTGACCATACTGAATGACCAGTGTCTGCTTGTCCCCCAAGTGTGCTCAGACTGTAGGACATTGTGAAAAGCTGCCTCATAATGTTTTCACAAACAATAACCCTTCCTACCACTCATTAAACCCAAGTAAGCAGGTAGGGAGAATTCACTGGAAGAGTAGCCATCTGGGCTGGTGCTTTGGTAGTTTATTGAGATAAACTAGTAGCCTCCTGTCTACTTATCTGACCAGCCTCAATAGAATTAAAGTCAATGCGTGTTTTGTTTTATATAGTGACACCAGGGAGCACACATGAGATTTGTTGTTTTTTTTTAAATTTACATATGAACAGAAATGACATGCCAAAAGTTGACTGAACTCAGCACACATTTCAGGAAAAGAAAAGACGTGTGAAACATAGAGTTTAACATGTGAAAACCCACAAAGTCATCTCCTGCTTTCTGGATTTCCTTCAAATTTTTAAAATGAATGGTTTTAGCAGGTACTCAAGTTAAAATAGCATGGAAATAGATGTTCCCATATTTTCCAATTTAGGGGACATCTAATTGAGCAATGTTTGAGGATCACAGGATATAAGAAAAAAGCATCTATTTTTGAAAGGAGGAGATAAACTTTAGGGCAACCTGGCTGACAGGAGTATCAAATATAAATTGGGGAATCAAACAAAACCAGATACACATTGGAAACACACCCATGGGAAAATGCAGAGGATAATTTTGTAATTAAAATATAGTGAGAAATACTCTAGTCACGGTGAAGGAGCAGAGTGTCCCACAGGTCAGTATGAACATACCTTTGAATCGGCTTTTCAGGTTTCCCATGTTGAATGGCAAGTGGCAGCAGGAGGGGCCAGGATATATACTCTCATGTCACCACGGTGATGGGCGTCACAGAACCTTCCCAGTGAAGGCACAATCCACACTGTGAGGTCCAACTGCTGCTCTGCAGGCAAGTGGGCTTTCAGTTTGCAAAAGTGTCATTGAAGTTGAAGTAGTTTATCTGAAAAACTAAACCCCAATCCCCCACATTGTATTCTCTGTTTCTTAAAAATAAGTCATAGCAGAGACACGGTGTACCCCCAAATAGAGTCCACAGTGAGGATTTGAAATGAAAAAGATACAAAACTGACCTATTGACAACAAGCAGAGGTTCCATTCTTGATTTGAAACACATCCCTGGACATTTCTACTGTTCCTGCAGCATCAAATAGCTCTAGAATCAATAAGGCAATATTGTTCAGGATTAGATAAAATACAGTAGTTACAGATATTTAATTATAAAATGTCATAGTTAAGAATATACTTATCAAACTGCACTTTCATCATATTTACATGTATTACTGTGTCCTTAGTTCTAGCTCAAGCTCTGTGAATTCAAGTGTATGTAAATATCTGGGTGTTCATTGAGTAATTTAGTGGGGGTGAGAGGGGCCATATGTTCACCAGAGCATCTTCTGGAGAGTGAAAAGTCGCAATGGATACATGCCTGTAGTCCCAGCTACTTTGTGGTTTTTCTTTTTTTTTGGGGGGTAAGGGGGGACAGAGTCTCCCTTTGTCACTCATAGTAGAGTGCAGTGGTGTCATACCTCACAGCAATGTAAACCTCTTGGGCTCAAGTGATTCTCTTGCCTCAACCTCCCAAGAAGTTGGGACTACAGGTGCCCTCCACAATGCCTGGCCATTTGTAGAGAGGGGGTCTCACTCTGTCTCTGGCTGATCTTAAGCTCCTGAGGTCAGACAGTCCACTCACCTCATCCTCCTAGAGTGCTGAGATTACAGGCATGAGCCACAGCGTACAGGCAAAACCTATTATTTTTAAAGCCTTTAAGTGCTATGCATTAAAATATTCTTACCTGAGGCTTTTATTATTGATTGTAATGTATTTTCTGTAAAATTGTATTTTCATACACCACGTGCCAGTGATTGAAAATATCTGCTCTCTATAGATACATAGGGATCATAGGTCATAGTTGAACCTTCTAGTTATCTAGAAAAACATTCTTTTTTAATGTTATATTAATTTCCATACAGAATTTCATGGGCTAAATTTTCTAATATTCTTGTTTTATAACACCTTATTACTGTGTTTCTTGTTAGGTCAGTTTCCTTAACATCAGTTTATTGTGTATTTGGTTTATCTGTGTCTTATACTGTTAGATAAGAATGTGTAACTCTATATATACACTTTAAGTCAATGTAAGGTTCAATCAAAATATTATGTATATCACAAATAATATATGTATGTGTTTTTCTTAACAGACTTTGTTTATGGTTCATCTTATATAGTTATTTTCTTGTTTAGTTTTTTTTTTTTTTCTTTTCTGAGACAGAGTCTCACTTTGTCGCCTTTGGTAGAGTGTCGTGTACTTATAGCTCACAGCAACTTCAAAATCTTGGGCTCAGGCTATTGTCTTGTCTCAGCCGCCCTAGTTGCTGGGACTATAGGCACCCATTACAATGACTGGCTATGTTTTAGAGACAGGACCTGCACTTGCTCAGGCTGGTCTTGAACCTGTGAGCTCAGGCAATCCACCTGCCTAGGCCTCCCAGACTACTGGAATTACAGGCGTGAGCCACTGAGCCCCACCTCTTCCATAGTTTTTTTGTTGTTGTTTGTTTGTTTTTGTTTTTTTTTTTTATTTTTTTGTAGAGACAGAGTCTCACTTTATAGCCCTCGGTAGAGTGCCGTGGCATCACACAGCTCACAGCAACCTCCAACTCCTGGGCTTCAGTGATTCTCTTGCCTCAGCCTCCCGAGTAGCTGGGACTACAGGCGCCCGCCACAACGCCCGGCTATTTTTTGGTTGCAGTTCAGCAGGGGCCGGGTTTGAACCCGCCACTCTCGGTATATGGAGCCAGCGCCTTACTGACTGAGCCACAGGCACAGCCCTCTTCCGTAGTTTTCTTGTTTGTTTTATCTTATCTAGTTGAATGGTCATAAAAATCGTCTTAATTTCACCATGTGCTTAATGATGGATCTATATTTTTATGTGTATGAGAGAAACACTTGTTATTTGAAGGTAATTTTTGGAAAGATTTATAAACTGTCTCTTTCTGTTATCTGTTTAAAATTATATTATTAAAAGAACACACATGGGTGGCGCCTGTGGCTCAGTGAGTAGGGCACTGGCCCCAAATACCAAGGGTGGAGGGTTCAAACCCAGCTCCGGCTGAAATGCAACCAAAAAATAGCCGGGTGTTGTGGCGGGCGCCTGTAGTCCCAGCTGCTCGGGAGGCTGAGGCAAGAGAATCATGAAAGCCCAAGAGCTGGAGGTTGCTGTGAGTCCTGTGACATCATGGCACTCTACCGAGGGTGGTAAAGTGAGAGTCTGTTTCTACAAAAAAAAAAAAAAAAAACACATAACAAAAGGTATTATCATGCTGGATGATTCACACTTGGAATCCTACCTAGCACTCTGGTAGGCTGAGGTGGATGGATTGCTTAAGCTTAGGAGTTCAAGACCAGCCTGAGCAAGAGGGAGAGAGAGACCCTAGCCAGCTGTGGTGGTTCACGCCTAGAGTCCCCGATACTCAGAAGACAGGCAACAGGATTTCTTTCTTTTTTTTTTTTTTTATTTGGGATCAGTATGAGGTACAATTAGGTTACAATGTTTGCATTTGTTAGATAGAGTCCTTATTGTGATTCTGTCCCACACTGAGAAATCATGCCATCTACCATTACATTGTGCCCATTTAGTGGGAACACACTAATCCCCGCTTCCGAAGAGGATCTCTTGAGCCCAAGAGTTTGAGGCTGCTGTGGGCAATTATGATGCCGTGGCACTCTACCCAACAGAGTGAGTCTCTGTCTCAAAACAAAACACAGCAAAAAGTATTCCTAAAAATACTTTATTTTCAATGCTGAATTTTTTCTTTATTAAAATGAACTTTAATCTTATAAAAAATACCTTTTTTTTTGAGACAGAGTCTCACTTTGTCCACCTTGGCTCAGTAGAGTGCTATGGTATCATAGTTCACAGCAACCTCAAACCCTTGGGCTCAAACAGTTTTCTTGCCTGAAATCCTTCCAAGTAGCTGGGACTTCAGGCAACCACCACAATGACCAGCTATTTTAGAGATGAGGTCTCTCTCTGACTCAGACTGGTCTCAAACCTGTGAGCTCAGGCTATCCACCCACCTTGGCCTCCCAGAGTGCTAGGATTACAGGAGTGAGTCACCGCACCTGAGCTTAAAAATCTTTTTAAGTTTACATTTCAGTAGTGTTAAGTATATTTGTTACTTACTGTTATACAGATCTCTAGAACTTTGAAATCATCCAGATCTACCACGCAATACCCCCTAAGTAAAAACTCATTTTACCTTCTCTTCAACCCTTGAGTAACACCCTTGACAAACACCATTCTATTTTCTCTTCCTATGAGTTTGACTACTTAAGATAGCTTATGTAAGTGAAATTAATGCAATATGCATCATTTTGTTGCCAGCATATTTCAGTTAACATAATATTCTGAAGGTTTGTTGTTATCATATATTATGATGAGGTTTGCTTTTATATTTAATGGAAGACAGAGCCTCAAATAAGAAAACAAAATTTTTTAAGGTGGCAAACCCAGGGAGGGGCACGACTGGTTGGAATACAGACACGTCTGACTGCAGTGTCAATAAGGGCATCCTAATGTTGGGAATGTTCTCCACCCATGTTCTGCTCAGTGAAGTGCTGGGTGACTACCCTCCCGAGGAGACACTGCACTGTGCCTAAAGTGCATTTTTGCATTGTATGTTTTTACACCACCTTGCTAGGTGGGTTTTCCTTGTCCTTTTAGAAAGTTTTTTTTTTTTTTTTCCTTAACAAGTGTGAGAAAATCCAGAGGGCAAGACTCATTTCTGCCTTTCCCCCTCAATACTAGCATCCAAATAAGGGAGGCAATGAACATCTTAACAAGCAAAGAGGTTAGTTTTTTTAGGTGAAGGGATACCAGAGGACTACTCTCCACCCCAGGGCATGTAGCTACTCTCAAGAGAGACTTCACCTCTACCATCTCAGGCTGTTCTCTAGCAGATGACTCAGGGACATGTCTGCTACATGGCTGCTGTAGGCATCTAGACTGTTATGAAATACAGAGCCATGAAAATACAGGAAGGTGGCTGAGAACACATCACACTGCAAAGTTTCCAAGAGGGAATTATAGGCGAAAAGCCTATAAGTAAACCTTTCAATGGTTCCATTTTGTGAAGGCAAGTTTGAAGTCTTTTGTGAGTTGGAAGGGAAAGAACCTGGCTAGAACTACACATGTGGTTTAGGGCCTAATCACGTAGAAGTGATTTAGGGCCGAGCTTTGTGGGGGCAGGCCTGTAGGCAGAGACCTGTATATCTCAGCTGTTTCCAGAAGACTCCCTAAAGATGATTAACTGCCATGGTCGGTTAAAGGTCCAGCATTCAAACATCTTATTTCCCCAGAACCTTGGTTTGTGGTTTTGTTTTTGATTACTTAGTGTAAAAATAGCTTTAGATAATGTTAGTGAAGTGGTTATCAGTTAATCCAGTTAATCTGTAGGCCACTAGGTGATAGGCAGTAAGAGGCCTGGGGCCAAGTTTTAAGCCACATGTTTATTGATTAAGTTATGTGCCTATATAAGCCTTGGTGGAAGAAATAAAATCGCTGTTTGCCTGAGCGAGCTTTCAGGCTTTCTTATTCTCCGACATTTAATCGCAAGCTTAATCTCTGTGGCATCGCCCATGCAACAATCATTCACACAACAGAATTTGAATTCAAAGACATTCTGTACCTGGGAAAAATAAAAGTGGAAGCAGTACAAAAATATTTTTATGGCAGAGTGTTAGGGCATTATTCTCTGTTTTCCTCTTAAGGGAAATGTTCACAGTAGGAAAATATCATTTGAACACACTGACTGCTATACTAGGAAAAAAAATTCCTTGGGGCCATGATGTGTTATTAGATGAAGAAATGTGTGAGTTATATATGCTTCACAAGGCCCCAGGCTCATAACTAGCATATGCTAAATGCGAGTCACATAGTAGTTAATGTGTTACAAATACCTTTCATGGGGGGCTGTGCATGATGGCGGGTGGGAAGGACCTTTAGTGGAGCCGTCCTGGAGCAAAGGGGCAAAGGGAGAGGGCTGGATCTGTCCAAGTGTGGCATATCGAGTACAGTGGTGGCTGGGAGTGTGCAGCGTGGAAGCAGACAGCAGGATTTGGAGAACTATCACATCTGGGCAAGGTTTGGCAGGTTACCCCCGTTCTGCAGTGGCTCTGGGTGGGCAGACACCCGGGGTTATGATGACGCAGGGAGGATGTGGCCTGATCCAGGGGATAATTTCTGCGTTCCTTTTGTGAGACTAAATACTGCTTCTAAGAGCAGAATTTGGTGGTCAGATTAGATTGCTGGCTTGATCCGCTGTGACGAGGGTCACAACCTGTGGATCATACACAGGGGAGGGGTTCCCAGATGGAGGAGAGCCACAGAAGCGAGTGCGAACTAACATGTTGCTGGGCGCCTATCTGGAGGTGAACATGTGCCCTTATCAGGCTCCGGGATTCTGAAAGGAATGAAGTAGGCACTCCCGAGTGGAATTTGGGGGCCAATTTGGGGTGCTGCCTGGTGCAGCCTCGCTGGGGTTTGGCAGTGGGGGAGACATCTGTAAGGGGAGACTGTTTCCTATCAGGATCATACCATTGTTGGAAACACTGTGCCATGGTGCTGGCAGGCTTCTTGCTGGGGACATAGGGCAAGGTGGACAGCATCCTGCCTACAGGAGTGATCCTTCCCTCGGGACAGGCACAGGGACCCCAGCTCCCCATGTAGAGGATCGCAGAGGCCTGTTGCTGAGGAACTGTTCAAAACTGTGGAATCCCAGATCTGTGAGAGCTAAGTGCTGAGATGGACGGGCAACCACCAGGAACAAATAAGCTGGCATACTGCTCTAAGTCTGGGAACCAGAGAGAGGTTAATACCTGTGTTGTTTGTCCCCCAAATTCAGAGCGCCACTTGTTGTTCAGGAACTGTATGACAGCATAGATATACTACCGAAATCTAATCCCTATGTCTTGTATATAATTTTTTTTTTCTTTTGGTTGCTGTTGCTGTTTTCTTTTCCTTTTTTTTTTCTTCTCTTTTGTCTTTAATTTAGCTTCCTCAATTGGTTGCTGAGAGTGCTTATATCAGGATATCTGAGCTTTTTTTATTTTAGTTTGTTTTTCTTTTCTAATATTTTGTTTCAATGCATGTTGCTTTTTAAGGTGGAATTTTTCTCTTGGATCCCATTTTTTACATTCAACAAGAGCAAGGACATCTATATTCTTTTAGTTTTTTCTTTTGTTTTTGGCTTTGGTTGCAGAATTTTAGCTTGAACTATTCCCTCACCCAAGTACACCCCACAGCATTCTCCCAGTTGATAGAGTCCCTTCTACTCACTCCATCTCTCCCACATAAAGTACTTCAGCATCAGCCAAGATATGAACCCCCACCCCGTTTCTAGTATTGTGTTTCTCTTTCTCTTGGTTTGTTGCCTTTCTGTTTTCTTTCTTTATCCCTCCTCCCTCCTTCCCCTTAATTTGATCCAATGGCACATTTTATTTTCCTTGATCTATGCGTATATATATATATATATAGTCTTCTCTTTTTTCTTTCTTCTTTCTCTTTTCACCCTTTCCTTGCTGAGGGCAAGTGGGACACGGTGGTGGCCTAGGAGGTTGACCACAGCAGGAACCTGGCTCAAAGAAGCCAGAACTTTCTAATCTTGGCCTAGGAAGAGAGTAGTAGGAAGATCACATTACAGATCTTTTCTACTTTTTTCTTTACTTTCTTTTTTATCTATTACTTCTTGGGTTTTTTCTTTGCTTTTCTTCTTCTCTTTTTATTTATTTATTTATTTGGGAAAGGAAGAGTCTGACTGTGGTCAGAAAGGTAAGGTGGGCCTGTCTTTGAGAAACCCACCATCTCAGCTCGTCACAACCCTCAAGCTATAGGAGTGGCCGTAGACCAGAGCTGAACAAGATCTCTACCATCACTCTCATCCTCCCTTCCTGTTCTCACCTGCTCCTCAATTTTCTTCTATTGGCCCCCCTTCTCCCTTGTTTTTACCTTTCCTTTTCTTCCTTTTGCTTTTCTCCTACACTTACCCCTTTTTATTTTTTATTTCTTTTTCTGTTCTTCTTTTTCTCGGTTCTCTTTGCTTGCTGTACCCTTCTCTGCCTTCTGACCCTATACCAAGAGGCCTCTTCCTCACCTAAATTCTGAGACAAGGTAACTTGAAGCAAAGGAAGAAGTGTTAAGGAGAAAGGTGCACAAAGAAGTGAACAAGAAGAAAGCACACATGAGGAGGAACCGACAGAAAAACTCAGGCACCACAAATAACCAAATTAGAGCAACTCCTCCAAGGGACCATGAGGCAATTTATAAAGAAGTCTCTTCCTATAAAGAATTCATGGATTCAACAAAAAGAGAATTTAAATAAGATTGATTAAGATAATAAAGGGATTGGAAGAGAAAATGGAAGTACAGAACCAAAAGTCAGACGAGAAATATGTAGAATATAGAAAAGGGAGGGGTGGGGAAAGGAAGAGCAGAGAGAGGGAAGGAGGTGGAGTGGGGTCTTGGTGTGTGACACACCTTTTGGGGGCAAGACACAATTGTAAGAGGAACTTTACCTAACAAATGCAATCAATGTAGCCTGGTTTCTTATACCCTCAATGAATCCCCAACAATTAAAAAAAAAAAAAAAGAAGAAACTTCGAAAAAAAAAAAAAAAGAAGAATATAGAAAAGATATGGATGAGCTTAAAGAAATGAAGGAATCTAAACTCACTCAGAAATTTTTGATCAATTTCCAACTTCCACAGTGGCGAAAGGATTAAAAATGTTCACTGGACTTTTGAAAAACTCAGTACCCAAATTCTGCAAGGCTTATCAATATTTTCAATTAATGTGAAGGGTTTAAATTATCCTCTAAAGAGGCACAAGTTGGCTGAATACAAAAACTCAGGCCAGATATCTGCTGCATAGAAGAATCCCACCTTACCTTAAAAGATAAATATAGACCAGGCATCCCCAAACTTTTTAAACGGGGGCCAGTTTACTGTCCCTCAGACTGTTGGAGGGCCGGACTATAGTTTAAAAAAAAAACTATGAACAAATTCCTATGCACACTGCACATATCTTATTTTGAAGTAAAAACAAACAAACAAACAAAAAAAAAATCAGGAACAAATACAATCACACTGTCTCATGTGGCCTACGGGCGGCAGTTTGAGGACCCCTGAACTAGAGTTTAGGAAACACTATTCTAGAAAAAGAAAGATGGTGACATAAAAAAATCTAGGAGTTAGCAAAGGCCTTTTAAAACACTTTTGTAAAATCAGGAACCCTGAAGGGTCACATTGCCCCAAGTGAGAATTTCATAGATGGTGCCCACGGCCCAGTCCTTCCCATCCCCCACTTACAATAAAGCACATTTGAAAAAAAGTCATTACAAACAGTATCATTACAGAGATAAATTTAAATGTTCTCAAATTTATTTTTTTAATTCTGTTTTTCTTAATGATACATAATAGATGGGCATTTTCCAGGGCACATGTAGCTTTACACATTCATATAATTTGTAAAGGTAAAATGAAGATAACTGAGACACCCATCACCTTAAATATTTGCATTTTTCCTGGTTTACTATTTGATTCCAAATGTCTATGTCTCTATTTTTGTGCCAGTGCCATGTTGTCTTGACCATTATGGCCTTGTAATACAGCCTGAAATCCAGTACGGTGATACCCCCGGCTGTTTTTATTACTAAGAACTGCCTTAGCTATATGAGTTTTTTTTCTGGTTCCATACAAAATGCAGAATCATTTTTTGCAAGTCTTGAAAATAAGATGTTAGTATTTTAACAGGGATGGCGTTGAATTGGTAAATTGCTCTGGGAAGTATAGACATTTTAACAATGTTGATTATTTTTCCCAGCCATGAACATGGTAAGTTCTTCCATTTGTTAAGGTCCTCTGCTATTTCCTTTCTTAAGTTTACATAATTTTCTTTATAGAGGTCCTTCACCTCTTTCGTTAGGTATATTCCTAAGTATTTCATTTTCTTTGGGGCTATGGTGAAGGGAGTTGTGTCTTTAATTAACATTGAAATCAACAACTTACAGCCACCTAATCTTCAATAAACCAAAGAAGAGTGTCCACGGGGGGGAAAGATTCCCTATTCAATAATTGGTGCTGGGAGAATTGGATATCCACATGTAAAAGACTGAAACTGGACCCACACTTTCTCCACTCACAGAAATTGACTCAAGATGGAGAAAGGACTTAAATTTAAGGCAGGAAACAATAAAAATCTTCAAAGAAAGAATAGGAAAAACACTAGAAGATATCGGCCTGGGGAAAGATTTTATGAGGAAGACTGCCATGGCAATAGCAACAACTGCAATAATAAACAAATGGGATTTAATTAAATTGAAAAGTTTCTGTACAGCCAAGGAGAGTTTCTGTACAACCAAGCAAATAGACAACCTACCCAATGGGAAAGAATATTTGCATATTTTGAATCAGGCAAATACTTAATAACCTGGAGCTATACAGAACTTCAGTTAATTCACAAGAAAAAAACCAACAATCCCATATATCAATGGGGAAGAGAGATGAATAGAATCTTCTCCAAAGATGACAGATGAATGGCCAGCAATCATATGAAAAAATGCTCACCATCTCTAATTATTAGAGAAATGGAGATTAAAACCACTCTGAGATATCATCTAACCCCAGCGAGAATGGCCTATATCACAAAATCTCAAAACTGCAGATGCTGGTGCAGTCGCGGAGAGAAAGGAACACTTTTACACTGCTGGTGGGACTGCAAACTAATACAACCTTTTTGGAAGGAAGTATGGAGATACCTCAAAGAACTCAAACTAGACCTCTCGTTTGATCCTACAATCCCATTCCTGGTCATCTATCCAGAAGGAAAAAAAACTTCTATTATAAAGACACTTGTACTAGGCTGTTTATCGCACCCCAATTCACAATCGCCAAAATGTGGAAACAACCTAAATGTCCTTCAACCCAGGAATGGATTGACAAGCTGTGTTACATGTATACAATTGAATATTATTCAGCCATAAAAAAAATGGAGATTTTTCAGCATTTGTACTAACCTGGATGGAGGTGGAACACATTATTCTTAGTGAAGCATCACAGGAGTTGAGAAGTATGAATCCTATGTACTCAATTTTGATTTGAAGACAATTAATGACAATGGTGGGACATGAGGGAAGGGGAGAGCAGACAGAGAAGGAGGAAAGGGCTGAGGGAGAGGAAAAGAAAAAAAAAGAACAATAAAAGAAAAGTAAATAATGACTAATTTTCACATAAATTGGTTTTAATTTTGATCCAAGTATATTACTTAAACATTAATTCTTAACTCAACATGTTAATATGTTTAGGATATTGTATCCTCATTTATAAGTGACATATGTTTGTAATTTCTCCTTATAATAATATATTTTCTCCAACTTTAATATCCAGTGTACCTATATCAAGTAGAATGATTTTGATGTATTTCTTCTTTTTTCTATTGTCTATAAGATTTAGTGTGATCTGTTTTTTGAAGTTATTTTTTACTTTTGTTTAGAAATATTAGTTGTCTATTTTTTGATACAAAAAAAATAAGAAGTTAACTGATAACTCCATACTGAATCTCAGAGTCAAAGCATTCTATAATAGACATACTCTTGTTTGACAATGTGAATGTTACTTTCTTTGCATTATTATTATTATTGCTCAATATTTCAATGAAGCAATTGTCTGATTCCTTTTCTGAATGTATTTATGTTCCTTCGTTCTTTACAAGGTTTTTGTTTCTAATCCTTATCTTAAACATTGTTATTGTTATTAAATTTTAAGTCTTTTTAATTTTGTGAAGGCAAAAGAAAAATGGAAACCTAATTAACACAAGTATATGTAAAAATAAAAATTTTTTAAAAGCCTAAAAAAATTGTATTTTTTTATACTAGAAACATTTGAATTATTCTTGTCTAGCAATTTTGTAATGTACAATAGATTATCATAACCTATAATCATGTTACTGATCTACCAAATACTAGGTGTATTTCTTCTATCAAACTATATATTTGTACCCATTAATCAACTCCTCTTAATAACCCCCCTTCCTTCTACCTTCTGGTAGCCACCAATCTACCCACTATTTTCATGAGATCCACTTTTATATCTTCTGCCTATAAGCAAAACATGTGATATTTGTCTTTCTGTGATTGGACTATTTCAGTGAACATCATTATTTTCAGTTCCATGCTTGTTGCTGCAAATAACAAGATTTCATTGTTTTTTATGGCTGGATAGTATTCCATTGTGTTTATATGCCACATTTCCCTTATCAATCCATCCATTCATCAATCGATTCCATATTTTGGGTATTGGGAATAGTGCTGCAAAGAACATGGAAGTGAAGTTATCTCTTCCATATATCGACTTTTCTTTTGAATGGATACCCAGTAGTGGGGTTGCTGGATAATATGGTAGCTTGATTTTTATTTTCTTGAGGAACCTCCATACCATTTTCCATGGTGGCTGTGCTAATTTAAAATCCCACCAACTACTTTTGAGGGTTTCCCTTCCTCCACATCCTCACCAGCATCCATTACCTCTCTTTTTAATAAAAGCCATTTTTAACTGGAGTGAGATGATACATCATTATGGTTTTTACTGGCATTTCTCTGATGATTAGTGATGTTAAGCATGTTTTCCAGTACCTGTTGCCCATCAGTATGTCTTCTTTTGAGAAACATCTATTCAGATCTTTTGACCACTTTTTAATCACATTATTTGTTTTTTTGCTGTTGAGTTGTTTGGGCTCCTTATATACTCTGGTTATTAATTCCTTGTCAGATGAATAATTTGCTAAAAAGCTCTACACAGCAAAGTAAATAATCAATGAAGTGACAAAGACACCCCACAAAACATTTTCAAATTATTCATCTGACAAGAGATTAATAACCAGAATACAAAAGTTTCCAATTTGTTGGCATATAGTTGTACATAATAGTTTCTAATTATTCTTCATATGTTTGTAGCCTCAATTATTATCTTTCCTTTTTCATTTTATTTATTTTAGTCTTCTCTCTTTTTACTTAGAGTAGACTTGTTGATTTTCTTTATCTTTTTTAAAAACCAACATTTTCTTTTGTTGATCTTTTGTATTTTCTTAGTCTTGATCTGAGCTTCTTTCCTTCTACTAATTATGAATTTAGTTAATTCTTCCTTTTATAATTTCTTGAGGTGCCTCATTAGATGGTTTATTTGAAATATTTGTACTTTTTTGATATGAGCATTTACTGCTATGAACTTCCTTCCCTCTTAATACTGCTTTTTCTATAGTCCACATTTGGTATGTTATACAGTATTTCCATTTTTGCTTATTTTGATAAATTTTCTTCTTAATTTCTTCATTAACCCATTGGTCACTCAGGAGGATTTTGCTTAATTTCCATGTGTTGGTCTAGTTTCCAAGGTTCTTCTTGTTACTGATTTCCAGTTTTATTATATTGTGGTCAGAAAAGATACTTGATATGATTGCTGATTTTTTTAATTTGTTGAGACTTGTTTTGTGACCTAAGATGTGTCTATTCTGGATAAGGTCCCATGTGGTGATGGAAAAAATGTATATTCTGCAACAGTTGGACAAAATATCCTGTGAATGTCAGTTAGGGCTATTTAACACCAATGTCTTTGTGTTGATTTTATGTCTGGATAATCTGTTCATTACAGACAGTGGAACACTGAAGTTCCTTACTAGTATTGTATTGCAATCTGTCTATCCCTTTACATCTATTAATGTTTGCTTTATATGCTTGCAAGCTCCATAGATTTTTAAATGATATACATGTATGTATCCTCTTGCTGAATTAATCCCCTTATCATTACATAGTAACCTTTGTTGCCTCTTTTTGTAGTCTTTAATTTTCAGTCTATTTTATCTGACATAAATACAAGTACTCCTGCTATTTTTTGGTCATCAGTTGAATAGAATATATTTTTCAACACATTCACTTTAAGTCAATGTGTGTTTTTATAGGTGAAGTGTATTTCTTGTAGGCAGTATATAGTTGGATCTAGGATCTGCTACTGCCATTTTGTTGTTGGGTTTCTACTTGTTTTGTAATTCCTCCCTTCCTTTCTCACTGTCTCCCTTTCTGGTTAACGGTTTTCTCTAGTAGTGTGTTTTAATTCATTGCTTTTTATTTTTAGTGAATCTTTTATAAGTTCTTGCATGTGGTTACTAGGATACTTACAAAATAATCTATAGATACAAGTATATTTTAAAGATATATATAACAACTGACATTACATCACAAAGATAGAAACAATGAAAAATGGAAACAAACTCTACACTTTAACTTCATCCATTCACTTTTTTATTTTTTCCCCAATTTGCATATTTTTATATTGCCTATCTCTTAAGAGGTTGCTATAGCTATTATTGTTTTTGATACATTTGTCTTTTGGGCTTCACATAAAAGTTATGAGTAAACTGTACACCACAATTACAATATTAGAATATTCTGGATTTGTCCATATAGTTAATTTTAACAATGGGTTATATATCTTAAAATGTTTTTGTTTTCATACATTATGTTTTATTTTTTTCTTTCAGATTGAAAAGCTCCACTTAGCATTTCTTGTAAGACAGGCAGGTCTGGTGGTGATGAGTTCTCTCAGCTTTTGTTTGCCTCAGGAAGACTTTAATTTTCCTTTATATTTGAAGAATAGCTTTGCTGAATGCAGTATTCTCATATGGCAGTTTTCTTCTTTCAACACTTTGAAAATGTCATTTCACTTCTTTCTGGCCTAAATGGTTTCTGTTGAAAAGTCTGTTGCCAGATGAATTAGCATTTATTTATATGTTATTTGCTTTTTGTTTCTCTTGCTCCTTTTAAAATCCTCTCTTTGTCCTTGACTTTTGATATCGTGATTTTATGTACCTTGGGGTAGTCTTCTTTGGCTTGAATCTCTCTGGTATTCTCTGACCTTCCTGTACCTGAATATTTGTCTCTTTTTCAAGTTTTGGAAAGTTTTCTGTTGTTTCCACCCTTTGCTCTTGCTTCACTCCCTCCTGAACACCAATAATTCTTAGATTTTGTCTTTTGATGTAATTTTCTATACTTTATAGGCAATATTATTTGATTTTCATTATTATTTTTTCTTTTTTTCCTGGTTTGGTTAGCCAAAGGTTTATCTATTTTATTGACCTTTTCAAAAAACCAACTTTTTTTTTCTTTTTTTTTTTTATTAAATCATAACTGTATACATTGATATGATCATTGGGCATCATACACTCGCTTCATAGTAACTGAGATAATGCCAAAAAACCAACTTTTTGATTCATTGATCTGTTGTATAATTCTTTTGTTTTCAATTTCATTTAATTCTGCTCTAATTTTGGTTATTTCTTTTCTTCTACTGAGTTTGGAGCTGGAATTTTCTTCCTTTTCCAGTTGCTTGAGATGTCCCATTAAGTTGTTGACTTCCTCTCTTTCCATTCTCTTGAGGAAGGCTTGCAGTGCTATAAATTTCCCTTAGGACTGCCTTTATGGTATCCCAGAGGTTCTAAAATTCGTGTCTTCATTGTTGTTTTGTTCCAAAAATTTGGCAATTTCCTTCTTGATATCATCTCTGACCCAGCTACCATTCAGCATAAGGTTGTTTAACTTCCATGTTTTTGTATGAGTATGCAGATTCCTGTTGTTACTGAGCTCAACTTTTATTCCATGGTGGTCTGAGAAGATGCAAGGAATAATTTCTATTCCTTTAAATTTACTGAGGTTAGATTTGTGACCTAAGATGTCATCGATTTTGGAGTATGTTCCGTGGGCTGATGAGAAGTACCATGTTTCCCCAAAAATAAGACAGTGTCTTATTTTAAGGTGTGCTCCCAAAGATGCGCTAGGTCTTATTTTCAGGGGATGTCTTATCTTTCCTGTAAGTAGGTCTTATTTTCAGAGGATGTCTTATTTTTGGGGAAACGGGGTATGTGTATTCAGTTTTGTTGGAGATGAAATGTTCTGTAGATGTCTTCTAAATCCAAATGTTGAATGGTTAGGTTTAAATCTAAAATTTCTTTGCTCAGCTTCTTATTGGAGCATCTATCCAACACTGCCAAAGGAGTGTTGAAATCTCCATCTATTATGGAGCTGGAGGAAATCAAGTTGCTCATGTCTGTTATAGTTTCTCTTATAAATTGAGGTGCATTCTGGTTGGGTGCATAGATATTAATAATTGAGATCTCATCATATTGAGTATTACCCTTAACAAATATGAAGTGACCATTCTTATACTTCCTTACTTTTGTTGGTTTAAAGCCTACTGTGTCTGCAAATAGAATTGCAACCCCTTTTTTGCTTTTTTCTGATTACCATTTGCCTGAAATATGAATGACCATCCTTTCACCCTGAGTCTATATTTATCTTTTAAGGTAAGATATGACTCTTGTATGCAGCAAATATCTGGCCTGAGTTTTTGTATCCAATCAGCTATCCTGTGCCTCTTTAGAGGACAGTTTAAGCCATTCACATTAATGGAGAATATTGCTAAATCTGGTAAAATTTTGGGTATCAAGTTTTTTGATAGTCCAGTGGACATTTTTAATCCTTTAGCCACTGTGGAAGTTGGAGTTTGATCAAAAGTTTCTGAGTGAGTTTACTTTTGTGGTAGAGGATTGGGCTGGTCATTATGGAGGATAGGTCTGAAACTATCCTGAAGAGCTGGTTTGGTTATTGCAAATTTGTTCAACATATGAATGTCATTAAAGTATTTAATTTCTCCATCATAAATGAAACTCCGTTTAGCTGGATAAAGGATCTGGGGTTGAAAGTTAGTTTGCTTTAGGAGATTAAAAGTTGATGAGCACCCTCTTCTGGCTTGAAAATTTCAGCAGAGAGATCTGTAGTCATTCAATATCCTTCCCTTTGTAGGTAATGTATTTGTTATGTCTGGATGCTCTCAGAATTTTCTCTTCATATTAACTTTAGTGAAGTTAATTATGATATACCTGGGGGATGTCTTATTCGGATTGAGTTGTGCTGGGGTTCTGAAATGTCATGGATATGGAAGTATCGTCTGATTGGAGTTTTTCATTTCTTTGTGGCCCCAGGAATAGTCTCACCCTCACATTTCAGTTCTGGGATATTGCTGGTGATAATCTTGGCACTATATATTAGTTTTGGGTTTAGTGGTGAGGAACAAAGCCACTTGCTTCTACACTACAACTTACTTTCTACTTTGGAATAGAAAGTCTCCTTTAATTCATTTTTAAATCAAATAATTTTACAACTCTATAATTTAACCAATAGTTCCAATTATATTCCAATATCCTGATAACTAAGGGTCACCCAGCAAGGACACAATGCAGTGGCTGAGAGCTGATGGTCTCCATAACCATGCCATGTGGGTGAATTAAAACACCCCTGGATATCAAGAATCTGAACCCATATATTTAAAAAAGAGTTGGCTCCAGCTTTTTAGTTAGAATGCCAACAGCTAGAAAGTTGCTAAGTCCTTCATCATCTGCTACTCTAATTACAGAGTTCTCTGCTCCCTGGAAGATAAAGCCATTTTAAGCAGGAAACTGTGCAGACAGATAATCTTCTGAAGCAGCAAGCTTGGGGTTTGGTTGGTTGAGGGTGCATCTATTTTTACACAAATTTCTAAAGTTCTCTTATGCACATAGAAAAAAGAAAAGCTATTATGCTTTGGCAAGTGCCAAGGAGCTGAAGGCATTTCAGATTGCCAATGGCAGGAGTTCTCACATAGAACAACTATGAGATCCTACAGAGAGATTCAAGCCATAGAACTGTGGGAATCTCTCTAAGATTCAAGAGATCTTTAGACCCCTAGAAGTTATAAGCAAACCAGTGAAGTGTGTGTGTGTGTGTGTGTCTGCATGCAAAAGTCCATAGCTTTCATCAGATTATCAAAAGTCTAGTTTGGGTTTTGTCAAGTCTTTGGAGCTTTCATGATGTAGAATCTTAAGAGAAATAGGCAAGGAGAAAGTAAAAAGGTGTATGAATTAAGAACATAGGAAAAGGTTTGGCACAAGCCTGGGACCAAGGGATTTGGGAAAAGCTGTGGTATGTGAGGGAAGATGTGACAAAGGAAAAAGGAGATTTAAGAAATATTTCTATGGACTATTAGTCCCCTTCATAGTGTGGAATAATTACAAGTGAATGTGAGTTACTTGGAAATTATTGCCAGGATTGTTAGGCTGTGTTCTTATGATCTTCACAGCTCTCTGGACTGAGCAAAATGGTTCCCCCTACTATAAGTATTAAGTAGACACCTTTTATCAGGTGTCATCTCTCCTACCAGATGCTAACCTCCCAGAGGGTAGGAAATTCAACATCATATCCTCCTCCACCACCAAAGATGACACTCAATAAATACTTGCTGAAGGAATGATTGTGCCTGCCTTCAGCAGGGGCTTTGCATCCACGTGAGCATGGATTCAAACTATTATCTCCATCACACAGTCAGAATGTTATCTTCATCACATAGTCTGAATGTTTTGGGGACAAGTTACTTATAATGTTCATCCTCAGTTTCCCATCTGATAAGTGGGTGTGAGGATTCATTCCGATTTTATATGGTTATTGAGATGATTAAATGAGTTATTGGGTTTCATTTGCTTAATCCTATTCCCAACACATATAAGACATGCAGAAAATCACAGAAATGCAATTTCTTTATTGCTCTTAAAGAAATTTGTTTGCAAAACTAATCCTACATAATTGTTTAAAAATAATTTAGGGTCAGCAACATAAATCTCAAGCTGCCACTAACTTCAACAAAAGACCATTTAGTAAAATATTTTCTGAGAGTGTTGTATGTGATTTCTGATGATATTCTTGCCTTCCTTGGGTTCAAGAAGTGGCAAGTTCAATGCCTGCTACTAAAAGGAAGACCTAGATGCCATGGGAGAGAATAACAAGGAAAATGACCTAGATGTGGGGTCATAGAAGGCTTCCAAGATCAAAAGGCATTGAATAGGGAGCTTTAAAAAAATAATTGCAGTTAGCTAAATAAAGTAGATGAAAGAGTATTGCAGGTGGGAGGCCACCACATCAGAAGCCCTGGGGAAAGAAAGTGCTTGGTGAGTTAGAAGAATAGGTAAGGATCCCAGTGTTGTAGGACTGGACTTCTTCAGTAGTCTCCTACCCAGTCTCCTTATTACTGCTCTTGGACCTCTCTTCTCATTTTCCTGTGGCATTCAGACAGATCACTGAAAAATACTTGGATGCTGTGACTCCATTTTATGGTTCTCTGCTGCCATTAGGATAAAGTTCAAGTTCCTATTCTTGCCCTAACAATACTCTCTACTAAGCCCTGTCCAACCTCTCTGCCCTACCGGATCCCCCAATCCCCTGCCCTGTGTTCACAAGCACTTTACTTCTGCCTCAACTGAATTATTTCTGTTCTTCATCTATGCCTTGCACATGCCCACCCCAGCACTTTCAGCACCTGCTCGTCGGCACCTGGAATTCTCTTCTTCCAAGTGCTGTGCTTGCTACATCCTCCTAACCACAAGCATCTCATCTCTGTGGTCATCTCCTCAGACAGGTATTCCCTGACTATTTTCTCTACACAGATCCCACTGCTGCCCTCTGACATACCACTCACGATTCCTTTATGTTACTTATGATTTCCAAAAATAATTTTTTATTGGTCTCCTTACTTCTTTTATCTCCCTATTAGAATGCAAACTACAGAGGAAGAACATTGGCTAATTCACCATCTTGGGCTTACAACATTGGTTTTCATTGTGGGTTCTCAATAAATCCCAAATGAATGAATGAAAAAATGAATGAATGGTTGCTATGAAAACAAATGAATATTGACCAAATCTGAGGGGTGCCACTGGTGAGGATCTTCAGCTGCACAGTGAGTCTATTACCTTTGACAAGGGCTCAGCTGAATGTGCCCCACCCCACACCTTTCCCCTGCTCTGCTTCCCTCAACAAAGCAGCTCACTTCTCCATTCACATGGGCTATACCGGGGCTAGACCTTGATAAGTTCACCTCTCAATAAAAAGAAATGGGTCTATTGAAACGGGAATGTGGGACCTGTTAACTTAGGTTTACACCCTCATAACCAGCAAAATGCAAGTCAGAGCCCTCACTCTGGAGCAGATAGCACACACAAGTGAAAAATCTTAAAACTCTGGTCATTGGCACATATTCTGGTCTGTTGAGAATTTTGCACTGCACTCATGCATAACACAGAGCTGTTTACTGAAAAGGACATTTATTGTTGATCTAATAATGTTGATCTAAATGTTGATCCCCTTGATATCTCTCCCAAGCAGCTAGAAAAGAAAACCAAAGTCAGAAAGAGGAAGAGAGACAAGGGAGAAATATTTTGCCAATGTTTTGAGGTCATCGATTCCATGCTGGCTCAGGAGTGTGAATGAGCAGTTCACTCCTACTGTGTTTGAGTGAAGTACCTGATTCACATTCACAATTTTTAAAAAGCATGGTATCATTATCCTATTAATAGAAACTTTGCTTTTCTGACTCCTAATAAATAGATGATAGGCAAATACTTAAGAATAATTACATGAAGGATGCCAAAGTATGAGCCTACCCAGGTAACCCACAGGTCTCAGTGGGCTCACTAGGATTACCTGTGACAAGGTCTGAATGACTGTGAGCAGCTATTGTTACTTCAATAGTAGTGATGGTAGTTGTCTGCCCACCCCCACGAGTCTTTCTCTGTATTTAAAATGAATAAGTCCTGTGTCCACAGTTCCAATTTCTTCAGCCCATGTGATCCAATGGAGAAAGTGCAGCAGGGGCACAAATACAGAGGCTGCTTCTCACTAAGCAACTCTTGTCCTGTTTTTAAATTGAAAATACTTAAGTGTTCTGAACCAGACCTTGGTTTAACAACACAGCACAACTTTCTTCTGTAAATTATGGTTGCTTCACTTCTTCAGCAGCATCAGGGAAGCCATGGCACTTGCCCCAGTTGCCATGGAAAACTTGACCTTTCTAATCCAAAAAATCCTTGACTAATCAATCTTAAATTCAAGGAATTGGAGATTCTGAAGAATTGAATTTTCCAGTCAATTACACTCTAATCAGAAAGTCTTTAGTTTCTTAATCCCTTTGGTTGGTTATCTTTCAGGGAGTGTAATGGTTCCCTCTTGTTATGAATCCAGCTCTATCACTGAGGAGTTATACAGCCTTGGGCTAACTACTTAATGTCATAGTTATCTATTGCCACACAACAAGTTGCCTCAAACTTAATAGATTAAAATAATACATAATAATGACCTCATGGTTTCCATGAGTCAGAAGTCTAAGCATGGCTCTGCTGTGTCTTCTCAGTGTCACATAACACCATAACCAAGATGTCAGTGGGTTTCTTCCTGACCTCAGGATCCCCTTTCATGCTCACATGGCTATTAACACTGCACTTCCTTACAGTTGTAAGACCGAGGCTCCCATTGTCTTGTTGGTTGTCAGCTGGGATTGCTCTAGGATGCTAGCAAACATCCACAGTTATTTATTTTTTGTTTTTTTGTTTGTTTGTTTTTTGTTTTCTGTTTTTCTTCTTTTGTTGTTGTTGTTATTTTTGAGACAGAGTCTCACTATGTTGCCCTTGGTAGAGTGCTGTGGCATCACAGCTCAGAGCAACCTCAAATTCTTGGGCTTAAGCAATTCTCTTGCCTCAGTCCCTCCAAGTAGCTGGGACTACAAGCACCCGCCACAATGCCTGGCTATTTTTTTTGTTGTTGCAGTAGTTTAGCTGACCCAGGCTAGGTTCGAACCTGCCACCCTAGGTGTACGTGGCTGGCGCCATAACCAATGTGCTACAGGCACCGAGCCCCAGAGTTCTTTGTTAATGTGCCCCTTCACAAGATGTTAACTTACTTAGCATTAACTTTTGCGTTCACCATGATCTTCTGCAGTAGATGCAATTATGATTGCAACTTAGCAGATGGGGAAGCTGATGCTTAATGAAGTATTGTGAACAGTACAAGGACCTCTGTCTAACAAGTTGCAGAGACCAAATAAAAGTCAAATAGGTCTGGATTCAAAGCACATCTGCATAACCACTATGAGATGCTGCTTCCCATTTGTCAGGTCTTATGAAAACTTTGTTGAGTTTTATTTTGTCTTTATTTCAGAGTATATCACTCATTCACTCTGGACATGAAGGCTCTTGGGAAAAGGAGGAACTTCTTAGGCATGTGTGTTCCAGGTCCATTGCACAAACTCTGGAATGTAATGAGTAATTAGTACATGTTTGCTTAATTGATGAATGGAGGAGATGGGTGGTGAATATTTGAATGAATGGATGTGTAGAGGGGTGCCTGTGTAGAGAATGGTGAATGAATGCTGAGTGGATGGGATTGGAGGTTGAAGGTAAGTGGATGGATGGGTAGAGTGAATGTATGATGTATAAGGAACATGTGGATGTCTGGAAGACTAAGTGGTAGATAGTGAATGGAAATTTGGCATATGGGATAGGTAGATGAATGGATGGAAATGGATGGAATGGAGGTTTCATAGTTGATGTGTAGGTAAGTGAATGGATGGGGTTAGTGGGTGGGTTCAAAGGGGAAGGAGGTGGATTTAAGAATAAATAGATGAAGAATGGGGTGCCAAATAGGGTAGGTGGTGGGTGGAGGCATGAATGAGTAGCTAGCTTGGTGGTGGATAGGGATGGGTGTGAAAAGTGGGTGGAAACAAACACTAGGTCCTCTTCTGTTTGAATACCTTCCTAAAGAGTCTCTACTTTTCTTCTGCAATCATCATATATTGTACACATCATTTATCTGCAAGAATCAGGCATTCTAAATTCACCATTGAATTGATACACACAAATGCACATTCAGATTTAAGAATTCATAAATCTCAGACTATTACAGAGATTGTAAAATATCCTTTTCTCCAGAAGGGAATGAACTGAGTATCCATTTAATAGTTTGATAACACCAGAGCAGAAACCACCAATAGGCTAATCTTAGGATAAATCCCCTCCCCAGTATAGTCCAGTGTCCTAGAAGGCTGAGAGATGGCTTAGTTTCTGCCTGCCTGAGAAGAAGAATTCCACTGACAGAATGATGCACAACCTTCCCAATACCAGGCTGCTGAGGCATCAGCTAGAGCATTCTGAGCCACTCCAGCACCATTCTAGATTCAGTCTTTCCCCTAACCTCATTTGGGAAATGTAAAATAATGAGTTTATTGAACATTAACAAAGAACCATGCTAAGGGCATTAAAGTATACCCCACTTAGTTCTCAAAAGTGGCCCCAGGATCTGGTTCTGAGATTATGTGCACTGGTTAAAGAATTACATAAGGTCATCTGCCCAAGGTCATTCAGCTGCTAAGAGAAAAAGTTGGGCTTTACAACCACTTCAGTCTTGCTTCAAAACTCTTGCTCTATACCTTTGTGCTGAACTGGTCCTGTCCAGATCCCTTGACTAATTATATACAGGTGAGCAAAGAATGGAGCTGGGGTTCTTGTGAACAATACCCTAGAAGATATGGCTTTGCTAAAGGCACTGGGCAACAACAGGAGGAGAAAGTAAAGGGAACAGATTGAAGAGAGTATTCCCTAAATCTCCCTCTCAGCCATGATTATTTTGAGAAGATCTCCAGTTTGGCTGATGGATGGGGGCCAAGGGACAAAACTCTGAAATAATTATCGGGTGACTCAAGGAGGTCCTGCTGGATAACTCCACTGAGCTTCAGACCTGAAAGAATGTTCCCAATGACCAGTGAGAACTAAAGAGAACCAGGAGTTCAAGGCAAGAGTCAGGCAAAAAATGCTGGAGGGCTATTGATGGTGCCCCTGTGCAAAGCTCTTAGTGCAGCGAATTGTTAATACAAAGGTCCCACATACCCTCCTTCCTTCTTAACTGAACTGGTTGATTCCCATTTACCCTTCTGCAACCACTCTCCATCCTTCTCCACCATGTGCTGAGACCCAAGGGGCTGTGTTCATTTTGATCTTAGGGACACTATCAGACTCTCCCTCCTTCAGCTAGTGAAAAGCAGCAACAGCACAGAGAAGGGAGGGAATGAAATATGGGGGAGCTATTTACTCCCCTCCATGGAAGGCCACACCTCCTTTCAAATAGCCCAATGCAGTAACTGCATAGCCCTCCACCTCTTCCCATCTGCCTCTTTTAATTCTCAAAAGTGGCCCTAGGATCTAGCAGGTGTTAGTTTTCACCATTTTACAACCTCGAAATCTCAGTGCCTACAGGAGAAAACATTTGGTATTTTGCTCAAGGATCACTAGCTGGGTTTGGTGTTGTTTGTCTCAGGTGATCTTGTTCAGGGCTGCCAGCTGAGTTCAGATATACCCTGTAGGTTTCCTCATTCTGAGGCCATCAGATACTAGGAATGTTTTTTGCATGGAAAAAATGACAGAAGTACAAAAGGGTGCGCCAAGCCATGCAAACATATTTCTAAACCCTGCTGGGATCATTTCCTAATTCATATCCTATTGACCTAAGGAAGTCACATGGTCAAGCCCCAGACAAATGAGATGGGAATGGGAGATGTTCACTCTTCCTGTTCTACTGGGAGGCATTGCAAGGTCATGTGGTTCAGAAAGAAAGTGCTGAAACAAATATCTACTCCACGTGGTAATGGCTCCCTTCTGACATAGCTCTGACATTCAGCACCATCCATGTTGGTTATACAATGTCCCAGCCACACATTTGTAAACAATTTATGTAACTTCAATTTTCTTGGCTATTTTACTATTTAAATATGTCTTGGCATCATTAATTTTTTATTAAACTCTTCTCAAATTACCCAATTGGGATAGTCATCTGTTTTCTGAAGAACACATTAACCCTGCAGGCATGTGAGTCAATGTTCACCAACAGCCTTCTCTGTGCCCAGCTTGGGACGGGTGAGAATAAGATTGATAAAATAATGCCCTCTTCTTGCTGACACTATGTTCTGTGCACTATGCTAATTTATTTTTATGTGCATTATCTAATTTAATTATAACAACCAACCTGGACAGCAGCTTCTATTATCATCCTACTGTAAGGAAAGTGAGGCTCAAAGTGTTGAACCTTACCCAAGGTTACTCAGCTAGCAGGTGGAAGAGGCAGCATTTGACCCCAGGTCCACCTGACTCCACCACCCTTTTGGATTAAATGGACTTGTCAGCCTCACACTGCAATGAAACAAGGACTTTGCGGATACTGCAGGATCTTCCTCTTTTGCCCATTTTACAGATGAGAAAATAGAATCTCAAGAAATTGAGCTCAATTCCCTATGGTAGAGGTTACTGGAGGCATCAGTGAACAGCATAACCAGCAGATTTCACAGCCTGCCTCTGACGAAAAGGAAGATGAGGAAGAGAAAGATGAAAGTGACTCCACACGTCAAGATGCCCACTGTGAAACAACTGCGGAATCTGGGAAGGATGGCAGTTAAAAACATACAAAAAAAGAAATGTAAGGTTACACCTGTCTCAGTATTTTTAGCAATGTTTGCACTTCTGGTTACCACAGCCAGAGGGAAGGAGTATCATTACTGGACCTGTGTCCCTAATCCACTGTTACTGCTAGGGGTTAGTTCAGGGGTTCTCAAACTACGGCCTGCGGGCCACATGCGGCCAGCTGAGGACATTTATCCAGTCTGCTGGGTGTTTTTACCACAGCTGCCTGTCCTGCTTAGCAGCCGACTTGTCCGGGCCCACTGGGTATTTTTGCCGCCCTGCCTGTCCCACTTAGCACCCAACTCATCAGGGCAGCAGTGCGCATGTGTGGAATGTGTGCCAACTCTCCACCTCTGCTCCTTCTCTCTGTCTCTCCCTGCCCCTTCCTTCTCTCTGTCTCTCCCCACTGGGTGTTTTTGCTGCCCTGCTTAGCAGCCCATTCATCCTCGGTTGCAGTGCGTATGTGTGGAATGTGCCCCGAACTCTCCCACTCCCCTCCTTCTGTATGTCTCTCAACTCCTCCTCTCAGTTTCTGATGTAATCGGAGGAGTCACCAGGTTGCCTTGCAAAGCTTGCTGCTGCCTAAGGACCGAGGTAAGAACAAGTTAGGATTTCTTTTTTTTTTTTTTAAGTTAGGAGGTCTATTTTGTGTGTGTGTGTGTGTGTGTGTGTGTGTGTGTGTGTGTGTGTGTGTGTGTGTGTGTGTGTGTGTTTAAGGGGGGACTTTATTTCCTGAAGTTAGGAGGTCCCTTTTTTTGCAGATGGGGGGGTGACTTTTTTTTTTTTGAAGTTAGAAGAGCCTTTTTTTGAAGTTAGGAGAGCCTTTTTTTTTAAGTTTGTTAGTTGGTTGGGGATGGTTTCTAGGGGAGTTGCATCACAGTGATAATGCAAATAGTGCTCAGTGCTAATGCAAATTGTCAGTGCTCAGAGGTAATGCAAATGGTCAGAGCTCAGAGGTAATGATAATTCTAAGCACTCAGTGTTAAAGCAAATTGTTAGTGCTCAGTGTTAATGCAAATTGTCAGCAGTCAGTGTTACCGCAAATGGTCAGCAATCAGTGTTAATGCAAATGGTCAGTGCTCAGTGTTATCACAAATGGTGAGTGGTCAGTGTTATTGCATGGGGGCTCCAAACTAGTAATCTGCCTAGGGCCCCATGGGAACTTAATCAGGCTCTACAGACAGCTGAGGAATAGGAAACCCAATTTAATTGACAGTAAGTGCATTTATATTCTGATTGCTATTCAGTTGTGTATGATGTTGTATGTTGTGTGCTGTGTAAGCCCCAGTTCACACTGTTATGATCTCTGAGCAGTGCGAGTTCAGCTATGGCCATACTCATACTGCTCAGAGATGGGTGAGAAGACCCATGCAGATTCCACTGCAAGAAAAGGGAAGACACATATGCCTTTTTTCTTCTGAAAAAAAGGAAGTCTTCTCACTCATACGATCAGATTCGTGTGAGAGTTCACAGATTGCAGTGCAGTTCACACAGAGTAGTGTGAACTGGAAAAGTGGTGGAAGAACAGGCTCTGTAATCATGCCTGTTCCCAAACTGCACCAGTGTGAGCCTGAGTTAAAAGTGGAGTTCCACCATATGGGCACTGGCAAGGCTGAAATGATGTGGACTGGCAAGACTGAATTGATGGACACTGATCAGACTGCATTGATGGGCACTGATCAGACTGCATTGATGGGCAGTGCAGTTTATGTGTCTCTGTGTGGGCAAAGTTATTGGTGGTATATTGTTTTTGCAGGGGTGTATATATATATTGGTATTTTACTAATAGCAATTTGGAATCCCTAGGAAACAATGATATCAAGAAAGAGAAAAATTGACTCGGAGTACAGGATATTCAAAGAACAGTGGACTTATGATTACTTTTTCATGCAGTACAAGGAAAGAGCTGTGTGTTTGATATGCCAGAATATAGTGTCTGTGTTCAGAGAATACAATTTGCATCCACACTATCAAACTCAACATAAAGATAAATATGATTGTTTGGTCGGAGAAGTGAGAAAAGATAAAATATTAAAACTGAAATATACATTGACAACTCAGCAAAATACTTTTGTGAAGCAGAAACGGCTAAATACTTCATCACTGAGAGCAAGTTTTCAAGTTGCCAAGCTAATAGCATGCACTGGCAGAACATTCGTGGAGGGAGAATTTGTTAAAGAATGCCTTCTTTCTGTTGCCAAAGAGATGTGTCCAGAGAAGGCCAATTTATTTAGTACAGTGAGTCTTTCAGGACCCTCAATTACATGAAGGATTGAAGAAATGGGAGACAATTTGCATCAGCATTTGCAAAACTCCACAAAAAAACTTTCCTATTTTTCCTTGGCACGCAATGAAAGTAATGATGTTTGTGATTCTGCATAACTTCTAATTTTTATTTGTGGGACAAATGACTATTTTGAAGTCACAGAAGAGCTTGCTGCACTGCAAAGCAGCAAAGGAACAACTACAAGAGAGGATATCTATGAAAAGGTTTGCCAAACTATGAATAGTTTGGAGCTGAACTGGGCAAAACTAGCCAGTGTGACAACTGATGGTGCTCTGAGCATGGTGGGGTCTAAGAAAGGAGTAATTGCTTGCATTAACCAAGAGATGGACAAACATAACCATTCTCATCCAATAGCCATACACTGCCTTATCCACCAACAAACACTGTGTAGTAAATCACTGAAGTGGGACTCAGTTATGAAAACTGTGGTATCTTGTGTTAATTTCATTAGAGGTAATGCACTAAACCACAGACAATTTCAGGAATTTCTGTCTGAGCTAAATGTTACCTGTGAAGATGTCCCATACCACACAGAAGTCTGTTGGCTGAGTCGAGGGAGAGTTTTGAAACATTTCTATGACTTACTTCCACAGATTACAGTTTTTCTGCTTTCAAAAAACAAAGAAGTACCAGAGCTCAATGATGCAGAATGGAAATGGCACCTTGCCTTTCTGACAGAGGTAACAGAGCTACTCAACAGTTTCAATGTGCAACTTCAAGGAAAGGGGAAGCTTATCTGTGATATGCAATCACATATGAAAGCATTTGAAGTAAAATTAGGCCTCCCCATCAAACAAGTGAAGGAGGAAAATTTCTGCCATCTCCCCACAACTCAAAATCTGTTAGCGGAAAATCCATTGGTTACATTCCCAAATAAAACGTGTGGATTCACTGGAAAAGTTGTGAAAGGAGTTACAATTTAGATTTAAAGAGCTTCATCTCCATGAGCAGGACATACAGCTTTTCCATAACCCATTTTCTATTGACACTGAAAATGTGGATATGATTTACCAAATGGAACTGGCTGAACTGCAGAATTGTGACTCTGAAAGATGCATTCAAGTCAAGCAGCCCTCCTAATTTCTATGCATCTCTCCTCTCTGAGACATATCCTAATCTCAGGAACCATGCTTTCAAAATGGCAACCATCTTTGGCAGCATTTATGTCTGTGAACAGACTTTTTCCAGAATGAAACATCTGAAATCTCCAACCAAATCTAGACTAACTGACGCACACTTGCATCACTTGTTATAACTAGCAGTGACAAATACAGAACCAGACATTGACCATCTCATTAGCCAAAAGCAGGCCCATAGTTCCCATTGAAATATTGGTAAGTTTGTCAATTTAACTTTATTTATTCTTCATTTTAAATATTGTATTCATTCGCTTTTTTTTTTTTTTACTTCAAAATAAGATATGTGCAGTGTGCATAGGAATTTGTTCATAGTTTTTTTTTTTAAACTATAGTCTGGCCCTCCAACGGTCTGAGGGACAGTGAACTGGCCCCCTTTTTAAAAGTTTGAGGACCCCTGATCTAGAAACGACAGTTTTAGTACCATCCTTCCAGCCTTTCAGTCCCCCTGGTCTAGGTCCCTGGTTTAAGTCACTCTGGTTTGAATCCCTGGTCTGGGTACCTCTGGTTTAAGTTTCTGGTTTGAGACCCTCTGGTTAATCTGGTTAATTTCTCTGATTATCAGTTTAGCTTTTATTGGTCCATTGTGGTGTTGTAATTGTGCCTTTTTGTGCTTCTCTGTGCTTCACAGATGATTTTTGTCCTTTTAAAAATAAGTTCCTCCTCTTCTAAAGCAAATCCCCCACTGGGTTATTTATTAAGAAATTTTAAAGATATTTTCTCTAATAAAAAAGAAGTTCAGACTGACAATTGAGCAGCATAAGAAATATCCCAAACGAATAGAAAATCTGTGTCAAAGAATAAGCTTACTTTCCCTTTAAAACCTCCCAGCAATTGATTAATAAAAGAAAGAGAAGGTTGAAATTGTGTACATGTGATTACTTAAACACTGACTGAAACAATAATAATAGGTGGGCTTTTGCTCCCTCACCCTTCACAGAGGGTGAAACGATTGTGTTGAGTGGTGCCTGTCTGTATCTCAGTTTTTATCCCAGCTAGAACTTATCTGTTATTTATCTGAGGAAAGAGAATAGAAGACACAGGGAAACTGTACTAAAACATTTTAGAGAAGAGCTTATAGGAAACTGCTGTAACTGTGTCTCCAGAAAAATAGAAAACTTTGAACAGAAATAACTCAAAAAACTTATTGTTCAAGCAACTATAGTTTCTTTTAAAATAAAATTAGTTTTGAGCCTGTTATTAAAATCCAAATGTTTAAAGATTATAAAACTTTCACCTCTGTAATATTTCTAAGGTTACTAGATTCAACTGTGAACTTATCTAAAGAATATGGTCTGCAGGGTACAGCCCACTTATGACTAAAAACAAATTCTTAAAAAGAAACAGAGTCAAATGTCTAAGTTCACCTGAGCCTAAAAATGAGAAAGATCTCTGTCTAGCCCTAAACAAGAAAATACTGATGCCATAAACTGTCCCTCATTTGTAAAATGTAGTAGTTTAATTGTTTAACTTGTTTGAGAAACTCAATCTTTACCCCACCACCCCCCAACCCAAAAGAAAATCATGCCTTTTAAACTTTTAAAATGTTGGTCTGGTCAAGTAAATAAGTAACTTCATAATACATTGTAATCCCCTGTTTTGTAAAAAATGAGTTTTTGAAAATGAAAGAAACTTTGATATTTAACAAACCTTCCATGATCAAAATTCTAAATTCAGTCTTTTTAAAGACATATTAGGCTTATTTAGTATATTTAAAGGTATAGGAAACATTATCAAATATAAAAAAAATTAACTTTATAAAATATTAGTCTGTCTTAGTGTATATTAAGAAAAACTGAAGCAAACTTCTAGAACTTTAATTTAAAAATTAACATGTTTATGAGTATTGCTAACCTAATTTCAAGCAAAATAGAAATCAATGACATAAAAATGAGTTAATTTGTTATGGCTTTTTGTTTGAAATATTGCCAATTCTTTTTATGGTCTGTTTTCTAGAAATTAAGAAAACTATTTTCTATCTTTTAAACTATTTGTAGCTTTTCAAGCAATGTATATACTTACGAGCAGAATTTGAAATATGTATTTTTTTCTCCTTGATCTCTCCAGAATTTGAAAGGCATTTGTAAGTATTCTTAATTTCTAACAATACAGTTATTTGCATAAGTTCAATAAGAATCTGTTTTATTCTATTGGACATGATAAAAGCACTGGTTATGTTACCAAGGCTTTAGCTGGCATAGCATTTGCAGAAGTGTCCAGACTGTGTTAAGGAATTCAGGTTGACTTTATAAAGCCAATAAAAAATCCCTTTGGAAAAACTGGCCAGGAACCCATCAATAATATTTCTTGATCTGTGGTAAGTGACAAAAGTTGCTTTCTGACAGATCTAGGAATTGAAATGTGCTTGGGGACCTCAGGAAGAGAGAAATTTGTCCAATGCATACAGGTACCTAATGGCACAGATGAAACTTGGGCTCATGAAAGACTTAGTCTTAAGTCTTAGAGTTAAACTTAAGTCTAACCTGAAAATTCCTTATAGAAAGTTCCAGCAAGCCAATTTTTTTAAAAAAGAGCCTAAATAACTAATAATTAATCATTCTTACTACACTTTATGCAAATAATTAGGCCCAGTATACTGGCAGTACAGTTTATTTTGGTAACTAAGTTAGTTCTGCTATAATTTATCTTTAGTAACAAGAAAAATTGGAGACAGAAATGATTTAAAAAAAAAAAAAAGACTGTGACTCACCTGTATTAAATTCCAGCCTTGTTTGTAATGTCAACTCATAAAACATAACTATTTTACTAAACTAATCTATTAAATGGAATTAGGAAACTGGCCAAGAAGTATAGAATTATAGACAATAATCATATTTGCTCTGAAACCCTGAAACTCAACAAAAATTACCTACAGGCCACACTAGAAAATTTCTGCAGTATTAAATATTATCAATTATGTAAAAACTCTTAAAATTATATATTATCTTAAAAACTGTGCTAAATTTATAAGAATACTAATATTCTCATTATGTAAACCTTAGCCTCGAAATCTAGAACTTGTAAATATTTGTAAATAACTACTAAATAGTTTCATACTCTTAAAACAATCAACATGCCCTGTTCCCGCCACATACTGGAAACTGGCTTGTCCATGCACAGCTGAACCCTGAGTAAATTCCGCATGGGAGTTATCTTAATTAAATTTTAAACTTTAAGAAAAGAGAAAAAATGTAATCTATGAGTCCACACCACTCCACCGCCTCCTCCTCCTCCCGGCAGTAGGCCCCTGCATTTTACATCAGCTTACTGCTTATGTTGAAAAGCAAATAAACATTGCCAAACTTATGATAATTAAGAAATCAATATGACCTTTTGCCCAACCTTATACCCACCCATCATTCAATGATTTGACTAATTAAGAAGAAAAGAGGGGACTTGTTAGTTCTAGGCTAAAGTAGAAATATACCAGTTAACTCCTGACAAATTCTGAGGCTGCAAGCCCTCAACAAAATGGAGTAAGTCTGGTTCACTCCCCAGGTAGATGAGAAAGTACTCACTAACTTCTTGCTTGACTAACTCCTGGGCCTGGGAAATGAACTTACTATCCCCAGACTGACCTTTAAACAATGCCAGGTGGAGAGACTACTGAGACAAAGATGTATGGAGAAAAGTACTGGAACTAAAATGTATGGGAAAATATTAAAACAAAAAGTGTATGACGTATGGCTAACTAACTGCAAAATTCTGCTTCTGTACAATGCTTACTTTCTGTCCCCCCACCCCACCCCCAAAATGCAACTGGACAGCCTGCATGCCAACCAAGATGCAGACCAAGCCTTAAAAACCTGACTCCTTAAGCACTTGGTGCTGGTCTCAGAAACCCCATGTTGGGACACTGAGCCAGTTGCCAGCTGGCTTTTCAATAAAAGGACTGTCCTATAAATTTGGCTTGTTTAGCAGTGTGGTCTTTGTGGAACTCCTGGGCACTACACCCAGACTTATCTCTAAAAATCCAAAACTTATAAATGTTTGTAAATAACCTAAATTCCTCACAACTGAGTAAAGAGATCTTCACTACCCTATAGAAAGCAAAACAGTCAACATGCCCTGCTCCAGACACACACTGGAAGCTGGCTGCTCCACGCACGGCTGAAGCCTGAGGAAACTCCTTGCAGGACTTGTCTTAATTACTTAAAAAAAAATGTAATCTATGTACCCATACCACTGAAACAGACAGATAACAAGCAACCCACATTCAAATTAAAATTAATGATTTAATTTATATCCTAGACAAGGGGGTAGTTGTTAGGCCCAGTGGGCCCAAGGGAAAGTAGAAAAATACCTGTTAACTCCTGCCAAATGTCTGGCCCTTAACAAAATGGAGTAAGTCTGGTTCACTCCCAAGATGGATGGGAAAGCACTCACTAACTTCTTGCTTGACTAACTCCCCTGAGAAATGAACCAGGAATGCCTTTATCCCCAGACTGACCTTTAAACAATACCAGGCAGGGAAGGTACTGGAACTAAGATGTATGAGAGAAAGTACTGAAAACAACAATGTATGACATATAGATAACTATCCACAAAAGTCTGCTTTTGTACAACGTTTGCTTGCTACGGCCTGCAACCAGGATGTAAACCAATCCTTAAAACCCAACCCCTTAAAAGCACTCAGGCTGCTCTCAGAAACCCCATGTTGGGACACTGAGGCAGTTGCCAGCTGGCACTTCAATAAAAGGACTCTGCTGTAAATGTGGCTTGTTTGGCAGTGTGGTCTTTGTGGAACTGCCAGGCCCAATACCTGGCTACTTCCATTAATCTTATAAACAAATCGACGATAATTCTTACATTTTCCTGCATATAGAGAAGTTATTTCTTTAAAGATTCCAGCAGATAACCTTCAATTTGTTCATACAAAAGGACATATGCCCATCCTGCTAGGAACACATTACAGGAAAACCCCCACTAGTAGCAAAATCCTACTTGGCACATTTGCTGAAATCATTCAGAAGCATCAATTACTCCAGGGCTCAGTAGGCCAAAAATGTTCCCTCAGCCTGCAGCCACCACAGGAAGACTCCAAAATGTCCCACCAGAGAAAGGACATGTTCCATTTAAGTTGCTGCTCTATGGCAGGCACTTTTTAATGTAAAGGAGATCAAATGGGTTATTTAATAGAAAAAGGCAAGTAAGATAGATGAGACAAAAATCCTACAATCAACTATAAATGGCAATTTTAACAACAAAAAAGTTTTCAGTTGGAAATGTAACATAAACCTACATAGAATACAATTTTTTTTTTTTGATACAGTGTCTTGTTCTATGGCACTGGCTACAGTGCAATGGTGTCATCATAGCTCACTGCAACCTCAGAATACTGGGCTTAAGGGATCCTCCTGCCTCAGCCTCCCAATTATCTGAGACTATAGACAGCATTCACCAATTTTTCTGGTTTTTGCTCTTGCTCAGGTTGGTTTCAAACTCCTGGCCTCAATCAATCCTCCCACCTCAGCCTCCCAAAGTGTTTGGATTACTGCATGAGGCACCACACCCAGCTGAGAATGCAGTTTCATAACAAAGTAGATCCCAAAGCAAATATGGAAACTACTCAGATTAAATACAGAAATTAAATATATATCATTTCAAGGTAGGATATGACTGAATGTTTTCTAATTTTCTTAAATGAAAAATCCACCAGTAATACCCTTATATTTTATTTTTTTTAAATCACACATTTCTTACCACATCCACTTCCTCAATTAACAGATTTACACATGTGACATTTCAACAAAGGGGACGACCTGATTTACTTACTTGAAAAGAAGCTATTTAAAAGGAAGAAAATAATACCATATGCAGAAAGTCATATACACAACAAACATCCTCACACACAGCAGCTATGGATACACTGAAATTAGAGAGCTGTTAAAAATTTTTTTTTCTAGAAAACTTGCTGAATAATTGAAATAACAGACTGCAATTATGGCATCACTAGATATTAGTTAAATTTATCTGAACACCAAAGATGGTAAGAGTAAGAAAAAGAATTCATATGCATTATATCCTTCCAAGTAGTTTCATCCCATTATTCATCCAGGTAATAAGTAAAATGCCAAAAATGAGGCACACCAATAAAAAAATGCAATTTGTTTCCTTTCAATAAGCCAATATCATTTAGTTTCAAAATATCTCTAGAATAGGGCGGCACCTGTAGCTCAGTCGGTAGGGCGCCGGCCCCATATACGGAGGGTGGCGGGTTCAAACCTGGCCCTGGCCAAACTGCAACCAAAAAATAGCTGGGCGTTGTGGCAGGCGCCTGTAGTCCCAGCTACTTGGGAGGCTGAGGAAAGAGAATCGCTTGAGCCCAGGAGTTGGAGGTTGCTGTGAGCTGTGTGAGGCCATGGCACTCTACAGAGGGCCATAAAGTGAGACTCTGTCTCTACAAAAAAAAAAATATATGTATCTCTAGAATAAAGAGGAAATACAAATGAGATCTACCAGGAAGCATCCAGGCTTGGGCCTTATGGAAGCCTAGAGTGGAAAAGGTTCCCAAGCTCATCAATTGTAGGCCAGGTTTTTCAGCCTGGAGACATCATCTGACTCCCACAAAGATAAACAACTGACAGAAATGCACTAACCTCCAACCTCAATGTGCAGGGCAGTTCAACTGTCTGCTTCCTGAACGTTCATACTTTTCAAATGACAAATTCCACATCATACATACAATTCAGCTTCCCTGTATCAACCAACGGTACTCAGAGCTCTGCCATGGGGGTGCTAACTCAACAGCACACGAGTCCACCTGGCCAGTTTGCATATTTATTAAATACATAATTGAATTTGCCTATACTTTATAAATGTAAGTTAATAATGAAAGCAAAACATTTTTTAAAGCAGGAACTAGTTGTGAATATTCAAAAATGCTGAGACAAACATTGGAGAGAATTAGTTATTCCAGAGAAAGCAAATCTTTACAGGTTTGAAAACTCTCAGGCTTCAGCCAGAGGGCTAAGTGCTCAATTGTCCCTAAAGAGAACAATATTAAAGAACATGCATAAACACTATATTCAGAGGGTGCAAAATATATGTATACACATATTAGGAGCTGTTATCTATGTATTACTTTTTTTTTTTTTTTGAGACAGAGTCTCAAGCTGTTGCCCTGGGTAGAGTGCATGGTGTCACAGCTCACAGCAACCTCACACTCTTGGGCTTAAGCAATTCTCTTGCCTCAGCCTCCCAAAGTAGCTGGGACTATAGGCACTCACCACAATGCCCGGCTATTTTTTGTTTGTAGTTGTCATTGTTATTTGGTGGGCCTGGGCTGGATTCGAACCCACCAGCTTTGGTGTATGTGTCTGGCGCCCCAGCCACTTGAGCTACAGACGCAGAGCCTACCTATTATTTCTTGAAGTTGAATTCAATTACCACAGCAAGGCATAGTATGAGGTTTGCAGCGCATCTAGTAACTGCAGAAGTCAAACGTGACTTGTATTCATCTTGTGTTATGAGTATATTAAGCATTACAATCTTAATACAGTTTTTCTTTCTTAAAATGTGCATACATTTTTGAGCACCCTCTGTATATATACAAATACATTACTATATACCTTGCTATATATCACAGTCTATGCCATTAGATATTACTAGATATCACAATATATATCACCATCTCTATAAATCACAAATATATATCACAATGTGCAATAGAACCTCCGTAGTTGACCACCTCCTTAAGTTGACTTAATTTTCACAGACCAGACATGCACCCCATGTATGTATCAGTACAGAGAGCCTTGTACCTTCTGTTGACCACCTCTTTATTCTGAGCAGTTTGTTACAGTCCATTGGGGGGGTCAGCTTACAGAGGTTCTACTATATATCAGTCTCTACACAGCGGAGGTATCTCCCTCTCTGTCTCTCTCTCACATGGACATGTCCTCCTCCAGGAAAGAGGTAAGCAGTGACACTGTCCAGTCAGTGCATCAAAGGATGAGGAACAAGAAGCGTCTGGTTCACTCCTTGGCACACCTTACCTCTGGCCCACATCCCTAGGAACCACCTCCTCACTATGTGAAGGTATCTGAGGAGGCAACCTAAGGCCATGGAAAATCATGCCAAGAACACTGCAGGCGCCTTGAAACTGCCGCCACAGGAAAGAATGCTTTGGAAGTCATCACCCCGTCCCCAACAGGGCCAGACGGTGAGAGGTGAACACACCCACTCTCCAGAGGCTGGCAGCACCCCGCCTACCTCCCAACCCTGCCCACAGTGCACCCCCTGGCAGCTCCCTACCTACCCTCAGCCCCGCCCACAGTGGCGCCCTCTGGCAGTGCTGACCTATGCAGGTGAGGGGGGGAAGTAGACGGTGCTCAAGTACGTGCTGCACTCTCAGGTTGTGGGTCTGGTTGAAGGGGCACTCTGGGGGCCGGGAAGGGATACAGCCACACCAACTCCTATAATTTGGCAAAGTTCTTAGAGCACTGCCCATTGAACCACTAGGCTCTGCAGGAGCAAGCTCTCCAGCTTCACAAGGATTCCTCCAGAATTTGTTAGTACCCCTCAAAACTCCAACCCCAGCTCCTCTGAGCCCCGCCCACTGTCCATCCAAGCCCTTAAATCAGGCTCTGGGTCCCCACCTGCTCCTCAGAAAGTACCCACTGGTCCTGCAAAACCCCGCCCTATTCCAGTCGTCCCACACAGGGACCTGCAGTCCTGTTCTCAGTGTCTCAGGGCCAGCTATTGCCCATATAATATCTGTAATTCCACTATTATTGACTCCTCACCTGTGACTCCCAAAAGTTTGTCTTTTCTCCCTTTACACCCTCCTGCCACTTCACCTCCAGGCTGTTCTCTCAAAAGTTCATAACCCCAGTCTACTCACAAGAAAAACCCACACAGAGGCACATTTTACAGCTTACCTGATCAGTAAGTAACCTTCAAAACTGCTAAGGTCTGAAAAAACAAGGAATAGGGAAAACTGTCTCAGATCAGAGGAGACTCAGCAGGCCTGACAATTTATGCAATCTGTTGCACTGGGTTGGACCTAGCCAAAGGAAATCAATTAACATTAATAGAAAATATGGTAAAATCTGAATCAAGCCTGGAGTTTAGTTAATATAAACGTACCCAGTGATGTTTCTTAGTTGTGACAAATATACAACGGTAAAGTGAGATGATGGTAGTAGGGGAAACCAGGTGAGGGGTTCAGGGAAGCTCTCCGTATTATCATGGCAATTTTTCCTGTAATTCTAAAATCATTTGAAAACAAAAAGTTTATTAAAAAGAAAAAAGTAATTATATGCCTTATATTACAAAGATTTTTAATATACTTAAGTCTCTAAAAACACAGAAGAAAGAAACTACCAAAAAGCCCGTGGAAGCTGGTTAGAGACATAAACCAACAGTTAAAAGAGAAAAAAAAAAAAAGACAAACAGCTCTTCATCTCATTCAAAAAAGAAAAATTTAAATTAACTCTACTGAGATACCATATCAGAGACAAAATATCAGAAGTTTCACATCTAACTGCTTCTGTTTGTGCTCAGTGTTGGTAACAAAGTGTGACTCAAACGTTATGAGGACAAACTGGGCAATACTTAAAATACTGAAGAGGCACTTTGACTCGCAACCCAACAGGTCCAATACCATCCCAAAGGCAGACTGCAAACTATGGAAAGGCTCCCCCACAAGGCCATTTGGTACAACATCGGAGATTTAAAGTATACTTCTAAAGTTAAATGTCAATAAAAATGGTAATGAAAAGTAGTCAATACTTACTGATAAGGAACATTGTGCAAATTGACATTTGGGAGATGCAGCAAAGAGCATTATATGAGAACAATCTATGGTAATTGTTGCGTGACCAGAGATGCGAACAAACAGCAGCTTTGCCGTGGGTATAAACTCGCTCCTGTAATTATTAAGTCAATAAACAGACTACACAGTGTGGGATGGCATGTAGCAAAGTTCTTTCTTTAGGGTTTTGATTTTATACCTTTCTAGTCATGTACACACTTAATCTATCATCTGTTAGTTTCACCATTACCTCATTTTACCTATCTGCAATTAACTTGTAAGGAAATATCCTGTTACCATATCAACACAATTACTTCTGCAGTAAACATCCTCTTCTAGACACTGACTAATCTCTGGGCAGGTATCTAAATAAAGATCACAAAGAAGAAAGTAATCACAGGAGAACAGAGTTAATGGAAGAGTATCTTCAAGCAACAAGCCTTCACTCAGTTTACTCAGTATGAAGTAACGACTGTGTCTTTCCTGAGGGCAGAGCACCTATAGACCTCTGACAATATGTTGTTAACATACGTCAACCCTCTGGCCTGTGTCTCTGAGGAAGGGTGGCATGTCCTTTGATCTCAGGCTTCATGGGATGCACAGCTTCAGAGAATTGGCTTGTGGAATTTTTAACTCCAGGCAACCTAACTCTGCATGTGTCCCAGGGGGGCCCAGGTCCCTTAAGCCTCTGGAAGAATAGAAAGTCATTTTAAACTCACCCTGAGTTCACTTTGTGTGCTTGATGTAGGATATGTTTATTTCTAAATATTATCCTACATTTCCCCTTTCTGTTTTTTGACATATATTATTCATATCCGTCATCCTTAAAGCAAACACTTGCGTGTAACGTTCATTTTCTCTTTGGGCATGCTTCATTTTCTTACAAATTAAATACAAAATTAATCCAATAATTAAAAATAATGCTAATGATCCTACTGAACTTCCTACAAGTCCCTGTATTTTTGGAATAGGATTCATTTTTTCAATTCCATCAGCTATGCCTTGTAAAATCTGATCTCCATCTATTTTTTGTAACTTATTTTCAAAAGTAGAATATACCTCATGTTGTAAATTTGCAATTTCCTTAGTCTAATTATCATGGTTTAACACATGTTTTTTAACATTCTCCCAAGGAAATTTACTCTCATTATATTTAACAGGGGTTATACAAAAAGTAGTTACATTCCAATCACATTTTAACTTCATTTATTTCTTTAAACCAACTAACTCATCCCCCAACATAACAACAGCTTGTATTAAATTATCAATTTCATTATATAATTCAGTGTCAGTCTGTTTTTGAGTAGTCCATAATTGTTCAGAGTCCTTATGCCAGTCAGCCACAATATTATGTGTTCTGATTCCTTGAGTTAAAGCCACCCCAGAAGTGGCAGCAGAAGCTGTCACTGCAATAATTCCTAGAATGGCAGCATCAAAAGTCCAATAAATCTCTTGGTTCTTTTCAAGACTCAATCAGCCAGAAGTTGAAGGACTGTCAGGCCAGGAGATTCTTGCCACGGCTTGTTTAAATTCACTGGCATTCACACACCTGTCCTGGCTCTCAACAAATATAGCATATATATATGTAAAGGCCACAATAATTTTAAAAGGACATCAAAGATTTAGACAATTAATTGGTAAAGACCCTGAAAAAATATTTGTGCATCTTACTAATTCTCAATTTAATAATTTATTTATATTCAACATTGAATGGCAAATCGCTCTTTCTGATTACCTAGGACTTATAGGCAACCATTATACTAAAGATAAAAGAATTCAATTTCTTAAAAGAACTAATTGGATATTACCAAAAATTATTAAAGAACATCCTTTAGATAATGCTGTCACTTTTTATACTGATGCTAACAAAAAAGGAATATCAGGATATGGAGGAGAAGAAATACAAAAGGTCAAACAGTCTCCTTATCAATCTGTCCAGAAAGTTGAGTTGTTTGCTATATTAATGCTATTAAGTGATTATCCAGATAGAGAGCTAAACATAATTAGTGATTCAATTTTTAGCACAATGGAAACATTGTCTTGATTTTTGACAGGTGTCAGGGCCAACTTACAATCTGAATTGGCATTCTCGAATGCTAATTGTAATAAAAGCATCTGTCTGGCCTGTTCTCTAGGAACAGACCTTTCAATAGCTGTCTGAAGTCTAGCCACAAATTCAGAATATGGTTCATTCAGAATATGGTTTGCTTGCATGATTCTTGTAAAAAACTGTTTAACCCCATCTTTTTCCTCTAGTCTTTGCCAAGCTCTAATACAAACATCTTTAACCTGCATTAATAAGCCTTGTGTTAATTGCAGCTATTGGTGAATGTCAGCTGCAGGGCCAGTACCCATTAAAGAGTTAACTGGAGTTCCCCGAGCTCAGTTTTGCAAAGCTGCCTCTTCCAGCCACCAAGCCTTAAATTGTAAAAATTGACCAGGGCTCAAGGTAGTATGAGCTAAAGTTTCCCAGTCAGCAGGAATAAAAATATGAATTGTGCAATATGAATTTAAAATGCCAATCACAAAAGGAAAAGTAGGTCCATAAGCGTAAACGGCATCTTTCATTGTTCTTAAATTTTTTTCTTCTGTAGGAGTATGTTGAGCAGCTCCTAATTGACCATTCTCTCGAATTTCCTAGAAAACAGAATATGCTTGTATAACAGGTTCTTTATTATTATCCAGTTCTGAAATTTGAAATGAGTTCTCATTAGATATAGTCAATTCAGAAACATCTAAAGGAAAGTGATACCGTGCAGTGAAGCGAGTATCTGGGGGATTAGGCCACACAGGATAGATTCCTGGTGGAGCATTATGATGTAAGGGACCTTCCCTCCAGACCATAGGACCTGCTGGTGCAGAAGGAGTTAAAGGCTTGTAAGGTGGAAGTACATCTTTATAAGAACCTGCTTTAGAGCTTGCTCTAGAGGAGAGTATTTCAGATCCCTTCTTTTCTTTTCTTTTTTTTTTGTGTGTGATTTTTGGCCGGGGCTGGGTTTGAACCCACCACCTCCGGCATATGGGACCGGTGCCCTACTCCTCGAGCCACAGGCGTTGCCCTCAGCTCCCTTCTTTTCTAAGAAGGCAATTCTTTGATTAATTGTTTGAAATATTCAGCCATAACCTTTTTAAGATGTTCAAACTCAGACTCTTTTTGAGCTGATTCATCAGCCATTTCCACTAATTCCGGACAGCTCTCTTCATCACTCTCTAGACTAATTAAGTCACCCACATATTTCTTTGTAGGCTTATTAGGCTCGGGTTCAGAATAGGACTGTGGCATATCATATTCATGCTCTGATTCTCTGGGACTTTCCGCAGCCTGCTTTGGCTGGTCTAACTGACCCAGCTCGGGAAAAGGAGGCAGGGGTGGCAACTAGTCAGTGCCAATATCCTCAGTCTCAGAGGTTTGCTCAGAACATGTTTGAAATGGTTCCAATGCAATATGAACTAGCTGATATGTTGCCCATATTTCTCTGCATATAAAATTGCCTTTTTGGTGGGCACAATGCAGAGCCTGACCCACTTTATTACAGACTTTCAAATTAAGCTGGAGTTTCTGGTCAGGCATGAACCAGTGGCAATGCTTAACAACCACATGGCAAAGTTCCCACGGATTACTGGTTTTTACCGGAATTTTAGTGGTAGAAATCAGAGTTTTTAAAATGGCAATATACTGGTCCTCCAAAGAGGAAGAGAGCTGAAGACTCATATTATTTCTTCCCATGTTTCTTGCTATGCTGGAGATGTCCCACACACTCTGCATGGCAATTGCACCATCCCAGTTACAGGGTTCTCAAGCTTACCTCTAGATGATTCAGCAAAGATCTCTCCGAGGTGTCCTGGCGAAGATGGCCATCCTCCAGCCCAGTGTCCAGAAAGGCTTTGTGCTCCTTTGCGATCCCCTTATCCTGCCAACTACACCAATATGTTGCATGAGGAAGACATGAACAAACAGCAGCTTTGCTGTGGGTATAAACTCGCTCCTGTAATTATTAAGTCAAGAAAAAGACTACATAGTGTGGGACGGCATGTAGCAAAGTTCTTTCTTCAGGGTTTTGATTTTATACCTTTCTAGTCATGTACACACTTAATCTATCATCTGTTAGTTTCACCATTACCTCATTTTACCTATCTGAAATTAACTTGTAAGGAAATATCCTGTTACCATATCAACATAATCACTTCTGCACAATTAAATGAAATTGAAAGCAAAAGACTTATTCAGAAGATCAGTGAAACAAAAAGTTGGTTCTTTGAAAAGATAAATAAAATTGGTAAAGTCTTGGCTAGACTAACCAGCAATAGAAAAACAAGATCTTTAATAACTACAATCAGAAATGATAAAGGGGAAATAACAACAGATGCCACAGAAATATAAATAATTCTCAACAATTATTATTAAAAACAAACCCTATTTCCAGCAATATGAAAATGTGGAGAAGATGGAACAAATCTGGAAGCACCATACCTTCCAAAACTCAGCCAGAAAGATTTAGAAATCTTGAATAGACAAATATCAAGGACTGAAATAGCATCAGTTGTACAAAGCCTTCCAAAAAACAAAAACCCCTAGACCAGATGGTTTCACACAAGAATTCTATAAAACCTTCAAAGAGGAACTAATTCCTATAATGCATAAACTTTTCCAAAATATAGAGAAAGAAGGAATCCTCCCCCAACACATTCTATGAAGCAAATATCACCCTGATCCCAAAATCACAAAAGGACCCAAAAAAATAATAATAAAGGTATAGACCAATATCGTTAATAAATATCAATGCAAAAATACCCAACAAGACATTAGCAAACAGAATACAATACATTAAAAAGGTTATTTGGGCAGCACCTGTGTCTGAGTGAGTAGGGCGCTGGTCCCATATGCCGAGGGTGGTGGGTTCAAACCCAGCCCTGGCCAAACTGCAACAAAAAAATAGCCAGGTGCTGTGGCGGGCGCCTGTATTCTCAGCTGCTTGGGAGGCTGAGGCAAGAGAATTGCATAAGCCCAAGAGTTAGAGGTTGCTGTGAGCCATGTGACGCCATGGCACTCTACCCAAGGGTGGTACAGTGAGACTCTGTCTCTCCAAGAAAAAAAAAAAAAAGGTTATACACCATGATCAACTGGGTTTTATTCCAGAGACACAAGTTTTGTTCAACATACACAGATCTATAAATATAATATAATACAGCACATAAATAGAATCAAAAACAAAGACCATATGATCCTTTCAATGGATGCAGAAAAGGCTTTTGACAATGTCCAAAGTCTTTTCATGATAAAAATGCTCAAGAAAATAGGCTTAGAAGGAACATTCCTTAAGCTGATGGAGGATATCTACAGCAAACCCACACAGCCAGTATCATAGTGAATGGAGTAAAACTGAATGCATTCCTACTCAAGTCTGGAACCAGACAAAGAAGCCCACTGTCTCCATTGCTATTTAACATAGTGTTGGAAGTCCTAGCCGTTGCAATCAGGCAAGAGAAGGAGATCAAAGGAATCCAAATAGAGCAGAAGAGGTCAAACTCTCCCTCTTTGCAGATAAGGTCAAACTCTTCCTCTTTGCAGATGACATGATCTTATATCTGGAAAACATCAGGAACTCAACTTCAAAGCTCTTAGAAGTGATCAATGCCAGGGTGCTCCCCTGGGGTAGGGTCTGTCAAGACCTGTGGATCAGGTGGCAACTGACTGAAGAAATATAAAGTTACCAAAAAAAATGAGAAAGAAGGAAACAAGACACACAGAATAGAATTTTCAGAGGTGGGAACTGAGGGTACCACCACCCTCGTGTGGGGTTCTAATGGTGGTCCGAAGTGTCAGTTCCACTCAGCTTTTATTGAAGGCTATTTGCTCATTAGCCTAAAGGGTAAGCTGAAGAAGGGAACAAAGATGTGAGCAGTTTCTTTGAGTGAACACATTAGCTCCTATTGTTTGTATAATCATTAACTTTAAGGGTTTGAGTAGTCTTGAAAAATCTGGAACCTGAGTCTTGTGTGAGAACAGCCTCTTGTCTGAAGTCACACATGCATATTTTAGGGGGGTGTTAATAAAGCTAGTTCACTGTGGAGTAAAATGACACTGGTGTCAATCTCCTCTGAAGAATCGGAAGGAGAGAAGAATTATCCTCTCATCACCACCACAGAGGGTCTTCCTCTGCAATAAGGGATATAAGCCCTCCTACCTATATTTCAGGGCTCGAGATGTTATCTTGATCTCTGCCTCAATCTAATACAAATCTCCACAATGGGCATTTGCTTTGACTGTTTATTGGGTGGAAATGGCCTAGTTAATGTATCTTGCTACAGCATCTTCTGTGGCCATTATTTTCTCCAGTGTTTACAGATCCAGCAAGGGTGTTTGAAAGCTGTATCCTTAATAGGCCAAAGTTGTAGGAAAGGTAGGAAACTAGTTCAGATAAAATATTTAGGCTCAGTACCTGTGGCTCAAGTGGCTAGGGCACCAGCCACATACACCTCAGCTGGCGGGTTTGAACCCAGCCTGCTCAGCCCAAACAACAATGACAGCTGCACCGAAAGAATAGCCCAGTGTTGTGGTGGGCACCTGTTGTCCCAGCTACTTGGCAAGTGGAGGCAGGACAATTTCTTGAGCTCAGGAGTTGGAGGTTGCTGTGAGCTGTGATGCCACGGCATGCTACCCAGGGTAAAAGCTTGAGGCTCTGTCTCCAAAAAAATAAATAAATAAATAACAATAGCTGGTTTAAAGGCAAATTAACTGACTTTTCTTTGTTCTGATTCACTAATCTTTCTTTTTTTTTTTTTTTTTAGAGACAGAGTCTCACTTTATCACCCTTGGTAGAGTGCCATAGCATCAAAGCTCACAGCAATCTCCAGCTGTTGGGCTTAGGCAATTCCCTTGCCTCAGCCTCCCCAGTAGCTGGGACTACAGGCACCCACCACAACACCTGGCTATTTTTTTGTTGCAGTTTGGCCAGGGCTGTGTTTGAACCCTTCACTCTCAGTATATGGAGCCAGCAACCTAATCACTGAACCAAAGGCACTGCCCTCACTAAGTTTACTTTTTAATTTTTCCCTTTTTCTGGGGGTGTTTTCTCTTGCCAAGAATGAGGTCTTCAGTCCCCATTCTTCCAACAGATCAAGGAATATAGCAGCATCTCAGGTTACAAAATCAATACCCACAAATCAGTAGCCTTCATATATGCCAACAATGTCAAGCCAAGAACAAAATCAAAGACTCTATTCCTTTTACAATGGCACCAAAGATGATGAAATATCTGAGAATATATCTTTAAAAAGACGTGAAAGATCTCTATAAAGAGAATTATCAAACTATGAGACAGGAAATAGCAGAAAACGTCAACAAATGGAAGAACATATCATGCTCATGGCTGGGAAGAAGTAACATCACTAAAATGTCCATACTACCCTAAATTTAATGCAATCCCCATCAAAGCAACACTGTCATACTTTAAAGATCTTGAAAAAATAGTACTTTTATTTATACACAACTAGAAAAAAACTCAATAGAAAATACAGTTCTTAGAAATAAAAACGAATCTGTAGGTATCATGTTGCCAGACTTCAGGCTATATAACAAAGGTATTGTGATCAAAACTGCATAGTACGGGCACAAAAATAAAGATACAGGTCTATGGAATTGGATATAGAAACTAGAGATGAATCCAGCCACATATCATCATTTAATATTTGATAAGCCTAACAGAAATGTGCAATGGGGAAAAGAATCCTTATTTAATAAATGGTGCTGAGTATACAGGTTATCCGCATGCAGAAGACTGCAACTGGACCCACACCTCTCACCACTGATAAAAATTGATTGTTGTTGGATAAAAGATTTTTTTAAGGGTGACTATTTAAACTAAAAACAATAATATACAAATTGTCTTACTCATTTGATTGAAAGGGCTATGCAATTCAACATACTGACAAAGGAAGCAACATAATCACATAGATAATACCTCTGCTAATTGCTTTTAACCTTACTTCTTCCTTAAAAGACCTGCATATTTAGCTATTCAATTTTCTAGACTGCATGATGGCTTTGAGGCTGGCCTACCATAAGTGACTGAAAGAAAGTCACGTTGGTAAGCTGACACTGGCTTGTGTATTTTTAAAAACGGAGAGAAAGTGGCAAATTGTGCCACATGGAGGGGGGTGGAGACAAGACGGCTGACTGAAGCCAGCTTTCCACAGAGGCTCCCATCCACAAGGAGAGTTGAAGGACAGAAATTTAGCAAGTAACCTGGTGGATTAGAGCTGCAAGAAGAGAGAAGGTTGAAGAACATACATCAACCCTGCTGAGGTGAGCTGCAACCCCAAGGATACAAACAAAAGTACAAAATCCAACACAAAGTGGATGAGAGTCCCCTCCCCCATGAGAATAGCTGGGAGTGCCCCACAAACAAATTAGCAGAGTTCAAAGGTCCTCTCACTACACTCCATGGGACTGACCCTCTAAAAACAGGACCTACCTCCCCTACTAGGGTGCCACGGCCTTCTCCTGCCAGGCATAAAACTGTATATATTCTCTACCTGCAATTCTGACCTCCCAGCACTCCCTGAGGTCTGGAGGCCTGTCCCCCAGGAGTCCAGATTCTTGGGTGATTTCTCGAGGGGTGTGGACAGGGCCTAGACTGCAGCTAGTCAGTGCTGATTCTGTGGCATGGGAGTGAGGAGAGGACAGTCGGCTGAGAGGAAATCACACCGGAACAGCAGTGCCCTGAGGGTCACTCCCAGATATTCTGAAGCCATACCCCCTGTCTCCCTGGGCAACCAGTGTAGGCCGGGCATCTTATCAGGTGGCAACCACCGCGGAACAGACCTGGGATGGAAACTCAGGTCCGTGAGTAAAGGGTTTGCCTGAGGTGGTACCAGCCTGGGTGGAACTCAGGGACTAGAAAACGGACATGCACAGCCAGGAAATTCCCAGGGCAGGGCTGACTCAGAGGACTGCTTTACTGAGCCTAAGATGCACCTGGCCCTCCAAGGATCGTCAGCCTATAGACAAAGGAAGGCAGGAGGCTAGAACTGACAGCTAACAGAATACAAACCTGCAAGAGCAAAACAGGGCCTGAGGCACAGGCTCTGGGAACTCATAACACCTTCTCTTCTGCAGTGGAATTTAGCAGCGACAGAAACAAATTCCCACAAAGTTGTTCTGTTCTGTCAGTAATATCAATCAGGGGTGGGGCTGGAACTGAGTGAACATCCCCCAGCCTCCATCAAGTGCCCAAGGTTGTTGGCCTTACCTCCCCCTGCTGGACAGAGGCAGAGTGCAGCGGCCTGGCTGAGCAGATATAGATTTCCTTGTGATTCAGGCAGGTTCAAACCCCTGGAGTATCTGTTCACTAGAGGCAACTGGGTCACAGCCCTCTAGAGCTACAGTGACTGGGTATGACAGAGGTGCAAGGTGGGGAAGGAGGCATCAACCTTCCCAGACTAATCTATTTTCTGGGTGGATCCTCCTGAATTTACAGAGCACTGGAGCAAGTCATATCTGAGTTGTCACCAGAACCCTGAGATGCAGTTGCCACAGACCTTTTAAACTCTCCCACCTGAGACAGGTAATGACTGAGACAAATGATTTGGACATTTTGAACTGAGCCAGTCGCCTGAGGAATATTCAAGTGGTGCCCTGGGTGTGCGGTTTTAGGACGGTTTGATTTTCCTTTTCCAATTGTTGCCTGTGGGGAGCGGTGTGACTAAATTGCTGGTATTTCTCCATAGCTGAGACTTCAACCCAGAGTAACTCCTTCACTAGGGTTGAACAGAGACCAGGTAAAAACAAGACAGAACCACTTAGCCTCACCACACCAAACAGGTCCCCAGTTTCTCAGGCCATAGCACTGTACAGGTCATCGACAAAGCTCCAGGGGAAAAATCAAATGGTGTAAAATAATCAAAGGGTGGAATCAGCGGAAAAATTCTGGTAACAAGAATAACCAGAATAGATCAACCACCCCAAGAACAGATATGGCAGATGTAACTGAAGATCCCATTCATAAACAGCTGGCTGTAATATCAGAAATCAAATACAGAATTTGGATTGAAAACAAGATTAATAGAATGGTGGAAAATTTGGAATTAGAAATTTGAGGAGCAATTCAAAAGTTGGAATTAGAAATTCGAGGAGAAATTCAAAAGTTGTCTCAAAAATTTAACGAATTTAAAGACAAAACCACCAAAGATTTTGACATACTGAAGCAAGAAGTTGCAGCCCTCAACCATCTGAAAAATACAGTAGAATCCCTCTGTAATAGAGTGGAGCAAGGAAAAGAAAGGCTTTCTGATATTGAAGACAAAGTCTTTGAATGCTCCCAAACACTCAAAGAGGAAGAGAAATGGAGAGCAAAAATGCATCATTCTCTCCAAGAGCTCTGGGATAATTCAAAGAAGGCTAATAGCCACCTCATTGGAATCCCTGAAGTGATCAAGTGGCCTCGCAAGAGAATTTTCCAGACATGCCAAGAGATTCTGAAATTCAGATAGCAGACAGTTTCAGAACCCCAGAATGACTCAATCCGAATAAACATCCCCCAAGCATATTATAATTAACTTCACTAAAGTTAATATGAAGGAGAAAATTCTCAAAGCAGCCAGACGCAAGAAATCCATTACCTACAAAGGGAAGAATATTAGAATGACTGCAGATCTCTCTGCTGAAACTTTTCAAGCTAGAAGAGGGTGGTCATCGACATTTAATCTCCTAAAGCAAAATAACTTTCAACCCCAGACCCGGTATCCAGCTAAGCAGAGTTTCATTTATGATGGAGAAATTAAATACTTTAATGACATTCATATGTTGAAGAAATTTGCCATAACCAAATCAGCTCTTCAGAATATTCTCAAACACATCCTCCACAACGACCAGCCAAATCCTCTACCACAAAAGTAAACTCACTCAGAAACTTTTGATCAAATTCCAACTTCCACAGTGGCAAAAGGACTAAAAATGTCCACTGGACTTTTGAAAAACTCGATACTCAAAATTTTACCAGACTTATCAGTATTATTCATTAATGTGAATGGCTTAAACTGTCCTCTAAGGAGCCACAGATTAGGTAACTGGATACAAAAACTCAGGAGATATTTGCTGCATACAAGAGTCACATCTTACCTTAAAAGATAATATAGACTCAGGGTGAAAGGATGGTCATCCAAAGTTCAGGCAAATGGTAATCAGAAAAAAAGCAGGTGTTGCAAACTATTTCCAGACAGTAGAGTTTAAACCAACAAAAGTAAGGAAGGATAAGAATGGTCACTTCATATTTGTTAAGGGTAATACTCAATATGATGAGATTTCAATTATTAATGTTTATGCACTCAACCAGAATGCACCTCAATTTATAAGAGAAATTCTAACAGACATGAGCAACTTTATTTCCTCCAGCTCCATAATAGTCAGAGATTTCAACACTCATTTGGCAGTGTTGGATAGATCCTCCAATAAGAAGCTGAGCAAACAAATTTTAGATTTATACCTAACCATCCAACGTTTGGATTTAGCAGACATCTACAGAACATTTCATCCCAAGAAAACTGAATACACATACTTCTCATCAGCCCATGGAACATATTCCAAAATTGATCACATCTTAGGTCACAAGTCTAACCTCAGTAAATTAAAAGGAATAGAAATTATTCCTTGCATCTTCTCGGACCACCATGGAATAAAAGTTGAACTCAGTAACAACAGGAATCTGCATATTCATACAAAATCATGGAAGTTAAATAACCTTGTGCTGAATGATAGCTGGGTCAGAGATGAGATTAAGAAGGAAATTGCCAAATTTTCGGAACAAAACCACAATGAAGACACAAATTATAAGAACCGCAGGGATACCGCAAAGGCAGTCCTAAGAGGGAAATTTATAGCACTACAAGCCTTCCTCAAGAGAACAGAAAGAGACAAAGTTAATAACTTAATAGAACATCTCAAGGAACTGGAAAAGGGAAAACATTCCAACCCAAAACCCAGTAGAAAAAAAAAATAAGCAAAATTGGAGCAGAATTAAATGAAATTGAAAACAAAAGAATTATACAGCAGATCAATAAATCAAAAAGTTGGTTTTTTGAAAAGGTCAATAAAATAGATAAAACGTTGGCTAACCTAACCAGGAAAAAAAAAGTAAAATCTCTAATCTCATCAATCAGAAATGACAAAGATGAAATAACAGACTCCTCAGAAATTCAAAAAATAGCTGAAAATGTTAACAAATGGAAAAACATACCATGCTCGTGGCTGGGAAGAATCAACATTGTTAAAATTTCCATACTACCCAAAGCAATATACAATTTTAATGCAATCCCTATTAAAGCTCCACTGTCATACTTTGAAGATCTGGAAAAAATAATACTTCACGTTATATGGAATCAGAAAAAACCTCGAATAACAAAGACATTACTCAGAAATAAAAACAAAGCAAGAGGAACCACGCCACCAGACCTCAGACTATTCTATAAATCGATAGTGATCAAAACAGCATGATACTGGCACAAAAACAGAGAAGTAGATATCTGGAACAGAATAGAGAACCAAGAGATGAATCCAGCTACTTACCGTTATTTGATCTTTGACAAGCCAATTAACAACATTCAGTGGGGAATAGATTCCCTATTTAACAAATGGTGCTGGGTGAACTGGCTGGCAACCTGTAGAAGACTGAAACTGGACCCACACCTTTCACCATTAACTAAGATAGACTCTCACTGGATAAAATATTTGAACTTAAGACATGAAACTTTAGTTTCATGAGTGCAGGGAAAAACCTTGAAGAAATCCGTCTGGGAGAGTATTTTATGAGGAGGACCCCCCCCCAGGCAATTGAAGCAGCTTCCAGTATACATCAAACTAAAAAGCCTCTGCACAGCCAAGAACACAGTAAGTAAAGCAAGCAAACAGCCCTCAGAATGGGAGAAGATATTTGCAGGGTATGTCTCCGACAAAGGTTTAATAACCAGAATCCACAGAGAACTCAAACGTACAAGCAAGAAAAGAACAAGTGATCCCATCACAGGCTGGGCAAGGGACTTGAAGAGAAACTTCTCTGAAGAAGACAGGCTCATGGCCTACAGGCATATGAAAAAATGCTCATCATATGTAATCATCTGAGAAATGCAAATCAAAACTACTTTGAGATATCATCTAACTCCAGTAAGATTAGCCCATATCGCAAAATCCCAAGACCAGAGATGTTGGTGTGGATGTGGAGAAAAGGGAACACTTCTACACTGCTGGTGGAAATGCAAATTAATACATTCCTTTTGGAAAGATGTTTGGAGAACACTTAGAGATCTAAAAATAGATCTGCCATTCAATCCTATAATTCCTCTACTAGGTATATACCCAGAAGACCCAAAATCACATTATAACAAATATATTTGTACCAGAATGTTTATTGCAGCCCAATTCATAATTGGTAAGCCATGGAAAAAGCCCAAGTCTCCATCGATCCATGAATGGATTAATAAATTGTGGTATATGTACACCATGGAATATTATGCATTCTTAACAAAAGATGGAGATTTTTACCTCTTTCATGTTTACATGGATGGAGCTGGAACATATTCTTCTTAGTAAACTATCTCAAGAATGGAAGAAAAAGTATCCAATGTACTCAGCCCCATTATGAAACTAATTTATGGCTTTCACATGAAAGCTATAACCCAGATATAACCTACGAATACGGGGAAGGAGGAGAGGGTGGGGAGGGAGGAGGGAGAAAGGGCAGAGGGAGGGTGATTGGTGGGATTACACCTGTGGTGCACCTTACAAGGGTACATGTGAAACTTTGTAAGTGTTGAATATAGATGTCTTAACACATAAATAGGAGGGTGCCAGGAGGGCTGTGTTGACCAGTGTGATGAAAATGTGTCAAACGGTCTATAGAACAAGTGTATGGTACCGCATGATCTCATTAATGTACACAGCTATGATTTAATAATTAAAAAAAAAAGAAAAAAATGTGCCGCATGTACTTACAGAATCCAAAGGATCATTCTGAGTAAATGTGAAAGAAATAACTGATCCTTGAGTAAATACAATCTCTTGGCTGACTTAAAACTAGGAGAGTGAGTCTGTGAGCACTAACAATGCCACATAGAAATGCCTACACACGTGATTTTTTAGTACTCAGTTTAGTAGACCATATCTTGCCTGAATTTGTTCATTATTTACAAAATATTCCCTTATGGCCTCTGAAATTTACCCATTTTAGTTTGGCTGTTAGCTGTTTCTTTCCATATGCTAGCCAATACTGCAGTTATATCTAATATTAAAATACTCTTACACATGAATTACAAATATTAATAATGTAACTCTGCATGTATAAATATCTCAATATTTCTAGTAGAAATAAAGCATTCAGAATGTACATAAAAGTGGGGTTTTTTTCGTAGGGCTGGTATTTTGTTTTAATTATTGTTGTTTCAAAAGTGCTCTGTACATAGCAAAGCTCCAAACTGTAAAAACAGTAGCACCAAAACTTACTCAAAGCCAAAATGTAGAGCTCTTGAGGTCAGCTTGTGTCAGGTGCGGGTACATGGCCATTGTTGTCAATTTAACAAAGATATCCTTACTGGATGCATCAGTAGTATTGCAAGTGAAGGCTTGTGGTGGAGGCATTTTGTGTTTCCTGCAGAAATCAGTAGGTGAAATACTATATTCTTGCTTAACTTCATGTAGGTCTGACTTTGCAGCTACAATTAAGCAGGGTATTCTGCTGTCCATAAAGTGTTGCTTAAAAAACCTGGCACAGTATTCAAAGGATTTGGGATTACTGACATCATATACCAGGCACACAACATCACAAATGATCTCAGCCTCAGTTAGAAATTCCAATTATGAGATATCATGCAACAACAAGTATTTCTCTTGTCCATATACATAAACAGTGTTAATTGCATAGTAGGATTTATGATCATCATGAATTTTCTTCTGCCTCATTAAGTTTCTTCCAAGAAGAGCCTGAAGAACTCCACTTTTCCCACAGTTTTTCATTCCAATTAAGTTACATCTGAACACCCTTCTTTTTTTTTTATTAGTATTAGATCATAGCTGTGTACATTAATGCAATCATTTGGCACCATGCACTGGTTTTATAAACAGTTTGGCACATTTTCATCACACTGGTTAACATAGCATTTCTGGCATTTTCTTAGTAATTATGTTAAGACAATCACATTCTGCATTCACTAAGTTTCACATGTACCCTTGTAAAAAGGAAGAGAAATGGAGAGCAAAACAGATCATTCCCTCAGAGAGCTTTGGGATAATTCAAAGAAGGGTAATATCCACCTCATTGGAATCCCTGAAAGTGATGAAGTGGCCTTGCAAGGCACAGAGATCCTTCTCCATGAAATGATGAAAGAGAATTTTCCAGACATGCCAAGACATTCTGAAACTTGGATAGCAGACGGTTTCAGAATCCCAGCACAACTCAATCCAAATAAGACATCCCCCAGGCATATTATAATTAACTTCACTAGTGTAAATATGGAAAAGATTAACACACTTCTTCGAGTCTGTTTTTTTCTTTAGGTCGACCTTTTTATCTCTTGTTACTGTAATGGATAAAGCTTGAGACTCTTGTTCAGTCAATATTGAATAGCCTAGGTAGCCCAAATACTACAGGCATGGCTGTACATCTAAATAGGTCGTGAGGATCCACAGGGAAAGGAATCCCTGGTATGTTATCCAGCTTCTTTCCTTGGTACAAACTGTGTTACTCACATCTGGCCCCCAAGGTATATAAGGGAAAACTTTGAATAAATTTTTAAGCTCATCAGGTGACAAAGCATAGTTTCTATCCAAATCATGCTTGTCAAAGGTGCTCTGGAGAAACAAATATGCATGATGATTTAATTCAGTAGGGCAATCAGGATGTATTTTTAGCAGGGGCTATAAACATTCAGGCATTAAATTCAGATTATCATCCTAACTGAATTATCGAAGCACAGTCCAAGTAGTTCTGTGTCTCCTTCTCTGGATAAAAAGTGTGTGTAAAAAGAGAAAACCTTTCAGTGTCAATCCACTGTCAGCCACACCGTCACTTATATGCTTCCTTACTACATTCTTGACATCTTCCAAAGCTTGAGGAGCTAATGAAGTGTTGAAACAAATTCTCTGAAAGAAGTTGAGGTTGAGCTCAGCATCATTGAGGGTACCATCACTATCTTGGTCAGATATTTTAAATATACGAATAAGGGCTTTTATACAAGCTGGTTTCATCTCCTTCTCCTCTGGGAAATACAGGGGTCCGTAGGAAGAAGAACAGCTTTCTGTGCATGATAAAAGAGCTCTGATATGTTCTTCAGGTTTTTTGCTGAAAACTCCACGCAGGTTTCTATTTCTGTATACTGGATCATAATAGGAAGGATGGTCTCCGTACTACTATATTCCACCAGATCAGATTTTTTCCCAACTAACATTAAAGGCAGCCTGCTGCTATCTTTGTCTATTCTCTCATTTATGAGAGGAATTCATCAACTTGACACCTTATCAATAGAATGCTTATTGTTGACAGCATACACTATGCAAATGTCATTAGCCTGTGATATTTCTTGATGAAGTTGTTCATGACTTTGTTCTGCTTCTGAGTAATCTACAATATGTGTTGGAACTCTCTCAGGGGTGACATCAGCTGGAATGGTGATTTCTTCAGCTCAAGGAGGAACCTCTTCTGGGAATTCTTCACTGACCAGAGACATAATCAGTGATGTCTTCCCAACTCTAGGTTCTGGCACCAGCAGGATCCGCAGGTCTTTCTTCATGTGTGCTGCCCACACGCTTGGAGTGGAATCCTTTCACCGGGTGCACCCACTCCACACTGCTGGTCTCCCCACACTACTGGCACCACCTGCCAGCCTCTTCAGCAGCCCAGGCCCACCACATGGCCTCCTCAGTTACTTCAGAGCACCGGAGCAGGGACAGCCCAGCGGGAATGGATAAAAGATTTAAATTTAATACACAAATAAAAATTCTAGAAGAGTGTGGGGAAAACCTTTATGAAGAAGACCACCTACACACCCACCCACCCACACCCAGCAATTGCAGGAACACCAAAAATAAATAACTGGGACTTGATCAAGCTAAAGAGCTTTTGCACAGCTAAGAGTACCACAGAGCAAACAGATAGCCCTCAGAATGGGAGAAGATTTTTGCATGCTACAAATCTGACTAAGGCCTGATAACTAGAATCTACAGAGAACTCAAAATGAACAATAAGAAAAGTGCAAACAACCAGCTCTATATGCAGGCAAGAGATGTGAATAGAAACCTCTCTGAGCATAACAGACAAATAACCAACAAACACATGAAAAAATGCTCATTGTCTTTAATCGTCAGAGAAATGCTAATCAAAACCACTCTATTATATCACCTAACCCCAGCGAGATTAGCCCATGTCACAAAGTCACAAAACACCAGATGCTGGTGTAGATGTGGAAAGAAGGAAATACTGCTCATGGGCCTGCAAACTAATACAGCCCCTTAGGAGAGAAGTATGGAGAATCCTCAAAGATCTAAAAGTAGACCTTCTATTTGACCCTACAATCCCAATACTAGGTATCTACCCAGAAGAACAAAAATCATTTTACCACAAAGACATTTACACTAGCATGTTTATTGCAGCTCAATTCATAATAGCCAAGTCGTGGAAGCAACCTAAGTGCCCATCAACCCATGAATGATCAACAAACTGTGGTATATGTACACCATGGAATGTTATTGAGCCATGAGAAAAGATGGAGACTTTACATCTTTTACATTTACCTGGATGGAGTTGAAATACATTCTTCTTAGTACAGTATCGCAAGAATAGAAAAATAAATATACAATGTATTCCATACTAATATGAAATAAATATATAAACAATTGCATGTTCCTAAGAACAATAAAACACTATTATAGTCCAGTTCAGGGGTAGAGGGAAGTTGGAGGGGGGAGGATGTATGGTGGAAGGAGGGAGGGCATCTGGTGGGATCTCACCTAATGTGCACATTGTGAGGGTACATAACACACCACCTGGGTGATGGGCTCTTCTACAAATGGAACTTTATCCTGGAAGTGACAACAATGTAACCTAAATATTGTACCCTCATATTAATTTGAATAAAATTAAAAAAAAAAGAAATCTTAACAAAACATCAATAAACCAAAGTTAGCAACCCAATAAATGTTGCCATAACCATGCAACATTCATCCTTAGGAGCCAAAGATGGTTCAAAAAATACAAATCATTAGATTTGATATCACATATTAACAGATGGGAAAAAAATGAGGATTCACCTCAATTGATGTGGGAAAAGCAACAGAAGAAATGCAATTCTTTTCATGATAAAAATGTTCAACAGACTAGGTACAGGAGGAATTTACCTTGACACAGCAATGGCCATAAATGAAAAGCCCAGCACTAATGTCAGTCAGTCTTGAAATACTGAAAGTATTAAATCTAAAATCAGGAGTACGGTGATGTAGTCCACGCTTCCAAATTCTACTCAAGATAGTTATGGAAGTCCTAACCAGAACAATTAAACAAGAAAGAAAAAAGTCACCTAGCTTGGAAAGTAAAAGTTAAGATCAAACTAATTGCAGATTGATAAACATGCAAAACACAAGACTACACTTGAAACTATTTCAAAATTCAGTTGTTCACATACCCAGAACAGGATCTCAGGAGACAGGACCCCCATGGAGGTTTCAGAGCCCACTTAGGCAAACAGGGCCATAGGCCCAGGAGGACCATGGGGCTTGAACCTGATGACCCAGCTCATTCCTTAACTCCCTCTCCTCAGGGACCCAGGCTCACAGGGAGCGAGGCCGGGTGTCCTCTCACCTCCTTCGGGGGCAGCTCTCCCAGTCTCAGTGGCCTCCCGGGTCTTTCCGTTGGACTTCCCTGGGGGGTGTGGCTCCAAGAACCTGCCTCACCTCCTGGCCTCCCAGGACTGCTGTCAGTACAATCCCAGCTGGCACCTGCATCCACTGTGTCGCGGACCGCCAGTCGAATGAGTCTCAGTCCGAGGGCTTTCAGGGCGAACGGCTCAGGTTGATTGGAAGGTCGACGCAGGGTGATTTGACAGACTACTACACACCACGAGTGATGATGAAAGTAGCTGTAACTTTACTGAATTTTAAGAGTGTCTTTTATACATTTTTGACAAAGCATTACAAATCACAAAAGACATTTTTATGACTTGCAGGTGGTCACAAGTTCTTATCTTGTCTTACAAATGTAAGCATTCAACCATCTATCTTACACAGTGTCTTGCCCGCGAGGGGGACAAAGGTAGCTGTGAGGTAGCTGATAAGCAGCAGTTACTTTTCAGCTTCCTTTATCTAAAGTTGAATGTGTTTTTTAACATACAACACTACTTTCTTTCATAGTTTTATTTTCATGATTATATATAGTTGTTATGATTAGAGGTGTATTATGAATCATATAAGTGATTAGAGTGTGAAGGAAACATGAGAAATAAAAGGATATTGTATGAAAACTAAACTATATTGAAAGTGAGGTTAGGAAAGACAAGGTTAGAGATAGGGGGAAAGGGTGGGTGGATATCAGGTTGGAAACATCTTGTTTGTGGTATTTACATTCTTTTGATGCACTGTTTCAACTCACTGACTTTTATGGTGGGAACGTGTTCTCTTGGAGACATTAAGCCTCCTTTGGTAAAAAAAGATTATGAATTAGTAAGGCATTGTGTTTATTTTTAGTTCCAGTTCCTCAGAGCAAACAGGCAACAATCAGGCATTCAGCTCACCAAGCAGGTTTCAAACAAGTTTCAGGGTAAAGGTCCTTTAGGCTTTTATGCCGTACCTCGTGAGTTTTTACGTTCACTAAAAGGCATGCTAGGCAACTTATGCGCTGCTGTCGCAAGCCAGGGGGACTGGGGGCAACGCTCCGGGGAGCACTCACCGCCTTACCACAGTTTTTACAACGCGGACAGAGCCATCCCGCCACGACTTGATGCCGGGGGTGCGGCACCACTGGGCATCTCTCGGCCCTGGGCAACCTGAGCCCGCGGAAACAGGCTCACGCCTGTGGAGGTTGTGAAGTGGTGTTCAGGCACTCGGGGACAGCGGCCCTCACAGGTCTCCCCGTGCCCACTGTAGCTGCACTCGGGCTCCGGACAGGGGCTGAGTGGGCTACCCCAGCAACTATGCACCCACCGCCAGCCTCAGCAGAGGCCGTGGGAGGCTCCAGGGCCCATAGCGCGGAAAGACCAGAGCGTAGGGCGGCGTCCTCCGCAGCTGGGAGCTGCCTGGGCCGCCCTGGCCTGGTCCAGGAACCGCCTGGTCCACACATCCCCTAGGGGCCCCCAGCCCCTAGGACACACACCCTTCTCCACGTGCAGAGGATCGGAGTCAGGACTGCTCCCTGATGCCGGCTGACCTTGAGGCAGGACACCGCCTCCCACAGACTCCTGCAGTCGCGATCATCTCCCCTCTCCCCGCCCCAGCCCGCGGCTGACCCGGAGGTCGGCAGAGGCGGCTCTGGGGGGAGCAGATGGTCTGGGCTGGCGGCTGGGGCAGCACATCCACCAGTTCTGAGGGGTCAGAGCTAGTGTAAGAGGGAAGGTACTGGGGGCGGTGCAGGCACCACGGGGTGCACAGAGGACACAGGGACTGCCAGGGGAGCAGACCAGGGATACCCAGCGCCTGGCTCAGAGCTACTGAGGGCTCAGAAGCAGCGGGGCCAGGACCCTGGTGGACAGAAGGTGGCAAAACGGCGCTCACCTCCAAGGCCATGCATGGAGGATACACTGAGAGGTGGTCCAGGCGCCTACGCCCCTGTCACAGAAGGTGTTGGGAGCCAGGGGGGTCGCAGCTAGTATCCTACATGTGCTGGCGGACTACCTGAGGCTCACAGCATAGGAAGTGGCGCTCCCCACACAGGGCAAGAAAAAGAAGCTCACCAGCGCCTGCCGTAGTTGGGTCTCAGGTGGAAGTGACCAGGAACTGCAGGTCAGGGGCTTGAGGGGCAGGGCTGCCCATGGCACTGCGTGCCCAAGACTTCCGGCGCTGGACATACCCAGCACTGGCTCCAGCCGTCCAGGGATCACCCGGCCTCTGAGCTGGGCTCCTGGGAACAAGACAGCCGCCCAGGTGCATTGGTGGCGGGAGTGCGTGTGGGGCAGCTCCAGGACTGCCCTGAAAGAGGGAAGGGGGCCGCATGGCAGTGCCTTTGAAGCAGGTGGTGAAATGCATGTCAGCATCAGCCAGGAAAAGGTGCAGACCCGGGGCAGGCGATGGCGCATTACTCTTAGTGGGCAGGTCGGGGTAGGGAAGCTTGGTTGGTCCCCAGCCCTGGCCCTGTTTAAATCCAGTCAGTGCACACAGTCTGGAGAGGGGTGCGTGGGAGACAAATATGAGGCCTCTGTCTGCCAGCGGCCAGCAGCCAAAGAGGAGCCGGCGAGAGAAGCGCTGGCCCCGGGGAGAGCCCGACTGCGCCCACCTGCAAGCGCAGCTCCTGGACTGGCTGGAAGAGCAGGGGCCATTATGCGCACAGTCGGAGACGCTGTCTGGGGCGCGTGCACTGGAACCCAACGGGTTTGCTCGGCCTGTACCGTCTGGGACCTTGGAGGGCGCGGAGTGTAGATGCTGGCGATTGCGATTGCGGACAAAGCGAGCTGGCTGGGCTCTGGGGGTTGGAGGGGAGGTGAAGCCCAGCGGGGAGTCGAGGTGTGTGTGAGCACATAGCCCCCTCCATGAAGAAGATCTTCAGCCCCTGGAGTAAGCAGCGGCAGCCGGCCCCAGGCTTTGTCACCAGCCTGCGGAAGATCAGGAGCAGCGTCGCCTGTGACACTGGCAGCATTGATGAGACCTTCACGCAGCCCAGGTACCACATCCGAGCCCAAGATCTGGGCAAGATCCACAAAGCTGCCAGCCGGGGTCAAGTGGACAAAGTCCAGCAGCTCCATTTCCTCGGGAAAAGCGACCTGAACGAGAGAGACAAGAGAAGGTGATGGGACAGTGCCCAGAGGTGGGGCGGGCTGGGAGCTGTGGCAGGGGAGCCACCTCCTGGGCAGGCCAGGGGACCCCCAACCCTCCTGTCACTGAGGGCTCCCGGCTTTCTTCCCTCCACAGGCCCCCAGCTCCTGGCAGTGAAAACGTTGGTGAGGAGCCCCCAGGCCACCTGGGAGCAGCCATGCACATCTCTAGCTGGCTTTCCATCCATGTACAATTCCTCTTACAGAGCACTTTGGTGACAATTTTCAAGTGATTTAAGTAACAAAATTGAATATATACAGCTTTTTTTTTTTAATTTCAATAGCTCTAGGGATACAAGTGTTTTCTGGTACGTGGATGAATTGTATAATGCTGAAGACAAAACTTTCACTGTACCTGTGGCCAGAAAGTGTACCCTATACCTGTAGGTAAAGGTTTGTCTATCACCCCCACCACATTCTGTGATTGTAGTGTCCATTACACCACTTTATGACCATATGTACCCCCTGTTTAACTCCCTCCTGCAAGATGAGGTGGTGTTTGTTTTTCCCTTCCTGAGATACTTCACCCAGGATAATAGTCTTGAGTTCCATTTAAGATGCTGAAAAAGACATTATTTCCCTTCTATATAAGGCTGAGTAGATGCCATCATTATACAGAGGATGCAAAAAATGTGTACACATTTTAAGAAAGGAAAAATCTGTATTAAATTGTAATACTCAAGTCACATTAGACTTCTGCAATTACAAGAAGGCCTCAAATGTGATTTTTATTCATCTTTTGTTATCAGTACATATTGGGTATTGCAATTTTAATACAGTTTTTTCCTTTCTTAAAATGCATAAACATTTTTGGGCACCCTTTGTATATAAGATCTGACAACTAATTTCACGGGCTTGCCCTAGAAAAAGTGCTACATACCTCATTGCTGAATATCACTCTGTTCACCTTCAAAGTACTCATCTTGAGAAGCTATGCAGCGACACCACCACACTTCAAAAGAATTGTGGAGCTCTTCTTCTGGAATCACCATCAGAGATGTCCTCATACAAGAGTCTGACAATTAAGTTCACAAACTTGCCGCCATGCACTTACATTGGCAGCACCATCCCAACAACTCATCAAAATTTCATAACTTTGGTATATCAGTGTGTCCCAGCTGTGTTCATGTCTATGTGTGGCAGTGTCTTGCTGAGTGGCATTCATTCTTGTGGGTGCAGGTTTTTATATGCCATACAAAAAACAGCTTTAATTTAATGAAGTCTTCTTTATTCGTTTTTGTTGTTGTCATTACTGTCTTTGGGGTGTTGGTCATAAATTATTTCCCTAGACCAACATTTAAAGGAGCCTTTTCCTACATTTGATGTAGTTGATGCTACTTCAGAACTTGATATAGGCCTGTTCAACATTTCCACTTCGTTCTGGCTAAGTCTTGGTAGGTGGGTACTTCCAAGTATTGGTCGATTTCTTTCAGATTTTCATATTTCTGAGAGTAAAGTTTCTTGTAATATTTGTTAAGAATTTTTTGAATTTCTGAAGGGCCTGTTGTTATTTCATGGTTACCATTTCTGATTAATGAAATTAGAGATTTTACTCCTTTTTTCTTATATACCTTAGGTTGGCCAAAGGTTTATCTATTTTATTGACCTTTTCAAAAAACCAACTTTTGGATTTATTGATCTGTTGTATAATTCTTTTCTTTTCAATTGCATTTAATCATGCTCTGATTTTGGTTATTTCTTTTCTTCTGCTGGGTTTGGGGTTGGAATGTTCTTCCTTCTTCAGTTCCTTGAGATGTCCCATTAAGTTATTAACTTCCTCTCTTTCTCTTTTCTTGAGGAATGCTTGCAGTGCTATAAATTTCCCTCTTAGGACTGCCTTTGCAGTATCCAAGGGGTTCTGATAATTCGTGTATTGATTGTTGTTTTCTTCCAAAAATTTGGTGATTTCCTTCTTAATCTTGTCTATAATACATCTATCCTTCAGCATAAGATTATTTAGCTTCCATGTTCTTGTATGGGTATGCAGATTCCTGTTGTTATTGAGTTCAACTTTTATTCCATGGTGGTCCAAGAAGATGCAAGGGATAATTCCTGTTTTTTTTTTTTAATTTGCTATGGCCCAGGATGTGTTCGATTTTGAAGTATTTTCTGTGGGCTGATGAGAAGAATGCGTATTCAGTTTTGTTGGGATGAAAAGTTCTGTAGATGTCTGTTAAGTCCAGATGTTGAATGGTTAAGTTTAAATCTAAAATTTCTTTGCTTAGCTCCTTTTTGGAGGATCTATCCAGCACTGCTAAAGGGGTGTTAAAATCTCCAACCACTATGGAACTGGAGGAAATCAAGTTGCTCATGTCTGTTAGAATTTCTCTTAGAAATTGAGGTGCGTTCTGGTTGGGTGCATAAATATTAATAATTGAAATCTCATCATATTGAGTATTACCTTTAACAAATATGAAGTGTCCATCCTTATCCTTCCTTATTTTAGTTGGTTTAAAGCCTATTGCATCTGCAAATAGGATTGCAACACCTGCTTTTTTCTGCTTTCCATTTGCCTGGAGTATAGATGACCACCCTTCACCTTGAGTCTATATTTGTCTTTTAATGTAAGATGAGATTCTTGTATGCAGCAGATATCTGGCTTGAGTTTTTGTATCCAGTCAGCCAACCCGTGCCTCTTTAGAGGACAATTTAAACCATTCACATTACTTGAGAATATTGATAAGCCTTTTGAGAATCCAGTGGACATTTTTAATCCTTTTGCAACTATGGAAGTTGGAATTTGATCAAAATTTTCTGGGTGGGTTTACTTTTGTGGTGGAGGATTACGCTGGTCTTTATGGAGGATAGGTCTGAGAATATCTTCGAGAGCTTGTTTAGTTGTGCCAAATTTCTTCAACATGTGCATGTTGTTAAAGTATTTAATTTCTCCATCATAAATGAAACTCATTTTAGCTGGGTGCATGATCCCGGGTCAAAAGTTATTTTGTTTTAGAAGATTAAAAGTCGATGGCCATCCTCTTCTAGCTTGAAAGGTTGCAGCAGAGAGATCTACAGTTATTCTAATATTCTTCCCCTTGTAGGTGATGGTTTTCTTTCATCTGGCTGCTTTCAAAATTTTCTCCTTCATATTAACTTTAGTGAAATTGATTATGATGTGTCTGGGGGATGTCTTATTTGGGTTGAGTCGTGCTGGGGTTCTGACACTGTCTGCTATCTGAATTTCAGAATCTCTTGACATGTCTGGAAAGTTCTCCTAAATAATCTCATGGAGAAGAGACTCTGTGCCATGTGAAGCCACTTCATCACTTTCGGGGATCCCTCTAAGATGAATATATATATATATATTTATTTAATTATCCCAGAGCTCTCTGAGAGAGTGATCTGTTTTTGCCCTCCATTTCTCTAACTCTCTGAGAGTTTGGGAGCATTCAAAAGATTTGTCTTCAATGTCAGGAATCCTTTCTTCTGCTTGCTCCATTCTGTTACTGAGGAATTCTACTGTGTTTCTCAGATCTCTGAGGGCTGCAACTTCTTGTCTCAATGTGTCAAAATCTTTGGTTATTTGGTCTTTGAATTCGTTCAATCCTTGAGACATCTTTTGGGTTACTGCTTGGAATTCTAATTTGATCTTATTTGCTATCCAGATTCTGAATTCGATTTCTGACATCTCAGCTATTTGTTTTTGCATGGGATCTTGTGCTGTATCTGCCCCATTGATCCTTGGGGGAGTTGATCTACTCTGATTATTCATATTGCCAGAGTATTTCCTTTGATTTCATCTCATGATTGTTTTTCACTGTTGCCTCTGGCCATCCTCAGAGTTGGAGTGGTATCTCTCCGAGATTAGACGTGGGGATCACTCTATTGTTGCTGGATCTTTGTAGGGAGTGACCCTGTGTAGCTCTTCTGGGGCTGCCCCAGCCAGGGAGTTCTTGTTGTTGGAGCAGCTCCAGAGTGTGACACCGCTAGATCCAGCAACAGGGCAGGAGGTGACGCACACGGTTCTGGGAGTTTCTGGCACCCAGTGACTTTGGCACAGAGGGCCCAGGGCTCCAGCAGTCTCTGGCCAGGAGAAGGGCTCCATGCAGAGGCAGGGAGGGCTCTGGAGAGCACATGGCTACCAGAGTCCCTGGCCAGATGAGTGGGAGGTGTGGAGGCAGGGAAGGTACAAAAGGGAAGATGCGGGGTTGTGCGGCTCCTGGACTTCCTGGTCAGGCCGTGGGGAGGCCTGGTGGGTGGGATAGCAAGTCCCTGTGCAGCTCTTACCAGGGTCTGGGAGGGTGCCGGCACAGCTCTTACTGGGGTCCGGAAGGGTGCTGATTGTGGGTCCTGGCACAGCTCTTCCAGAGGTCCAAGAGTGTCTCTTTCCTGGCTTTGACATCAAGATGATATTGGCTTCATAGAATGAGTTAGTGACAAGTCCCTCCTTCTTGATGTTATGGAATAATTTCTGCAGTATGGGTGACAGCTCCTCTTGGTAGGTTGGGTATAGTTTGGCTGTGAATCCATCTTGTCTGTGGTTCTTAGTTTTGTGAGATACTCTCCATGGAGGATGGCACTGTGGGGATTGCTCTCCCTGGCTCTCCCCACAGAGTTGGCAGTCTCACCTAGGAAGGGCTATTGATATTTAGGCAGAGTTCATGAGTTCCCAGAGTGTGGGTATTTGCTCAAGCTGGGTCCTGGTGTATTGGTGGCTCAAGTCTAGGGTTCCCTGTGAGGGGCTATACCTTGAAAGCTGCACCAGCTGAACAGCAGTGGTGGAGACTCATGGGTGCGTCATGGGCCCAGGTGCAGTACTAGAATCTCAGTGGTGATGTCCTGTGCCCAAAAGGAGCTCTGGAGCCAGAGGGGCAGAGGCTCTGTCTCTGGCATGAAAGCCTCAGAGCCAGAATGGGGATAACCATTTTTCTCAAAATGTGAAGTCTTCCTATGTTTATTGATTTTACATAAACCAAATAAACATTAACAATTTTCCAATTTTAAAGTTGTATATACTGTCTCTTACTACTGTGATAATATTAAATTAAGAAAATATTTGTAATGGAGTGAAAAAAGATTTTCCCTTCTAAATATCAACATGTGGTATTAATTTTTACAAATTCATCATTTATTAATAGCTGAAAAAAGATGTATGAATGGAACAGAATAGAAAATCCAGACATTCAAATATATGTAAGAATTTTGAATAATGGCAACACTTTGTATTAGTTGGAAAAGATAAACTATTATACTTTGTAGAAAACTACCTAGATTTTTATGTCACAAAACAAGGTCCTAATTGAATATAGATTAAAATTTTTAAGTATACAAAATGAGAAACGTATTAGAAATACACACAAATGCCTATTTATACAGACACATTTTTATGGTGACAAAGACCTTCCTTAGAATGACCTCACAAGCAAGCATTCTCCTGGTTGATCTAGCAAAATTAAAATTAAGGCCTACTGTAAAAGTGTTCCCTTCTCTCCATATCCATGCCAGCATCTGCAGTTTTGAGATTTTGTGATGTGGGTCGTTCTCACTGGAGTTAGATGATATCTCAGAGTGGTTTCTATTTGCATTTCTCTAAAACTTATATAACATTTTTGGAAGGAACCCTCAAAGAACTCAAACTAGACCTCTCATTTGATTCTGCAATCCCATTACTAGGCATCTACCCAGAAGAAAAAAAAATCCTTTTACCATAGGACACTTGCACTAGACTGTTTATCACAGCTCAATTTATAACTGCCAAAATGTGGAAACAGCCTAGATGCTACCAACCTAGGAATGGACTAACAAGCTGTGGTAGGTGTATACTATGGAATACTATTCAGCTGTCGAAAAAGATGGAGACTTTACATCTTTTGTATTAACCTGGATGGAAGTAGAACACATTGTTATTAGTAAAGCATCACAAGAATGGAGAAGCAAGAATCCTATTTACTCAGTTTTGATATGAGGACAATTAATGACCCAGTACACAGTAGAGTGTGGGGGAAAGGGGAGAGCAGAGAGAGGGAAGGAGGTAGGTGAATGGGGGTCACAGTGTGTGACACGCCTTTTGGGGGCAGGACACAATTATATAAAGGGGCTTCACTAACAAAGACAATCAATGTAACCTGGTTCTTTGTACCCTCAAATAATCCCCAACTATGAAAATAAATAAATTAAAATTAAAAAATTAAAACCCACTATTTATTAGAAAAAAATTAACAAAATAAAAGAGACCATAATTGCAAAATATTTATAAATGTATGTATAAATGAAAAATGTGTCTTCATTCTACAGAGAATTCCTTCAAATAAAAACAAATACTAAATTCTAATTTTAAATTATGCAAAGCACCTTTTTTAACATCCACAAGTGACCTATGCCCATAGGAAAAAGTATTTAGTGTTCTCAGTAAGAGAATTTAAATAAAAAGAGGAATGAAATACTGTTTTTTATATACAAAACTTGTGAGGATTCACAGTAATGGTCCTTATAGAGCTGCTAAAAATTTATGACTTTAAACATAAAAAGCTTGGTCATACCATATTTTAAAAATGTGTATGCATTTTACCCATCAATTCCATGACACTAAAGTGTCTTTAGAAAATAATTGGAGATATATGCAATTTATTTTTCTCAGCATTGCTTAAAACAGCAACTTATAAAGAAATACTCACCAGGCACGGTGGCTCACACCAGTAATCCCAGCACTTGGGAGGCTGAGGTGGGTGGATTGGCTGAGCTCACAGGTTAGAGACTAGCCTGAGCAAGAATGAGACTCCATCTCTAAATATACCCAGGCATTATGGTGGGTGCCTGTAGTTCCTGCTACTTGGGAGGCTGAGGCAAGGGAATCGCTTGACCCAAGAGTTTGAGGTTCCTATGAGCTAAGACACCATGGCCTCTACCAAGGGTGACCAAGTGAAACTCTATCTCCAAAAAAAAAAAAAGAGATACTCATACAATGGATTTGAGAAGTAAAATTCAGTACATCCATAGGAGAGAATTGTATGTTACTGTTAAAGGTGGTATTACTTACAGAAGTTTATTAATATGCAAAGAAGTAATTTGGCATTTCAAGTGAGAATAAAAATCTATATTATTATGCATACACACAAAAAGACTATGGTCTTGTGTTAGCAAAAAAAAAAAATGCACAAAATGTGATGAAATTTGTTATTTCCAGGCATTCATATTATACATGAAATTTTTTTCTATTTCTTATCTGTGATTTTTCCAATGGATGTATATAAAAACTTGAACGAAAGGTTTATTACTAATGAAATCATACTTGGGAAGAGGAGGAATGTGAATTCTGTAAAAATTAAAATAAATTTTTACTTTCTTTAAATATTTCTATTCCTTTTTTTTTTTTTTGAGACAGAATCTCAGTTTGTCAGTCTTGGTAGAGTGCTGTAGTGTCATAGCTCACAGTACCCTCAAAATTTAGGGCTCAAGCCATCCTCTTGCCTCAGCCTCTCAAGTAGCTGGTACTATAGGAGCCTGCCACAATACCTGGATATTTTTAGGGACAGGGTTTCACTCTTGTCCAGGCTGGTCTGCACAAGACCAGTTCCATTTTAGTCTTTTAAAAATGGAACTCCTAAGGGCAGGCAATCCACCTTCCTCAATCTCCCAGAGTGCTAGGATTACAGGCATGAGTTGCTGTGCCTGCCACTGTTATCTTTAATATGGATGGTACCTTCTTTCAACTTTTAGCCTCTTCAGAAGTAAAGGGAATCTTTTATCTGTGCTTGTATATTTTAATATATATACTTTTTACTTTATATGTGTTTTTTATTTTATGGATTTAGTATGATGTGCTTTTATAGATTAATCATTTAATTTTCATTCACTGTGTCCATATTAAAATAAAAATAGGAAATATAAATTATTTTTGCAATTGTAAAAGTATTCCTTTTCTTTATGTGTTTTAAGAATATTGAACTTGCCAACTATATTTGTCCATTCTTTTAATCTGTTTATACATTGAACTTCCCTGAATACCTATCATATAGCAGACATATTTTATTTTTTTAGTGATCCTTTCATCCTTAAAAATTTCATGTTTCCTTGACCAGCTAGAGAAAATTCAGAGATTTAAAAGTGGAATATTAGGCTCAGCACCTATAGCCACCTTCAGAGGCTAGGGCACCAGCCACAAACACCAGAGCTGGCGGGTTCAAACCTGGCCCAGGCCTGCCAAACTACAACAACAACAACGACAACAACGCAAAATAGCCAGCCATTGTGGCGGGTGCCTGTAGTGCCAGCTACTTGGGAGGCTGAGGCAAGAGAATCACTTAAGCCCAAGAGTTTGAGGTTGCTGTCAGCTGTGATGCCATAGCACTCTACCGAGGGCAACATAGTGAAAATGTCTCAAAAAAAAGTGGAATAGTAGGAGTTAATCTCAAATGAAACTTTTGCTCCCTCTTGTCAAACTAAAATATGTCTGAAGCTAGAAAATTGTAAAAGATTATCTTGAACTCCCCTTTGAAAGATGTAACAGTCAAATATTAATGATACAAAATATTTGATTTGTTTACATTTGATAAATCAATATATTGAATAGATGAGCCACACTTCTTCATTTGAATCATGAGTTTCTTTTGACTTAAAGTAAGAATTAGTTTGTTTTAAAACTTTTTTTTTTTTTTTTTGTAGAGACAGAGTCTCACTTTACTGCCCTCTGTAGAATGCCGTGGCATCACACGGCTCACAGCAACCTCCAGCTCTTGGGCTTACGTGATTCTCTTGCCTCAGCCTCCTGAGCAGCTGGGACTACAGGCGCCCACCACAACGCCCCTCTATTTTTTTGTTGCAGTTTGGCAGGGGCTGGGTTTGAACCCGCCACCCTCAGTATATGGGGCTGGCACCCTACTCACTGAGCCACAGGCGCTGCCCTGTTTTAAAACTTTTTATTACTTCCTCCCTCTTTCTTCATAGTACTGTTAAGAACTAAAGTTTGTTTAAATGTGAATGATACAACTAGACTGCCATAGACCTATTTTACATACTGTATTCCACTGAACAGAAGGCACAATGGATTGTGTGATGCTCCATTATATTAAGTATTGATAAGAGATTTTTTAAAATACTGCTTATAGTTGTAATAATTTGTGAATTACAAGTGGCATTCCACTATCAGACACGTTAAAATGTGAGAAAATAAGCATCTCAGAATTATTGATATACAATGCTATCTCTGATTATTCAAACATACCACAGGTAGGTATAATTGTATCATTTTACTTGATTTAAATGTTGTCTTTGTTACATAGTAGTAGCTAATAATTACGATATCTAATATTATCAATATGTTATCTGTGTTAGGAATACTTTGCATAGATTCTCATTGGAGCATCAGAGTGGTGACCTGTGAGATAGCTACTACTTTTATGCCTATTTTATTGATAAGGAAATTGAGGTCTAAGCAATAGCTAATAAGGGATAGAGCTTAAAGTAGGATCCAAACCCAAGTTGAACTGAATCCAAGGCCATACTCACTCTGTTCAAATAGGCTGCTCTTTTATTAATGGGAGGGGGTGATACGTGCTAATCAATACTGTACTTTCTTTACAAGAAAATGAAATATGCATTCAAAAGCAGAGGAATAACTTACTATGTAATATGTACAATTTAATAAGTGTATGTTTTGAGATAGTGCACCACAATTTCCTCAAAAATCCTCTTCCTTCCACAGGACTGCTCTGCATTTGGCCTGTGCCAATGGCCATATAGAAGTGGTAAAGTTCCTGCTGAGCAGAAAATGTGAAGTTGACATGGGTGATAATGAAGACAGGACACCTTTGATGAAGGTATATAGTAGCCAACTAGTTCAGCATGAGCTGGATCTGACTTAAATGCATAAAATACATAGAATAAAATTGAAGTTATCTCCTTTAAATATAATGACTTGGTGAAACCTGTGGAATACTTACTTTGAATTCTTAAAAGCTACCATCTATTTCTTGATCTAATACTTACAGGCTATACAACACCAGGAAACGGAATGTGCATTTAATCTGCTAGACTATGGAGCAGATCCAAATGTAACGGATGACTACGGCAACACTGCTCTCCACTATGCTGTGTACAGTGGGAATATAGTTTTAATAACAAAACTGCTTTCATGTGGTGCAAATATCAAAACCAAAAACAAGGTATAGCTCAACTGCCTTTATTTTCAAAATCTGTTGATATGTAAAGGCATTTGTTTTAATATTGTCATATGTAACGGTCAGGTTTCCATAATTGGAAGTTCAGGCATTCCTTGAATGAAAATAAAGAAGGTATCCCAAAAATGGATATGTATTTTAAGAAAGGAAAATACTGTATTAAAATTGTAATGCTCAGGTGAGGTAAAATGACTAACTGGAGCCAGCTTTCAACAGAAGCTCCAATCCAGAGGGAGAGGTAACAGCCAAAATAAACCTAATAAAGCTGAAGGTCAGGAACTGAGCTGAGAGAGATTTTTGTTTTGTTTTGTTTTGTTTTTGTGAAACAGAGTCTCAAGCTGTTGCCCTGGTTAGAGTGCCATGGTATCACAGCTCACAGCAACCTCAAACTCTTGCACCCAAGTGATTCTCCTGCCTCAGCCTCCCAAGTAGCTGGGACTACAGGTGCTCACCACAATGCCCAGCTATTTTTTTGATGCAGTTGTCATTGTTGTTTAGCAGGCCCTGGGCCGGGCTGGAACCTGCCAGCCTCAGTGTATGTGGACGGCACCCTACCCACTGAGGTACGGGCACCACCCATGAGAGAGAAGATTGTTAAGTGCATGTCATCCCTCCTGAGGCAAGCTGCGACCCCAAAGAAGCAAATTTCAGGTACAAAACCATCCCAAAGAGGACAAAAGTCTGTTTCTGCCCCCAAGAGAGTGGCTTGCTGTGTGCTCTGTACAAGCAAGCAGTGAGCAGAAGACCTCATATTTCATCACAGGGGAGACAGCTGCTGAAGGCCAGGACTCCTTCTCCAGAGACATCTTGTTGTGAGCCTTGGCATTCTCTTGTCCAGCATAATAGTTGAAAAAATATTTTCCCTGCCTTTCTGAACTCCTATTCCACCCTTCCCCCCCTCTCCCGGCAGTTGGAAGCTTATCCCCTGCAGAGCCCAGAGTATCTGGCAGTTCCTTGCTAGGGCTGGGCATTGTATGGGCCACAGGACAGCTGTGCTCAAACTATGACTCAAGTAGAAGCAGAGAGACACAAGGGGAGGGGGACTGGCCTGGAGCTATGAAATGCATAGTGGGGACACATGAGGTAGCACCTCCAACCATGGAGGCACCCCCAACTATGGAGGCACCCCCATCCATGGAATCTCTGGTAGCATCTCCAACATGGTGGTGCACTCCTGCTGGGGTCAAATTTGGGACAGACACCTCCCCAATTCTGTGGACCACTGGAGGGAGCCAGACCTTGCCCTGCAGGGGTACCAGAGGATGAGTGCCTCCAGGGCAGAGGAACAGTCTCTGAGGGAAAGAATCATGAGCAGCAACATTCACCCCCAAGTTGGAACAGACTCAGGTGGAACACTCACCAGTTTCCAAAGAGCAGTGGAAGGAGTCAGGCTTCAGCTCCACCTGCCTGCTGGTGGAAGAGTGCAGTGGCCTGGCCAGAGAAGAATTGACTCCCCTTTGACTCTGGCAGGCACAAATTCCTGATGCATTTCATCATTGGAGGGAACTGGGCCACAGCCCCATGGAGTTATCAGTGACTGGGCATGGTGGAGGTGCAAGGTGGGGAAGAAGGTGCCAATCCTCCTGGACTAACTCTTTTGCTGGAGCAAGTCACACTTCAGCTGCCAGTGGACCCCTACTGTCTCATTGCTGGAGACCTTTTGTACTCTTCCACTTGAACAGCAATTATGCTGCCAAGGACAATGGGTTTGGAACTCTTGACCTGGGCTGGCCACCTGTGGACCCTACAAGGTTGAGCCTTGGTTGTGTTGTAGTGATAGAGACTGATCCTCCTCTTCCAGTTGTTGCCAATGGCGAGCAGGGTGTTTTAGTTGCTTGTATCTCTCCCCAGCTGAGATTTCAGCCCTAAGCCACTGATTCACTAGGATTGGACAGAGGCTGGCTGAATACAAGATGGAACCACCTAGCCCCATCACACCAAACAGGTCGCCAGAGTCTCAGGCTGCAGGATTGAAAGGTATCTTTGTAAAGTGGTAGGAGAAAAGCCACAGTCACCAGTCTCAGCTCTTTGGTAAAGTGCTGATTGACTACAACTCTGGGAGTCCTCAAACAATTTTACCTTATCAGCTTCTTTAGCCAAAGGGTGGAACCAAAGAAAAACTATGGCAACACGAATAATCAAAGTAGATCAACTCCCCAAGGAATGACAAAGAAGACACAACAGAAGATACTATTCATTAAAAAAAATGGCTGAAATGTCAGAAATAGAGTTCAGAATATGGATGTCAAATAAGATTAATACAATGGAAGTAAAGTTTGAATTAGAAATTCAAGGAGTAGTTCAAAAGTTGTCTCAAAAAAGAAGTGAACTCACAGACCTTGCCCTGCAGGGGTACCAGAGGATGAGTGCCTCCAGGGCAGAGGAGCAGTCTCTGAGGGATTCAGACAAATGTGAAAATAAATCTCCAAGGATTTAGACAAATGCAAAAATAAATTGCAGACCTCAAAGAATTGAGAAATAGAGTAAAATCCCTCAGTAATAGAATCAAACAGGTAGAAGAGAGTCTCTTGACGTCGAAGACAAAACTTTTTTTTTTTTGAGACAAGAGTCTCACTTTGCACCCTTGGTAGAGGGCCATGGCATCATAGCTCACAGCAAGCTCAAACTCTTGGGCTCAAGCGATTCTCTTGCCTCAGCCTCCCAAGTAGCAGAGACTACAAACGTCTGCCACAACACCCAGCTATATTTTTTTAGAGACAGGGTCTCTCTGTGGCTAAGGCTGATCTTGAACCCGTGATCTCAGGAAATCCACTTGCCTCGGCCTCCCAGAATGCTAGGATTACAGGCATGAGCCATCTTGCCTAGTCTGAAGACAAAACTTTTGGATGCTCCCAAATGCTCAAAGAGGCAGAGAAGTGGAAAGCAAAAATGGATCACTCCCTGTAAGAGTTATGGGGCAACTCCAAAATAGTAAACATTCACCTTATGGGAATTCATGAAGGACAAGAGGATGGTCCTAAAGGCACTGATACTCTACTCCAAAATACAATGGAGGAGAATCTCCCAAGCATGGCAAGAGATACAGAAATTCAGATAGAGGACAGTTTCAGAACCACAGCATGACTCAATCCAAATAAAACATTTCCTAGACACATGTAATTAATTTTGCCAAAGTTAATATGAAGGAGAAAATTCTGCAAGCAGCCAGACAGAAGAAAATCATAACCTACAAGAGGAAGAATATTAGAATGATTGCAGATCTCTCAGCTGAAACTTTTCAAGCCAGAAGAGGATAGTCATCAACCTTCAAGCTCCTATAACAAAAAAACTTCCAGCCCAGGATCCTGTATCCAGCTAAGCTGAGTTTCATTTGTGATGAAGAAATCAAATACTATATGAATTACACATGTTGAAGAAATTTGCCATAACTAAACCAGCTTTCCAGAATACTCTCAGACCCATCCTCCATAATGACCAGCTTAATGGTCTACCACCAAAGTAAACTCACCCAGAAACCCATGAACAAAACCTAACATCTATAATGGTGAAAGGATTAAAAATATCCCCTGGAAACTTGAAAAACATGACAAACAAAACACTACCAGGCTTATCAATATTCTCAATTAATGTGAACGGTTTAAATTGTCCCCTAAAGAGGCACAGGTTGGCTGACTGGATACAAAAACTCAGGCCGGATACTCATTGTTGCATACAAAAATCTCATCTTACCTTAAAGGATAAAAATAGACTAAGGGTGAAGGGATGGACATCTGTAATTCAGGCAAGTAGAAATCAGAAAAAAGCAGATATAATAGGCTTTAAACCAATAAAGGTAAGGAACGATAAGGATGGTCACTTCATATCTCTCAAGGGAAACATTCAAAATGAATAGATTTCAATTATTAACATGTGCCCAACCAGAAGGCTCCTCAATTTATAAAAGAAACCATGATAGGGCGGCGCCTGTGGCTCAGTGAGTAGGGTGCCGGCCCCATATACCGAGGGTGACGGGTTCAAACCCGCCCTGGCCGAACTGCAACCAAAAAAAAAAAAAAATAAAATAACCGGGCATTGTGGCGGGCGCCTGTAGTCCCAGCTACTCGGGAGGCCGAGGCAAGAGAATCGCTTAAGCCTAGGCATTGGAGGTTGCTGTGAGCTGTGTGAGGCCACGGCACCCTACCCAGGGCCATAAAGTGAGACTCTGTCTCTACAAAAAAAAAAAAAAAAAAAAAGGAAACCATGATAGACATGAACAATTTATTTTTTATTTATTTTATATATAATACATATATTATTATTATTTTTTTTTTTTAGAGACAGAGTCTCACTTTATCACCCTTGGTAGGATGCCATGGTGTCACAGCTCACAGCAACCTCCAATTCCTGAGCCTAGGTGATTCTCTTGCCTCAGCCTCCCAAGTAGATGGGACTACAGGCACTTGCCACAGTGTCTGGCTATTTTTGTTGTTGTTGTTCCCGCAGTTGGCCAGAGCCAAGTTTGAACCTGCTACCCTCAGTGTATGGGGCTGGCGCCTTACCCACTGAGCCACAGGCACTGGCCCAGACATGAACAATTTGATATCTTCCTGCACTGTAATAGTTGGAGATTTTATCACCACTTTGGCAGTGCTGGATAGATCCTACAAGAAGAAACTAAACAAAAAAACGTGGACTTAAACTTGACCCTACAACAATATACTTAACAGATATCAACAGAACGTTTCATCCTAATAAAACTGAATGCACATTTTTTTGCATCAGCTCATGGAACATCCTCCAGAATTAATCACATCTTAGGTTACAAGTCTAACCTCACCAAATTTAAAAGAATAGAAATTGTTCTTTGTATTCTCTCGAACCACCATGGAATAAAATTTGAACTCAACAACAACAGGAATCTTCATACTCAAACAAAGTCATGGAAACTTAATAACCTTATGCTGAATGATAGCTGGGTCATAGATGAGATTAAGAAGGAAATTACCAAATTTATGGAAGAAAATGATAATGAAGACATAAATTATCAAAACCTGTGGCATACGGCAAAGGCAGTCCTAAAGAGGGAAATTTATAGCATTGCAAGCCTTCCTCAAAAGAATGGAAAGAGAAGAAGTCAACAACTTAATGGGACATCTCAAGCAACTGGAAAAAGAAGAACATTCCAACCCCAAACCTAGAAGAAGAAAAGAAATAACCAAAATTAGAGCAGAATTAAATGAAATTAAAAACAAAAGAACCATTCAGAAGATTGAAAAATCAAAAACTTGATTTTTTTGAAAAGATTAATAAAATTGACAAAACTTTAGCTAACCTACCCAGAAAAAGAAAAGTAAAATCCCTAATTCATCAATCAAAAATGATAAAGGTGAAACAACAACAGACATGTCAGAAAATCAAAAAATTCTTAATGAACACTATCAAAACCTCTATTCTCAGAAATATGAAAATCTGGAGGAAATAGACCAATACCTGCAATCCTGCCACCTTGCTAGACTCAGCCACAAAGAATTAGAAATGTTGAAGAGACCTATATAAAGTACTGAAATAGCATCAACCATAAGAAATCTCCCCAAAAAGAAAAGTCCAGGACAGATGGCTTCACATCAGAATTCTACCAAAACTTTAAAGAGGAACTAGGGGAGGGTGGAGCAAGATGGGGGCCAAGTAACATCGTCCCTGCAACTGGGCACAGTGAGTCTGGGGAGATAAGACTCCAGGCATCTCTGGCTGGTGGGATCTGCCTATAATAATCCCCTGAGGATATAGGAAGTCAGCAAGGGACTTCTGGATCACAAGAGGAGGACAAAAACAATGGAAAACTGGCAAGTGGTTGCGTGTATTCGATGGACCTAATCCCGCCAGCGACCGTAAGTACAGGAAGCATTGAGTCTACAAACTGGAAAGGCCTTACCTGTGAACTGTTTTGGTGTTTTTGGACTTGGCACTCAGTTGAACTGCCTTAGGGAGAGCTTGAGCAGGAGTGCGGAGAACTTTGAGCATTGTCTAGGGCCCCACACTGAGCCAATGAGCTGGGCCACAGGGAGCCATTGTGAGAGAACTGCCCCAGCAAGCTCCGCCCTCGGGGTCCCAGAGCAAGGATCGGGCGGAAGGTAGTAACCTAGTGACTGAGGAGCCTAAATGGTGGGGACTGAGCTGCCTTACAGCCTTAAGCCTTGGGGCAGAGTGAGACTGGTTTTGGCACACTAGAGCCTCAGGCTGCTGCCCTGGGTAGAGTGCCATGGCGTCACAGCTCATAGCAACCTCAAACTCCCGGGCTAGGCGCCGCCTGGACCTCCATAAAAGCTGTACCGTGACCCCTGACCTGTGATGCGTGCCTGCCAGGCTTCCGCGTACCTGACCGTGCAACCCCATGTCCTCCCTCCTTTATCCTCCCTGCCACCACACTGGCCCACTTGTCTGGCCAGGGATAATGGTAGCCATGTACCCTCTGGAGCCCTCCCTGCCTCTGCGCAGAGCCCTTCTCCTGGCCAGAGACTGCTGGAGCCTTGGGCACTCTGTGCCAAAGTCACTGAGCGCCAGGCACTCCCAAAACCATGCCCATCACCTCCCGCTCTGTTGCTGAATCCAGCTGTGTCATATGCCAGAGGTGCTTCCACAAACAGAACTCCCTAGCAGGGTGAGCCCCAGAGGAACTACACAGGGTCACTCACTACAAAGATCCAGCAAAAATAGAGTGATCCCACTGGGCTCTAATCTTGGAGAGACACCTCCTCAACTTAGGACAGCCAGAGGCAACGGTGAAAAACAATCATGAGGCGAAATCAACAGAAAAGCTCTGGCAATATTAATAATCAGAGTAGATCAACTGCCCCAAGGATCAATGTGGCAGACACAGCACAAGATCCAAAGCACAAACAAATAGCTGAGATGTCAGAAATCAAATTCAGAATCTGGATAGCAAATAAGATCAAATTAGAATTCCAAGCAGTAACCCAAAGATATCTCAAGAATTCAACAAATTCAAAGACCAAATGACCAAAGATTTTGAAACATTGAGACAAGAAGTTGCAGCCCTCAGAGATCTGAGAAACACAGTAGAATCCCTCAGTAACAGAATGGAGCAAGCAGAAGAAAGGATTTTTGATATTAAAGATAAAGCTTTCAAATGCTCCTAAACTCTCAAAGAGGAAGAGAAATGGAAGGCAAAAACAGTTCACTCTCAGAGAGATCTGGGAAAGTTTGAGGAAAACCAATATTTGTCTTATAAGAATCCCCGAGTGTGACAAAGTGGCTTCACAAGGTACAGAGTCTCTTCTCCATGAGATTATGAATGAAAACTTTCCAGACCTGCCAAGAGATTCTGAAATTCAGATAGCAGACAGTTTCAGAACTCCAGCACAACTCAACCCAAATAAGACATCCCCCAGACACATTATAATCAATTTCACTAAAATTAATATGAAGGACAAAATTCTGAAAGCTGCCAGACGAAAGAAAACCATTACCTACAAGGGGAAGAATAATAGAATAACTGCAGATCTCTCAGCTGAAACCTTTCAAGCTAGAAGAGGATGGTCATTGACTTTTAATCTCCTAAAACAAAATAACTTTCAACTCAAGATCCTGTACCTGGCCAAAACGAGTTTCATTTATGATGGAGAAATTAAATACTTCAATGACATTAACATGTTGAAGAAATTTGCCATAACTAAACAGGCTCTCCAGGATATTCTCAGACCTATCCTCCATAAAGACCAGCGTAATCCTCCACCACAAAACTAGAACCACCCAGAAAATTTTGATCAAATTCCAACTTCCATAGTTGCAAAAGGATTAAAAATGTCCACTGGATTCTCAAAAGGCTTATCAATATTCTCAAGTAATGTGAATGGTTTAAATTGTCCTCTAAAGAGGCACGGGTTGGCTGACTGGATACTAAAACTCAAGCCAGATATCTGCTGCATACAAGAATCTCATCTTACATTAAAAGACAAATATAGACTCAAGGTGAAGGGTGGTCATCTATACTCCAGGCAAATGGAAAGCAGAAAAAAGCAGGTGTTGCAATCCTATTTGCAGATGCAATAGGCTTTAAACCAACTAAAATAAGGAAGGATAAGGATGGACACTTCATATTTGTTAAAGGTAATACTCAATATGATGAGATTTCAATTATTAATATTTATGCACCCAACCAGAACGCACCTCAATTTCTAAGAGAAATTCTAACAGACATGAGCAACTTGATTTCCTCCAGTTCCATAGTGGTTGGAGATTTTAACACCCCTTTAGCAGTGCTGGATAGATCCTCCAAAAAGAAGCTAAGCAAAGAAATTTTAGATTTAAACTTAACCATTCAACATCTGGACTTAAAAGACATCTACAGAACATTTCATCCCAACAAAACTGAATACACATTGTTCTCATCAGCCCACGGAACATACTCCAAAATCAAACACTTCCTGGGCCACAAATCTAACCTCAGCAAATTTAAAATATAGAAATTATACCTTGCATCTTCTCAGACCATCATGGAATAAAAGTTGAACTCAATAACAATAGGAACCTGCATACCCATTCAACAACATGGAAGCTAAACAACCTTATGCTGAAGGATAGATGGGTTACAGATGAGATTAAGAAGGAAATCACCAAATTTTTGGAACAAAACAACAATCAAGACACGAATTACCAGAACCTCTGGGATACTGCAAATGCAGTCCTAAGAGGGAAATTTATAGCACTGCAAGCCTTCCTCAAGAAAATAGAAAGAGAGGAAGTTAATAACTTAATGGGACATCTCAAGCAACTGGACAAGGAAGAACACTCCAACCCCAAACCCAGCAGAGGAAAAGAAATAACCAAAATCAGAGCAGAACTAAATGAAATTGAAAACAAAAGATTATATAACAGATCAATAAATCCAAAAGTTGGTTTTTTGAAAAGATCAATAAAATAGATAAACCTTTGGCCAACCTAACCAGGAAAAATGAATATAGAGGCAAAAATATTCAATAAGATCCTAGCAAACAGAATTCAGCAACACATCAAACAAATTATACACTATGACAAAGTTCATTTTATTCCAGGGTCTCAAGGTTGGTTCAACATATGTAAATCTATGAATATAATACATCACATAAACAAAATAAAAAAGGCCATATTATTCTCTCAATTGATGCAGAAAAATATCCAACATCCTTTCTTCATCAGAGCAATTAAGAAAATTGGCTTAGTTCATTTCTTAGACTAATAGAGGCAATCTACAGCAAGTCCACAGATGATATTATATTGAATGGAATAAAATAGAAAACATTTCCACTCAGATCTGTACTAGACAAGGATGCCCATTGTCTCCACTGCTATTCAACATAGTAATGGAAGTCTTAGCCATCACAATCAGGCAAGAGAAGGTGATCAGGGTATCCAATAGGGTCAGAGGAGATCAAAGTCTCACTCTTCACAGATGATATGATTTTATACCTGGAAAACCCCAGGGACTCAACTACAAAACTCTTAGAAGTAATCAAGGAATATAGCAGCATCTCAAGATAAAAAAATGAATATTTACGTATCAGTAGCTTTTATATATACCAACAATAGTCAAGCTGGAAAAAATAGTCAAGGACTCTATTCCTTTTACAATTGCGCCAAAGAAGATGAAATGCCTGAGAATGTATCTAAAAGAAGACATGAAATATCTCTATAAAGGGAATTACAAAACTTTGAGAAAGGAATTGGCAGAAGATAACAAATGGAAGAACATACCATGCTCACAGCTGGGAAGAATCAAAATTATTAAAATGTCCATACTACCCAGATCAATATACAAAATTAATGCAATCCCTATTGAAGCACCATTGTCATACTTTAAAGATCTGGAAAAAACAGTACTTCATTTTATATGGAATCATAAAAAAACTCAAATACCCAAGACATTACTCAGAAATAAAAACAAATCAGGAGGAATCACGCTACCAGACTTGAGGCTATAATATAAATCTATAGTGATCAAAATAGCATGGTACTGGCACAATAATACAGAGGTAGATGTATGGAACAGAATTGGGAATGAAGAGATGAACCCAGCCTCTTGTCATTTGATCTTTGATAAGACTATCAAAAACATAAATTGGGAGAAAGATTCCCTATGTAACAAAAGGTGCTGTGTGAATTGGCAGGTGACTTGTAGAAGACAAACTGGACCCACACCTTTTACCATTAACAGAAATTGATTCTCACTGGATAAAAGATTTAAACTTAAGACATGAAACTATAAACATACTTAGAGAGAGTGCAGGAGAAACACTTGAAGAAATTGTCCTCAGAGAATATTTTATGAAGAGGACCACAACCACCCCCAGCAAGTGAAGCATCACCAAAAATATATTACTGGGATCTGATCAAACTATAAAGCTTCTGTTCAGCAAAGAACACAGTAAGTAAAAAAAGCAGACAGCCCTCAGAATGGAAGATTGCTCAGTGCTCATATCTAAGTGGATAGGGTGCCAGCCACATACATCAAGGCTGGTGGTTCAAACCCAGCCCAGGCCTGCCAAACAACAATGATAACTACAGCAAAAAAAAAAAAAAAAAAAAAAAAAAGGATAGCTGGACATTGTGGTGGCACCTGTAGTTCCAGCTACTTGGGAGACTGAGGCAAGAGAATCACTTAAGCCCAAGAATTTGAGGTTGCTGTGAGTACTCTACTGAGGGTGACATGCTGAGACTTTGTCTTAAAAAAAAAAAAAGTAGAAGAATAGGGGAAGTTATTTGCAGGTTATGTTTCTGACAAAGGTTTGATAACTACAAACCACATAGAACACAAACTAATTAATAAGAAAAGAACAAGTGATCCCATTTCATTGTGGGCAAGAGACTTGAACAGAAGCTTCTCTGAAGAAGACAATTGCATGGCTTACAGACACATGAAAAAATGTTCATCATCTTTAATCATCAGAGAAATGCAAATCAAAACCACTTTGAGATATCATCTAACTCCAGTAATTGTAGCCCACATAACAAAATCCCAAAACACAGATGTTGGTGTGGGTGTGGAGAAAAGGGAACACTTCTGCACTACTGGTGGAAACACAAGTTAATATGTTCCTTTTGGAATGAAGTTTGAAGAATACTTTGGAAACTAAAAATAGACCTACCATGCGATCCTCCAATTCCTCTACTAGGTATGTGTCCAGAAGACCAAAAATCGTTTTACAATGAAGATATCTGCATCAGAATGTTTATTGCAGCCCAATTCATAATTGCCAAGTCATGGAAGAAGCCCAAGTACCCATTGACCCATGAATGGATTAATAAACTGTGGTGTGTGTATACCATGGAATATTTGACAGCCTTAAAGAAGATGGAGATTTTACCTCTTTTATGTTTTCATGGATGGAGCTGGAACATATTCTTCTTAGTAAAGTATCTCAAGAATGGAAGAAAAAGTATCCTATGTACTCAATACTATTATGAAACCAATAACTAATCACCCACACTACCATACGAAAGATAAAACACAACTATAGCCCAGAATGAAGGAGGGAAGAGGAAAGTTGAGGGGAGGGGAGGGGAAGGGGGATGCCAGGTGGAGGAAGGGCAATCAGGGGACCTCACCTATGGTGCCTATTGCAAAGGTACACGTCTAATCTATTAAGGGTAGAGTATAAATGTCTTAGCACAATAATTAAGTAAATGAAGTAAAGGCTATGTTAACCAGTTTGATGTAAGTATTCCAAATTGTATATAAAATCAGCACATTGTACCCTATAAATGCATTAACGTACACAGTTATGATTTAATAAAAAAAATGTTAAGAGAGATGAGAGATTAAAGATGGCAGCCAAGTAACAGTTTCCCTGCAACTGGGAACAGCGAGTCTGGGGAGACAAGACTCCAGGCATCTCTGGCCGGTGGGATCTGCCTATAATCATCCCTTTGAGAATACAAGGAGCCAGCAAGGGACTTCTAGACCCCAAGAGGAGGACAAAAACAGTGGAAAACGGGCAAGTGGTTCCATGTGTTTGATCGACCTAATCACGCCGGCAAACATAAGTACAAGCAGCAGTGAGACTGCAAACCAGAAAGGCCTTACCTGTGAACTGTTTTGGTGTTCTTGGACTTGGCACTCAGTTGAACTGCCTTGGGAAGAACTTGAGCAGGAGTGTGGAGAACTTTGGGCAATGTCTGGGGCCCCAGACTGAGCCACTGAGCTGAGCATGGGAAACCATTGTGAAAGAACTGCCCTGGCAAGCTCCGCCCTCAGGGTCTCAGAGCAAAGATTGGGTGGGTCAAAGTAACCTACTGACTGAGCAGCTTAAAGGCGGGAACTGAGCTGCCTTACAGCCTTAATCCTTAGGGGCAGAGTGAGAAGGTTTTGGCACACTGTAGACTTGGGCTTTTGCCCTGGGTGGAGTGCCGTGACATCACAGCTCATAGCAACCTCAAACTCCTGGGCCTGGTGCCGCCCAGACCTCCACAAGAGCTGTGCAGCGACCCCCAACCGGTGACCCGCCCCCACTGGGCCTCCACATTCCCTGAACAGGAACTGTGGGAGCCACCCAACACTGCATCCTCCCTCCTGTGTCCTCCCAGCTTCCACACTAGCCCGTTCATCTAGACAGGGACTCTGGAAGCTGCATGCCCTTGGGAACCCTCCCTGCCTTGTTCAGGGCTCTTCTCCTGGCCAGAGACTGCTGGAGCCTTGGGGTTTCTGTGCCAAAGTCACTGGGCACCTGGCACTCCCAGAACAATGTGCACCACCCCCAGCCCTGTTGCTGGATACGGGTGTGTCACAAACCGGAGCTGCTTCCACAACCAGAACTCCCCAGCTAGAGCAGCCCCAAAGGAACTACACAGGGTCACTCCCTACAAAGATCCAGCAACAATAGAGTGACCCGCTGGGGTCTAATCTTGGAGAGACACCTCCCCAACTCTGAGGACAGCCAGAGGCAACAGTGAAAAACAATCATGAGGCGAAATCAACAGAAAAACTCTGGCAATATGAATAATCAGAGTAGATCAACTCCCCCAAGGATCAATTGGACAGAAACAGCACAACACCCCATGCACAAACAAATAGCTGAAATGTCAGAAATTGAATTCAGGATCTGGATAGCAAATAAGATCGAATTAGAATTCCAAAAGTTATCTCAAGAATTCAACGTATTCAAAGACCAAATGACCAAAGATTTTGACACATTGAGAGAAGAAGTTGCATCCCTCAAAGATATGAGAAACACAGTAGAATCCCTCAGTAACAGAATTGAGCAAGCAGAAGAAAGGATTTCTGACATTGAAGACAAAGCTTTCAAACGCTCCCAAACCCTCGAAGAAGAAGAAAAATGGAGAGCAAAAACAGACCACTCAGAGAGCTCTCGGATAATTTGAAGAAAACCAATATTCGTCTTATAGGGATCCCCAAAAGTGATGAAGTGGCCTCACAACGCACAGAGTCTCTTCTCCATGAGATTATGAAGGAGAACTTTCCAAACATGCCAAGAGGTTCCGAAATTTAGATAGCAGACAGTTTCAGAACTCCAGCTCGACTCAACCCAAATAAGACATCCCCCAGACACATCATAATCAATTTCACTAAAGTTAATATGAAGGAGAAAATTCTGAAAGCTGCCAGATGAAAGAAAACCATTACCTACAAGGGGAAGAATATCAGAATAACTGCAGATCTCTCTGCTGAAACCTTTCAAGCTACAAGAGGATGGTCATTGACTTTTAATCTCCTAAAACAAAATAACTTTCAACCCAGGATGCTGTACCCAGCTAAACTGAGCTTCATTTATGACGGAGAAATTAAATACTTCAACGACATTCACATGTTGAAGAAATGTGCCACAACTAAACCAGCTCTCCAGGACATTCTTAGACCTATCCTCCATAAAGACTAGCGTAATTCTCCACCACAAAAGTAAACTCACCCCAAAATTTTTTGATCGAATTCCAACTTCCACAGTCGGAAAAAGATTAAAAATGTCCACTGGACTCTCAAAAGGCTTATCAATACTCTCAATTAAAGTGAATGGTTTAAATTGTCCTCGAAAGAGGCATAGGTTGGCTGACTGGATACAAAACTCAAGCCAGATATCTGCTGCATACAAGAATCACATCTTACATTAAAAGACAGATATAGAATCAAGGTGAAGGGATGGTCATCTATATTCCAGGCAAATGGAAAGCAGAAAAAAGCAGGTGTTGCAATCCTGTTCACAGATTCAATAGGCTTTCAACCAACCAAAATAAGAAAGGAGAAGGATGGACACTTCATATTTGTTAAAGGTAATATGATGAGATCTCAATATGATGAGATTTCAATTATTAATATTTATGCACCCAACCAGAATGCACCTCAATTTATAAGAGAGGCTCTAACAGACATGAGCAACTCAATTTCCTCCAGTTCTATAGTAGTTGGAGATTTTAACACCCCTTTAGCAGTCCTGGATAGATCCTCCAAAAAGAAGCTAAGCAAAGAAATTTTAGATTTAGACTCAACCATTCAACATCTGGACTTAACAGACATCTACAGAACATTTCATCCCAAAAAAACGGAATACACATTCTTCTCATCAGCCCACAGAACATACTCCAAAATCGACCACATCCTAGGCCACAAATCTAACTTCAGCAAATTTAAAAAAATAGAAATTATTCCTTGCATCTTCTCAGACCATCATGGAATAAAAGTTGAACTAAATAACAACAGGAACCTGCATACCCATACAAAAACATGGAAGCTAAACAACCTTATGCTGAAGGATACATGGGTTATAGATGAGATTAAGAAGGAAATCACCGTATTTCTGGAACAAAACAACAATCAAGACACGAATTACCAGAACCTCTGGGATACTGCAAAGGCAATCCTAAGAGGGAAATTTATAGCACTGTAAGCCTTCCTCAGGAAAACAGAAAGAGAGGACGTCAATAACTTAATGGAACATCTCAAGCAACTGGAGAAAGAAGAACACTTCAAACCCAAATGCAGCAGAAGAAAAAAAAATAACCAAAATCAGAGCAGAATTAAATGAATTTGAAAACAAAAGAATTATACAACAGATCAATAAATCCAAAAGCTGGTTTTTGAAAAGATCAATAAAATAGATAAAACTTTGGCCAACCTAACCAGGAAAAAAAGACTAAAATCTCTAATTTCATCAATCAGAATGAAATGGTAATGATGAAATAACAACAAACCCCACAGAAATTCAAAAAATCCTCAACGAATACTACAAGAAACTCTACTATCACAAATATGAAAATCTGAAAGAAATCGACCAATACCTGGAAGCATGACACCTACCAAGACTTAACCAGAACGAAGTGGAAATGTTGAACAGGCCTGTATCAAGTTCTGAAATAGCATCAACTATACAAAATGTCCCTAAAAAGAAAAGTCCAGGACCAGATGGCTTCATGTCAGAATTCTACCAAACATTTAAAGAAGAATTAGTTCCTATACTACTAAACCTCTTCCCAAATATAGAAAAAGAAGGAACATTACCCAGCACATTCTACGAAGCAATCATCACCTTGATCCCCAAACCAGGGAAAGACCCAACAAGAAAAGAAAATTATAGACCAATATCACTAATGAATATAGATGCTAAAATACTCAATAAGATCCTAACAAACAGAATCCAACAACACATCAAAAAAATTATACACCATGACCAAGTTGGATTTATCCCAGGGTCTCAAGGTTGGTTCAATATACGTAAATCTATAAATGTAATTCAACACATAAACAAACTTAAAAATAAAGACCATATGATTCTTTCAATTGATGCAGAAAAAGCTTTTGATAATATCTAGCATCCCTTCATGATCAGAGCACTTAAGAAAATTGGTATAGAAGGGACATTTCTTAAACTAATAGAGGCCATCTACAGCAAATCCACAGCCAATATCATATTGAATGGAGTTAAATTGAAATCATTTTCACTTAGATCAGGAACCAGGCAAGGTAGCCCATTGTCTCCTTTGCTCTTTAACATTGTAATGGAAGTTTTAGCCATTGCAATTAGGGAAGAAAAGGCGATCAAGGGTATCTGCATAGGGTCAGAAGAGATCAAACTTTCACTCTTCGCAGATGATATGATCGTATATCTGGAAAACACTAGGGATTCTACTACAAAACTTTTAGAAGTGATCAAGGAATATAGCAATGTCTCAGGCTACAAAATCAACACCCATAAATCTGTAGCCTTTATATATACCAACAATAACCAAGCCGAACAAACAGTCAAGGACTCTATTCCTTTCACAGTAGTGCCAAAGAAGATGAAATATTTGGGAGTATACCTAAAAAAGGACGTGAATGATCTCTACAAAGAGAACTATGAAACTCTAAGAAAAGAAATAGCCGAAGATGTTAACAGATGGAAAAACATACCATGCTCATGGCTGGGAAGAATCAACATTGTTAAAATGTCCATACTGCCCAAAGCAATATATAACTTTAATGCAATTCCTATTAAAGCTCCATTGTCATACTTTAAAGATCTTGAAAAAATAATACTTCGTTTTATATGGAATGAGAAAAAGCCTCGAATAGCCAAAACATTACTGAGCAACAAAAACACAGCAGGAGGAATCACGCTACCAGACCTGAGACTGTACTATAAATCAATAGTGATCAAAACAGCATGGTACTGGCACAAAAGCAGAGAAGTAGATATCTGGAACAGAATAAAGAACCAAGAGATGGATCCAGCTACTTACCATTATTTGATCTTTGACAAGCCAAGTAAAAACAGTCAGTGGGGAAAAGATTCCCTATTTAACAAATGGTGCAGGGTAAACTGGCTGGCAACCTGTAGAAGATTGAAACTGGACCCACACCTTTCACCATTAACTAAGATAGACTCTCACTGGATAAAAGATTTAAATTTATGACATGAAACTATAAAAATACTTGAAGAAAGTGCAGGGAAAACTCTTGAAGGAATCAGCCTGGGTGAATATTTTATGAGGAGGACTCCCCAGGCAATTGAAGCAGTATCAAAAATACACTACTGGGACCTGATCAAACTAAAAAGCTTCTTCACAGCGAAGAACATAGTGACTAAAGCAAGAAGACAGCCCTCAGAATGGGAGAAAATATTTGCAGGTTATACCTCCGATAAAGGTCTAATAACCAGAATCCACAGAGAACTCAAATGTATTAACAAGAAAAGAACATGTGACCCCATCTCAGGGTGGGCAAGGGACTTGAAGAGAAACTTCTCTAAAGAAGACCAATGCAAGATCTACAAACACATGAAAAAAAACTCATCATCCTTAATCATCAGAGAAATGCAAATCAAAACTACTCTGAGATATCACCTAACCCCAGTAAGAGTAGCCCACATAACAAAATCCCAAAACCAGAAATGTTGGCATGGATGTGGAGGAAAGTGCACACTTCTACACTGCTGGTGGGAATGCCCACTAATACGTTCCTTCTCGATGGATGTTTCGAGAATAGTTAGAGACCTAAAAATAGACCTGCCATTCTATCCTATAATTCCTTTACTAGGTTTATACCCAGAAGACCAAAAGTCACAATATAACAAAGACATCTGTACCAGAATGTTTATTGTAGCCCAATTCATAATTGCTAAGTCATGGAAGAAGCCCAAGTGCCCATCGACCCACGAATGGACTAGTAAATTGTGGTACATGTATACCATGGAATACTATGCAGCCTTAAAGGAAGATGGAGACCTTACCTCTTTCATGTTTACATGGATGGAGCTGGAACATATTCTTCTTAGCAAAGTATCTCAGGAATGGAAGAAAAAGTATCCAATGTACTCAGCCCTACTATGAAGCTAAATTACAGCTTCCACATGAAGACTGTAACCCAACTATAGCACAAGACTATGGGGAAAGTGCCAAGGAAGGGGAAGGGAGGGGGGAGGTTTTGGTGGAGGGAGGGTAATGGGTGGGGCCACATCTATGGTGCATCTTAGAATGGGTACAGGCGATTGCACTAATGTACACAGCTATGATTTAACAATAAAAAAATAAAAATAAATAAAAATGTTAAGAGAAAAAATAAAATATACATACGTAAAAAAAGTGTAATACTCAAGTCACATCTGACTTCTGGAATTATAAGAGACACAAGATACAAAATACAGGGTGTCCATAAAGTTTGTGTACAGCTATTGTAAATTGCACATGAACTTTGTGGTCAACCTGTATAAGATAACAAATGTTATCAGTATATGTGTGTACATTGACTATTACAATTTTAATACAGTTTTTCCCTTTCTTTCTTTTTTTTTTGAGACAGCGTCTCAAGCTGTTATCCTGGGTAGAGTACCATGGCGTCATAGCTCACAGCAACCTCCAACTCTTGGGATTAAGCAATTCTCTTGCTTCATACTCCCAAGTAACTGGGACAACAGGCCCCCACCACAATACCTGGCTATTTTCTGGTTGTAGTTGTCATGGTTGTTTGGAAGGCCTGGGCTGGATTCGAACCCGCCAGCTCCGTTGTATGTGGCTGGCCACCTAGCCACTTGAGCAATAAGTACTGAGCCAGTATTTCCCTTTCTTAAAATATGTGCATACATTTTGGGGTACAGTCTACATTTTTAAATAATTACCTATCATTAAACTTTAACTATTGATACTTTTAAAGAAGCAGTAGGGGATACAGCTTTGTTATAAGGATTTATGGTAAACTAAATTTGTTAAATTTAAAACTTTTTCCTTATCAAATATTTTTCGCACCCAAGGTGTTTTTTTTTTAATTAGTGTAAAACACCACAAGAAGGCAAAATTTACTCTCTAAATAGGCTTTATCATAAAACTTTTCTGAAACAAATTTATTCTATCAATACAATAATTGGAAATCTTACTGTTCACAAATTCCTAAAACATAAATCTCTATGAGAAAGAGACTTATCTCAGTGGCAAGGCTTAAGAGGGAAAAATGGAAAGAAAAAGCAAAGTGATTAGAAATATGCAGGTCGGGTGGCGCCTGTGGCTCAGTGGGTAGGGCACCTACCCCATATACTGAGGGTGGCATGTTAAACTCAGCCAGGCTGAACTGCAACAAAAAGATAGCCAGGCAAAGTGCTGGCCCCATATACTGAGGGTGGTGGATTCAAACACCGCCCTGGCCAAACTGCAACAAAAAAAAAGCCAGGCGTTGTGGCCAGCCCCTGTAGTCCCAGCTACTTGGGAGGCTGAGGCAAGAGAATCATCTAACCCCAGAAGTTGGAGGTTGCTGTGAGCGGTGTGACGCCACGGCACTCTACCGAGGGCCATAAAACTCTTTTTTGTAGAGAAACTCTGTCTCTACAAAAAAAAAAAAAAAAAAAAGAAGAAGAAGAAGAAAAGAAAAACGAAATATGCAAGTCATTTGGAAATTAGGTAATTGAGGAAAAATACCAAGATGTCATTTATTGTCTATATTATTTTTTCCTTCTATTGTTTTTCCAGCTTATACGTTTAAACCAGGTTCTCTTCAGTTTGGGGGATGATAATTCTCTATTTTGGAAAGAGAGTTAATGAGTACTAAACTTGCCTAGAGATCAGTTGTAAGAGGACTCTGATGAACCTAGATTGGCAGCAAGTCAGCGGTGATCAATTAGGAAGCAAGAGAGAAGAAGAAATACTTAAACAACTTCTCTTATCCTGGCAGAAATGGCTGCTCACATAAGTCTGGACACTGCTTTCAAATCTGAAATGACTGGGTAGGAAGACAGGAGAAAAGGAGCTTATAAAAAGGAAAATCAGATTGCATTTTGAGTTTGCTAATCACTGCTCTCTGCCTATCTGGAAAATTAAATGTAATTTTCAGTAAATTACTCCACCTCTTATTCTTTCTGGTCAGATTACCCAATAATAATGGGAACCGTCTATATGGATGAGAGATGAGACTGAAGTGATGGTCAGCTCCACTAGACTGCTTAAGCATAGGAATCTGAACTCAATCTGGGGCTGAGTGACAAGCAAGACGTGCCTCTAACAACAATAATAAAAAAACTTCCTTGAGATTCTGCTACACCCCTGGTTAATAACCACTAAATACATAAATGCACTATATGAATTCCCATATCTCAAAAACTTAAGAAGACTCTAGAAGAGTTGGAGTTTAATAGGTGGCACTTGCTTAAAATCTCTCCTTTCCAATAACATTAGCCTGCCTTTTCTTTTCTTTTCTTTCTTTTTTTTTTTTTTTGTTAGAGACAGAGTCTCACTTTATCACCCTTAGTAGAGTGTCGTGGCAGCACACAACTCACAGCAACCTCCAACTCCTGGACTTAGGCGATTCTCTTGCCTCAGCCTCCCAAGAAGCTGAACTACAGGTGCCCATCACAATGCCCAGCTAATTTTTTTTTTTTTTGTACTTATCATTGTTGTTTGGCAGGCCCGGTCTGGATTCAAACCTGCCAGCTCCAGTGTATGTGGCTGGCACTGTGGCCACTGAGTTACAGGTGCTGAGCCATTAGCCTGTCTTTTATGTGTCTTTCTCTACCTCTGTGGTTGAGAAGCTAAAAGGAATATTATTGATAATGTCTGTCAGTTTACAGATAACACTGTGTTCCTTCCAACTACCAATCATTCACTACCATGAAGTGCTTGATTTGAAATTAGATTATGTTCAGTCTTTCAGTAGTAGAGGTTGCATTTTTAAGGGTCTTCTCTCTGTTATTCAGGTACTTAGGTTAACAAATGTTTATTACAAGTAGGGTTACCTCAACTGGAATAAATAGCAAATATTGAACAAGTTTGTTAGTCAAAGCTGAATTATGGACTAACTTAGTATGTTATGTTCATACAGCTTTGGCACAATCAGGATGGCAATTTTTTTTTTTTTTTTTTTTTTTTTGTAGAGACAGAGTCTCACTTTGTGGCCCTCCGTAGAGTGCCATGGCCTCACACAGCTCACAGCAACCTCCAACTCCTGGGCTTAAGCGATTCTCTTGCCTCAGCCTCCCAAATAGCTGGGACTACAGGCGCCCGCCACAACGTCCGGCTATTTTTTGGTTGCAGTTTGGCCAGGGCCGGGTTTGAACCCGTCACCCTCGGTATATGGGGCTGGCACCTTACCGACTGAGCCACAGGCTCATCAGGATGGCAATTTTAAGCATTGAAAACTATGAATTTAGTAAGAATACAGATAGGAATTTCAAGAACAACTTAGTTCCAGCAGTACTATGAACTAACCATCAATTTGGTTAACAACGAGGGAAAATTCAATACCAAAAGCTTATAAATGAATGTTGGAATAATTCTTGAAGTGTTTATTATGAGTTTTAATAGCAATATTTATTACATGTTGGGGCTTGATTTTTTTTTTTTGTTTTAGTAAAACATATGATACCAAAGAAAGGAAAGATTTTACATAGAAATAAATACTTGCTTCACACATAGTGACCAGTTGGAAATCATGGTACATCCATAGCAAATAGGAAAACACAAGGGCTAAGTGTGGCCCATAGGTAGGTTTAGTCTGTGTCCATAAAGTGAGCCAACATGTGACCTTAGGAGACTCATGCAGAAGTCTTGAATTCAGGCTTCTCTTCAGAATGAAACCTGCTATCCCCGAGCCCATAATACTGTTGGGTGTGCTGTGCAGAGATTGCCCCTTTATGTGAAGCACAGGTTCCCCACTGTAATGCTGTGCGTACCTGGGTACTTCACTCAGATCACCTACTTTGTCTCTGTAAGTATTTTAGTTTACAACTCCTACTTTAGGGTGTATTTTGATAAAGATTTGAAAGTTTCAGGACAGTTTACATTTCTTTACAATGGATTATCTATATTTTATATAAATCCTTTATTAATAGAGTTGAGTTGTAGAATTTAAAATTGATTTTTTAACAATTCTTTCTCTTTCTCTCCTTTCTTCCTTTCTTTCTTCCCTTCTTTCTTTCTTCCTTCCTTTCCCACCCTTCTCTCCTTTCCCTCCCTTCTTTCCATTCTTTTCTTTTTTTCTTTTCTACTTCCCTCCCTCCCTTCCTTCCTTCCTTTCTTTTTTTCTTCCTTTTTTTTGGGGGGGGGGAAGTGTCATTCTGTCACCCCAGCTCTAGAGCATGGTGGCATCATTGTAGCTCACTGCAACCCCAAACTCCTGGGCTCAAGCAATCCTCTTGCCCCAGCTTGCTCAGTAACTGGGACTACAGGCATGTGCCCCCAAGCCTGGGTAAATTTTTTATATTTTTGGTAAAGATGGGATCTGCCTCTTCTTTGGGCTGGTCTGAAACTCCTGACCTCAAGCAATCCGCTTCTCTCAGCCTCCAGGGTGCTGGGATTACAGGTGTGAGCCACTGCACCTGCCCTCGTTTTCTTTACATATGCCAGAAATAGTTACCTTCACATTAGAATGTCTTTTTAGGTCCCTTATGGTTATAGTTGCATAGGTTATGCATACTGTAGACAACACTAGATCTTTCTCCTTAGAGAAATACCAGTCATGGGGCGGCGCCTATGGCTCAGTCGGTAAGGCGCCGGCCCCATATACCAAGGGTGGCGGGTTCGAACCCGGCCCCAGCCAAACCGTAACCAAAAAATAGCCGGGCTTTGTGGCGGGTGCCTGTAGTCCCAGCTACTTGGGAGGCTGAGGCAAGAGAATCGCTTAAGCCCAAGAGTTGGAGGTTGCTGTGAGCTGTGTGAGGCCACGGCACACTACCGAGGGTGGTACAGTGAGACTCTGTCTCTACAAAAAAAAAAAAAAAAAGAGAAATACCAGTCATATGTAGTGGCTTTCATTATGCTGAAAAGAAATCCCTATGGATCTGTACTAGAATTTTTGTTGATAAGGCATTTTATTTTTATTTCTAATTTTTATTTTACCTAAAATAAAAAGCAGATTGTAAATGAATTTTAAAAAGGAAATATATATATATCAGGGTCCCAGGATTATCATTACAATTGCAAATAAAATTTCATCCCAAGCTTTCTAACAGCTAAGATAAACTATCATTTATAACAAGAGAAACCCCATAGACCATTTAATAATTGGCTAGAGATCATTAATGCAAGCACTACTTTAATTGGCAATTACAGTTTGTTTCAGCAGGGCGCGGTGGCTCACGCCTGTAATCGCAGCACTGTGGGAGACTAAGGAGGGAGAATCGCTTGAGCTCAGGAGTTCGAGACTCGCCTGAGCGACAGTGAGACCCCGACTCGTGAAAAAAAAAAAAAAAAAAAAAAAAAAACGGAAAAACCCAGCCAGGCGCCGCGGCGAGCGCCTGTAATCCCAGTGGCTTCCGGAGGCTGAGGCAGCGGGGTGCTCGCAGCCCGAGTCTGAGGTTGTGCTGAGCTACCACGCCCACTGCACTCTGCTCAGGGGCATAGGGTGGGACCCTGTCTCAACAACAACAACAACAAAAAGTAAAGAAATAAAAAATAAGCAACAAAATAAAATAAAAAAAACAAAAAAAATAAAAATAAAATGAAAAGCTTGTTTCAAGCCCAGCTCTTCTAATTCAGAGCCCATTTCCTTAGTCATCCGTCTGGAGCAGGAGTGCCTGACTTTGGGATCTAGGATCCTGATGCCACTGACAGAAGAAATCCAGGCAAGTTAGAGAAACCAGGAAGAAAGCTTTGTTGGAAAGCTCTCAAAACTTTATTTCTCAAACTTGAATTCCTCACATGCTAATATCTGTTATAAAAAGGTGTTGTAAATCAGGGATCAGGCAAAGTTTAAGAGATTTCTTGATGCTGGATATATATTGCACAGTTTTGTAATCTTTCTCAAACATGGATTATCCAATCTTTCTCATGGGGTATTCGCGGGTACCGGCCCCAACACGCTATGGGTTCCCTTCCAGTGAAGGCTTGGTGGGGCAGAAGGCCATCGCAAAATTGGAAAATAGGAAGAAATAGACAAGCAAGAGATAAATAAATAGTTTTTAAAGCAGCGGGGATTCGGGAGATCGCATACCTATTTTCGTGAGGCTTCCAGTATGCCACCCCGAATACCAGGCTAGTTCTGTACTTACTTATTACACAAGTGTTTGAAATTATAATGATGTTTCAATCATAAATTTCATGAAAGCAAGACAAACAATCCCGTCATGGTTCTTGCTGCACTTGCATTTCTTTAACTATACTATTTCTTGAACTATGTTAATTGTATGGATTTACTTGTTACTTTTATTGTCTTAAGGTATTTATAATCCTAATACAGAGTTTGGATGGTGAAACAGTCCAGGAGCAGATGTCATAGAAATACCCTAATTAGACCAAGCTTGCAAATCACAAAAGTGATTTTTTAATACCCCCAAATCCTTATGTCCAAACAGACGGACTCCTCTAGCCAAACCAAGGTGACAGAAAGAAAGAGATATTTCATATCCGTCTCTGCTCCAGAGCAATTCTTGCTGTGTTCAACAAAGTTTAAACATCCTACATTCCCAACTCCTTAAAATCACTCTCCCAGAGTGAGCAGCTCTGCCCTGGCAGAAAACCTCTGCAGCAGCTTGCAGTGCAGTGCTGTAGGGGTAGGGGGAAGTTCCAGCAAGACAGCCTTCAGAATCTTTGGTTGTTGTTTTTGTTTGTTTGTTTTTGTTTTTGTTTTTTTTTGAGACAAGAGTCTCACTTTGTCACCCGCGGCAGATTACTGTGACATCACAGCTCACAGCAACCTCCAGCTCTTGGGCTTAGGTGATTCTCTTGCCTCAGCGTCCAGAGTAGCTGGGGCTACAGGCTCCCACCACAACGCCCAGCTATTTTTGTTGTTGTTGTTGCATTTTGGCAGGGGCGGGTTCGAACACGCCGCCCTCGGTATATGGGACTGGTGCCCTACTCACTGAGCCACAAGAGCCACCCCAGCCTTCAGAATTTTAAAGGGTCAGGTCTCCACAGTGCTTTGTACTGAAATCAAGGTTCCTCTCCAATCACTTATCTCCTTTTTCTGTTTTCCTTTTGTCCATCCTCTGTAATCATATTCCTAACTTAATTCCTAATCTACTTACAACTAATAACTGAATATTGGTTTTAAACTTATAAAATCATTATTACTAGTAATGCAAGCACATCAAAATTAAGTATTCCCACATGCACCCTGCGTCTTATAATCTTCAACTTATGGTGGTGTAAATATTCCTTGGGATAGAGTTTATAAACACTACTCTAGAGAAAATGATTTAGATCATTAATTCAATAAAAATATTTAAAGCATTTACTACTGTGTCTTACTGTTTCAGAATATAGGGATAAAAGAGACAGCCCCCAGCTCAGTGCTGGTAGCACAGTGGTTATGGCATTATGGCACCAGCCACATGCACCAAGGCTGCCCCGTTTGAACCCTGCCTAGGTCAGCTAAACAACAATGACAATTGCAACAACAATAACAACAACAAATAGCTGGGCATTGTGGCAGGTGCCTGTAGTCCCAGCTACTTGGGAGGCTGAGGCAAGGGAATCGCTTAAGCCCAAGAGTTTGAGGTTGTTGTGAGCTGTGATGCTACAGCACTCTACTGAGGGCAACATAGTGAGAGACTCTGTCTCAAAAAAAGAGAGAGAGACAGCCCTTGCCCTCAAGGAGCTCCTGATTTCAATGGGAGACAATAAAGTAATTATACTACACCATGATAAATTTCATGATAGAAGCAGAGTCTTCAAAGTGGTAAATGTGTTAAGTGAGCTTTAGAGATGGCCAAAGTTAGTGTGGTGAGGCAGAGGAGGGGTGATTCAAGGTGAAGGAGCAGTGCCTGGAAAGCACAGAAGGAAGGAAGTGCTTTCTATTACTTTCTACATTACATGTGTACGTTCATGAAATCTTATGTGAGGTTTTCACTTGAGTTGAGGAATATGTGATTTTGTGAATTATAAATTGTTTTCCCTGTTTTACAGAAGCAACTTACACCACTGTTACTTGCCATAAATGGAAAAAATCTTAAAATGGTGGAATTTTTGGTAAAGAATAAAGCAGATAAAAATGCAGTTGATAAATATGAAAGGTACAGTAGGTTTTTTTATTCCAGAATATAACAAGGGTACATACGATTTGGTTACATAGTTTGCTTTTATACATTTTAAGTCAAAGTTATATGTGTACCCTTCACCCAGAAAATGTGCAATGTACCCCTGGGGTACAATGTACCCACGGGGTGGGAATCTACACATCTCTTTCTCTCCCCCCTCACTTAAGTTTGTTGATTTTTGCTTTCATATGAGCACATAGATGTTGATCTAGTTCCAGTTTGGAATTGAGTACATGTGGTATTTGTTTTTCCATTCTTGTGATACTCACTTAGAATAATCTCCAATTCCATCCATGTTGTTACAAAAGATGTTCGACCACCATCTTTTTTGTGGCTGAACAGTATCCAATGGTGTACATATGTATGTTTAGGTACACACACATAAAATATATATCACATTTTATTAATCCATCCATGTGTTGATGGTCACTGGGTTGTTTCCACGTCTTTGCAATTGTGAATTGTGCTGCTATCAAGACTCAAGTGAAAGTGTCTTTGTTATAAAATGTCTTTTTTTTTCCTTTGGGTAAATTCCTAGTAGAGGGATTATAAGATCAGATGGCAGGTCTACTTTAGGTTTTCTAAGTAATATCTGTATTTTTCATAGAGGTTGGACTAGTCTGCTGTCCCACCAAGAGTGTAGGACTATTTCTTTCTCTCCACATGCATGCCAGCATCTGCTGCTTTGGGATTTTATGATGTCAGCCATTCTCCCTAAGGGCTAGTTGATATTTTCAATATCATTTTGATTTGCATTTCCCTGATGATTAGGGATGTTCAGCATTTTTTCATGTGTTTGTTAGCCATTAGTCTATCGTCATGAGAAAAGTTTCTGTTCATATCTCTTTCCCAACTTTCAATGATATTGTTTGATCTTTTCTTGTTAATGTACTTGAGTTTTCTGTAGATTCTCATTATCAGTGCTATATTAGATGTGTAGTATGCAAATGTCTTCTTCAAATCTGTGGGTTATCCATTTACTTTGTGGATTATGTCCTTAGCTGTGCAGAAACTATTAAACTTGATCAGATTCCATTTACTTATTTTTGCCATAGGGGTCTTATTTCTTTAGGCTGATATCTATAAGAGTTTTTCCAACACTTCCTTATAGATTTCTTGTAGTTTAGAAATTAAGTTTAAATATTTTATCTATCATGAGTTAATTATTTTTTATTTAGGGATCTAAAATAAAATTTAAATCTTTCATCTATCATGAGTTAATTTTTTATTAAATCATAGCTGTGTACATTAATGTAATTGTGGGGTACAATGTGCTGGTTTTATATACAACTTGAAATACTTTAATCAAACTGGTTAACATAGCCTTCACCACATTTTTTTAGTTATTGTGTTAAGACTTTTATATTCTACACTTAGTCGATTTAACGTGTACCCTTGTAAAATGCACCATAGGTGTGGTCCCACCAATTACCCTCCCTCCACTCATCCTCCCCCCTAGCCTTCCCTCTCCATCCTCTTCCCCATTCATCTTGGGCTGTAGTTGGTTATAGCTTTCATATGGAAGTGTGGGTATTTATAAATTGGTTTCATAGTAGAGCTGAGTACATTGGATACTTTTTCTTCCATTCTTGAGATACTTTACTAAGACTATGTTCCAGCACCATCCATGTAAACATAAAAGAGGTAAAGACTCTGTCCGTTTTTTTTTTTAATGCAATTATGGGGTACAATGTGCTGGTTTTATATACCATTGGAATTATTTTCATTAAACTGGTTAAAATAGCTTTCACTGAATTTTCTTAGTTATTGTGTTAAGACATTTATACTCTACAATTAGTAAATTTAACAGGTACCCTTGTAAAATGCACTGTAGTTGTGTTCCAACCAATTACCCTCCCTCCACTAGCCTTCCCCCCTCCCCTCCCACTCCTCTTTCCCTTTCTTCTTGGGCTATAGTTGGATTATAGCTGGCTATATATAAATTGGTTTCATAGTAGGGCTGAGAACATTGGATACTTTTTCTTCCATTCTTGAGATACTTTGTTAAGAAGAATATGTTCCAGCTCCATCCATGTAATCATGAAAGAGGTAAAGTCTCCATCTTTTTTAAGGCTGCATAATATTCCATGGTGTACATATACCACAATTTATTGATCCATTCATGTGTCAGTGGGCACTTGGCCTTCTTCCATGACTTAGCAATTATGAACTGGGCTGCAATAAACATTCTGGTACAAATGTCTTTGTTATAAAGTTAGTTTTGGTCTTCTGGATATATACCTAATAGAGGAATTGTAGGATCGAATAGCAGGTCTATTTTTAGATCCCTAAGTGATCTCCCAACATCTTTCCAAAAGGAATATAGTTTGCATTCCCACCAGCAGTGCAGAAGTGTTCCCTTTTCTCCACATCCACGCCAACATCTCTGGTCTTGGGATTTTGTGATGTGGGCTAATCTTACTGGGCTTAGATGATATCTCAAAGTACTTTTGATTTGCATTTCTCTGATGATTAAAGATGATGAGCATTTTTTCATGTGTCTGTAGGCCTTGTGTCTGTCTTCTACAGAGAAGTTTCTCTTCAAGTCCCTTGCCCACCCTGAGATGGGATCACTTGTTCTTTTCTTGCTAATACTTTTGAGTTCTCTATGGATTTTGGTTATTAAACCTTTGTTGGAGACATATCCTGCAAATATCTTCTCCCATTCTGAGAGCTGGCTGCTTGCTTTACTTACTGTGTTTTTGGCTGTGCAGAAGTTTTTAGTTTGATCAGATCCCAGTAATGTATTTTTGGTGTTGCTTCAATTGCCCAGGGGCTCTTCCTCATAAAATATTCACCCAGGCTGATTTATTCTAGTGTTTTCCCTGCACTTACTTCTAGTATTTTTATAGTTTCATGTCTTAAGATTAAATCTTTTTTTTTTTTTTTTTTGTAGAGACAGAGTCTCACTTTATGGCCCTCGGTAGAGTGCCATGGCATCACACAGCTCACACCAACCTCCAACTCCTGGGCTTAAGTGATTCTCTTGCCTCAGCCTCCCGAGTAGCTGGGACTACAGGCACCCGCCACAACGCCCAGCTATTTTTTGGTTGCAGTTCAGCCGGGGCAGGGTTTGAACCCGCCACCCTCGGTATATGGGGCTGGCGCCTTACCGACTGAGCCACAGGTGCCGCCCTATGATTAAATCTTTAATCCAGTGAGAGTCTATCTTACTTAATGGTGAAAGGTGTGGGTCCAGTTTCAGTCTTCTACATGTTGCCAGCCAGTTCATCCAGCACCATTTGTTAAATAGGGACTCTTTTCCCCACTGAATGTTTTTAATTGGCTTATCAGAGATCAAATAACGGTAAGTAGCTGGGTTCATCTCGTGGTTCTGTATTCTGTTCCCCACAATCTACCTCTCTGTTTTTGTGCCAGTACCAGGCAGTTTTGATCACTATCAATTTATAGTATAATCTGAGGTCAGGTCTGGTAGCATGACTCCTCCTGCTTTGTTTTTATTTCTGAGTAATGTCTTGTCTATTCGAGGTTTTTTATGATCCCATATAAAATGAAGTATTTTTCTTTTCTTGAGATCTTTAAAGTATGACAGTGGAGCTTTAATAGGGATTGCATTAAAATTGTATATTGCTTTGGTAATATGGACATTTTAACAATGTTGATTCTTCCCTGCCATGAGCTTGGTATGTTTTTCCAATTGTTAACATCTTCAGCTATGTCTTTTCTTAGAGTTTTATAGTTTTCTTTATAGAGATCTTTCACATCCTTTGTTAGGTAAACTCCAAAATATTTCATCTTTTTTGGCACTACTGTAAAAGGTGTTATTTCAGCTTGACTATTGTTGGTATATATAAAGACTACAGAATTATGACTGTTGATTTTGTAACCTGAGATGCTGCTGTATTCCTTGATCACTTCTAAGAGTTTTGTAGTAGAATCCCTGGTGTTTGCAGATACAGAAACATATCATCTGCAAAGAGTGAAAGTTTGATCTCTTCTGTCCCTATATGGATACCCTTGATCGCCTTTTCTTCCCTAATTGCAATGGCTAAGACTTCCATTACAAAGTTGAAAAGCAGTGGAGACAATGGGGAACCTTGCCTGGTTCCTGATCTGAGTGGATGAGTTCAATTTAACGCCATTCAATATGATTTTGGCTATGGGTTTGCTGTACATGGCCTCTATCAGTTTAAGAAATGTTCCTTCTATGCCAACTTTCTTAAGTGTTCTGATCATGAAAGGATGCTGGATATTATCAAAAGCTTTTTCTGCATCAATGAATTATATTTATAGATTTATGTATATTGAACCAGCCTTGAGATCCTGGGATAAAACCCACTTAGTCATGGTGTATAATTTGTTTGATGTGTTGCTGGATTCTGTTTGATAGGATCTTGTTGAATATTTTTGCATCAATATTCATTAGTGATATTGGTCTATAATGTTCTTTTCTTGTTGGGTCTTTTCCTGGTTTGGGGATCAAGGTGATGTTTGCTTCATAGAATGTGTTGGTTAGTATTCCTGCTTTTTCTATATTTTGGAAAAGGTTAAGTAATATAGGTCATAGTACCTCTTTAAAGGTTTGGTAGAATTCTGATGTGAGTCCATCTGGTCCCAGGCTTTTGTTTTTAGGGAGATTTTGTATGGTTGGTGCTATTTCAGAACTTGATATAGGCCTATTCAACATTTCCACTTCTTTCTGGATAAGTCTAGGAAGAGGGCATGCTTCCAAGTATTGGTCCATTTCCTTCAAATTGCCATATTTCTGAGAATAGAGTTTTTTGTAATATTCATTAAGGATTTTTTGAATTTCTGAGGAGTCTGTTGTTATTTCATCTTTGCCATTTTTGATTCATGAAATTAGAGATTTTAATTTTCTTTTTCTGGTTAGGCTAGCCAAACGTTTAACTATTTTACTGACATTTTCAAAAAACAAACTTTTTGATTCATTGATTTGTTGTATGATTCTTTTGTTTTAAATTTCATTTAATTCTGCTCTAATTTTGATTATCTCTTTTCTTCTACTGGGTTTGGGGTTGGAATGTTCTTCCTTTTCCAGTTGCTTGAGATGTCCCATTAAGTTGTTAACTTCCTCTCTTTCTATTCTCTTGAGGAAGGCTTGCAGTGCTATAAAATTCCCTCATAGGATTGTCTTTGTGGTATCTCAGAGGTTCTGGTAATTCGTGTCTTCATTATCATTTTTTTCCAAAAATTTGGTAATTTTCTTCTTAATCTTGTCTATGACCCAGCTATTGTTCAGCATAAGGTTATTTAATTTCCATGTTTTTGTATGAGTATGCAGATTCCTGTTGTTACTGAGTTCAACTTTTATTCCATGATGGTCTGAGAAGATGCAAGGAATAGTTTCTATTCTTTTAAATATGCTGAGGTTAGGCTTGTGACCTAAGATGTGATCAATTTTGGAGGATGTTCCAGGGGCTGATGAGAAGAATGTGTATTCAATTTTGTTAAGATGAAATTTTCTATTGATGTCTGTTAAATCTGATTGTTGAATCATTAAGTTTAAATCTTAAATTTCTCTTCTTAGTTTCTTATTGGAGGATCTATTCAACACTGCCAGAGAAGTGTTAAAATCTCCAACTATAATGGTGCTGGAGGAAATCAAGTTGCTCGTGTCTGCTAGAGTCTCTCTTATAAATTGAGGCATATTCTGGTTGGGTGCATAAATGTTAATAATTGAAATGTCATCATGTTGAGTGTTACCCTTAACAAATATGGGTATCTTTCCTTACTTGTGTTGGTTTAAAACTTATTGTACCTGTGAATAAAATTGCAACACCTGCTTTTTCTGATTTCCATTTGCCTGAAATATAGATTACCATCCCTTCACCCTGAGTCTATATTTATCTTTTAAGGTAAAATGAGATTCTTGTATGCAGCAGACATCTGGTCTGAGTTTTTGTACCAGTCAGCCAACCTCTGCCTCTTTAGAGGACAATTTAAACCATTCACATTATTTGAGAATATTGATAAGCCTGGTAGAATTTTGCGTATTGAGTTTTACAAAAGTCCAGTGGATATTTTTTAACTTTTCACCACTGTGGAAGTTGAAATTTGATCAAAAATTTCTGAGGGAGTTTCCTTTGGTGGTAAAGGATTGCACTGTTCATTATGGGGGATAGGTCTGAGAATATCCTGAAGAGCAGGTTTAGTTATGGCAAATTTCTTCACCATGTGTATGTCATTAAAGTATTTAATTTCTCCATCATAAATGAAACTCAGTTTAGCTGGATACAGAATCCTGGGTTGAAAATTATTTTGTTTTAGGAGATTAAAGGTTGATGACCACCCTCTTCCAGCTTGAAAGGTTTCAGCAGAGAGATCTGTAGTCATTCTAATATTCTTCCCTTTGTAGGTTATGGTTTTTCTTACATCTGGCTGTTTGCAGAATTTTCTCCTTCATATTAACTTTAGTGAAGTTAATTATAAAGTGTCTAGGAGATGCCTTACTCAGATTGAGTCATTCTGGGGTTCTGAAACTGTCTGCTAGCTGAATTTCAGAGTCTCTTGGTGTTTCTGGAAAGTTCTCTTTGATTATTCCATGGAGTAGAGCATCTGAGCCTTTCAAAGCCACCTTGTCTCCTTCAGGAATTCCTCTAAGGCAAATATCAGTTTTCTTCAAATTATCCCAGAGCTCTCTGAGAGAATGATCTGTTTTTGCTCTCCACATCTCTTCCTCTTTGAGCATTTGGGAACCTTCGAAAGCTTTGTCTTCAATGTCAGAAATCCTTTCTTCTGCCTGCTCCATTCTATTACTGAGGGATTCTACTGTATTTCTCAGATATTTGAGGGCTTCAAATTCTTGTCTCAATGTGTCAAAATCTTTGGTGATTTTGTCTTTGAATTCATTGAATTATTGAGACAACTTTTGAATTGTTCCTTGAATTTCTAATTCCAACTTTACCTCCATTCTATTAATCTTATTTGCAATCCAAATTATGAATTCAATTTCTGACATCTCAGCCATTTTTTTATGAATGGGATCTTCTGTGTATCCCCCATGTTGTTCCTTCTGGGAGTTGATCTACTCTGATTATTCATGTTGCCAGAGTTTTTCCACTGATTCTGCCCCATGATTATTTTACACCATTGTCTAGATGAGTAGATAAGGTGAAGTTGGGTTGGGTGCTCTTGGAGTAGGTATTTTATTTTATTATTTTTGTAGAGACACAGTCTCACTTTATGGCCCTCGGTAGAGTGCCGTGGCCTCACACAGCTCACAGCAACCTCCAACTCCTGGGCTTAAGTGATTCTCTTGCCTAAGCCTCCCGAATAGCTGGGGCTACAGGCGCCCACCACAACACCCGGCTATTGGAGTAGGTATTAACCAGCCTTTTGCCCAAGAGCTGGGACTGGTGTCTGTACCTTTTCCCCTAGAGCTTTTTAAAGGACCCATATAGTGCTATGGCCTGAGACACTGGGGACCTGCTTGATGTGGTGGGGCTAAGTGGCTCTGTCTTGTTTTCACCTGGTCTCTGTCCACTCCTAGTGAATCAGTAACTCTGGGTTGAATCTCAGCTGTGGAGAAATACCAGCAATTAAGTCCCCCCAGCCCCCATGGGCAACAATTAGAAAAGGAAAATCAAACCTTCCCACAACCACAAACCTAGGGTATCACTTTGGATAGTCCTCAGGTGATTGGCCGAGTTCAAGAATTCCAAATCAATTGTCCCAGTCAGCACCCAGTCTCAAGTGGGAGAGTTCAAAAGGTCTCCAGCAATTGGAAAGCAGGAATCCGCTGGCAACTTGAGTATGACTCACTCCAGTGTTCCATGGAGTCAGAAGGACCCACCCAGCAAATGAATTAGTCCAGGAAGGTTGATGCCTCCTTTCCCACCTTACATCTCTGTCACACCCAGTCACTGGTAACCCCTCATGGCTGTAACCCAGTTCACTCCAATGAGCAGATGCTCGAGTGGTTTGTGCCTGCCTGAGTCACAGGGAAATCTATGTCTCCTCAGCCAGACCACTACACTCTACCACCAGCCAGCAGGGGGAGCTGAAACCTGACAACCTCCAGTGCTTAATGGAATCTGGGGTGGTTCACTCAGTTCCAGCCTCACCCCAGATTGATGTTGCTGCCACTTATATTCTGCCAGAATTAGCAATTCTGTCCCAGCTGTATTCCCCTGTGGGCCAGGCTCTGTTTGAGTTCACAGAAACTGTGGCTCAGCCCCATCCTGTGCTGGTGCCATTGTGCCAATTCTCACAGGAGCTGGCATCTCTGTGTTGGCTGCACTCTGTGTTGGGGCAGGTGTGATTAGAGCTCACACTCAGCTCTCAATTCTTGCCTCTCCCTGGACTTGTGAAGTTGCCCCACCTACTTTTGTCTCAGCTGTATTCCCCTGGGGGCTGGGTGCTTTTCAGGGTCACTAAAGCAGCACTTCTGACTCAGCTCCACCCTGGGAGTATGCCATCTCTGCACATGCATATTCTAGTCTCCATCCATGCCATGCCCAACCTAGGCAGGTACCTTCTCAGGCATACCCTTTACTTATGGGGCCTGTGTTCCCATCTTAGATCTGTTCTACCAGTGGCTGCCACTGGTTGCCAAGAAAGGCAGGGAGTGTCTCTCCAAAATGTCCCAGGGGTATTGTTCCTGCAGCTGCCACTGCTGCTCTGTGCCACAGGGCACCACTTGTCACTCTCCCTCTCAGTGCATAGTCCTCAATTTACCCCCATGTCACAGAATCAGCACAGACCTGCAACAGCCCATGCCTCTTGAGAAAATGCCCCAGAATCTGGACTCCATGGGGAACAGACTTCCAGACCTTGGGGGTGGTGAGAGTGGAGGGGAATGCTGGGAGTTCAGAACTGCAGGTAGAGAATTTATACAGTTTTATGCCTGGTGGGAGAGTGCCACTAGTGTTAGTGGGTCCTCTCTGGGGTAGGAGTTCTGGTTTTTAGAGGGTCTCTCCCATGGAATAAAATAGGAGGATATCAGAACTCTGCTCACTTGTTTGTAGAAAGTATACTGTGAGCCATTTTCATGGGGGAGGGGACCCCCATCTGCTTGGTGATGGATTTTGTACCTATTGTTTGTTTGTTTCCTTGGGGTTGCAGCTCACCTCAGCAGAGTTGATGTGCATTCTTCAACCTTCTCTCTTGGCTCAGCAACAAACCATCAGCTTACTTGCTAAACTTCTGTCCTTGAACTCTCCTTCTGGATGGGAGCCTCTGTGGAAAGCTGGCTCCAATCAGCCATCTTGCCTCCACCCTCCAAGTCTCCATCTTTCTTAAGGCTGCATAATAGTCCATGGTGTACATATACCACAATTTATTAATCCATTCATGGGTTGATAGGCACTTGGGCTTCTTCCATGACTTAACAATTATAAATTGGGCTGCAATAAACATTCTGGTGCAAATATCTTTGTTATAAAGTTATTTTTTAGGGGATTGGTGGGATTACACCAGCAGTGAATCTCACAAGGGTATATGTGAAACTTGGTAAATGGTCTGTGAAGCTAGTGAATGATGCCCCGTGAATATATCAATGTACACAGCTATGATTTAATAAAAAAAAACAATTAAAAAAATAAAATAAAGTTATTTTTTGTCTTCTAGATATATACCTAGAAGTATATACGTATATATACTATACCTATATAGTATAGTATACTAGTATATAGTATAGTATACACTATATACTATACTATATAGGTATAGTATAACTATACCTATAGGTATAGAAGAGGAATTGAAGGGTCGAATGGCAGGTCTATTTTTTAGATCCCTAAGTGATCTCCCAACATTTTTCCAAAAGGAACGTATTAGTTTGCATTCCTACCAGCAGTGCAGAAGTGTTTCCTTTTCTCCACATCCATGCCAAAATCTCTGGTTTGGGGATTTTGTGATGTGGGCTAATCTTATTGGGCTTAGATGATATCTCAAAGTGGTCTTGATTTGCATTTTTCTTTTTTTTTTTTTTTTGTGGTTTTTGGCCGGGGCTGGGTTTGAACCCGCCACCTCCGGCATATGGGACCGGCGCCCTACTCACTGAGCCACAGGCGCCGGATTTGCATTTTTCTGATGATTAAGGATGATGAGCAATTTTTCATGTGTCTCTAGGCCTTGCACTTGTCTTCTTCAGAGAAGTTTCTCTTCAAGTCCCTTGTCCACCCTGATGGGATCGCTTGTTCTTTTCTTGCTAATACTTTTTAGTTTTCTATGGATTTGGGTTATTAAACCTTTGTTGGAGACATAACCTGCAAATATCTTCTCCCATTCTGAGAGCTGTTTGCTTGCTTTACTTACTGTGTTCTTGGCTGTGCAGAAGCTTTTTTAGTTTTATCAGAGCTAATTTTTGAGGAAGGTGAGAGGTGTGGGTCCTGTTTCCATCTCTTACATGTGTCTATACACTTCTCCCAGTACCATGTATTGAATAGAGATTCTTTTCCCCAGTGTATACTTTTGTTTGCTGTTCAAAGATCAGGTGGAAATATAAGGATGGTTTCACAGCTGGATCCCTTGTTCTGATCCATAGTTCTATATCTTTATATTTTTATGATAATACCATGATGTTTTGATTACTATAGCCTTGTAATATTGCCTGAGTTCTGATAAAGTGATGCTTCCATATTTGTTCTTATTACATAAGATTGCATTGGCTATTCATATATTTTCTGACTTCCATATGAAGTGTAGAACTATTATTTTAGTACTTCAAATTATGGCATTGGTATTTTTAATGGGAATTGCCTTGAGTCCATAAATCACTTTGGGTAGTATAGACATTTTAACAATGTTGATTCTGCCAATCCATGAACATAAAGTGCTTTTCTATCTCTTTAAATCCTCTGTGATGGATTGGTGCCTGTGGCTCAAGTGGCTAAGATGCCGGCCACATACACCTGAGCTGGTGGGTTCGAATCCAGCCCGGCCCACCAAACAACAATGATGGCTGCAACAAAAAAATAGCTGGGCATTGTGGCAGGTGCCTGTAGTCCCAGCTACTTGGGAGGTGGAGGCAGGAGAATCGCTTGAGCCCAGGAGTTTGAGGTTGCTGTGAGCTGGGATGCCATGGCACTCTACTGAGGGTGACAACTTGAGGCTCTGTCTCAAAATAAATAAGTAAGTAAATCCTCTGTGATTTCTTTTCTCGGTGTTTCATAGTTCTCCCTATAGAGAAACTTCACCTTTTTAAAAAAATATATTCTAAAGTATTTCATTTTATTTGATACTACTGTGTCTTTGATTTGATTCAATGGTTCACTCTCATTGGCATATATGAAAGCAACTGTTTTGTGTATATTGATTTTTTTACCTGAGATAGTGCTGTATTTATTTATTAATTCCAGAAGTCTCTTGGTTGAGTCTTTGGGAGGTTCTAGGTATAAGATCATATCATCAGCAAAGAGCAATAGTTTGACTTCTTTTTCTTTTCCATTTGGATACCCTTGATCTTCTGTCTGATTGGTCTGGCCAGAACTTTCAGCACTATGTTGAATAGTAGTGGCAATAGTGGGTATCCATGTCTGGTTCCAGTTCTAAGCAGGAATGCTTCCATATTGTTTGCCATTTAATATGATGTTAGCAGTGATATTGTCATAGACAGACTCTACTATTTTGAGTAATGTCCCATCTAAGCCAATTTTCTTAATGTTCTTATTTTTAAAGGGTGTTGAACTTTGGCAGATATCTTTTCTACATCTATTGCAATGATCATAGGGTCTTTGTTTTTACTTCCATGTGGTAAAATCATTTATATATTTGCATATTTGAACCAACCTTGCATCCCTGAGATGAGGCCTACTGAGTTGTGATGATTTTTATTTGTTTGTTTTGATCTGCAGATGAATTCTGTTTGCTAAAATTTTGTTGAGAGGGCCATGTGCAGTGGCTGATGCCTGTAATACCAGCACTCTGGGAGGCTGAGGTGGGTGAATTGCTTGAGCTCAGGCATTTGAAACTAGCCTGAGCAAGAGGGAGACCCCATCTCAAAAAATAGCTGAACATCATGGCAGATACCTATAGTTCCAACTACAGCTACTTGGGAGGCTGAAGCAAGAGGATTGCTTGAGCCCAAGACTTTGAGGTTTCTATGAGCTATGACACCACAGCACTCTACATAATGACAAAGTGAGACTCTGTCTCAAAAATAAATAAATAAATAAAATTTTATTGAGAACTTTGGCCTCTATATTCATTAGAGATAGTAGTGTATAATTTTCTATTTTTGTTATGTCTTTTTCTAGCTTTGGTACCAGGTGTTAGCCTTTGTTCATACAATGAGTTGAGGGGGATTCCTTTCTTCTCAATGTTGGAATAATTTCTGCAATATAGGTACTAGTTCTTCCTTGAAGATTTGGTAGAATTCTGATATGAAACCCTATGATCGGGACTTTTTTTGTTGGAATATTTTTTGTTGCTTCAATTTCAGTGCTTGATATTGGTCAGCTGAGAAGTTGTGTTTCTTTCTGGTTAAGTCTAAGAAAGTAGTATTATTCTAAGACTTTGTCCATTTTCTTCACATTTTCAAATTTATAGGCATAGAGATGTTTATAGTACTCAATGATGATGTTTTGTATTTTTGTAAAAATCTGTTGTTTTTCATCTTTTTCATTTTTGATTGAGATTATTAGACACCTTACTTTTTTGTGCCTGATTAATCTGGCCAAAACCTTGTCAGATAAAGAACCAACTTTTTGATTCATTGCACCAACTGTATAATGGTTCCTTTGTTCTTGTTTTCATTTAGTTCTGGTCTGATCTGGGTTATTTCTTCTGCTGTGTTTGGGATTGGTTTCATATTAATTTTCACGTTCCTTGAGATGTTCTATTAGATATTTTAATTTATTATCTTTCTGATTTTTGGATGTGGGTGTTTAAGTCAATGAGTTTCCCTCTCAATGAGTTTCCCACTGTTGCACGAATCAGTGCCGCAGAGGAAAAGTCTGCACTGAAATGTCTGTAAGAGGGGAGACTGCCGCTTGCCCAGGAAGACAGCCCCTAACTTTATTTCTTGCAGGCTTATATACTCTTAAAAACACTAAGTTCTGCACGTACACATTCTAATAATAAAACTAATTGGCAGCCAATGGTTTATATTATAAGAGTACAAAGAAACCATACAGAGCAACCACAAAAACTTATTCAGCTGTTTGTCTGAGAAAGCAGGTGCAACTGAGATGTACATTAACTTATCTTGTTTTCCACTTCTAAGGTCCCTTCCAGGACATTCCACAGACAGCCAGACTCTGCCTGCAGAGTCTGCCTCCCCATATGACTAGCTTGCTAATCAGTTCTGAGGGTCTTAAAGGAACATCCCTTCATATGGACTCTTAGAAAGCTTCTTCAAACATAAGTCAATGGCACTTGAAGTTACATTGAGGCTACACAAGACTGCTTTTGCAGTATCCCCAAGATTTTGATAGTTTTTGGCCCCATAGCCATTTAGTTCAAAGAATCTTCTGATTTTTCTATATATATATTCCTTGACCTAATGATCACTCAGCAAATATTGTTTCAGTTTCCAAGATGTTTTGTGGGGATGAGTGTTTCTGTTAGAATTGATTTATAATTTTATTCCACAATAGTGTGTGGACATACATACTACAATTTCTGGATGCAGCCCTGGAGATTTGGGTGTGTTGTCCCAGGTTTGGGGGAGTGTTGGGGAGAGGGCTGAATACCTAGGGGTGGCACAAGTTCTACAGTGAAAGCCTTGGGGCCTGGGCTGTGAAGGGGACTGAGACACAGTGACTAAACAGAACCTATAATCCAGAATTAGATCCATGTGCATGGGTGGGTGGGCCTCTGATCTGGAGCACTGAGTGGGAACCAGCTTGGAGGTGGCTGTTAAGGCCTAGAGGGCAGACTTTTAGCTGGCCACATATTGGGATGTACTGTACGATTTTAGGGATGCTGGGAAGCCATGTCAAGTGAGGCTGACCTGGGTACTTGTAGCTCCAGTGTCATGAAGGCATCTGCACTGTCCCACTGAATTGGAGCGGTGGCTTTTTGTCTCTCCGAATATTGGTAGCCCACTAGGCCCCACCCCCGTCAGTTCACATGCCCAGATTCTTTTGAGCTCCGTGGGGGAAGCTCTTAATTTTAAGTCACGGTCTATGGCTTGGAGGATCCATGAGACAATTTGCTCCCTCCCCATCCCACTGCAGGCTTGATGTAGTGCATCCAATATCACCGGAAGGCCTCAGCTGCTGCCTGTTCCTCTCTGTGCCCTAGTGAGATAGCTCTGGACAGAATCCAGGTTGGGTTCCAGTAGGAGGCTGGGGGATGGTACTGGCCACCTGGCAGCTCCAATCACACAGTGATGCCTGCACACAATCTTTACTTTTGTAACTGTATCTCCCTGTCACCTGTTTCTTTTTTTATCGTTTTTTCTTTGCTGCTTCTGGTGTCCCACGTTGTCTCTCTGTGATTTCACAATTCTGTTTCTGAGCAAAAAGTCAGAATGGTGTCTTCTGCCTGCACTTCTCCCTGCTTTTCCTTGGAGACGCTCTCAGGAGCCTGCTTCTTGCCTGTCATATTCCCCCTTCTCCTTTTGGTGTGTGGGGGGGTTTAAACATGAGTGTTATTCAAGAGTGGTAACAGTCATTGAAATAAAAAGTATTACATTAATAAGAAGATTAACTTATAATATTGGGGATATAATGAAAATATCAACACTAATGATCAGTTAGATTTGAAAAAGTCACAAACAGCAGTATAAGTCATCTTTCCTTATAACATTGACCCATGTTTACTTTTTGTAATCTGATGTTTTTGGACATAGGACCTTGTGTTAGCTAAAGTTTGGGTTCATATTCATTTTGTTAGTTTTGTAATGTGTGGACATAAACTTTTAGTTGACTTTTCACTCAATATTGCATTTCTTAACCATTCTGTAATAGTGTTTTGTCTAACCTCTGCCTACATTATGGTTTTTCTTTTCTTTTTTTTATTTTTTTGAAACAGAGTCTCACTCTGTAGCCCTGGGTAGTGTCATAGCATCATAGCTCACAGCAAAATCAAACTCCTGGGCTCAAGTGATCCTCTTCCTCAGCCTCTCAAGCAGCTGGGATTATAGGCACCCACTACCACACCCAGCTGCTTTTTCCATTTTTGCTGGAGACAGGGTCTCTCTTGCTCCTGCTGGTCTCGAACTTTTGAACTCAAGTGATCTACCCACTTCGGCCTCTCAGAGGGCTACAATTACAGGCATGAGCCACTGCACCCACCCTGGTTTTTCTTTTAAAATAATATATCAAACGCACCTAGGAGTAGAATATCATTTTGACTTTTGAATGACTCTTTGCTTTTAGCTGCTTTCTTTAAAGAATATTAATATTAGGTTACTTCTAAGTACTTTTTAATTGCTATTACCAGATACCATGGGTTAATCAGGTTATTTTCCTGTTTCATTTCTACTGTATTTTGATATTTTAATTTTTATTTGGTGTGGGCAGAGCAAAGAAAGATAGCTTTAATGAGATTAATGTTTCCTTTATTTAAGACAAGCCACAGATGGGTAATAAAGAGAAAAAGGAATAACATTAGATGCTTGCAAGACTGTTGAATTCAGAGCTTCCCCGCTTGGTAGGTGTGTGACTTGGGAACACTCCTTGCCACCAAGTATGTGTTCTGACATGAAAAGTAGGATAACAATAGGTCCTTTAGGGATCATTTTGTGTAAGTAAGATTATGTATGTAACATTTAATTTCTTATCACATGATCATCAGCATCATTAACTGAAACTGCTATGACTATTGTTATTACTATTTTTGCTATTATTGTTTTAAGCCTATGGATAGCGCTTACTTATCTGACCTATAGCTGACTTGGAATTTACAACATATATGATATTAGGGAAGAAACAGAGAATTCCTCACTTAAATCTTTGTGTACTTTAGATAAGTGACCTTAGCATATTTTTTTGCCAATCAAAGAACTTTAAATTAGCAACTGGTACTTTGTAATACCCCAGTGGGATGGGAGGCTTCCTTCTGGGGCTCCTTCCTTATAGCTGTGGTAGCAATTTGCAAAGATGAACACTTGAGTATACACGAAGCTTATGGTTGTTAGTACAGGACGTGGTTAATTCCACACAGAGAAAATGTTATGTTGGTAAAGTGTATCAAATTAATTGTTTAAATAAATTTTTTAAAGTTCATAATACTGAGGTTATCTCTTTGTTATTTTAGAAGTTCCCTCATAGTTGCAGTACGTTCTCAGTCAGAGGATATAGTCCAGTTTCTTCTTCAGCAAAGTATTGATGTCTTTTATCAAGATCTCTTTCAATTGACTGCAGAAGACTATGCCATTAATAGTGGTTATAAAGCGTAAGTGCTTACATTAAAAGATTAGTTAATCCTGGGTGGCGCCTGTGGCTCAAGGAGTAGGGAGCCGGTCCCATATGCTGGAGGTGGTGAGTTCAAACCCAGCCCAGGCCAAAAAAAAAGAAAAGATGTTTAAAAAAAAAAAAAAAAGATTAGTTAATAATATATTGAGGTTTAAAATAAATGTATGTATCTCATCTTTCTTACACATCAGGTGAGATTTCATAGTTTGCTTTATGGTATTTTGGAATGGTTGTGAATTAGTCGATTTCATCAGCCAGAAATCAAGATAAGGCTAGACTAGTTAGAAAGAGCAATGAGTACAGGATTCTTTGTCTCAGGACCTTTAATAGCTTTATCCTTAGAGCTGCCTATGCTGTTCATTTCAATCTGTGTATAACCTTTATGCAGGAGATAAAAGTAGTGTCACATCTCTGATTTTTCTAATTACTTTTTTGGTTCTGAAATGCCCACTTAAGCAGAAAAATCTACAATGTTCCCTGGGGGCTATCTTTTATAAGCTCCTCTTTGAATTTTTCAAGATGGTAAGGGGTTCCAAAGTGCAAGGCATAGATAGGGTCCTCTTTTACAAGTCAGAGGAGGAGGAAAAAGGACATTCTACTCATTCTGTGGTTTCCACTGGTAAGTGTTGCTGTGTTGTTGCTATTGAAAGTGGTCCTGCAATGTGGTAATGACTGACCTTTGCTACCAGGATGCCCTTGTGCTGAACCAGATCCGCCAGTGGTCATGGGCCCATTCTTAGATTTCAAAGTATTTGTTTGTTTGTTTGTTTTGAGTCCACATGCTTATTTGCTCAGTCATTGTTCCCAAGGTGTCACGAACCAGCACGGCAAAGGGGAGTGAACCAGAGTGGAATTGGTGGGGAATGAGGGAAATACAGCACAAGAGAAGACACGGAAACAAAGGATGGGACCGAGAGGAGTGACTGAGCTGATGTCTACAGCCAGCCCCAAAGCACAAAATCAGCTTTATTTTATAGTATCTGTACGGGGTTGTCCAGGGGGGAGAGCATACACAAAATGGGGAAACAGCATAAACAAAGACATAGTTTTGGTCTTAAGGTACAATAGGAAAATGTAAATGACTTTAACAAAGACAAACCATCTTGTTAATGGTTTCTGCTCAACTTCATTAGCACATGACAAGGAGAAAGAAGGAAGAGATCTCAAGGATCTCTACATAGTTAACTAAACAAAGAACGGACCACATGACTTCTGGCAGAGGGAGCATGAAGAAAGGAAAATAGCTGTTTCAGAATCAAGGAGAAGCAGTTGGGGGTTCATTCTCTACACCAAGGCACCATCCCCCTGCTCTGGCAGCTGGGCCTCCTAGGTTCGGCCACACACAGTGTGAGGAAAGTTGCTCTTCTCTACATTGAACACCTTATGAGGACCCTGCTTGGTAGCTTAGACTTTGCCTTGATGTTCATGATAAATTATCCTTTGAGGCCCCTGTTTTTCCTTTCTCAAGTGAATATTAGCTGGAATTGTTCACCATCAGAGAGGGTCAATTAATGTCGCAAGAAGAGATGAGAGTTTCCTTTCTTCTTTGCTAGCAGATCTGTAGCCTGAGGACTCTTTATAAACTGTGTATCACCTTTCTTTACGTGGTGGAAGGTCCTGTATTGTTCTTCCCCAGGGTAGTGGGAAGGAACTTGGGTTTGAGTCCTCAATTGAACTGTGTTGTTAATAATGGAAATCTCCCAAGTTACTTGCATTTCCACCTCAAGTTTTAAAATATTTCCACGTTATACCTCACCAGGAAGCCACTCCACAGAATTCTCTGAATGTAAAGTAGGTTAGTTGGATTTAACAGACCTAAGCCTCATCCATAACATATCAATATACACATGTCAATCAAATAGCTGTTGGTTGCAGGGCCAACACTTCTTTTAAGTTCAAGACACTTCCCATTATGTCAAGCCAGGGCTAGTTAATTTACTGAACTATACTGCCCTATATTCATGGCTACTTCACTTTTCTTTCTTTTTTAATAAGAAGTTTAATAAGTTTGAAGAGCTTACAGTTTTGCAGTGTACATTATAATTAAAATTGTGATGTTAGCTCTGATATTGTCTGGAATACTCTAAGAATTTCAGATATTTCCTAAGTGTTTCTCATGTCAATATTAAAACATTAATTTTATTTATTACTTTTTTTATACATAGCATTCACCAATTACTTTCTGAATATAAACAAAAAAAGAAAGATCCTTCTCAAAATATCAATCCAGGTAAGATTGTTGACAGTGAATTACTTGTGGTATTTGTACCATAGAGAAAAAGGTAAAAATAAGGAAGTTTTTTGTCACAGATGAACACGTAAAAGTCAATGTGCAAATTGTGTATTTTTTCTTAATTTCTTTTTTAGTAGTCTACAACTCAGAATTATTTATATATATAAAATATATATATGAAGTACATATATAAAGTTACTTGTAGGTGATTTGTAATCTCAAATATTAGTGTCTTAAAAAATGTTTACTTACATAATTATGGTCAGAGGAATCTCTTTGGAAACCAGGAAGGAGGTGAGGGGAGGAGAGGAAGGACAGAGACCTACCTAATAGGTACAGTGATCACTAGTTGGGCGATGGATACACTGATAATCCTGACTCAAGAGTTATAAAATCCTTCATGTAACAAAAACATTATACCCTCTTAATATTTGGGGGGGGGAAAGAATGCACAGGTTTTATTCACATTGTGTTAAATCCCTGTTCATAATCATGAAAGAAAGTTAAATGCTCAGTCATTGTTATCATTTGCTTTATTGCCTAGATATGCAATGAAATTTCACTTTGTGTTTAAATCTATGAGAAAATACCCATAATCTATTACTTCATATTTAATTATCTTCAATTTTTAAGGTGACTATAGTCTGCTATAATATAGTATATAGCATGTTCAGTGAATATATTTTTTAAATTAATAACTTTATATTTTAGAATAATTTTAAGTTCACAGCAAAATGTTGTTTTTTTTTTCTTTGAGACAGACTCACTATGTTGCCCTCAGTAGAGTGCTATGGTGTCATAGCTCACAGCAACCTAAAACTCTTGGGCTTATGAGATTCTCTTGCCTCAGCCTCCCAAGTAACTGGGACTACAGGCCCCCACCATAATGCCTGGCTATTTTTTGGTTGCAGTTGTCATTGTTGTTTAGCAAGCCCCAGCGAGGCTTGAACCCCCCATCCTCGGTGTATGTGGCTGGCTCCCTTACTCACTGAGCTACGGGTGCCAAGCCAGGTTCACATCAAAACTGAGAAGAAGGTACAGAGAATCCCCATAAATATACTCCCTGACCCTCCCCCCACATAGGCACAGCCTCCCCCATTATCAACATCCCCACCAGAGTGGGACAATTGCTATGGCTGATGAACTACATTGACACATCAGGGCAGTGCCTGTGGCTCAAGGAGGAGGGTGCCGGCCCCATATACCATTTACTTCTGTGGGAGGTAAAATGGCAGGGGAAATTGAACCTTTTTAGCACCATAGATAGTGCAGAGACAATAGCTGGAACTAAGTAAACACACCAGCATCTTCTCCTGAAGAGGATCAGTGAGAGGAAGTGCACTGATCTCTTGAGAGCTCTTCTCCACTGGCAGCCACAGTGTCTCTCAAAGATCCTTGCCCTTGGCCTGTTCCTTATGTTTGCCCTGAAAACAGAGAGCAGTGCCTAGCTTCCGGTGATGGGAAGTTTTGTACTAAACTGGACACTCTTAACTTAAGAGCTGTTTAAGCTGAGTTGTGTCACAGCAACGTAAGTACAGCTGCCCCCCTCATCTGAGGGGGAGACATTCCAATACCCCCAGTGAATCCCTGAACCTGCAGGTCTAACAAGCCCTGTGTGTACAAGGGTTTTTTATGTACAAATATCTATGATTGAGTTTGATTTATAAATGAGGCACATTGAGAGATTAACAACAACTTATAGTAAAAGAGAATGATTATAACACTATACTGTAAAAAATGTTATGTGAATATTGTCTCTCAAAACATCTCAGTGTGCTGTTCTCACACTACTTCTTATGATGTTGTGAGATGACACAGGCTTCTGGGTGAAAAGAAGTGACAGGAAGGATGTAGGCATTGTGGTGTTGCGTTAGGCTACTGTTGGCCTTCTCACTGCAGTTGATAGGAGATCATCTCCTTCAGCTGCTCTGTGTCACTGAGCCGTGATGATGTTGAGGGCTGGACATGATGGCAGACCATGTTGATGCCTAGGGGGAGTAGCACAGATGGTGTGGGTACACCTGCAAGGGCAGGGTTCACATGCTGGGTGACGTGAGGCTCAAGGTTTTATCACACCATTCAGAACATGCGGAATTTAAAAGTTAGGAATTGTTTATTTCTGAAGTTTTCTATTTAGTAGTTTTGGTCCTTGATTGACCCTAGGTAACCAAGATCCCAGAAAACAAAACCAAAGGTACTTGCTCTTTGGCTTCGCTTCCTGTCATGCAACTCCTAAACTCCTTAGACTCTCCAAAGCGATGTCTTTTTGTGTGGTAATCATTGGCTGATGGCTGGCAACCCCTTAGGTAGCTTCAGGATTGGGGATGGTCACCAGGAAAAACCAAGGCAAGATCCTCCAGAGAGGAAAGAGACTCCATAGGTTTGGTTGAACACCAGTGGTGAATGATTTAATCAGTCATGCCCAGTAATTAAGTTACCAAACCCAAAGGACAGGATTCAGAGAGCCTCCAGGTAGCTGAATATGAGGAGGTTCCTGGCGCTCTGCACCCCTTCCCTATACTGTGCCTTGTGCCTCTCCTCGTCTGTATCGTATGTAATATCCTTCATAATAAGCCAGTTAGCAGAAGTGTTTGCCAGAGTTCTGTGAGATCCTGTAGCAAGTTAACTGAACCCAAACAGTGGGTTGTGGGAAGCTGGTTGGTCAGAACCTCCAACCAGAAGTGTGGGAGGGACGTCTGGTGGATCTGATGCTGGCTCCAGGGAGGACAGCCAGCTGAGGTCTACTGCAGAACTGGCTGCCTGCTTATTGGAGGGAAAAACTCCCCCACATTTAGTCACATAAGCCTTTTGTGTTGATTGTTATCATGTGAGAGGAGAGAAAAAACACACGAAGCTATCTTTCACACCTACACCAGATGAGAAAGGATTACTGTATACTCTGTGCTAACTGCTCCATTCCTACAGAAAACATGCTCTTTAAGTTTGATTCTGTCCTAAAGTGACGCTGAATCTGCTCATGACATCATTTTCTGTCTGTCTAGTAGAGTTTGGTTAGGTTTGTGATTATAGTACACAAAAGTTCACTTATACATATCAAAATATGATGAATCCTGTTCTTCCTTGTATTGATAAATACAAAGGAAGGGAAGTAAAAGTTCTTGATGCATTAATTTTAATAATTATAATGCATTAATAATTAATTCTAGTATATGTACTATCCACGTATGGCCCCAAAAGGATACTTTGTAACAAAGCTTCAGAGACTTATTTTTTTGGCAAGGTTTAAAGCAGGAGTTCTCAACCTGTGGGTTGCAACCCCTTTTAGGGGCGGCACCTGTGGCTCAGCGAGTAGGGCGCCGGCCGGCCCCATATACCAAGGGTGGAGGGTTCAAACCCAGCCCCGGCCAAACTACAACAAAAAACTAGCCGGGCGTTGTGGCGGGCACCTGTAGTTCCAGCTGCTCGGGAGGCTGAGGCAAGAGAATCGCGTAAGCCCAAGAGCTGGAGGTTGCTGTGAGCCCTGTGACATCATGGCACTCTACTGAAGGCGGTAAAGTGAGACTCTGTCTCTACAAAAAAAAAAATAAAAAACAATGAAAATACATTGTGGCATTAGGAAGGTTGCGAACCACTGGTTTAAAGATGCACAAAACTGTGCATGATTTGTTTTTGTGAATGTGGAAGCTATGTTGTTTAAGTTCGTCTCAAACTTCCAGCTCCTCAAGTGATCTTCCCTCTTCATTCTCCTGAGTAGCTAGGATTAAGGCACATGCCACCATGCCCTCTTCTAATACCGAATATTTTTCTATTGGTTTTCGATTACTTCTAATAACCCTATATTTTTCTATTGTTGATTTAAAATGTTTTGCTTTTTTTCTTTAATAGTGGGTGAGACTACTGAACACTCTGTAACCAGGTAGGATTTTATAGGTTTAAAAAATTATATATTAATCAAGAGAATACAGAGCAAAGAAACTGGTGTTTGTTGAGTGCACTCCTCTGGGCTAGACTGTGTGTTGTGTGCTGAGCATCTGTCACCTCCTGGAGTCATGCTAACAGCTCTGTAATGTGTCTGTACTATTATAACTTACTTTTTTACTAACTGGGTGAGTGTGGTTCAGAGAGGTTGATTAATTGGCCCAAGATCCCACAGTTAATAAGTAGCTGACTTACGATTTGACCAGTAACCTGTGTGGCTCCCGAATCCCTGGTGTTGCCTGGCAGCCCAGGTCACTACACCCTACCCTGTCCTGGGAGTGAGAAACCAGGCCCGGGTCTGATCAGGTCAAACAATCACACTTCGTTCCATGTTAATTCTCAGACTTCTCTTCAGAAGTCTGGTTAATCCAAGTTTGTCTTCATGTGTCTGACAGTGGCAGTGGTGATCAGTACCTTGCTTTTATCCTCAAAAGTTTTAGAGCAGATCTCACTTAGCTGTGCCCACAGCACTATAGGTTTTACATAAGCAAGACCAGGCAGGTTCTAGAGAGGAATTATTATTACTGCAAACAAAGGATATCTGTGTATAAATCATGTTATGCTAATTAATATTCAGCATCCATTGAGAGGCTGTTTCTTTTTTTTATTTATTTTATTAAATCATAACTTTGTACATTGATGTATTTATGGGGTTCAGGATACTAATTCAATATACAGTGTGAAATGCTTACATTGAACTAAGTAACACTTCCATCACAATTATACTCATTTCTTAATAGTTTTGAAATGTACCATTGCATCATGCACATTAGATGAGGTCCCCCGGAATACTCTGACTCCTCCTATATCCCCCCTCTCTCTCCTCTTTCCTTCTACTTTCTGGACTATAGTTATGTTTTGCCATTCATATGAGTGTGTAGGTAGTTATAAATTGATTTCATAGTAGTATTGAGTACATTGGATACTTTTTTTTCCATTCTTGAGATAGTTTACTAAGAAGAATGTGTTCCAGCTCTATCCAGGTAAACATAAAAGATGTGAAGTCTCCTTTTTTATGGCTGCATAGTATTCCATGGTGTACATATGCCACAATTTGTTAATCCATTTGTAGGTCGATGGGCACTTGGGCTGTTTCCATGTCTTGGCTATTATGAATTGGGCTGCAATAAACATTCTGGTGCAAATGTCTTTGTTGTAAAATCATTTTTGATCATCTGGGTATTTACCTACTAGAGGAATTGCAGGATTGAACGGTAGGTCTACCTTTAGTTCCTTAATGAGAGGCTGTTTCTAGTTGATTTCACTACTTACTGACTTCCAGTTCGGTTTTCTCTTTAGACTTTTTTACTTTTCCCACATCCATGAAGCCTTTTCTTTTTCATGAGGTCTTTTTTCTTCCTCCATGAGTTCTCTATAATTGTTCTCTCTTTTTCAACTTTCTTCTCTGCTTTATGGGATGTTTCCTTCATTCTATTATTTTTCCCATTTCTGCTCACTGAGTGGGCCCCATTTCTCTATAGACACAATCAAAAGCTCATAGAATTTCAGTGTTTTAAGAAATCTTGGAGACTAATGAAAGTCCCCTCTAGTGCTTCATCTGTGTTTGACATACTAGTCAAGTGCTTGTTCAATGGAGAATCTGAAACTCAAAGAGATTATAATGACTTATTTGGATATAGTAATTATTGGCAGAAATAAAATCTGAACTCAGGTTCCTTAATACATAGCCCAGTGCTCTTCTTCCATCATCCTGGCTATGAGTGTTTTAGGAAAGGGGAGTGGTCTAGTGAAGCCAATGGAATAAGAGAAGAACGGAATCAGCTGGAGACCCCTGTGGAAGTGGACACCCATGGGATTAGCAAGGGAGTGACGGGCTGGAAAAGAAGCAGCAGTGGGTTGTTCAGGAATGAGGGTTTTAGGAAAGAGATCATATTTTGGTTTATGACAAGTTTGGTAAAGATAAATCACAGGAATGAAGGACACAGTATGCTGGGAGCTTATATATCAAATAAGAGGTTCAAGGGAGCCCTGAATAGGTTGCTGCTTTTTTGTTTGGTTAATTGTAGAGACAGACAAACTGGTTGCTATTGAAAGATGGTAAAAGAAATGTGAGCCACTGGGAAGAGTCTCTACAGCAGATAGAATTGTGATGCCAGCTACTTGTATCCCAGCTTACAGAGGGGTGGCTTAGAGCCCCTTGGCTTCTAGGGGACTGGACGCTGCTGAACAACATGGATCCATGGCCTGAGCAGGTGTCCCCTCACCTCTACTCTTTTCCAATTGACTGATGTCCTTGGCATGTACATGGAGTGTAGTTCAGGGTTAGGACTGGCTGCTGAGTCAGTCACGGAGCTTCAGGCGGGATGCTGGTGACACATCTGTGCTGGGGGTGGATGGCCGAGACCCCACGTAGTTTGTTTCCTGGAGCAGCAGAGCAGATAACTCCTACTCTGAGTCAGTTGGGCCCACACCTCAGGGGCTGTGCTTCCCAGGCTGAAGATTTAAATGTTGGACATTGTCCTGGAGACCTACATATGAGGTACCTGGAAGTGGGAGCCCCTAGGGAAGAAGATGATTACATAGTGTAGGGAAGTAGAGGTGCAGCTGCTGAGACTCTGGCCTCCATCAGTCTGTGTTCTTCTGACTCTGAGTGCCTGTGAAGACTTTTAGGGGCTTTCTGGTTCATAGTGACCTGAATAAGGCAGGACTTACCTAGGGAAAATAATTGGATTTTTAATTTTTTTTATTGTTGTGGTGGATTTTTAAATTTTTAATGTTTTGATCTTTCTGGGAGGAGTATCCCTAACAACAACGTATACATTTGCTCTTTGAGTTTTGTACATGTAGCTTTCAGACTTCTCAAATATTTCACAGGATTCCTTGCACTATTTTAGGCCAAGGGGAAGCAGTGGGGCTTTCTTAAGTGGTTTCCATGCTGAAGAACCATCACTGCCATTTTCAAGTGGCACAGATTAGTCTTTGAACCAGAGATAGATAATAAAGGAGGAACACTGTATCTTTCTACCTTATTTGAGCTCATCAGATTTGTTTCCTGTTCAGATAACAAAAATTCTGTCAGTCGTTATTGGGTTTTCAGTTTAGCCTTTAAGACAGGATTTGTGCAGACAGAGTATTCTCAGGTACTGCCAATATATTGCCTGTCATTTTGGGTTGTGGAACTCAGGGTGTCTCATTGAATATTTCATAGATTGGGAGAGATAGAGGCAGAAATAGATAACTGAAATATTTTTTATGAAACAAAAAGCCACCTTTAACTGTATTCAGAGACAGATTCAATGTGTATAGGTGGCCTTTCCCCTGTGTGTTTGGTTTTTGTGTTTTGTTTTGTTTTTGAGGGAGCATCCATATAAGAACTGGAAGATTTTTGTTTTTAAAGAAATGATCTCATTCACTTTTGTGGTCTGTTTCTGCTCTAAAGCATTTCTGGCACTCTGGATGTTGATGACGACTTACGGCATACTCCAGAGCATGAAGACTTTGACTCTGACACCAAGGTAGACTTGTCTCTTATAATACTAATTTTCTCACTCTGAATCGAGTTTTGTGTAGTATTTTCTGTTAAAATTTAAGTGGTCTAACTCTTATTTTATGTTTGCCATGAAATGTTGATTACAGAAAACCATCTAGTAGAAATATGACTAGTTGAATTTTTTTCTATTTGTTCACATAACAAATGATTGATACTTTGAGAAGGTTGAGATGGAACAAATGAATGGGCTGAAAATTTCATAGTGACAGAGCATTTTTTTTTTTTTTTTTGTAGAGACAGAGTCTCACTTTATGGCCCTGGGTAGAGTGCCGTGGCCTCACACAGGACACAGCAACCTCCAACTCCTGGGCTTCAGCCATTCTCTTGCCTCAGCCTCCCAAGTAGCTGGGACTAAAGGCGCCCGCCACAACGCCCGGCTATTTTTTGGTTTCAGTTTGGCCGGGGCCGGGCTTGAACCTGTCATCCTCGGTATATGGGGCCGGCGCCCTACCGACTGAGCCACAGGCGCCGCCCGACAGAGCATTTTTTAATTCCACCAATTTAGTTGATCTTTCAAATATTTACCTTCTTCACAGCATATGCTTTTCCAGAGTAAGGTCACCTGCTTCTATTCCACATGTAATTATCCAGATATGTCTTCTTAGTACTCTGTGCACCTCAAATTTGATAAGTGCCAAACGAAAGACACTGCCCTTGTCCCTTCCCTGCCTCTTTCCTGTCGTCTGGGTTCCCCATCTGAGTAACACCCCCCAGAGAGCACTGACGCGCTGAAGCGTGAAGAACCCTACACTCCAGCCCTCCCTCAAGTCACCACTCCAGTCACTCGCCGAGTTCTGTGTTTTTCCACCTGCCTTCAATTTTCATGTCTTGTTACTGTAATTTACTCTCTGACTTACGATCTTGAAGTCTTCTGTTCCAGTTTTGCCCCTTCTGTGTTTGTCTGTGTTTAATTTGCTGCCAGGGTGACATTTCTGTAATATGTTAGTGATGGTCTAACGCATCTGCTTGTTGAGTACACCCCATTACATGAAGGAGAAAGCTCACATTCTAGCTTGACACACGCAGTTTGTCATTTGGCCTGGTTCTCCCAGTTTCTCTCTTTGTCTCCTGTCCTTTCACTGTCCTGGTGTGACCACATTACTTTGTGGGGTGCTGTTTTGTGCCTCAGCCTTCTGCTCACTCCCGTCTAGACACCCTCCAGCTCTCATGCTGCACATGGTGTCTGTCACGCTTTGGCCCCATCTTTCCTGAGCTGCCCCAGCAGAGCTGACTGTGCTCTCCTTGTGCCTTTGCTCTGCTCACTCACCATGACTGTAGGACCAGGGACTCAGACCCTCCTTACCTGTCCTGTGTGTCTCTCTGCCCACAGAGCACAGCTGCCTTCTATTTCTTTTTTCAGATTCTCCCAGGATAGTGCCAGGGTTGCATAAACACAGTGAATGTTTGTTGTCTCAAAGACCGAATCGGTGTTTGACTGAATAAATACATTTTCTGAAGTTTTATTTATTTATTTTTTTCGAATAGGAGGGAACGAGAAAACAAGCCAAGGGAAAAAAACAAACTAGTATTGGTATTGTTGAATGTGCCTCACACAAGCAAACAAGTAATGACAATTTTATTTTTGTGTATAAAAATAGTAGAGATGGTAAGTTAGAAAATATCTCTGAAAAATGTTTAATGCTAAAATGCTATTGTAAAAAATTAGCAGGTTTAGACACAAATGTATCCATTTCTTTTAAATCTTCTTTTTTCTATCTTTCTTTATGCTACCAACATCTTCCTGAAAATATTTAAACCCTCTGAGATTGGTTTAAGCTATTATTATTATTGCACTGAAATATTTATAAATGGAAATAGAGTTGTATATGTATTTAAATTTCATAGTAAAAAATGTTCTTACTGATATATCTGTAAATAACATTTTATAGATGTGGTGTCTGTGTTCGAATCAGAACAAGTGACAGCTAGAGAACCAAGTTTGCATTTGCAGGTACCATCTCTTGTTATTTTAAAACCTAAATGTTGAAACTTACTAAATGTAGAATATAAATGTCTTAACACAATAACTGAGAAAATGCCAGAAATGGTATGTTAATCAGTGTGATGAAAATATTTGACACAGTAACTGAGACAACGCCGGAAAGGCTATGTTAACCACTGTGATGAAAATGTGTCAAATGGTTTATGAAGCGAGGGTATGATGCCCCACGATCATATCAATGTATACAGTTATGATTTAATTTAAAAAAAAAAGAAAATATTTAAAATTGTATATAAAATCAACGCCTGGTACCCCATGATTGCATTAATGTACACAGCTATGATTTAATAATAAAAAAAGAAATAAATAAAAAAACATAAACGGTGGCGCCCGTGGCTCAAGGTGTAGGGCGCCGGTCCCATATGCTGGAGGTGGTGGGTTCAAACCCAGCCCTGGCCAAAAACCAAAAAAAAAAAAAAAAAAAAAAAAAAACATAAACATTGAGGGGTGTTAAAACATAAAAGTAGCTGTTTTGACTTTATCATCTCTTGATTATGCCCATAGGAATTATTTTCTTGCATTTTTCAGAACATAATTAATTTAAAGTAATTATGTGTGAAGTATGTTACAGCTGCATAGTACAATTCTGCCAATTTTCAAGTTTCATTTAAGAAGCCACAATAGTATAGTACAAAATAATAAGGCTTCATAACTTCCTTTAACTCGTAAGAAATCAGTTTGAGTTCTGAAGTTAAGTTTATTTAAAAACTAAAGAATTCTTTTAGGTCAATCTAGAGCCAAATGTATGATTCTGTGGTATAAATATATTTGGAATGGATGTGTAAAAGTCCTAATGAGATTTGGAGAGAAGCATTTTGGACTATACTTTTTTAATACCTTGGAATTTGAAAGGATAATGCCTGAGACTGGAAGCTATTACCATAGATGAACTGTCAGTATAGACCTGCAAGGAACGTTTCAGGACGAGAAATCACGGGGAATAGTGACTCTGGGACCATAACAGCAATGGTTTAGTGCAGTGGTATTTCAGTCCGCAGCAATCACGGTCGGACACATCCAGCGCCTCGGTGCAGCCTGGGTGCAGCCTCAGTGCAGCCTCAGTGCAGCGGTAACACAGCAAGGAAGGACCAGGACGTATCTGCACTGAAAACCGTGGAAAGAAGCACCAGGTACCTGACCCCTTAGCAACCCCTGCAGCACAGAGGCCCCAGCAGCGGGTGGAGGCAAAAGACGTGTTAGTGGCCTGGCTCTGTCACTCAGGCTCTATGACCTGAAATCAATCCTTGTTAGTGAGTACTGTGGGCTAAGTGCGTGATAGTGAATATACAAGTGGAAGGGCTACGCCATAGCGGCAGGAACAGAAAAGGAAAAGAAGGCTCGGTGGGAAGACAGTACAGAGGACGTTTGAGTTAGGATGGTTGTGGGGCTGGGAGATGTTTCTGAGGGTGACATCAAGCTGCCACCTGAAGGATGAGAAGCAGCAGCACGTGAGCGTCCAGGAGAAGGACCTTCAGGAGAGAGAGCAACAGATGGAGTCTGTTCTTCATGAGATGAACATCCTGGAAAGACCAGAAAACAGGAAGTGGGTAACCATCTTCAGCATCATTTACATTTTTATTGTTACAATGTATAGAAAATGTATTTAAAAGGGCCTGGCCTGGTTAAATGCTTCAAAAATAAATGTTCTGATTCTTCCCTTCTCATGAAGGCTTGCTATACTTGATTGAACTGTTTGTTTTTGTTGTTGTTGTTGTTTGTTTGTTTTTTGAGACAGAGCCTCAAGCTGTCACCCTGGGTAGAGTGCGGTGGCATCACAGCTCACAGCAACCTCCAACTCCTGGGCTCAAGTGATTCTTCTGCCTCCACCTCCTGAGTAGCTGGGACTATAGGCGACTGCCACAAAGCCCAGCTATTTTTTTGTCACAGCCGGCATTGTTGTTTGGCAGGCCCAGGCTGGATTCGAACCTGCCAGCTCAGGTTTATGTGGCTGGCGCCTTACCCACTTGAGCCACAGGCGCCGAGCCTGAACTGATTTATTAATGATGAAGGAGTTGAATACTATGTCTAATATTTGCTTGCTATTATTTAAACATAGCCAAAGGAAAGTTTTTTTTACTACTATGCCATTTTATTTCACCACTTTCCTATCAGTGGAAATTTTATCAAAAATATTTAATATCTTCAAGCCCTTGTTTACCTAAATAAAGCAGCTGTGGCAGTGTTCAGTCTACAGTCAGCGTGATGTACCCCCAAGGTTTCTTATTGTGCTAGGTATAGCATTTTAACACTAAAGATTTCTGTAATTATTTCAGTGATCATTAATAGAACAATTAAATTAATTAATAATTAAACTTTAGATGTTTAATACTTTAGGATTTGCACCACCTATATTGTATATTTTTTAAATGTTCTGTTGTTTTTAGTGGGAAATACAAGACAGAGGTATTTTAAAGTTACTTTTTGTTGAACTATGCCTATAAGGTCATGTTATGTCTGTGAGTGTAATTCTTTGGCCTTCCCTGCTCAGTTTAAAAAATCAGTAGCTACATGCAGATAAAAGATAAACTTGGTATCATGCAAATATATGAAATCATCTTTTGAAATATTTTTATTTTCAATGCATGCTTCTCTTATATATGATACAATTATAATTGTTTTAAATAGGAAATGCAGACATTTTTAAAGAAGGTGATTAGGAAATATTGATGTAACATTATTTTTAACTGAAACTCATCATTGATATGAATATTAACAGAGTTCCTCTGAGGATTTTGATGACCCAGCTAGAGCTGCAGATCCAGAAGGAGAAAGTGCCGTCAATGAAAAAGGAGAAGGTGAGAACTTGATTTTATTTAAAAAGTCATTTTCCCAATATTTATTTTAAAACATGATTACCAATAAATCCTAGTAGCCAAGGAACGTCACTTACAAAATGTATAATAAAAAAGAGAACTGAAGGGGCGGTGCCTGTGGCTCAAGGAGTAGGGCGCCAGCCCCATATACCAGAGGTGGCAGGTTCAAACTCGGCCCCAGCCAAAAATCTGCAAAAAAAAAAAGAAAAAACAGAAGTGAAATAGTGATAAGTTGTACAACTTATTAGATACGAGCAACAGATTAAATGGAGATTAAATCAAAGGTGCTGACCTTTTAATTCCATTTCAAGGTATTCTGTGACCTGAGGAAAGTTAGGAAATTAGGAAAAGGAAAGGAGTAAAGAGAAGCTGCAGAATGAGCGGGGCAGAGAGTACCGGGAGGACGACGTGAAGGGACAGGAAGCAGGTGTCTGTGATGCAGGGTGGTCCAGTGAGATAAGTCCTTAATAAAAGGAAGATCAGGGTGTCAGCACGGTGGGAAGAACATGAAGTGAGCTTTCAGTGCAGAAACATGTCGGAGAAGTAGAGCAGAATTTCTCTTCTCTTCCTGTCCTCCTCACTGCTGGGGCGGCACTGAGGATTGAGGTCCCTAATCCTGCAGAGCTATCTACCATGGAGGAATGTGCACATACAGGGTGAGACATACACAGATAAAATTCAGTATCATCTAAAATGATGTCACTTCAAAGGACAGTCGCATAAAGGCCTGAATAAGGGAAACAGAGTGAAGAGAGTAGGGTTAGTTATAAAGAGATGAGGCAAACTATAGCCTGATAAAAAGTCCAAAAGAAACTTTGTGATTGGCAATGCAGTTTCAAATTAAAATATGTGAAAGGGAGGATCTTGAGACTATATGTCAGAAGGGGAAGTTTAGGTAAGGGAATGTGGAAGCACCCTCGGTATAAAGCAGAGCTTCTCGGATGTTAAGAAATCTGCAGGGAAGCTTGTTAAAAGTGCACATTGTAACTCAACACATCTAGGGAGCTGCACTGCTATGAAACAATCAGGGGATGCCCGTGCTGCCGGTCCCTGGAACACACACTGAGGAGCAAGGGGACAAACTGCCCTGCAGGGAAAGCTGGAAGACGGGCCTTGGGGTTAGTTCAAAGATCCCACATGTTTCTAGCTAGAGAGGGACAAGCAAAGAGAAAAAGAAATCAAAATTACTGGTATATTATTGCTAAATAAAGAGGAAACAATTCTTAGAAATTATTTATCAAAAGAATGCTGAAGTAACAACCATGATCTCAACATGGATTTTGCAAAAGAAGACATACTGTGAGTGGAGTAGACCAGAAAAGAAAAGAAATCGGTGAGGTAATTCTACAGGTAATGATAGGAAACTGGAGAGAAGTTACTGTGATCATGTCAAATACACTTCAGTATTTTTGCACCCATGTGGAAAATTAGATTATTGCCTGCCTAGACATTACCGGGAGAAAAAAGAGCTAAAATTGGGGCAAACCACCCCGATTTTTTCTCTCCATTACTTACAGGTATCACAGGGTTTTCTGTTTTGATAAATATTTAAATACTGACAGCTTAGCAAACATTATTTCTTAGGTGAATATTATATACGTTCTTGAATGAGTGGATGAAGAAACTTTAATATGGCTAAACTATAGGATACAAAATTGTAGGAATTCCAGTAGCTCAAGTAGGTATGGAAAAAAACATGAATATTTTTATTAACTTAATACTCTACAAGTATGTGTGCAAACAGATGGATTCAGACCACTTTCTTTCATAATAAATTGATTACACATCCACCAAAACTGTCTTCACAAATGTGTACACCCCAAATTAGAGGACTAACTGAAAAAAAAATGACAAATATGGTAGTATAACAGTAAGACTGTGATGTGCTGTAGCATTCTGCCATTGGCTTTAACATTGATCCTCTCCGTCATGATTTGCTTCTCAGAATGAGGAACACTGTACTCCTCATCAGTCAGCATCTGCAGATTGGAGGAGGTGCACATTTCTCTTTTATTCACTATAATCATTTGTAACACAACCTCAATTTGGAAATCATAACTGCATATTTTAGAACACAGAAATTCCTATTTTTCTAAATGTTGCTATCCTATTTTCAAAATAACAAAATCATTTTAAAAGCCAAACTTCAGGATTTACCTTGAGACTCACACCCCCATCAATACAGGTTTGAGTTTGTCCTATTGATGTTTATATAATCATTAACATCAATTCGTGTCTCTCTTGCTTTTTTAGGGTCTCCTGGAAAACATCCTCCCTTGAAGGTAATAATGTTTCTCTTTTTGTCTTGAATTATTCACTGCATATTGTATGAAATACACATGATTTGTGAAATATTTTGTTTCCAAGACCACCCAGCCAACCATTGAAATAAAAGGATCCATTCCAGAGAAGGCAGTAAGAATATACAGTCATCCACATCAGGTAATTTTTTTTTTTTTTTTTTTTTTTTTTTTACAGATAGAATCCTCCTCTTTTACCCAAGCTGAAGTGCAGTTGTGTGACCGTAGCTCAATGCAACTATGAAGTCCTGTCCCCAAATGATTATCCTCTCTCTGCCTGCTGAGTAATTGAGAGACAATACAGGCTCTTGCCACCAAACCAAGCTACTTTATATTTATTTTCTTCTGTAGCGACCTGGTCTCACTGTGTTTGTAAGGATGGTAACAAACTCCTGAACTCGAGGGGATTGTTCCCTACTGACTCCCATGGTGCTGGGAGGCCTGAGTCAGGGTGCTGGGCCCCAATCAGATAAATTTTTCTTTTTTTTTTTTTTTTTTCTTTTGTAGAGACAGAGTCCCACTTTATGGCCCTCGGTAGAGTGCCGTGGCCTCACACAGCTCACAGCAACCTCCAACTCCTGGGCTTAAGCGATTCTCTTGCCTCAGCCTCCCGAGTAGCTGGGACCACAGGCGGCCGCCACAACGCCCGGCTATTTTTTGGTTGCAGTTTGGCCGGGGCCGGGTTTGAACCCGCCACCCTCGGTATATGGGGCCGGTGCCCTACCGACTGAGCCACAGGCGCCGCCCCATAGATAAATTTTTCAATACAAAATTTAGTCTGGAAATAATTATACTCAAATAGTTGAAGTGATCTTTTCATTCCTGAAGAGGTTTGGGGTCACCAGATGAGGGAGTCTTGGCATGAAGAGTGAAGAGGCTTGACACAAACTCTGTGTCTGGGGACAGAGGAACTCTGGGAGGAACCCTCCTGAGCTAACCTTGGGTCTATATTTATTATCACAAAGCAGGAAAAAGTAGTTAAAAGTTATTTATCAGACATCAGCACTAAAAGCGGGGAACATGGAAAGTGTCAGACAGAATTTCTTCAATTTGTTTTTGCAAAACCTCAGACCATAAGCAAGAGCTCTGCCTCTAGTGTCAAGAGACCTTTGGAATCCAGACAATCTTTACCATAACCGCTAGGCCTGGCATTGCCACACCTCACATATACATTCTCTTTTGGAAGCCTGTTTTCTTATCTCCTGCATGTTCACGACTCACATGCCATTCTTGGGACTCTCCAGATCTCTCAAGCAGAAAGTGAGTCTTACGCTAAAGATCAGGGCTCAGTTTTCCCTATATATCCCCCTATTTTCTTACTTTAACATCATTAAGTGAACATAAGCAAATATTTTGCCTGTTTCTTCTGTCTTAGGGTCAGATGACATATCTATCATCCAAACGTGATGATGAGGAAGATCAGATCAAAAATACACATTCGTAAATTTAATCCTGAAAACCAATGAGAAGGAGAAAACCATTGACAATCTTTTTCTAAAGTGTCAAAAACAGAGTATTGGCTGGCCTTTTGGATGCTTGCTCATGTAGCTGGCTGGATAAGTCAGCTGTATCTTGAGCCATAGGTCATCCAAGGCACTATGTAAATAATTCTTAACTTGTTACCACGGATAAAGGGAACTGTTATAAGGCACTGCTGTAACATAAATGTTGGTGCTATTAAAGTCACACTGAAGAGCAGTTCTTCTTTGTAAAGCTTGTTGTTTTCTACCAAGCCATTCACAGCAGCCTTGAGGGCATCAAGTCTTTGCATAACTTGATTGTCAATCTTAGCTTGTTTTATGAGCTCTTATGTGTTGTCAACCATCATATTATCAACAAAATGAGCAGTTTGAACAGACTCAGCTAAGGCAGCTACAGCCACTGATGCAAAAGCAGGTAAAACAATAACAAAACTGCAAAAGCAATAAGGCTCACAAGGAACCTTTTTGGTCTTAATTCTTCTAATACACCAGTTAAAATATGTAAAGTGGAATCTGCTTGTCAGAGTCATTTATAAGATAAACTGGAACCCAGGCATCACTTTTCATATTACAATGGTGATGTTCAAACTAGCAACATTGTGATGGGAAAAGCAAGTACTAAACCAAGCAGTAGAGAATGAGAGGGCAGAAGAATAAATTGTGTTATGAAATGAAAAAGAAGGAGCTAATGAGAATACATATGGGCAAAAAAAAAAATTTAAAAAAAAAACAATACATATGGGCTAGTATTATATACGAAGATTTCATCAGACAGAGAGGTTGTTAAATTTACTGTAAACATGCCTATAGCCCTGGTACGGATAACACCATATTTTTAAATTTGGGGTAAAAAGGGGGAGGGTAACTCACCAGAGTTTAGAATAACAGAGGAACATTGATCATTCTGAAGGTTTTGAAGCACAGGACCTCAAAGGGACATGTCATTCCAGACAGGTTTGTTTTGCAAACTTCAGTGGTTTACCTCTTGCAGTTAAATGGCCATGGGTCACCAGTTAAGAAGGCAAACTTGTTAGCCTTACAGGGTTACAGCCTAACAAGATTAGCCCTGTAAGGTTGTTGCGTTGTACAGGGCAAGGGTCCCAACAAGTGTTGTCAGGAGGAGAGGATGAGTAAAGTTGAGGCACAACCATAGCATAGGGTTGAAATGAGTGGAAGGAAAAACCCGGAGAAGTTTTATCAATAAAGAAAGAGACCCTGGGGTAATAAAGCCAGTCAGTCTGGTTTAGCAAGGATCACCCTCAGAGGATAAAAAGACCTCTAGTCCAAGATTCATAATCTCCCCCAAATACAGGCTGGACTAAAGGTGGTTCTATTAAGTGAGCCCAATAAATGTGTTCTGTTTTAGTGGTAGGGAAAAACACAATAAAAAGGAAAAGGACATTTTGACCGCGTTCTGAGTTACCACCGTGAGGTAAGGAGTAGGAGGAGCTGAGCTGTCTCATAAGAGAGTTGGCATCTTGAAATAATTTCTTAAGTGACCCCCGTGTCACCGGAGTGCCCCTTGTCTTCGGGGCAGGGGAACTTGTAGATTCTGCTGAAGACTCATCCATTGAAAGAGATCCTGGATTGGCTGTGGGTTGAAGTGCTCCTTCCAGCCTGTGTTTCGTCCTTTTCCTTGGGAACTACGCAGGTCCTGCTGGTGCACAAACACATACATACTCTCCGCCATGTTAAGACCAAATATAGTCCTTCCTATTGAGTCAAGTCTAAGGATCCAGGAACACGCACTGATCCTTCAGCCATGTTGGATTGAGGCATTTTGAAAGTGCTGTTGAAATGCAGAAAAATTATCAATTCCAATTGAAAAGATTGATAGTTATAAGGACTTTGTTAATAACATCTTTGGGGTGAGCAATACGGGGTCATATCTCCTTTTTGGTTTTTTTGTTTGTTTGTTTTTTTAAGGTGTGATTAGCACATTTGACAATGGCTTGTTTTCTTGGGTTGTGGGGTATTTTTGAAATGTGTTGAATTTGTTAATGAGAAGGAAGTTTTAAAAAGTGTTACTTGTATAACACAAGCCACTGTCTGTTTTAGGTAATTTGAATTGATATGTTAATGTTTTGGCATCTTGATGATGAAAAACATGGGAGACTGAAGTCTATTGTATTGGCACAGTAAATATTTCTTTTTGAGAAACTAGTGGCCATTATCTAAGGCCAGAGTGCCTAGTAGTTTAGTATTTAAGAGAACCTGTCAATATTTTCATTATCTTTTTTGGTTTGTTTGTTTTTTGCTTTTTTTGAGACAGAGTCTCAAGCTGTTGCCCTGGGTAGAATACCATGGTATCGTAGCTCACAGCAACCTCCAACTCTTGGGCTCAAGCAATCCTCTTGCCTCAGTTTTTCTATTTTTAGTACAGACAGGGTCTCGCTTTTGCTCAGACTGGTCTCAAATTCATGAGCTCAAGCAATCCACCCACCTCAGTCTCCCAGAGTACTAGAATTATAGGTATAAGCCACCGCACCCCCCCATTGTATAATTTTTTGGTTTCTTTGGTATTCTATGACTAAAATCTATCCATATGCACAAAAAAAATCTAGCTTAATAAATCAGTTAATTAGAGAGTGAGTCTGGCTGTGTTTGCCAGGTTGAGGTGCAGTGGCTTAAACAAGAAATCCTTGCAACCTTGAAATTCTAGGCTATAGTGGTCCTTCTGTGAAGCTGAGCCACTTGAGGACCTGTGACTGTCGTTGGACACGTCCATGCCACACTAATTTTTTTATTTTTTGTATAGGTGGGATGTTGCTATGTTGCCAAGGCTTGTCTCCATCTGGTTGTAAATGCCATGCCTGCCTTGGCCCCCCACATATGCCAGGAAGAGATGTGTGAGCCTTCATGATTCTTCATCATTTGTGATAAAGAATTCAATATTCAGAGCTTAGTATACATTACTTTTATATATGTTTTACATATGTCCTTATATAAGTAGATGAAGACATTTCAACATGGCTAAACGAGAAGATACAAAATGTAGGCATACCAGTACCCCACTTTGGTATTATTAACTAACAATGTAGTCATGTATGTCATAACTGCTCAAGTCAGGCCACTTTCTTTCAGTATGAATTGATTATACATTCACCTGAGCTGTCTTCACAAGTGTGTACATCCTAAATTACAGTTCTAACTGAAGAAAATGACAAACATTACTAACATAATAATAAAATGGTTCTGATGTGTTGCATAAGATATGCTGTGTCTTTCTGCCTTTGGTTTTGCCATTTAACCCTCAGGGTCATGTGTCCTGTCAGAATAGAGATGACTGTTCTCTTCATCAATCAGAGTGTTCAGATCATCAGAGGTGTACACTTCTATTTTGTCTATTATAGTTATTTGGATTATGATCTCAATTTTCAAATCTTAGCTGTATTCTTATTTTTCTTCAGCATATTTCTGTCATGTTGCTGTCCTAATATAAAAGTCTAATCATTTGAATGCCCCACATGAAGTTTCATGTTGAGACTTACTCTCCATGAATATAAGGTTGGTTTTGCCATATTTACATTTACATAATTTTCAGTATTCATTGCCCTTTTTGCTTTCTAGTGTCTTCTTGGGAACCGTTCTTTAAGGTAATAACATTTCTCTATTTTTCTGGAATTATTCACTGTATATTGTGTGAAATATACAATATTTATGAAATATCTTATTTCTAAACCCATTCAGCCAGCCAGTGATATCAAAGAATCTGTTCCAGAGAAGTCAGTAAGAATGAAGAATATATGGACATCCATAATAAGTAATTTTTTTAAGGGAAAAGATCTCATTTTTTTTTTTGGCCAGGGCTGGGTTTGAACCCACCACCTCTGGCATATGGGACCAGCGCCCTACTCCTTGAGCCACAGGCGCCACCCAAGATCTCATTTTTTATCAATGCTGAAGTGCAATTGTGTGGTCATACCTCACTGCAACTTCAAAGTCCTATGCTCAATGACCTTGGTACTTTACCCTGCCAAGGAGCTGAGATTAGAGTCTCATGTTCCTCAATGAGCTAATTTTTAATTTTTTTTTTTCAATTTCTTCTGGAAAGACCTGCTCTTGCTATGTTACCCAGGCTGATGAGAAATTCCTGCATTCAAGAAATCCTTCCTTGGTGGCCTCCCCAAGTGCTGGTATTGCAAACATAAGCCATGGTTCTGGGCACAGAAATGGTAAATTTTTCAATACAAACTTCAGTAAGTAAAGAATTACTTTAAAATATTTAAAATGCTCTCAGTCTTCTTAATCCTAATTCTTCTTTCCCAAACTTAATCCCATTTGACACCAGGGATCCTTCTCTGCTGATTCCCACAAATCTTATTGTTAGTATATACATTTGAAATGAATTATTGATAAGCATGAGAAAAAGAAATTTTAAAATCCTAAGTTTTCATCCATATCTTCTACTTTTATGTACTAACTCTTGAAACTTCCCATTTTGGAGTCTCTCTACTATTTGCTACAAAGTCACAGAGTAAAATATGAGACTTTGCAATTTTTTCAGGGTTTCTAATGCTTTTTGGAATTCTGATCTTTCCTACAGGAAAGCTTTAATTGTCAGGTACCCACTGTGGCACCCCGTCACTGCACAAATAATAACAACTGGAACACTCTATACATGCTTGCAGAAATATAGATTCAGGGAAGCCTTGAGTAACCTCTGCCTTGGCCTTTTATTGAAACATTATGCAACAGGTGTGGGGGGCCCACATACTAGGATCACATGGTTAATGATCATTAAGTGCTCTTTCCCTATGGGCTCGACTCCCACCCTATTGCACGACAAATGTCCAACGTTCCACACTTGCTCGCTAATGAGTGACCTCATTAATGCCTGCAGTTGCTTGAGGGCTTGTCTCCAGGCTGCAAAACATCTCCTTCCTGGCTCCAAGACTGTCCCACTCCCAGCACCTCCCTCAAGAACCAGTGACCGCTTCTACAAAGCTGGGGCTCCGTCTCCTACATTTAATGTGTTTTAACTTTCTTTGTTTCATCATAGCATTACTATGTTGTTTTAACTTCCATTATTTTAACAACTGTGTTTTAACTTTCATTATTTCATCATAGTGTTCTTATGCTGATGAATTTACTCCAATCAGATATTTTGATTAGGGGTGGGTGTGTGTGTGTGTGTGTGTGTGTTTATTTTGAGGAAATAAATTATTAAATTTGAGGAAAGTATTTAATTTAATTAAATTGATTAAAATTGAGGAAAGTAATTAATCTTCATACCATAATAATGCTTTGTAGACACAGTCAAATGAGTTATTTTGAAATGTTTTGGCTTTTGTGTCCTTTTCTACTATTACAATTTTTCCATAGACATAACCAACATTCAGATTAGGTGTTCATTTTCAGTTACTTTCAATACTTTTTACTACATATATGTATGGTTATAAATATCATGTAGGATTTGTTTTTCTGTCATAATTTTTTCTATAAGTGGTAGTGTAGTGTCCATAACTTCATATAATTTGTTTTGTTTACTCAGCATTGTTTGTTTGTTTTTTGTTGTTTGTTTGTTTTTTTGTTTTTTGTTTTGTAGAGACAGAGTTTACACTTTATCTCCCATGGTAGAGTGCCGTGGCGTCACACAGCTCACAGCAACCTCCAACTCTCAGGCTTAGGCGATTCCCTTGCCTCAGCCTCCTGAGTAGCTGGGACTACAGACGCCCACCACAACACCTGGCTATTTTTTTGTTGCAGTTTGGCCGGAGCTGGGTTTAAACCTGCCACCCTCGGTATGTGGGGCTGACGCCTTGCCCACTGAGCCACAGGAGCCACGCTGTTTGCTCAGCATTATATGACTGAGATCTATCCATATTGACACAAGAAGCTGTTGTTTAATTGATTGATTAATTAATTAGAGACAGGGTCTGTTTCTGTTTAGCAGGTTGGAGTATAGTGGTGCTGGGTTCCTGCCCTGATGTTCTTAAAGGACCCCAGGGTCCTTTAAGGCCTGTGGAGCTGGTTGCCATTGACTGAACAAAAGTAAGGTTAGAAGCAGCAAGAGACAAAGAGAACATAGAATGGAATATCAATGGTGGGAAACACAGGGGGCCATCACCTGTTAGTGGGGTTCCAGCGAATGGCCCTGAGTGTTAGTTCCACTCAGGTTTTATTGAAGACTATTTGCTCATTAGCCCAGAGGGTAAGCTGAAGAAGGGAACAAAGATGTCAGCAGTTTCTTTGAGTAAGCATGTCAGCTCCTATTGTTTCTACAACCATTACCTTTAAGGGTCTGAGCAGTCTTGAGAAATCTGAAACATGAGCCTATGTGGGGGCAGCTTCCTGTCTGTGGTCACACAGATTCCTTGAGGTCAGGTTAATCCCCACTAGTTCACTGTGGAGCAAAATGCCACTGGGGGTGGTGTCAGTCTCCACTGAAGAATCAGTGGGACAGAAGGATTTTCTTCTACCCAGAGGCATCTTCCTCTGTGATAAGGGTACACAACCCTCCTGCCCATATTTCAGTGCTTGAGCCAAAAAAAAAATTTCCTTGATCTCCGCCCTGGCCAATTACAAATCTCCGCAATGGGTGGTATTTGCTTTGTTGACTGGGCAGGAGACGGCCGGGTTAATCTTTCTACTCAGGCTTTGCAAGCAGCTTCCTCTGTGGCCATTGTTTCTTTAGTGTGTTTACAGGCCCAGCAGGGGTGTTTGCTTCTAGGAAAAGCAGGAAACTGCTCAGATAAGAAATTTAGCAGGGGCTGGGCGCCTGTGGCTCAAGCGGCTAAGGCGCTAGCCACATACACGTGAGCTGGTGGGTTCAAATCCAGCCTGGGCTGCCAAACAATAATAATGGCTGCAACCAAGAAAATAGCCAGGCATTGTGGGGGGCACCTGTAGACCCAGCTACTTGGGAGGTGGAGGCAGGAGAATCGCTTGAGCCCAGGAGTTGGAGGTTGCTGTGAGCTGTGATGCCAAGGCTACAGCTTGAGGCTCTGTCTCAAAGAAAAAGAGAAGAAAAGAAAAAGAAATTTACCAGCTGGTTTAGCTGACCTGTTTTTATTCTGCCTTGCTCAGCTTATTTCTCTGTTTATCCCTTTTTCTGAAGATGTTTTCCCTTGCCAAAAATGGGTCCCCATTTTCCCTGCATCTCCCCCTTTATTTTTATTCTGCAAAATGGCAAGGGCCATCATCACTTCTTCATAGCGATTGGCTTCTCTTCAGAGGCTTCAGATGCATCTGCAGTCTAAGAACAAGCAGCACAGTAATACCAAAAGCAATGCAACCATTCCCACTAATGCCCCTCCAAGAGTTTTAACCTACTTCAATGGGTTAAAGTCTGCTAAATTCATTGTTAAACTTTCTAAGGTATTAGATCCTGGAAGCAAGTTCAAATGTGCCCTTCAGGCTTCAAAGATTTGTTCTTTTAGTTTTGAAATATCAAGAAATAAATTATTGTCCAATCCTATTAAATGTCTTTTTATTTTATCCCAGTTATGTTCAATGCAATTAAATTCAAATGGAATAATACAGAAATCTGTAGTGTTCCAATCACATTGTAGCTGGGTATGGTGTTCCAAACTCATTACTCTATCTCCAAGCCAAATTGTGCTTTGTCTGAGATCATTGATGTGATTAACCAGTTTTTTGAATAATTTCAGACTGTGAATTCCATAACTGAGTGGAATTCTTTTGCCATTTATTGACAAAGTATGCTGTTTGAAGGGATTTATGAATGGCAACTTCAGCAATGGCCACAGTAGCTGTGACTGCAATCAATCCCATGATGACTACTATTAAGGTAAAAATAAATCTTTTAGACCTTTTCAAAATAGTTTTGAGCACATCAATAATAATACGAGTAGAAGAGGAAGCTTCCCAGGGGTGTTGGGGATGCCCAGGGATCAAAATACCTTCCCAAGATATGACTGATATATATATATATATATGAGACAAAGTTTCACTTTGTTACCCTTGGTAGAGTGCTATGGCATCATAGCTCACAGCAATCTCAAACTCTTGGGCTTAAGCAATCCTCTTGCCTCATTCTCCTGAGTAATCGCCACAATGCCCAGCTATTTTAGAGATGAGGTCTTGCTCTGGCTCAGGCTGGTCACGAACCTGTGAGCTCAGGCAATCCACCCACCTTGGCCTCCCAGAATACTAGGACTACAGGTGTGAGCCACAGCACCCAGCCCCTAACTAATAAATTATGAATATTTGAATTAAAAGTGGAGTCTATACAAGTAAACAATTTCATAATCAGCTTTGATATATTCTTCATAGTAAACAGAGTGAAAGCAATATTTAGAAGAGATCCTAGTATTATGGCCTTGCCATACTCTCAGTCCAGAAATTGTCATTACTAACTTCCCTAACTCAGGGTGTTTTGGCCCCAGATGAGGATGCAACATTTTTGGTCTTAGGGTGGCTGGACCTGGGTTATTCCACTTTGTTGGGAAGGAAAAGTTACATTTAAGGAACCATGGGTGAGGAGAGGCATGAGGCCTATAAGTCATAATTATTGGTTTCTCCTCACACATTCTTTTCTTTTTTTTGCCATCCTCGGTATATGGGGCCAGCACCATATCCACTGAACCACAGGTGCCACCCTTATTTATTTAAACGTAGTAAACAAATGAAATTCTAACACATGCTACAACATACATGAATCTCGAGAACCCTATGCTAAGTGAAATAAGCCAGTCACAAAAGAACAAATACAGTATCATTCCACCTATTGACATCCGGAGTAGTCAAATTCATAGAGACGAAAAGTAGAATGATGGTTTCTAGGAGATGGGGGAGAGGAAAACAGGAATTTGTTGTTTAATGGGTATAGAGTTTCAATTTTGCAAGATGAAAAAGTTCTAGAGATTGGTTGTCCAACAAAACAAACTGAACTAAACCATACATTCAAAAGTGGTTAAGATGGGGCTCGGAGCATCACCAGAACACAGCAGTTACAGTGCCGGCCACATGCACCAAGGGTGGCGGGTTCAAACCTGGCCAAGGCCAGCTAAACAACAAAGACAATTTCAACAAAAAATAGCTGGGTGTTGTGGTGGGTGCCTGTAGTCCCAGCTACTTTGGAGGCTTAGGCAAAAGAAGCACTTAAGCCAAAGAGTTTGAGGTTGCTATGAGCTGTGATGCATTCTACCCAGGGTAACATAGTAAGACTCTGTCTCCAAAAAAAAAAAAAAAAAGTGGTTAAGATGGGCTGGACTCAGTGGCTCATGTCTATAAGCCTAGCACATTGGGACGCCAAGGCAGGAGTGTTGCCCAATTCCAGGAGTCTGAGACCACCCTGAGCAAGAGACAGACCCCCACCTCCACAAAAAAATAGGAAAACTAGGCAGGTGTGGTGGCCCATGTCTGTAGTCCCAGCCACCCAGAAGGCTGAGGCAGGAGAATCACTTGAGCCCAGGAGTTTGAGGTCGCAGAGAGCTAGGCTAACATCATGTACTCTAGCCCAGGCAACAGAGTAAGAGACCCCACCTCAAAAAAAAAAAAAAAAAAGTGGTTAAGATAGAAATTTTTATGTTATGTGTATTATACCACATAAAAAGATATAAATTTAAATAATGCAAAAACTATAATAATCATAATTGTTCTATAATCAGATATTACTGCAGTTCTGTTTCTGCTATGTATTGTTTCAGACAGTTCTCATACTGCCTTATTCCTTATGTGCTGGGTTATTTTTTTACTAAGTTCTGGTCATTGTCCCTGAAAAATTGCTAATGGAGATACTTTTAGGGTGAGGATCAGCATAAAGGTTCAATCCTCCAGAGATTTGGCTTTTGCTTCTGCCAGGCACTTAGAGACACTTCTATTTAAGACTCACTAAATGAGATTTATGACATAAAGTTTTTTTAATACTTCGTGTAATTTGAGGTATAAATTCACACACACAAAAAAAAAAAGCTAACTGTGGTTGTAATGTCTCAAAGAGAGTTTTCTCCCTATTTACTCAGTGTAGTTAGTACTAAGTCAACTTTCTTTAGAGTCCCCTGGCAGAAAGATGTTGGGACAGGTTTACTTGTGATTCACCATTTCACAATCATAGCCTTTTAGGGATCCATGATTAAGATAGGATGCCACCCTAATAGACTACCCACCTTGAAAGACTCTAAACTCCTCAGACTATACTATAAATTGATAGTGATCAAAACAGCATAGTACTGGCACAAAAACAGAGAAGTAGATGTCTGGAACAGAATAGAGAACCAAGAGATGAATCCAGCTACTTACCGTTACTTGATCTTTGACAAACCAATTAAAAACATTCAGTGGGGAAAAGATTCCCTATTTAACATATGGTGCTGGGTGAACTGATTGGCAACCTGTAGAAGACTGAAACTAGACCCACACCTTTCACCATTAACTAAGATAGACTCTCACTGGATTAAAGATTTAAACTTAAGACATGAAACTATAAAAATACTAGAAGAGAGTGTAGGGAAAACTCTTGAAAAAATCAGTCTGGGTGAGTATTTTATGAGGAAGAATCCCTGGGCAATTGAAGCAGCTTCAAAAATACACTACTGGGACCTGATCAAACTAAAAAGCTTCTGCACAGCCAAGAACACAATAAGTAAAGCAAGCAAACAGCCCTCAGAATGGGAGAAGATATTTGCAGGTTATGTCTCCAACAAAGGTTTAATAACCAGAATCCACAGAGAACTCAAACTTATAAGTAAGAAAAGAACAAGTGATCCCATCTCAGGCTGGGCAAGGGACTTGAAGAGAAACTTTTATGAAGAAGACAGGTGCATGGCCTACAGACATATGAAAAAATGCTCATCATCTTTAATCATCAGAGAAATGCAAATCAAAACTACTTTGAGATATCATCTAACTCCAGTAAGATTAGCCCATATCACAAAATTCCAAGACCAGAGATGTTGGCATGGATGTGGAGAAAAGGGAACACTTCTGCACTGCTGGTGGGAATGCAAATTAATACATTCCTTTTGGAAAGATGTTTGGAGAACACTTAGAGATCTAAAAATAGACCTGCCATTCAATCCTGTAATTCCTTTACTAGGCATATACCCAGAAGACCAAAAATGACATCACAACAAAGATATTTGTACCAGAATGTTTATTGCAGCCCAATTCATAATTGCTAAGTCATGGAAAAAGCCCAAGTGCCCATCGATCCACAAATGGATTAATAAATTGTGGTATATGTACACCATGGAATATTATGCAGCCTTAAAGAAAGATGGAGACTTTACCTCTTTCATGTTTACATGGATGGAGCTGGAACATATTCTTCTTAGTAAAGTATCTCAAGAATGGAAGAAAAAGTATCCAATGTATTCAGCCCTACTACGAAACTAATTTATGGCTTTCACATGAAAGCTATAACCCAGTTATAACCAGAGATGGAGGGGAGGGAGGGGGGAAGATGATTGGTGGGATTACACCTGCGGTGCATCTTACAAGGGTACATGTGAAACTTAGTAAATGTAGAATATAAACGTCTTAACACAATAACTAAGAAAATGCCAGAAAGGGTATGTCAACCAGTGTGATGAAAATGTGTCAAATGGTCTATAAAACCAATGTTTGGTGCCCCATGATTGCATTACTGTACACAGCTATGATTTAATAATAATAATAAAAAGAAAGACCCTAAACTTTGATTTTATTCCTCTTTATCCTACAAGGCTATCAGAATAAAATTTGTGTTTTCCTAGATTGGCAAATACCCCCAGAGCAAAATCAATTTCCTCCCACCTGGTTCTCACACATTTCCTGCCTAGAACAGTCGTTTTATAGATAACTTCTGGGGGCCCAGTCTATAGAAAAATCAGATTTATCCTTGGTGATTACCACTACCCATAAACATTACAATCCTACCATTCCATATTATGCAAGTGACTAGGACCATCAGGCTTTTTAGCAGGACAGGGTCTTAGCCCCTTAGTTCTATTATTAAAATTCTTTGAAGGATAAATATATTTCCCTGTAACAAGGTTATATTGATCACTTAGGTAATTTAAAGTAAGACCAGAGACAACATAGAAACTTTTATAAGTGTCATTAGAGTAAGCAGGGTTTTCAGTTCTCCATGCCTGAGTGCCCATGGGTATGAAGCCTTTAACAGTTCCAAGGCAAATAGGAGGGTACTTATAACCTATGGTTAAGTTAATTTTCATACCCTCTTCTGATGCCTGTGTGGGGTATTGGTCATCGATAGGACCAAGCATCCAAGCACTGTTATTTAAATTAACTTAAACATTTGACTCTACCCAAGAAATAGATCTCACTAATGGTGGAAAAAGGGACATAAGCCAAATAAGTGAAATTTGTCAGACTAGTAGCGGTGGTGAGAACCGTGACTACAGGACTAGTCACTACTAACTACAGTACCACCAGGAACCCCAGAATATAATTTTCTGGAGTCAACTGGAGCTGGGTCTTGCACAGGTACATCTGGGTCTGGTCGGCCAAAGCCTTGATTTGTCCCCATGTTGGTCACTGGGAACCACAGATCTTCTTCAGGGGAGTGGCCATCATTGTGTGCAGTTTTTTGAGCTGCCTTGGAGAGTATGCCTATTGTTGCCCTCAGAACTAGATGCTCGGAGACGCAAAGGAAAGCACTGCAGACAAAATGAATATTATGAAAGGGAGACTGAGGCTCACTTGGGCACTCAGTGACTACCCACATTTATTGGATGTTTTTTATACACAACACTAGTAAAAACAAAAAGAAAGGTATATAAATAGAAAAGGGAACAAATAATGGTGAAATAATAGAGACTGCCAAAAAATTCTTTGTTCAGAACATATGGTGCTGGACACATACATAGTTAATCTAAATCCAGAACACTTTGCTCAACACTTTGCTCAAGGCTTAACTACAAAGGTGCCTTGCTATCTGTTCTGTTTGATTAGTTCCCTATAACTTAAGAAAGGATAATTTGCTAAAAGAAGAATAGAACAGAGCACTTCTTCCTGTAACCTCCGCAGGCGCCCAGCCCCCAGCTGCAACCGTACAAAGCCCTCAGATAACTTTCCTTTTTGTGAACATTTAACTGATTATTCTTACTAGCCCGGCATGTCCACAGAAAAAGAAGATTTTCCATCTTAGGACAATGTTCCTCAGGGAGCACGTGAGGCCATGTCACTTGCTTTGGTTGGTGGGCCAGTACCCCTCCATATGCCAACCTCTTTTTTTCCTGGCAGTCTTCTGCTCTTTCTGATCTGGATTCCTGATTGAGCTTAATAAATCTTTTTTTTTTTTTTTTTTATTTTGGCCAAGGCTAGGTTTGAACCCGCCACCTCTGGCATATGGGACTGGTGCCCTATTCCTTGAGCCACAGGCGCTGCCTGAGCTTAATAAATCTTGATGGAACCCAGTCAGGTCAGGGTCGTCTCCTGTGGAAATACAAGCAAAGCCCCTTCCTCATAGAACAATTTCACCTTTCTTCCATTTCTAAGTTCTAACATCTTTCGACCACACCAAAGATTTTTCCTTTGGCCTCAATTGTTTCCCTGAAAAATGCTGCTCTTCAGCTGTAACTGGCTGAGTTTGCGGGGTAATTTAAGAAATTTAAAGTTAAAAGTGCTTAATTGTATTCGTGGGGAGTCATGTAATTCTTCATTCCTACATCCCCATTTTTTATTTGTTTTTGTTTTTGTAACTGATCTTTTATGGTTCTATTAGCTCTTTCAATAATAGCCTATCCTTGAGAATTGTATGGGATTCCAGTAATGTGGATAATATTCCATTCTTAAAAGAATTTAGCCATAGTTTTGTTACAGTAGCCTGGTCCATTATCTGTTTTAATCTGCAAAGGTTTTTCCATTATCTCAAAACAGGAAAAGAAGTGCCTTTTAAAATAATTGGCACTCTCTCTAGCTTGGCATGTAGCCTAAATGAAGTGAGAGAATGTATCTACTAGCACATGAACATAAAGTTTACCAAAACTAGGTACATGCATAGCATAAATCTGCCACATTTGATCAGCATTCAGTCCTTGAGGATTGACTCCTGCTAGTTGAGTAGACATGACAAACATTTGACATTGGGGGCATTGATGAGCAACACTCTTTGTTTCTCTCAAGGTTAATTAGAATTTATTCTTTAAGCCTTTAGCATTAACATAAGTCAAGGAATGTAGTTGTTTGGCTTCTGTGAAGGCAGAGGCCACTAAGGTATCAACTCTGCTATTGACCTCTATTAAAGGAGCAGGTAGATTTGTATGAGCTCGAAAATGGGTAATATAAAATGGCTGATCTCTAGGTCTAATTAAGGACCAAGTTACTGAAGAGATAATATAATTGAAAATCAGATAGATATTAAGGCTGTTTCAATATGTTTATCACAAAAACTGCATAGGTAGCATCAGAAATTATGTTTAGAAGTCCAGAATAATCTTTAAAAACTTCCATTATGGCAGCCAATTTGCCTCTTTGGACAGAAGTATAAGGAGTATTAATTACCTTTTCCCTAGGACCTGTGTATTATGCTTTCCCCTTGCTAGAAGCATTAGAAAATAATATAATGGCTCCCTCTAGCGGCAGAATCCAGTGAGTGAGCTTTTTTTAATTTTTTTTTTTTTTTTATTAAATCATAGCTGTGTACATTAGTATGATCATGGGGCACCATACACTTGGTTCATAGACCGTTTGACACATTTTCATCACACTAGTTAACATAGCTTTTGTGGCATTTTCTTAGTTATTTTGCTAAGACTTTTACATTCCACATTTATTAGGATTCACATATACCCTTGTAAGATGCACCGCAGGTGTAATCCCATTAATCCCCCCTCCCTCCACCTACCTCCCCCCTACCTCCCCTCCCTTTCCCCCTTCTCCCTATTCTTAGGTTGTAACTACATCACAAAATCCCAAGACCAGAGATGTTGGCGTGGATGTGGAGAAAAGGGAACACTTTTGCACTGTTGGTGGGAATGCAAATTAATACATTCCTTTTGGAAAGAGATATGGAGAACAGTTAGAGATCTAAAAATAGATCTGCCATTCAATCCTATAATTCCTCTACTGGGCATATACCCAGAAGACCAAAAATCACATCATAACAAAGATATTTGTATTAGAATATTTATTGCAGCCCTATTCATAATTGCTAAGTCATGGAAAAAGCCCAAGTGCCCATCGATCCACGAATGGATAATAAATTGTGGTATGTATACTATGGAATATTATGCAGCCTTAAAAAAAGATGGAGACTTCACCTCTTTCATGTTTACATGGATGGACCTAGAACATATTCTTCTTAGTAAAGTGTCTCAAGAATGGAAGAAAAAGTACCCAATGTACTCACCCTTATTATGAAACTAATGTAGGACCTTCACATGAAAGTTAATTTTTATTTTATTGGGCGGCACCTGTGACTCAAAGGAGTAGGGAGCCGGCCCCATATGCCAGAGGTAGCGGGTTCAAACCCTGACCCAGCCAAAAAAATGCAAAAAATAAATAAATAAATAAAATAAAATAAATTTTATTTATATTTTTATTTATTTATTAATTTTGAGGCAGATTCTCACAATACCGCCCTCAGTAGAGTGCTGTGGCGTCACAGCTCACAGCAACCTCAAACTCTTGGGCTTAAGCAACTCTCTTGCCTCAGTGTCCCAAGTAGCTGGGGACACCCAGGCTCCTGCCACAACGCCTGGCTATTTTTTGGTTGCAGTTGCCATTGTCAATTTTAGCTGGCCTGGGCTGGGTTCCAACCCACCAGCCTCGGTGTATGTGGCTGCAGCCTACCCATTGAGCTACAGGTGCTGCCCATTAGTGAACTTTAAGAATTGAAATAGGCATATGGTGCCCCATGATCATACTAATGTACACAGCTATGATTTAATTAAAAAAAAAAAAAGAATTGAAATAGACACCTGTGTGGTGGCTCATGCCTACAATCCTAGCACTCTGGGAGGCTGAGTCAGGTGGATTGCTTGAGCTCACCAGTTTGAGACCAGCCTGAGCCAAAGAGAGACCCTGTCTCTTCTCAAAATAGAAAAACAGAGGCAAGAGTATCACTTGATCCCAAGAATTAGAGGTTGCTGTAAGCTATGACCCTGCAGCACACCACCCAGGGTGACAGCTTGAGACTCTGTCTCAAAAAAAAAAAAAAAAAAGAATTGAAATAGGTTGTTTCATGGATGATGACTATCAATGGTGCTGACAAGGTCAGCTAAATTTATCTGCCACTTGACTGAATTGATAAAAAGCTTTTTGACTTCATCAGAGGTGAGGGGACAATAATATAATTGGGATCAAATTCAGTAAGCTTAACAACCCGTGTTCTGGCTTGACGTTGGGAAATGAGGTCCAATTAAATAGTAAGAGTTTTTGAGGCATTATTTGGAAGAAAAAGCCATTCTAAACTGTGGGTATCCTGCACAATTATTCCTATAGGAAAATGGGAAGTAGGAAAAATAAGAACTATTATAGGTTCATTTAAATTTATTCCACTAAACTCAGCTTCATGAATTTGTTTTTCTTTTTTTTTCTTTTTTTTTTTTTTTTTGTTAAATCATAGCTGTGTACATTAGTGCAATCAAGGGGTACAATGTGCTGGTTTCACATACAATCTGAAATATTCTCATCAAACTGTTCAATGTAGCCTTCATGGCATTTTCTTAGTTATTGTATGTAGACATTTGTATTCTTCCTTTAATAGGTTTCGCCTGTCCCCATTCTAAGATGCACCATAGGTGTGGCCCCACCTATTACCCTCCCTCCACCTTAACCTCCCCCCCTTCCCCTTCCTTGGCCCTTTCCTCATAGTTTTGTGCTATAGTTAGGTTATAGCCTTCATGTGAAAGCTATAATTTAGCTTCATAGTAGGGCTGAGTACATTGGGTACTTTTTCTTCCATTCCTGAGATAAATTGCTATGAAGAATATGTTCCAGCTCCATCCATGTAAACATTAAACAGGTAAAGTCTCCATCTTCCTTTAAGGCTGCATAATATTCCATGGTATACATGTACCACAATTTGCTAGTCCATTCATGGGTCAATGGGCACTTGGGCTTCTTCCATGACTTAGCAATTATGAATTGGGCTGCAATAAACATTCTGGTACATATGTCTTTGTTATATTGTGATTTTGGGTCTTCTGGGTATATACCTAGTAAAGGAATTATAGGATTGAATGGCAGGTCTATTTTTCAGTCTCTAAGTGTTCTCCAAACATCCTTCCAGAAGGAATGTATTAGTGTTCATTCCCACCAGCAGTGTAGAGGTGTGCCCTTTTCTCCACATCCATGCCAACATCTCTGGTTTTGGGATTTTGTTATGTGGGCTACTCTTACTGGGATTAGGTGATATCTCAAAGTAGTTTTGATTTGCATTTTTCTCATGATGAGCTTTTTTTCATGTGTTTGTAGATCGTGCATCTGTCTTCTTTAGAGAAGTTTCTCTTCAAGTCCCTTGCCCACCCTGAGATGGGATCAAGTGTTCTTTTCTTGCTAATACGTTTGAGTTCTCTGTGGAGTCTGGTTATTAGACCTTTATCGGAGGTATAACCTGCAAATATTTTCTCCCATTCTGAGGGCTGTCTGCTTGCTTTACTTACTCTGTTCTTGGCTGTACAGAAGCTTTTTAGTTTGATCAGGTCCCAGTAGTGTATTTTTGATACTGCTTCAATTGCCTGGGGAATCCTCCTCAAAAAATATTCATCCAGGCCGATTCCTTCAAGAGTATTCCCTGCACTTTCTTCAAGTATTTTTATAGTTTCATGTCATAAGTTTAAATCTTTTATCCAGTGAGGGTCTATCTTAGTTTTTTTTTAATTTTTTTTTTTTTTATTGTTGGGGATTCATTGAGGGTACAATAAGCCAGGTTACACTGATTGCAATTGTTAGGTAAAGTCCCTCTTATCTTAGTTAATGGTGAACGGTGTGGGTCCAGTTTCAATCTTCTAAAGGTTGTCAGCCAGTTTACCCAGCAACATTTGTTAAATAGGGAATCTTTTCCCCACTGAATGTTTTTAATTGGCTTGTCAAAGATCAAATAACGGTAGGTAGGTGGATTCATCTCTTGGTTCTCTGTTCTGTTCCAGACATCTACTTCTCTGCTTTTGTGCCAATACCATGCTGTTTTGATCACTACCGATTTATAGTACAGTCTCAGGTCTGGTAGCATGATTCCTCATGCTGTGTTTTTATTGCTGAGCAATGTTTTGGCTATTCGAGGTTTTTTCTGATTCCATATAAAATGAAGTATAATTTTTTCAAGATCTTTAAAATATGACAATGGATCTTTAATAGGAATTGCATTAAAATAATACATTGCTTTGGGTAGTATGGACATTTTAACAATGTTGATTCTTCCCAGCCATGAGCATGGTATGTTTTTCCATTTTTTTACATCTTCAGCTATTTCTTTTCTTAAAGTTTCACAGTTCTCTTTGTAGAGATCTTTCACATCCTTTGTTAGGTATACTCCCAAATATTTCATCTTCTTCAGCACTACTGTGAAAGGAAGAGTCCTTGACTGTTTTTTCAGCTTGATTATTCTTGGTATACATAAAGGCTACAGATTTATGGGTGTTGATTTTGTAGCCTGAGACATTGCTGTATTCCTTTATCACTTCTAAAAGTTTTGTAGTAGAATCCCTAGTGTTTTCCAGATATATGGTCATATCATCTGCAAAGAGTGAAATTTTGATCTCTACTGACCCGATGTGGATACCCTTTATTGCCTTTTCTTCCCTAATTGCAATGTCTAAAACTTCCATTACAATGTTAAAGAGCAATGGAGACAATGGGCAACCTTGTTCCTGAACTAAGTGGAAATGATTTCAATCTAACTCCATTCAATACGATATTGGCTGTGGGATTGCTGTAGATGGCCTCTATTAGTTTAAGAAATGTCCCTTCTGGGCGGTGCCTGTGGCTCAATTGGTAAGGTGCCGGCCCCATATGCCAAGGGTGGCGGGTTCAAACCTGGCCCTGGCTGAACTGCAAGCAAAAAATAGCTGGGCATTGTGGCGGGCGCCAGTAGTCCCAGCTACTTGGGAGGCTGAGGCAAGAGAATCGCTTAAGCCCAGGCGTTTGAGGTTGCTGTGAGCTGTGTGATGCCATGGCACTCTTCTGAGGGCCATAAAGTGAGACTCTGGAGTATAGATGACCATCCCTTCACCCTGAGTCTATATTTGTCTTTTAATGTAAGATGTGATTCTTGTATGCAGCAGATATCTGGCTTGAGTTTTTGTATTCAGTCAGCCAATCTGTACCTCTTTAGAGGACAATGTAAACCATTCACATTAATTAAGAATATCGATAAGGCTTTGAAGACTCCGGTGGACATTTTTAATCCTTTTGCAACTGTGGAAGTTGGAATTTCATCAAAATTTTCTGGGTGGGTTTACTTTTGTGGTGAAGGATTATGCTAGTCTTTATGGTGGATAGATCTGAGAATATCCTGGAGAGCTGGTTTAGTTATGGCAAATTTCGTCAACATGTGAATGTCATTGAAGTATTTAATTTCTCCGTCATAAATGAAACTCAGTTTAGCTGGGTTCAGGATCATGGGTTGAAAGTTATTTTGTTTTAGAAGATTAAAAGTTGATGACCATCCTTTTCTAGCTTGAAAGATTTCAGCAGAGAGATCTGCAGTTACTCTAATATTCTTTCCCTTGTAGGTGATAGTTTTCTTTCGTCTGGCAGCTTTTGGAATTTTCTCTTTCACATTAACTTTAGTGAAATTGATTATGATGTGTCTGGGGGATGTCTTATTTGGGTTGATTCATGCTGGGGTTCTGAAACTGTCTTCTATCTGAATTTCAGAATCTCTTGGCATGTCTGGAAAGTTCTCTTTCATAATCTCATGGAGAAGAGAATCTGTGCCTTGTGAAGCCACTTCATCACTTTCGGGGATCCCTATAAGATGAATATTGATTTTTTTCAAATTATCCCAGAGCTCTCTGAGAGATTGATCTGTTTTTGCCTTCCATTTGTCTTCCTCTTTGAGAGTTTGGGAGCATTCAAAAGCTTTGTTTTCAATGTCACAAATCCTTTCTTCTGCTTGCTCCATTCTGTTATTGAGGGATTCTACTGTGTTTCTCAGATCTTTGAGGGCTGCAACTTCTTGTCTCAATGTGTCAAAATCTTTGGTCATTTGTTCTTTGAATTCATTGAATTCTTGAGATATCTTTTGGGTTACTGCTTAGAATTCTGATTTGATCTTATTTGCTATCCCGATTCTGAATTTGATTTCTGACATCTCAGCTATTTGTTCGTGCATGGGATCTTGTGCTGTGTCTGCCCCATTGATCCTTGGGGGAGTTGATCTACTCAGATTATTCATATTGCCAGAGTTTTTCATTTCACCTCATGATTGTATTTCACCATTGCCACTGGCCGTTCTCAAAGTTGGGGAGGTGTCTCTCCAAGATTAGACCCCAGCGGGATCACTCTACTGTTGCTGGATCTTTGTAGGGAGTGACCCTGTGTAGTTCTTCTGAGACTGCCCCAGCCATGGAGTTCTGGTTGTAGAAGCAGCTCCGGAGTGTGACACACCCGGATCCAGCAACAGGGCGGGAGGTGGTGTGCATGGTTCTGGGAGTGCCTGGCACCCAGTGACTTTGGCACAGAAAGCCCAAGGCTCCAGCAGTCTCTGGCCAGGAGAAGGGCTCTGCACAGAGGCAGGGAGGGCTCTGGAGGGCATGTGGCTACCAGAGTCCCTGGCCAGATTAGCAGGACGGGGGTCATGGCGCAGCTCTTATGGAGGTCTGGGCGGCACCAGGCCCAGAGGTTTCAGGTTGCTATGAGCTGTGATGCCATGGCACTCTACCTAGGGCAATAGCCCAAAGCTCCAGTGTCCCCAAACCAGTCTACCTCTGCCCCTGAGGGTTAAGGCTGTAAGGCAGTTCAGTCCCCGCCTTTAGGCTGCTCAGTTACTAGGTTACTAGCTCCCACCCGATTTTTGCTCTGTGACCCTGAGACAGTCCTCTCACAATGGCACCCTGTGGCCCACAGCCAAACACTATTAGCTCCATCCGGCTCAGCGGCTCAGTCTGGGGCCCTAGACAATGCCCAAAGTTCTCCTCGCTCCTGCTCAAGCTCTTCCCAAGGCAGCTCAACTGAGGGCCAAGTCCAAAAACACCAAAACAGTTCACAGGTAAGGCCTTTCCTGTTTGCAGTCTCACTGCTGCTTGTACTTATGGCTGCCGGCGGGATTAGGTCGATCGAACACACATAACCACTTACCAGTTTTCCACTGTTTTTGTCCTCCTCTTGTGGTCCAGAAGTCCCTTGCTGACTCCCTATATCCTCAAAGGGATGATTATGGGCAGATCCCACCAGCCAGTGATGCCTGGATTCTTATCTCCCCATACTCGCCATGCCCAGTTGCAGGGAAGCATTTACTCAGCCACCATCTTTCTTCACCTCCATGAATTCTTTTTTCTATGAGTTAATAGTTCATTAGCAGCTTCTCGAGTTAATTTACAAGGACTTTTCAAATCAGGAGGTCCCCTTAAGGTAGCATTTAAATGAGTCAAATAATTGGTTGGAATACCTAAGGCTGGACGAATCCAATTTATATCACCTAATAATTTTTTATTTTTTTGGTAGAGACAGTCTCACTTTATTGCCCTTGGTAGAGTGCCATGGCATCACCCTGCTCACAGCAATGTCCAACTCCTGGGCTTAGGCAATTCTCTTGCCTCAGCCTCCTGAGTAGCTGGGACTACAGGCACCTGCCACAACACCTAGCTTTTTTTTTTTTTTTTTTTTTTTTTTGGTTTTTGCAGTTTGACCAGGGCCAGGTTCGAGCTGGGCACCTTTGGTATATGGGGCCAGCGCCCTACTCACTGAGCCACAGGCGCCGCCCAATTTTTGGTTTTTTGGTTTTTTTCACCTAATAATTTTTGAAAATCAGTAAGAGTGGTAAGTTTGACTTTTCAAATTTCTACCTTTTGAGGTCTTACAGAATCATCTTCAAGCCTCATTCCACTGATACAGAGAGGCAGTCTGAATTTTATCACTAGCAATAATCAACCCTACCTGGGTAATAGCTGTTTGTAAGTCCTCAAAACATGCAATTAATTTAGAGCGAGTAGGTGCAGTACAAAGGATGTCATGCATATAGTGACTAATACAACACTGAGTATGCTGCTGTCTGATAGGGGCAAGAATTTGACACACATATAGTTGACAAACAGCAGGACTATTGAGCATCCCTTGTTACATTTAGGACACATTCTGGGTAGTTCTGTGTAGCAGAATTAACTCATTTTTTTCTTTGAAAGAGGATCATTGACACTGCTTTATCGTATGTCCCATTTGGCCACAAGAGTAGTACTTTACTTCAAAGGGCCTCCCACCTTCAAGCCAACTAAGGCTTGGGCAGTAAGTTTTGCATTGTAAAGAGGACTTCCTATATCAGCACATGCTTCTATATACACAGAAATTCTGTCTCTTCCTGGAGGAACTTTATTTTTTACTGGCTAAATGGCTGCCTGGCATTCAGCATTTGCTTGTCCATATGCCATGAATTCCACAATCATTTTCCTGCCTTCCTCATCAGGCATGGACTTTTTGGCCACATCTTGTAGGCATATTATGAAACCTGGATAGGGCCCAGTGACTTTCTGTCTTACTTCCGTAAAGGACAGACAGGTTTCTTTCTCATTTTGGATCTTGCTGCAGGCGTCTAAGCAACGTTGGCATAATTGTTCAATGGCCTAAGAAGTCATTTCAGCTTGGTGGCTAACATTATTAAATTCTCAAGTCCCCAATAGTTCATCCTCAGTGATCAGGATATTTGTCCATTATTATGCACTATGATTTGCACAGCATCTGACCACAAAGTGCAGAATTGCAGAAACTGGGATTTGCTCAAGCTAGTTCTTTTCAGGTTCCCAATCATAAGGCAATGGTCTTTGATCTTTGGTTATAGATCTTAAAGAATTCTGAATGAAAGTGGAATTGAGACCATAGGGTGATACTGCAGGTTCAAGATCTTTAAGAAATTTAAAAGAGGGCTTGGCACCCATAGCACAGTGGTTACGGTGCCAGCCACATACACCAAAGTTGGTGGGTTCTAATCCAGCCCAGGCCAGCTAAAACACAATGACAACTGCTACAAAAAAAATAGCCAGGCATTGTGGCAGATGCCTGTAATCCAGCTACGTGAGAGGTTGAGGCAAGAGAATTGCTTAAGCCCAAGAGTTTGAGGTTGCTGTGAGCTGTGATGCCATGGAACTCTACCAAGGGTGATATAGGAGGACTCTGTGAAAGAAAGAAAGAAAGAAAGAAAGAAAGAAAGAAAGAAAGAAAGAAAGAAAGAAAGAAAGAAAGAAAGAAAGAAAGAAAGAAAGAAAGAAAGAAAAGAAAGAAAGAAAAGAAAGAAAGAAATTTAAAGGAGAAGGCTTCCCACTGTGCCCCACGGGAGTAGGGGAGCCTTCTGGTCCCACCTGATCATCAGGCAATGGGTCAGGATAGATTAAGATACCAGATGATCCCACTCTTTCTCCTCCTCTAAAGCCCTCACTCTCATGATGCCACAGTTGACACAAGAATCCACAAGTGGGTAAGATGCCCAGTCAGGGGAATGTCTGTGTGACTATCCCTGCATGGGGAAATCAGCAGTGCAGGCAGATGAGACCATCAACTAGTAGCTTAGGCTAGAGAAGCTGAGATGTCTGTCTGAGGAGATGAGATTTGCTCTCCCTCCTCTCTCTTCCAGTTGCATTGTTATCTGGGCACCCATTGTTATCTGGGCACCCATTACCCTATGTCCTTGCCTACCCTTTACTCAACCTTCCTGGGGGCTGTAATCTACCCTCTCCTTCTTCTTCTTTTTTTTTTTTTGAGACAGAGTCTCACTTTGTCACCCTTGGTGGTGTGCCGTTGTGTCGAAGCTCACAGCAACCTTAAGACCCTTGGGCTCGGGCGATTCTCTTGCCTCCGCCCCCAGAGTATCTAGGACTACAGGCACCCACCACAATGCCCAGCTATTTTTAATGATGGGGTGGGATGGGGGGTCTCCCTCTTGCTTAGGCTGGTCAGGCAATCCACCTGCCCTCGGCCTCCCAGAGTGCTGTGATTACAGGCATGAGCCATCATGCCTGGCCCTCCATGTCCATCCCTTCTCTCATTCTTACTCTTGAGTGCTGACTACTGACTACTGTGCATTCTTGCATTTATACTCTGTTATGTACCAAATTAAAAGACTCCAGGAAACAGGACAGGTGCTGCATTGTTCTCATGCTGCCACCAGGCACATGAAACAGTGTATTCCCTTACAGGCTTCCAGTTTTATGCACTAAGGAAAAAAAAAAAAAAGAATCCACAAGTGGGTGGTTTCTCAACTTGGGCTGAGAAAGTTGTTGAGGAGCCTGAGGGTCTTTTCTGGGCTTATATTATTTAATCAGATATTTTATGGGGCGTTCAGCTGAAGCACTGTGCAGCTCTGCAGCCAGCGCTCCATCCAAAACAAGTGGGTGAGAAACCAAGGATGGTCTCCTAGAAAGCACCATCTCAGCTTTATCATAATGAATGCCTAGAGACAGGTCCCTTAGGGACATAGTAAGCTCTGGAGGTGGGGGGCTTTGCAGGCAGCAGCTGTGGTGGCCACAAAAGCATCAGGGCCATTTTCTGAAAGGAAGGAGCAGATGGCCCTGAGGGTGGGGGAGGTGCAACTCCTTCAGTATCAAAATCTACGAGTGACTCTGCACAGGGATGAAGGCAGGGGAAATGACTCATGTAACATTCCCTCAACATCCTCAACTGAAACCTTACTAAAAGAATCTTCTGAAGCTCCCAGATTTTCATGAGGGCTATTTACAGATTCTGCAAGGTGAGCAATTCCTCAGCACAAGGCAGTGGCATAAGTACTGCATGAATAGCAGCCCAAACTGACCAAGTTGAAACAGGGAGAGAATGACCCAATTTCTGAGCTTAAACAAGCTCTCTGCCTACCCTTTCCCAAACATTAATGTTTAAACTCCCGCTGTTGTAAACCAGGGACAGAGATTTAAGAGCACATCAAACAGGGAACACAGAATCTCCCAACTGACAGAACACCTCCTTTCTTTAAAAGCAAGCATAGTAGTTCCAAATTTGGGGGGTAATGAGATCTGGAATTTCCCATTGTTACCTTGTAATGTTTTCGGACATCTGGGGACTTACCAAAGCTGAGAAGGCTCATCTTCAGAAACAATCACTGAGAAAAAAAATCCCCCCTCCCAAATGTTGCTCAGGCAAACTTCAGGATCCACAGGAACCCATTGGATGCCAAATGCCAGGGTCCCATCCCAGGGGCAGGGTCCTTTAAGACCTGTGGAGCTGGTGGCCATCAACTGAACAAAAATAAAGTTAGAAGCAGCAAGAGACAAAGAGACAGGACACACAGAATGGAATTTCAATGGTGGGAAACTTGGGGGGCCATCACCTGTTAGTGGGGTTCCAGCAAATGGCCCTGTCAGTTTCACTCAGCTTTTATTGAAGACTACTTGCTCATTAGCCCACAGCAGGGGTCCTCAAACTTTTTAAACAGGGGGCCAATTCACTGTCCCTCAGACTGTTGGAGGGCAGGACTATAGTTTAAAAAAAAACAAAAACTATGAACAAATTCCTATGCACACTGCACATATCTTATTTTGAAGTAAAAAACAAAATGGGAACAAATACAATTCACACCACTTCATGTGGCCCGTGGGCCGCAATTTGAGGACACCTGGCCCAGAGGGTAAGCTGAAGAAGGGAATAAAAACATCATCAGTTTTCTTTGAGTAAGCATGTCAGCTCCTATTGTTAATACAATCTTTAACTTTAAGGGTCTGAGCAGTCTTAAGAAATCTGAAACCTGGGTGACGCCTGTGGCTCAGCTAGTAGGGCCCATATGCCGAGGGTGGCGGGTTCAAACCCAGCCGCGACCAAACTGCAACAACAACAACAACAAAAAAATAGCCGGGCGTTGTGGCAGGCGCCTGTAGTCTCAGCTGCTCTGGAGGCTGAGGCAAGAGAATCGCATAAGCCCAGGAGTTAGAGGTTGCTGTGAGCCGTGTGATGCCACAGCACTCTACCCAAGGGCAATACAGTGAGACTCTGCCTCTACAAAAAAAAAAAAAGAAGAAATCTGAAACCTGAGCCTGTGTGGGGGCAGCCTCCTGTCTGTGGTCACACAAACAGGTTCCTTGAGGTCAGGTTAATCCCCACTAGTTCACTGTGGAGCAAAATGCCACTGGGGGTGGTGTCAGTCTCCTCTGAAGAATAAGTGGGACAGAAGGATTTTCTTCCGCCCAGAGGCATCTTCCTCTGTGATAAGGGTGCATAAGCCCTCCTGCCCATACTTCAGAGCTTGAGCTGTTCCCTTGATCTCTGTCCTAGCCAATTACAAATCTCCACAAAGGGTATTTGCTTTAACTGTTGGCTGGGCAGAGGATGTCCTGGTTCTTCTTTCCATTCAGCCCTTGCAGGCAACTTTCTCTGTAGGCATTGTTTCTTAAGAGTGTTCACAGGAGGCCAGTGCCGATGGCTCAAAGGAGTAGGGCACCAGCCCATATACCGGAGGTGGTGGGTTCAAACCTGGACCCCAGCCAAAATAAAACTGCAAAAAAAAAAAAAAAAAAAAAGAGTGTTCACAGGCCCAGCAGGGTGTTTGCAAACTCTATCCCCTACAGGCCAGGCTTCTAGGAAAAGTAGGAAACTGCTCAGATAAGAAATTTAGCAGTTGATTTAGCTGACCTGTTTTTATTTCACCTTGCTCAGTTTATTTATCTATTTTTTCCTTTTTCTGGAGGTGTTTTCCCTTGCTAAAAATGGGGTCTTCAGTCCAGATTTTCCCCTGCATAGTGGCTTCATCACATATCTTTGCAACCTTGAAATTCTAGGCTATAGACAGCCCTTCCTCAGCCTCTTGAGGACCTGTGACTATAGGCAGAATACTAATACTTATACCAATTTTTTTTTTATTTTTGTAGAGGTGAGGACTTGCTGTGTTGGCCAGGCTTAACTCAACAGCCACTAATGATACTTCTGCTTTGCCCTTCACACATGCCAAAATGACAGGTGTGAGCCACTGCACTTATTATAATTTTACACTGAAGAGCTATTTTGTAAAAGTTCTTTTTTTAATTTTTTAGAGATAAAGTTTCACTATGTCACCCTTGGTAGAGTGCTGTGGTGTCATAGCTCACAGCAACCTCCATCTCAAGGGCTTAGGTGATTCTCTTGCGTCAGCCTCCCAAGTAGCTGGGACTACAGGTGCCCGCCACAACATCCAGCTATTTCTTGGTTGCAATTGCCATTGTTGATTTTAGGTGGCCTGGGCTACATTTGAACCTCCATGTATGTGGCTGGCACCGTAACCACTGTGCTACAGGTGCTATGGCAGGAAGTTCAATTTTTTATAGTGAAACATTGCAATGTTGATTACTTAGCATACGTTATTTCTTACATGTGTTTTATATATATTCTTATATGAGTGGATGCTGAAACTTTAAGATGGCTAAACTAGAGGACACACAAGTGTAGGCACACCTGTACCTACATGTGTATGGAATAAATGAATATTTTTATTAACTAATATTCTACAAGTGTGTGTTCAAACTTATCAAGTCAGATCACTTACTGTCATAAGAAATTGATTATAAGCTCATCACCCGTAACACAGCGGTTACGTCACCAGCCACATATACCGAGCTGGTGGGTTCAAACCCAGCCCCAGCCAGGTAAACAACAATGACAACTGCCACAAAAAATAACTGGGCATTGTGGTGGGCACCTGTAGTCCCAGCTACTTGGGAGGTTGAGGCAAGAGAATCGCTTAAGCCCAAGAGTTTGAGGTTGCTGTGAGCTGTGACACCACAGGACTCTACCCAGGGTGAAATAGTGAGATTCTGTCTCAAAAAAAAAAAAAAAAGAAATTGATTGTATGTACTTTCACCTGAACTGTCTTTACAACAGTGTAGTTCCTAAATTACAGGACTAACTGGACAAATACTTGTAGTATAATGGTAGAAAGACAATTAAGTGTTGCATTAAAAATATGCTATCCCATTCTACCATTGGCTTTGACATTGACCCATTCAGCATCATCATTTGCTTCTCAGAATAAAGATCACTGTTTTCTTCATCAAGCAACAACTTCACTTTCACAGAGAGGTACGCATTTCTACTTTACTCATTGTCATTTAAAACAATTTCACTTTTGAAATCCAAGATGAATGTGGAGAACACCTATATGTTTACTTTTCTTTAGCATATCTATCATGTTCCTGATTAACTTTTTTTTTTAAATGAACCCAAAGCCTAATCACTTTTTTATTGTTGTTGGGGATTCATTGAGGGTACAAGAAACCAGGTTACACTAATTACATTTGTTAGGTAAAGTCCCTCTTGTACTTGTGTCTTGTCACCAAAAGATGTAAGTTGTGGGCGGCACCTGTGGCTCAGTCAGTAAGGCACCAGCCCCATATGCCGAGGGTGGCAGGTTCAAATCCGGCCCCGGCCAAACTGCAACCAAAAAATAGCCGGGCGTTGTGGCGGGCGCCTGTAGTCCCAGCTATTCGGGAGGCTGAGGCAAGAGAATCGCTTAAGCCCAGGAATTGGAGGTTGCTGTGAGCTGTGTGAGGCCACGGCACTCTACCGAGGGCCATAAAGTGAGACTCTGTCTCTACAAAAAAAAAAAAAAAAAAAAGATGTAAGTTGTGTCACACACTGAGATCCTCATCCCCCCTTTCTTCCCACTCTCTGCTCTTCCAGTCTCCACCTCCCACCCTCCTTCTCTCTCCTTCTGTTCTCCCCTTCCCCCACCCCCCATCATGTACTGGTCATTAATTGTCCTTATATCAAAATTGAGTACATAGGATTCATGTTTCTCCATTCTTGTGATGCTTTACTAGGAATAATGTGTTCCACTTCCATCCAGGTTAATACAAAGGATGTAAAGTCTCCATCTTTATTTTTCCTTTTATTTACTCATATACACATAGATCATGAATACATTTATGCATTTGTGGGGTACAATGTGTTGATTTTTTATACAATTTGGAGTGCTTACATCAAACTAATTAATATAGATTTCACCTCATTTACTCAATTATTGTGTTAAGACATTTATGTTCTATACTTGATAGATTTGACTTGTACACTTGCAATATGCTCCATAGGTGTGGTCCCACCATTTACCCTCCCTCTATCAAGCCTCCCCCCTGCCCCTTCCTCCTCCACTTCTCCTCTTAATCCTGGGCTATAGTTGCAATCTATGTTTCATAAGAAATTGTGAGTAATTATACATTGGTTTCATAAAAGTACTGAGTACATTGTATACTTTTTCTTCCATTCTTGAGATACTTTACTAAAAAGAATATGTTCCAGCTCCTGTTGCTGTCCACTGGCTAGTCAGAGACACAGAGGCAGACACTGCAGATGAAATGAATGATTTATTAAGGGATGGCTGGTGCTCGCTCAGGCACAGCAGCAAATGGCCGTTCTCATTTACATTTTTTTTGGGGGGGGCAGTTTTTGGCCGGGGCTGGGTTTGAGCCTGCCATCTCTGGCATATGGGGCCAGTGCCCTACTCCGTTGAGCCACAGGCACTGCTCCCATCATTCACATTCTTATATACCCAAAATCATCAGATAGAAATAATCCAAGAATAAGGAAGACAAAAGGTAAAGATGCCTTATCAGAGTTAATCCAATAAAGTACATGCACACCTTTCTAAACCAAAAATATCCTGTTTAGAGATAAACAATGGAGATGAACCACAAAGGGCTGGGTTGTCTGTTCTGTATGCTTACTTCTATATGTGATTAACTGAAAGTTTTTGTGTAAATAGAGATAGGGGATTAAGTGCAACAGTCCATTGCCCGAGGCAGATGCTCTGTCTCCAGCTACAACCTGGTGAGAGCCCTCCAGGATATTCTTTCCTTTAAGGTGTGACTGCTTGCATTTTTCAGCAAAGCTGCTTATGTGAGCTGGGGAAGAATATCCCCCAAAACTCACATCTAGCCCAAGTACTGGAAATGTCCCTTCTCAGGGTCTTGTAACTTCAAGGAGCACAAATGAGACTGATTCACCTACAAGGCTGCAGTGGACTGTGCTCCTTCAGCTTCATCCATGTAAACATAAACGGGTAAAGTCTCCATCTTTTTTTAATGCTGGGTAGTATTCCATGGAATACATATATCACAATTTATTAATCCATTCATGGGGCACTTGGACTTCTTCCATGACTTGGCAATTATGAATTGAGCTGCAATGAACAATCTGGTGCAAATACCTTTGTTGCAAAGTGATTTTTGGTCTTTTGGATATACACCTAGCAGAGGAATTGCAGGATCAAAAGTCAGGTCTACTTTTAGATTCCTGAGTGTTCTCCTAATTTCTTTCCAAAAGGAATGTATTAGCTTGCATTCCCGCCAGCAGTGCAGAAGTGTTCCCTTTTCACCACAACCACACCAACATCTGTTGTTTGGGGATTTTGTTATGTGGGATACACTTACTGGAGTTAGATGATATCTCAAAGTGGTTTTGGTTTGCATTTCTCTGATGATTAAAGATGATGAGCATTTTTTTCATGTGTCTGTAGACCATTCACCTGTCTTCTTCAAAGACACTTCTATTCAAGTCTCTTGCCCACAATAAAATGGGATCACTTGTTCTTTTTATTTTTGTTTGTTTTGTTTTGTTTTGAGACACAGTCTCACTGTGTCACCCTTGGTAAAGTGCCATGGCATTACAGCTCACAGCAACCTCAAACTCTTGGGCTGAAGCAATTCTCTTGCCTCAGCCTCCCAAGTGGCTGGAACTACAGGCATCTGCCACAACACCCAGTTATTTTTTTGTTGCAGTTGGTTAGCTGGCCCAGGCCAGATTCAAACCCACCACACTTGGTGTATGTGGCTGGCACTGTAACCACTGTGCTTTGGGTACCAAGCCACTTGTTCTGTTCTTATTAATAAGTATGAGTTCTCTGTGGATTCTGGTTATTAGACCTTTGTCAGAAACATAACCTACAAAAATTCTCTCCCATTCTGAGGACTGTCTGTTTGCTTTACTTACTGTGTTCTTGGCTGTGCAGAAGCATTTTATTTTATTTTATTATTATTTTTTTTTAGAGAAATACTGATTTTAATTAAACAGAAGGTAAACTTTAGACGTCTGTCATCTTTCGGCCGAAAAATTAGCAAAAACTGTTGAAACAAGGCACGGTTTTCCCCCCATACTTGTTATATCATGGCTCCAGTTACAAAAAAAAAAAAAAAAAAAAAAACTTTAATGAAAATGTTAAACATAAAAATAGAACCTTGAGACTTTTTTTAAAAGTGTATAAAAAGCCCCACAAAACTTGTCAGATGTTGTTACAAAATAGCACCAGTAAGAAGAGTAAAAGGTGTTAAAAACCATTATGACAGCATTTCTGAAATGCAGCTTGTCTGAATTCCCATTCCCACTAAAAAACAATTTATCGTAGAATAAAAAAGAATTTTTAAATCTGGAGAGGGAGGGAGGATTGAGCTTTTATTGCAGTTTCCCAGCTTCCATCTCTTAGTGTGCAGAAGCATTTTAGTTTGATCAGATCCCAGTCATGTATTTTTGGTATTGCTTCAATTACCAGGAGAGTCCTCCTCATAAAGTATTGTCCCAGGCCAATTTCTTCAAGTGTTTTCCCCTGCGTTCTCTCCAAGAGTCTTTATAGTTTGCTGTCTTAAGTTTAAGTCTTTTATTCAGTGAGAGTGAATTTTTAGAGATGAAAGGTGTAGGTCTAGTTTCAATCTTCTACAAGTCACCAGCCAATTTACACAGCACCATTTGATAAACAGAGAATCTATCCCAAAATTTATATTTTTGATAGGCTTATCAAAGATCAAATGACTGTGTGTGTCTGGGTTCATCTCTTGGTTCTCAATTCTGTTCTACACATCTACCTCTCTATTTTTGTGCTAGTACCGTACTATTTTGATCACTATAGATTTATAGTATAGTCTGAAGTCTGGTAGCATGATTCCTCCTGATTTGTTTTCATTTCTGAGTAATGTCTTGGCTTTTCAAGTTTTTTCTGTTTCCATATAAAACGAAGTACTAATTTTTCCAGATCTTTAAAGTATGACAGATGTGCTTTAATAGGGATTTCATTAAATCTGTAGATTGCTTTGGATAGTATGGACATTTTAACAATGTTGTATCTTCCCATCCGTGAGCATGGTATGTTTTTCCATTTGTTAACATCTTCAGCTATTTCTTTTCTTAGAGTTTCATAGTTCTCTTTATAGAGATCTTGCACGTCCTTTCTTAGCACTCCCAGATATTTCATCTCATCTTCTTTGGCACTACTGTAAAAGGAATAGAGTTCTTGACTGTTTTTTTCAGCTTGACTAAGGTTGGTATATGTAAATGCTACTGATTTGTGAGTATTGATTTTGTATCCTAAGATGCTGCTGTATTCCTTGATCACATCTGAGAGTTTTGTAGTTGAGTCCCTGGGGTTTTCCAGGCAGAAAATCATATCATCTGCAAAGAGTGAAAGTTTGATCTCCTCTGATCCTATATGTATACCTTTGATTGCCTTCTCTTGCCTAATTGCAATGGATAAGACTCCCATTACAATGTTAAAAAACAGTGAAGACAGTGGGCATCCTTGCCTAGTTCCTGATCTGAGTGGAAATCATTTCAATTTTACTCCATTTAATACAATATTGACTGTGGGTTTGCTGTAGATGGCCTTTTCCGTTTACGAAATGTCCCTTCTATCTGTATTTTCTTTAGTGTTCTGATCATGAAAGGATGCTGGATATTATCAAAAGCTTTTTCTGCATTAATTGAGAGAATCATATAGTCTTTTTTTTTTGTTTATGTGATGTATTATATTTATAGATTTATGTATATTGAACCAGCCTTGAGACCCTGGGTTAAAACCCACTTGGTTGTGGGGCATAATTTGTTTGATATGTTGCTAGATTCTGTTTGCCAGGATCTTATTGAACATTTTTGCATGAATATTCATTAAAGTTATTGGTCTATAATATTCTTTTCTTCTTGGGTCTTTTCCTAGTTTGGGGATCAAGGTGATATTTGCTTTATATTTGTTGGGAAGTACTTCTTTTTCTGCTTTGGAAAAGGTTAAGTAATATAGGTACTAGTTCCTCTTTAAAGGTTTGGTAGAATTCTGATGTGAATCCGTTTGGTCCCTGTTCTTTTTAGGGAGATTTTGTATAGTTGATGCTATTTCAGAACTTGATATAGGCCTGTTCAACATTTCCACTTCTTTCTGGCTAAGTCTAGGAAGGTGGTGTGTTTCCAAGTATTGGTCTATTTCCTTCAGATTTTGATATTTCTGAGAGTAGAGTTTTTTTGCAATGTTCATTAAGGATTTTTTGAATTTCTGATGAGTCTGTTATTATTTCACCTCTGTCATTTCTGATTGATGAAATTAGGGATTTCACTCTTTTATTTCTGGTTAGGTTAGTCAAAGGTTTATCTATTTTGTTGACCTTTTCAAAAAACCACCTTCTTGATTCATTGATGTGTTGCACGATTCTTTTGTTTTTAATTTCATTTAATTCTACTCTAATTTTTGTTATTTCCTTTCTTCTGCTGGGTTTGGGGGTGGAATGCTCTTCATTTTCCAGTTGCTTGAGATGTCCCATTAAATTGTTGAATTCCACTGTTTCCATTCTTTTGAGTAAGGCTTGCAACACTATAAATTTCCCTCTTTGAACTGACTTTGCGCTATCCCAGAGGTTCTGGTAATTCATGTCTTCATTATCATTTTGTTTCAAAAATTTCATAATTTCCTTCTTAATCTCATGTATGAACCAGCCATCATTCAAGATAAGGTTATTTAGTTTCCACGTTTTTTATGAGTATGCAGATTCCTGTTGTTACTGGGTTCAAGTTTTATTCCATGATGGTTCGAGAACATACAAGGAATAATTTCTATTCTTTTAAATTTGCTGAACTTAGACTTGTGACCTAAGGTATGACCAGTTTTGAAGGATATTCCATGGGCTGATGAGAAGAATATGTAATCAGTTTTATTAGGATAAAATGCTCTATAGATATCTGTTACATCCAATTGTAGAATGTTTAAGTTTAAGTCTAAAATTTCTTTGCTTAGTTACTTATTGGAAGATTTATCTAACACTGACAAAGGGGTGTTAAAATCCTCAACTATTGGGCGGCGCCTGTGGCTCAGGTGGTGGGGCTCCGGCCCCAGCCAAAGTGCAACAACAAAAAAATAGCCAATCGTTGTGGTGGGCGCCTGTAGTCCCAGCTACTCAGGAGGCTGAGGCAAGAGAATCACTAAAGCCCAGGAGATGGAGGTTGCTGTGAGCTGTGTGATGCCATGGCACTCTACCGAGGGCCATAAAGTGAAACTCTGTCTCTACAAAAAAAAAAAAACCTCAACTATTGGCGGTGCCTGTGGTTCAGTGAGTAGGGCACTGACCACATATACCAAGCCTGGTGCGTTCAAACCTGGCCCTGGCCAAACTGCAACAAAAAAGAGCCAGGCATTGTGGCAGGCACCTGTAGTCCCAGTTACTTGGGAGGCTGAGGCAAGAGAATCGCCTAAGCACAGGAGTTTGCTGTGAGCTGTGTGATGCCACAGCACTCTACCAAGGATGATAAAGTGAGACTCTGTCTCTACAAAAAAAAAAAAAAAAATGCCACACCTGCTTTTTACTGATTTCCATTTGCTTGAGTTATACATGTGCATCCCTTCACCCTGAGTCTAAATTTATCTTTTAAGGTAAGATGAGATCCTTTTCTTTTTTTTTTCCTAGAGACAGAGTCTCAGTTTATCATCCTCAGTAGAGTGACATGGTATCACAGCTTACAGCAACCTCCAACTCCCGAGCTTAAGTGATTCTCTTGCCTCAGCCTTCCAAGTAGCTGGGACTATAAGTACCTGCCAGAATACAGGTACAGGCAATGGTTGCAGTTTGGCCAGGGCCAGGTTCAAACCCACCACCCTCAGAATAGGCGGCCAGAGTCCTACCCACTGAACCACAGGTGCCACCCTATAAGATGAGATTCTTTTGTGCAGCAGATATCTAACCTGAGTTTTTGTATCCAGTCAGCCAACCTTCGCCTCTTTAGGGGACAATTTAAGCCGTTCACATTAATTGAGAGTATTGATAAGCCTGGTAGTATTTTGGGCATCGAGTTTTTCGAAAGTCCAATGGACATTTTTAATCCTTTTGTCACTGTGAAAGTTGAGATTTGAGCAAAAGTTTCTGAGTGAGTTTACATTAGTGGTAAACGTTGCGCTGGTCATTGTGGAGGATGAATCTGAGAATATCCTGGAGAGCTGGTTTAGTTATGGCAAATTTCTTCAACATGTGAATGTCATTGAAGTATTTAATTTCTCCATCATAAATGAAACTCAGTTTAGCTGGATAAAGTATCCTGGGTTGAAAGTTGTTTTGTTTTAGGAGATTGAAGGTCAATGACCATCCTCTTCTGACTTGAAAGTTTTCAGCAGAGATATCTGCAGTCATTCTAATATTCTTCCCCTTGTAGGTTATGGTTTTCTTACATCTGGTTACTTGCAGAATTTTTTCCTTCATATTAACTTTGGCAAAGTTAGTTATAATGTGTCTGGGAGATTCTTCATTTGGATTGAGTCGTGCTGGGGTTCTGAAACTCCCTGCTATATGAATTTCAGTATCTCTTGCCATGTTTGGGAAGTTTTCCTCGATTATCTCTTGGAGTAGAGCATCTGTGCCTTTTGGAAAAAACTCTTCACCTTCAGCAATTCCTATAAGGTGAATATTTGCTTTTTCTTTGGCATTGTCCCACAGCTCTCTCAGAGAATGATCCATTTTGCTCTCCACTTCCTCTTTGAGCATTTTGGAGCATTCAAAAGCTTTGTCTTCAAAGTCAGAAATATTTTCTTCTGCCTGCTCCATTCTGTTACTGAGAGATTCTACTGTATTTCTCCTATCTTGAAGGGCTGAAAATTCTTTTCTCAATTTCTCAAAACCTTTGGTGATTTTGTCTTTGAATTCATTGAATTCATGAGACAACGTTTTAATTATTCCCAGAATTTCTAATTCCAACTTTACTTCCATTCTGTTAATCTTATTTGCCATCCAAATTCTAAACTCAATTTCTGACATCTCAGCCATTTGTTTATGAATGGGATCTTCTAGTGTGTCTGCTTTGTCATTCCTTGGGGGAGTTGATGTACTCTGATTATTCATGTTGCCAGAGCTTTTCAGCTGATTCCACTCCATGATTGTTTTTCACCATTTGGCTAGATGAGAAGGTAAGGTGAAATTGGATTGGGAGCTCCTGGAGTTGTGAATAACCAGCCCTTTGCTGAAGAACTGGGACTGGTGACTTCAGCTTTTCCCCAAAGCTTTGCAAAGGAACCATGCAGTACTACAGCCTGAGACTCTGGGGACCTGCTTGGTGTGGTGGGGCTAGGTGGCTCTGTCTTGTATTCAGCTGGTCTCTGTCCAATTGTAGTGAATCAGTGACTACCCCACCCCCCATGGGCAACAATTGCAAGAGAAAAATCAAATCTTCCCACTACAACACAACCAGGGTACCACCTTGGAGAGTCCTTGGGTGATTGGCCCAGGTCAAGAGTTCCAAACCAATTGTCCCAGTCAACACCAGCACTCAAGTGGGAGAGTTCAAAAGGTCTCCAGCAACTAGATAGCAGGGGTATACTGGCAGCTCAGGTGTGAATCACTCCAGTAGTCTGTGGAATCAGAAGAGTTATACCAGAGGGCCTGATGCCTCTTTCCCCAACTTGCACCTCCTTCACCCCAGTCACTAGTAACCCCACAGGACTGTGGCCCGGTTTCCTCCAATAAGCAAATGTGCCAGTGATTTGCACCTGCCAGAGTTAAATGAAAGTCAATGCTTCCTTGGCCCAGCCACCATCCTCTGCCACCAGCCAGCAGGGTGAGCTGAAGCCTGCCTGCCTCAGGTACTCAATGGCAACTGGAGAGTGTCCCACTTGAGCTCAGTCCAAACCTGAGGATAACAACTCAGCAAATGTTTTTCTCCCTCAGCCACCAGGCCTTTGCCTCAGCCACTCTACAGTTCTGGTATCCCTGTAGGGCAAGGTCTGGCTCCCTCAGGCAGTCCTCACAGTTGGGGAGGCATCTCTCCAAAATTAAACCCCAACAGGATGGCTGTACTCTCGCTGAAGCTTCATGGGAGGTGTCTCTACATGGCTCCGAGGCAGCTCCCATGATGACCGGGTCGCAGCTCTGGCAGCATGGGTCACGCAACGGTCAGCTTGGGCAGTGTGGCGTAGCAGCTCGCTCAGCTCTCAAGCCGCCACCTGCCTCTGATTTGCACTTTTGCAGAGCCAAGCCTGACAGCCTCCCCTCTTTGCCTGTCTACACTACTGCTGGCCTCACTGTTACAGCATAGCTTCAATACCACGACCCTTGCAATGCCCAGTCCTAGCAATAAACCACAGACATTCTGTTCTCTGCATGGGTTAGGCTTCTGGGCCACCAGATGAGAGGAAAGGGGAAAACATTTATTCAACTTTCATGCCTGGCAAGAGAATGCCCAGGCTCACAGCAGGGTCCCTCTGGAGAAGTACTCCAAGCTTCAAGCAACTCTCCTGTTGGGTGAGACAAGAGGTCTTCAGTTCCACACTTGCTTATAGAGATCCCATAGTGAACAAAAAAAAATCTCTTGGGCTAGGGGATGGACACTCTTTTTCTTTGGGATGAGCTTTGTAGCTGAAATTTGCTTCCTTGGAGTCACAGCTTACCTCAGCAGAGGTGACAAGCAGTTATCACTCTTCTCTCTCAGCTCAGGTCCCACTCTTCATCTTTATTGGGTACTTTTAGTCATTATCCTTCCCTCTGGATGGGAGCTTCTATAGAAAGCTGGCTCCAGGCAGCCATTTCCTCCTCCCTCCTCCATCGTTTTTAATGGCTGAATAGTATTCCATGGTTTACATATACCACAGATTGTTAATCCATTCCTGGATTGGTGGGCATTTAGGCTGTTTCCACATTTTGGTGATTGTAAATTGAGCTACAATAAACAGCCTAGTGCAAGTGTCCTTATGATAAAAGGATTTTTTTTTCCTTCTGTGTAGATGCCCAATAATGGGATTGCAGGATCAAATGTGAGGACTAGCTTAAGTTCTTTAGGGTTCTCCATACTTCCTTCCAAAAAGGTTGTATTACTTTGCAGTCCCACCAGCAGTGTAAAAGTGTTCCTTTCTCTCCACATCCACAACAGCATCTGCAGTTTTGGGATTTTATCTCACTGGGATTAGATTGTATCTCAGCGTGGTTTTGATTTGCATTTCTCTATTAGGGACAATGAGCATTTTTTCATATATTTGCTAGCCATTCATCTGTCTTCTTTACAGAAGGTTCTATTCATCTCTCTTGCCCATTGATATATGAGATTGTTGGCTTTCATCATGTAGATTAATTTGAGTTCTCTATAGATCCTAGTTAGTAAGCTTTTGTCTGATTCAAAATATGCAAATATTCTTTCTCATTGTGTAGGTTGTCTATTTGTTTTGGTTGTTGTCTCCTTGGCTTTACAGAAGCTTTTCAGTTTAATTAAGACCCATTTGTTTATTTTTGTTGTTGTTGCAATTGCCACGGTGGTCCTCTTCATGAAATCTTTCCCCAGGCCGATATCTTCCAGTGTTTTTCCATGCTTCCTTTGATGATTTTTATGGTTTCCTGCCTTAAATTTAAGTCCTTTATCCATCTTGAATCAATTTTTGTGTGTGGAGAAAGGTGTGGGTCCAGTTTCAGTCTTTTACATGTGGATATCCAGTTCTCCTAGTACCATTTATTGAATAGGAAGTCTTTCCCTCAGTGTATGTTCTTCTTTGGTTTATCAATGTTTGGTTGTAAGATGTCAGTTTCATTTCCTGGTTTTCTATTTGATTCCAAATGTCTCTATTTTTGTGCCAGTACCATGGTGTCTTGACCACTATGGCCTTGTAGTACAGCCTAAATTCTGGTATGCAGATGCCCTCAGCTTTATTTTTATTACTCAGAACTGCCTTAGCTATAAAGGTTTTATTCTGGTTCCATACAAAATGCAGAATCATTTTTTTCCCCATCTTGAAAGTATGATGTTGGTATTTTAATAGGGATGGCATTGAAATGGCAGATTACTTTGGGAAGTACAGACACTTTAACAATGTTGATTCTTCCCAGCCATGAGCGTGGCATGTTCTTCCATTTATTAATATCTTCTGCTATTTTCTTTCTTGGGGGGTCAATAATTTTCTTTATAGAGGTCCTTTACCTCTTTTGTTGGGTATATTCCAAGGTATTTCATTTTCTTTGAAGCTATGGCGAAGGGAGTTGTGTCCTTAATTAGCCTCTCATCTTGACTGTTACTGGTGTATACAAATGCTACTGACTTGTGGACATTGACTTTATATCCTGAGACATTACTGTATTTTTTTGATGACTTTCAGGAGTCTTGTGGTTGAGTCTTTGGGGTTCTCTAAGTACAAGATTATATTGTCAGCAAAGAGAGAGACTTTGACCTCCTGTGCTACATTTGGATGCCCTTCATTTCCTCTTTTGCCTAACTGTATTGGGTAGAACTTCCAGCACTATGTTGAATAGTAATGGTGACAAAGGACAACCTTGTCTGGTTCCAGTCCTAAGTGGAAAAGCTTTCAGTTTTACTCCATTCTAAAATATTGGCTGTGGTTTTGCCATAGATAGCTTCAATAAGTTTAAGAAATGTGCCAGCTATGCCTACACTCTTCAGTGTTCTAATTAGAAAAGGATGCTGGATTTTATCGAATACTTCTGCATCTATTGAGAGGATCATATGGTCTTTGTTTTTCCTTCTGTTGATATGGTGAATAATGTTCATGGACATGTGTATATTAAACCAGCCTTGAATCTCTGGGATGAGACCTACTCAATCATGATCTTTGACTTTTTATGATAAGCTGTATTCAATTGGCTGGGATCTTTTTGAGAATTTTTGCATCTATATTCATTAGTGAAATTGGTCTGAAGTTCTTTTCAGTTGGGTCTTTTCCTGGTTTTGGTATCAGGGTGATGTTTTCTTTGTAGAATGTATTGGGAAAGATTCCTTCCTCCTCAATTTTTTGGAATAATTTCTGCAGTATGGGAATAAGCTCTTCTTTGAAGGTTTGATAGAATTCTGGTGTGAATCCATCTGGACCAAGGGATTTTTTTGTTGTTGTTGGAATATTTTTTATTGTTTCTTTGATCTCAGTGCTTGAAACTGGTCTATTTCTTCCTGGCTAAGTCAAGGAAGAGGGTATGATTCCAAATATTGATCCATTTCCTTCACATTGTCAAATTTCTGGGCATAGACTTTCTGGTAGTATTCAGAGATAATCTCTGGTATTTCTGTGACATCAGTTGTTTCTTCCCCTTTATCATTACTGATTGAGGTTACTAGAGATTTTACTTTTCTATTTCTAGTGAGTCTGTCCAAAGGTTTATCTATTTTATTTATTTTCTCAAAAAACCAATTCCTTGTTTCATCAATTTTCTGAATGATTCTTTTGTTTTTAATTTCATTAATCTCTGATTTAATTTTGGATATTTCTTTTCTTCTGCTGGGTTTAGGCTTAGATTGTTCTTCTTTTTTCAATTCCATAAGATGACATATGAGTTTGTTGATGTGCTCTCTGTTTTTCGGATGTAGGCATCTAAAGCGATAAATTTTCCTCTCGGGACTGCTTTTGCTGTATCCCACAGGTTTTGGTAGCTTGTGTCTTCACTGTTGTTATGCTCAAGGAAGTTAATGATTTCCTCTGTTATTTCCTCCTGCAGCCAACTCTGATTCAGCATAAGATTATTTAGTTTCCCTGCCTTTGTGTGCAGTTGAACGTTTTTGTTGGAGTTGAGTTCCACCTTTAGTGCCTTGTGGTCTGAGAGGATATAAGGTAAATTTTCTTTTTTTTTTTTTTTTTTAATTTGGCCGGGGCTGGGTTTGAACCCGCCACCTCCGGCATATGGGACCGGCGCCCTATCCGCTGAGCCACAGGCGCCGCCCGATATAAGGTAAATTTTCAATTATTTTGTTTCTGTTCAGGTTTGTTTTGTGTCCTAGGATGTGATCAATCAATTTTAGAGACTGTTCCATGGGCCAATGAGAAGAGTGTATATTCTGTAGCTTTGGGATGGAGTGTTGTACATACACTTTTCTAGGGTTTCATTTAAGCCCTTTATATCTTTAATTTCTGTTTAGAGGATCTGTCCAGCTCTGTAAGAGGAGTGTTAAAGTCCCCTATTATGGTGTTATAGGCTATCATATTGCTCAGACTAATTTAGACAAGTCAAATTTACAGCAGAGTCCTTTTATTGAAGAGCCGGCTGACGACTGCCTCAGTGTCCCAACATGGGGTTTCTGAGAGCAGCCCCGAGTGCTTAAGGGGTCAGAAATTTAAGCCTTGGTCTGCATCCTGGTTGGCACGCAGGCTGTTCGGGTGTATCCAGGTAGGGTAGTAAGCAAGCATTTTACAGAAGCAGAATTTTGAGGTTAGTTAGCCATACATCATACTTTTTTGTTTGTTTGTTTAAGAGACAGACTCTCACTTTGTTGTCCTCGGTAAAGTGCTATGGCATCACAGGTCACAGCAAACTCCAGCTCTTGGAGTTAGGTGATTCTCTTGCCTCAGCCTCCTGAGTAGCTGGGACTACAGGCGCTCATCACAATGCCTGGCTATTGTTGTTGTTGTTGTTGCAGTTTGGCCGTGGCCGGGTTTGAATCCCCCACCCTTGGTATATGGGGCCAGTGCCCTACTCACTGAGCCACAGGCACTGCCCTACATCATACATTTTTGTTTTAATATTTTCCCCCAGTACATCTTAGTTTCTGTACGTTCCCCCACACATCTTAGTCTCAGTATTTTCCCTACCTGTTGTTTAAAGGTCAGTCCAGGGATAGTTTCTGCCTCCCAGTTAATTTCCCAGGCAGTTAGCTAAGCAAGAAACTGGGAGTGAGGTAGAAGCAAGAAATCAATTAGTACTTTCTCATTTATCTTGGGGGTGAACTAGACTTATTTTATTTCTTTTTTTGAAAGTTTGCAGTCTGAAAATTTACCAGGAGCTAGCTGGTATTTTTCCATTATAGCGTAGGCTTGACACTTTTTTTTTTGCTTTGGCCTAGGCTCACTATGCCTAACACCACACCCTGAAGGTGTGCCATGTACCCTTACATTGTGCCAACTAAGTGGAAGCTCACCAATTCCCCTCGTTCCTCCCCCTTCCCTCATTACCCCTCTCCCAAACTTGAATTGATTTTAGTTTTTCTCTTATGTGGCAAGTATTAGATTGTCTACTGGCTTCATATCAGTATCAAGTACTTGCTTGGCATTTGATACTTGCTTTCCTATTCTTGTGATACTTTACTAAGACGAACGTGTTTCAACTCCATTCAGGTTAATATAAAAGATGTAAAGTCTTGGGCGGCGCCTGTGGCTCAGTCGGTAAGGTGCCAGCCCCATATACCGAGGGTGGCGGGTTCAAACCCAGCCCCGGCCAAACTGCAACCAAAAAATAGCCGGGCGTTGTGGCGGGCGCCTGTTTAGTCCCAGCTACTCGGGAGGCTGAGGCAAGAGAATCGCTTAAGCCCAGGAGTTGGAGGTTGCTGTGAGCTGTGTGAGGCCATGGCACTCTACCAAGGGCCATAAAGTGAGACTCTGTCTCTACAAAAAAAAAAAAAAAAGATGTAAAGTCTTAACCATTTTCTTATGGTGAAATACTATTCCATGGTATTCAGATACCACAGTTTGTTAATCCATTCCTAGGTTGACGGGCATTTAGGTTGTTTCCATGTCTTGGTGATTGCAAACTGAGCTGTGATAAACAGTTAAGTGCAAATTATGATAAAGTGATTTTTTTCTTCTAGGTAGATGCCTAGTTAATGGGGATGTGGGATCAAAAGGGAGGTCTAATTTGAAGGACTCTCCATATTTCCTTCTAAAAAGTTTGTATTAGTTTACACTCCTACCAACAGCGTTATTTTTTCAGAAGCCAGATATCACTATGTTCTCTGAGACAGTCAATTCAAGAGATCTTTTCCCACCAGCTTTCCCAAGTGCTGTTATTGCAGATGTTAGCCAAGGTGTTGTGCCCAGATCAGGTAAATTTTCAACACACAATTTAGTCTGGAATGAGATACATTAAAATCTTTGAAATACTCACTGTCTTCTCTCTCCTAATTTTTCTTTCCCAAATTTGATGGAAAGATTTTACGTAGGGCAGCGCCTGTGGCTCAGTGAGTAGGGTGCTCTTCCCATATACCGAGGGTGGAGGGTTCAAACCCAGGCCTGGCCAAACTGCAACCAAAAAAATAGCCAGGAATTGTGGCAGGCTCCTGTAGTCACAGTTACTTGGGAGGTTGAGGCAAGAGAATTGTCTAAGCCTAAAAGCTGGAGGTTGCTGTGAGCTGTGAGGCCATGGCACTCTACTGAAGGCAACAAAGTGAGATTCTGTCTCTACAGAAAAAAAAAAAAGATTTTATGTAAATAATGCAACTGTTATTGGTTGGTATCCATATTTTTCTATTTTTTTGTAGAGACAGAGTCTCATTGTACCGCCCTCCGGTAGAGTGCCGTGGCGTCACATGGCTCACAGCAACCTCTAACTCTTGGGCTTACGCGATTCTCTTGCCTCAGCCTCCCGAGCAGCTGGGACTACAGGTGCCCACCACAATGCCCGGCTATTTTTTTTTTTTGTTGTTGTTGTTGCAGTTTGGCCGGGGCTGGGTTTGAACCCGCCATCCTTGGCATAATGGGCTGGCGCCCTACTCACTGACCCACATGCGCCGCCCATATATTTGTTTTTTTGTTTGTTTGTTTGTTGTTGTTTTTTTCAGTTTTTGCCCAGGGCTGGGTTTGAACCCACCACCTCTGGTATATGGGGCTGGTGCCCTACTCCTTGAGCAACAGGCACCACCCCATGGTATCTATATTTAAAATGAAATACAAGCATGTGAAAAAGGAATTTTGAAAATCTAAGTTTTCATTCATATATTTTCTAATTTTATGTTCTGACCCTCTGAAGATCCCAGTGTGAGACTGTATGATTTTTTCCAGTGTTTTACATGCTTATTATACTTCTCATCTTTGCTTAAAGGAAAGCTTTACTTGCGTGCATATCAATTTTGTTTTAACATCTCTCATTTTATCATATTGCTGTTTTACTGATGACTTTAAGTTAATCAGATGTCTGATTAGGAGGCTTTGTTTGTATGTGTGTGTCTTTGGTTGGAGTTATCCTTGATTATTGCAGTTGAAGAAATAAACTAGTCATTTCTCAGTGATAATTTTCTGGACATGCTTATTTTAAGCAGCAATTCTGAAATGTTTTGGCCTTTGTGGAATATTTTATACTACTAATACTTATTGCATAGCAGTAACTAAACCCTGTAATTTAGTGTTTATCATTCCCATCCCTTTTCCGAGTTTCTTACTACATATGTGTATGATCATTAATTTTATGTAGTGTTTGTTTTCATTTCCTAAAGTTTTAAGAAGGATATTTGTCCATCCATGTTGGGTTATACATCATAAATATCATTCTATAATTTGTTTTGTTTGCTCATCATTGTATTTCTGAGATCTGTCCACACTGACACATAGCTCTGGTTTGATTATTTCCTTAAAACAAGGTCTCAATTTGCTGCCCAGCCTGGAATGCAGTGGTGTCCTCATGAGTCCCTACAATGTAACACTCCTGAGCACCTGCATTCCTCCTGCCTCAGCCTCCTGAGTTTCTGGAGCTACAATGATATCCCTCCCTGTTTTGGTAAGTTTTGAATTTTCTATATGTTCAAGGCCTCACTATAGGTTTCAGGCTAGTCTCAAACTGCTGGCCTGAAGCATTGCTCCTGCTGTGGCCTTCACAATGGTAACATTACAGAAGTGATTCATAGCGTCTTGCCTGATTTAATTTTTTTGAGTTTTTTATATTAATTCATCAAATGAATGTACCACCATTAGTTAAACTTTTCAGATGCCGATAAATTAAGAAATACATGAGTAAAAATGATTATATGAAAACCAAAATAGGATGGCACCTGTAGCTCAAGCGGCTAAGGCACCAGCCACATACACCAGACCTGGTGGGTTCATATCCCACCCAGGCCTTCCAAACAATGACAACTACAACCCAAAAATAGGCATTGTGGTGGGCTCCTATAGTCCCAGCTACTCGGGCAGGTGAGGCAAGAGAATCATTTAAGCCCAAGAGTTAGAGGTTGCTGTGAGCTGTGATGCCATAGCACTCTATCCAGGGTGATAGCGTGAGGCTGTCTCAAAAAAATAAATAAATAAATAAAATAAATAAATAAATAAAGCACAATGTCCAGATTCATGCATATATTTATTCAGTGAAAATTAATTTTAACCTGAACACTGATTTTTTTTTTTTGAGACAGTCTCAAGCTGTCACCCTGGGTAGAGTACCGTGTTGTCACAGCTCACAGCAACCTCCAACTCTCGGGATTAAGCAAGTCTCTTGCCTCAGCCTCCCAAGTAGCTGGGATTACAGGCACTCACACGACACCTGTCTATGAACACTGATTTTTTTTTTTTTTATTCTAAGTATTTCTGGAAACATTCCTTCATTTCAGGCCTACCATCTGTATTTTGCAATATTGCCTCCTAATTCATCTCTATGCATTTATTCATGTGTTCTTTTTTTGAAACAGGGTCTCACTCTATCACCCTGGGTAGAATGTCATGGAGTCATCACAGCTCACAGCAACTTCAAACTCTTACGCTCAAGTGATCCTATTAAATTGAGTAGGTCAGTCTCAATTTATATGATTATACTGTACTTTCTTATTTTGATTTGTTTCTGGTGTTTTGTCTGTTCATGCTGGGTAGATGACTTTCTCAGTGAACCTTTGACATATTTGTTTGCCTTTATTTGTTTCCAGTGTTTTGTCCGTCCATGTTGGGTGGATGAACTTGTCAGTGAACCTTTGATGTATTTCTTTGCCTTGAAACTAATGACATCTAGTGTCTCCCCAAGTGCTTTGTTGAAATTTTGGATAATGAAAAATACTTAATTTTAAATCTCCATTTATAAAATAAAAATAGATGTTATTTTCCTTTTTCTTTTGTGAAGTCTATAGCTTTTATCTGACCATTCCAAGTAGTTTGTTTTGACTAAATATATGGATTTGTCAGCAGAATTGACACTGTAGGAAAAGCAGCAGAGGCTTGAAGGGAATGAAAATAATCAGCCACAGGTATAAAAAGAATTAAATTTAAATTCCTGATTTCATATGATATTCTTTCCATTAAGAATGTAGCATAGTCCAAATGAAATTACCTTTCAGGCAGTGCCCATAGCTCAGTGGGTAGGGGGCTAACATACACCAAGGCTGGCAGGTTCAATCCCAGTCCAGGACAGCTAAACAACAATGACAACTGCAACAACAAAAAAAATAGCTGGCTTCGTGGCAGGCGCCTGTAGTCCCAGCTACTTGGGAGGTTGAGGCAAGAGGATTGTTTATGCCCAAGAGTTTGAAGTTGCTGTGAGCTGTGATGCCATAGCACTCTACTGAGGGTGACATAGTGAGACTCTGTCTCAAAAAAATAAATAAATAAAATAACCTTTTAGAATTGATAGATCATAATATAATATTTAAATAGGGAAAGATTTTAGTAAAACTTAAATAAGTTCTTTACATATATTATAACTTACAGCTAATCTTTACCCTTAAAGTAGAGGCAATCTGGAATTTTATTTGCTCTTTTATTTATTTATTTATTTTTACTTTTTAAAATGTATTTAATTTTTTTTCGTTTTTTTTTGTTTGTTTGTTTGTTAGAGACAGTCTCTCTTTTATCACCCTTGGTACAGTGCCATGGCGTCACAACTCACAGCAACCTCCAACTCCTGGAGGCTTAGGCGATTCCCTTGCCTCAGCCTTGCGAGTAGCTGGGACTACAGGCACCCACCACAACGCCCAGCTATTTTTTGTTTGGCAGGTTCAAACCTGCCACCCTCAGTATATGGGGCTGGCGCCCTACTCGCTGAGCCATAGGCACCGCCCTGCTCTTTTATTTTTATTACTTCTTTACATGATAAGAAGGGAACTGATCATCATAATACTAAGCAATATAAGTGGCAATTTCATAGTAATGGCCACTGAGGTGGATTCATGTTAAAAGAGTAATCATTTTACTTTTTGTTGTTGTTGTTGCAGTCGTCACTGCTGTTTTTAGCCTGCCGGGGGGCCAGGTTTGAACCTGCCACCCTTGGTATTAGTATATGGGGCCGGCGCCCTACCAACTAAGCCACAGGTGCCGCCCTCATTTTACTCTTTTACAGTGGTTCAAAAATTTGCACTTTTATATTGCTGGTCACTAATGCCAAGGTAAAAGATTTACTCTACTCTAAAAGACTTCAGAGTCTACACTCAGGGAGATAAAGAATCATAAAATCCACCCACCTCCCAAAAGGGAATCACACCTTGCAAAGGGACCTTTGGGGTTAGGATAAAAACAGTAACTTCCTTTTTTTTTTTTTTTTGCCTGGAGACAAAGTCTCACTTTGTCATCCTTGGTAAAGTGCCATGGCATCATCCTTCACAGCAACCTCAAACTCCTGGGCTCAAGCAATTCTCTTGCCTCAGCCTCCCAAGTAGCTGGGACTACAGGCGCCAGCCACAGTGCTCAGTAATTTTCAGAGACAAAATCTCACTCTGGCTCAGGCTGGTCTCAAACCTGTGAGCTCAGGCAATCCACCCGCCTCAGCCTCCCAGAATGCTAGAATTACAGGCATGAGCCACGACACCTGGCCCTCAAAACAACAACTTTCTAATTTATTTAAATGTAGGAAAATGTTAAATAGTATCAAAATTAGTCTATCCATTCTCATTAGAGGACATTAGACTATATTAGAGCTGGACCTAAGATTGTCTTTCTAGATACATATCACTATCAAATTGCATTATATACTTTGAGTTAAAGTTTAAGAATTAACTTTTCTGGGCGGTGCCTGTGGCTCAGTGAGTAGGGCACCAGCCCCGTATACCAAGGGTGGCAGGTTCATACCCAGCCCTGGCCAAACTGCAACAAAAACAGCTGGGCATTGTGGCAGGTGCCTGTGGTCCCAGCTACTCAGGAGGCTGAGGCAAGAGAATCACCTAAGCCCAAGAGCTGGAGGTTGCTGTGAACTGTGATGCCAGAGCACTCTACCAAGGGCAACTCTGTCTCTAAAAAAAAAAAAAAGAATTAACTTTTATTTCTGATTGGTACTGATTTTGTCTCCTACTAATGTGAATTTTGCCTGATCTCTAGTTAGTAATCTCAGAAAGAGTATTGAAATGTACTGCATCTCACTGTTAAAGGTGTGGTGAGCTAAAATCTGTTGTTTTTTGTTTGAGATGCATTGAGGACACAAATAATTAGGTTACCCTGGTTGCATTTGCTAGATAAAGTCCCTCTTATAATTTTGTCCCACCTCTAAGAGGTGTGCCATACACCATGACCCCCCCATCCTCCATCCTCCCCTCTCCCCACTTGCTCATTCCCCTATCCACCCCCCTTGTATTAGCTCATCTACTGGCTTCATATTAGAATCAAGTACATTGGATTCTTGCTTCTCCATTCTTGTGATGCTTTACTAAGAAGAATGTGTTTCCACCTGCATCTCAGATATTACAAAAGATGTAGTCTCCATCTTTTTAAACAGCTGATTAGTATTCCCTGGTAAACATATACCACAGCTTGTTAATCCATTACTGGTTTGGTGGGCATTTAGGTTGTTTCTACAGTTCAGTGCTGGCTGCAGTCCTAGCTGCTCCAGCCCTCCTGATCCCATCTTTTTCTCTTGTGTGTTTTATTTCCTCATTCCCCACCTTTCTCCCTCTGGTTCTTTATTCCCCACCATTCTCCCTCTGGTTCCTCACTCACAATTCCCACTCTTGTGCTGATTCTCCATAAAACTGGACAGTCTGGCTCGGCACCTGTGGCTCAAGCAGCTAAAGCGCCAGCCACACACACCTCAGCTGGCGGGTTTGAATCCAGCCCGGGCCTACCAAACAGCAATGATGGCTGCAACCAAAAAATAGTCAGGCATTGTGGTGGGCACCTGTAGTCCCAGCTACTTGGGAGGTGGAGGAAGAAGAATCACTTGAGCCCAGGAGTTGGAGGTTGTTGTGAGCTGTGATGCCACAGCACTCTACCCAGAGTGACAGCTTAAGCTATGTTAACTAAAATGATGAAAATGTGTCAAACGATCTATGATCCAGGTGTATGGCGCCCCACGATCATACTAATGTACACAGCTATGGTTTAATAAAAAAAAAAAAAAGAACAAAAAACTGGACAGTCTATGGCCAGGCACTGCGAGGCACCTCCCTTTGCAGGCACATCATTGATATTCACACCACTCCTTTTGCACATTTAAGCTCACACCAGTCACCAAGGTCCTGCCTCTCAATGAGGAACAGGCAGATGGCCTCTGAAGATATCCACCTTCACAGTCAAGACTATGCTTCCTGGACCTGCTTTAACTGCTGAGCATACCTGCCTTGGCACATCCCAGACTGGTCTGACCATCAGCATGGATATGATTTGGGGGCTTCCCTCTTCTATCCAGCTCAGTTGCTTAAGTCATTCAGGACTGGTTGCCTTGCTGATGAGATTTGCCTCCTTTCTCTGTCCCCCATAGTCATGTACAGAGAGGTGATTATCCTTGTGTCAACTGGCAAGTGAATTTTATTGGTCTGCTCCAGCAAAGGGCAGGCCTCACCAAATATGCCCTCCCTATGGGTGACACCCACACCAAATGGCTCTGTACACTTTGCTGTTCATGTTTCACAGCCCAAAGCATCAAGGTGTGACTGCCTCAATCCTGGCCCCTTTTGGGAACCCCCATGTTATTTAGGTCAGCCAAGGCACCTATTTTATACATCTAAAGTCACCCAACTGTGGACACTGGGTAGTGGCATCACCTGGGAATGTCACCTTCCATGCAGTAAGTGGCAGGCAGCTAATGGCTGCTGAGGAAATCCCTCCTTTCCAACACGGTGGGCATCACAACCTTGGCATGAGTGCCTCTTCCTGCTGCTGGCCCATGTTAATAACAGCAGCCCATTCCAGTGTTCCTCCCCTCCATGCCAGGATTTGGGAGAAAACTGGGACAGCTTTGACTCCTGGGAACATCTGCATCTTTGCATCTCTCTTCTTCATGCTTCAGGCCACCCTGCTGACATCTGACATGGGATGGCTGGACTTTGACATTGCCATAGCTGCTCTCCTGGCCCAGCACAGCAACACTCGAATCATGGTTTCCTATTGTCCACACTCTCATGGATGCTACCCACAACCTTGGGCCACCCCTTGGGCCTTGGTGTCTCCTCAGGGTCTCCTCACCTGTCCCTCTTCCACTACTGTGACAGGAGTGAACAACACCCTACATTTGATCCCTTCCCCAGACACGGCAGCCACCACGTTGTTGGAAATTGATGTCAGAATCAACCCTCACTGAGAGTGAAGCAGGGACTAACAGACTAGGAAGCGCACTCTGGCTGAGGTCCTGGGTGGGGGGCATCACCCCACCTTGGTTTCCAGTGATAAGTTCCTTTGGTTGAGTAAATTTCCTGAGCAACATGTGGACATGCCCCACTCTTATCACTGCCTGTCTGCCTGCTGCTGCTTCTCCTTCAGGGCCTTGTCTTCTACAGACTGTGCCAGCCCCTGATGCTAGCTCCCATCCAAGCTCCCTGCCGGGCCTCCCTGTGGGAGCCTTTGCTGCACAGCCTTGTTACTGCTAACTCCACTCACCTGCCACAAACACCCACCTTAAAGGTGCTCCTGGGTTGCCAACAAGCCCTCCTGGGGCTGCTCCTGTGGCAGCTAATCAATGAGGACAGGAGTCTTCTCATCCTGCTACGATAGAGACACGATCACCATCTCTACTCCTTCAGTCTCCTGCAGGAAGGTCCCTGAGCTAAAATACAAATAAGATCACCATCTCCAGTCCCACAGGAAGGTCCCTGACCTACAATTGAACACCATCTCCAGTCCCACAGGAAGCTCCCTGACCTACAACACAGACATTATCAGCATCACCAGCCCCGGAGGAAGGTCCCTGACCAACAATACAGACATGATCACCATCCCCAGCCCCACAGGAAGTACCCTGACCTACAATACAGATAGGATCACCATCTCCAGTCCCACAGGAAGATCTCTGAACTACAATACAAACATGATCACCATCTCCAGTCCCACAGAAAGGTCCCTGACCTACAGTACAGACATGAGCACCATCTCCAGCCCCACAGGCATGTCCCTGACCTACAATACAGACATGATCACCATGTCCAGCCCAGCAGGAATGTCTGTGACCTACAATAAAGACATGAGCACTATCTCCAGCCCCGCAGGAAGGTCCCTGACCTACAATACAGACATGATAACAATCTCCAGTCCCGCTGGAAGGTCCCTGACCTACAATACAAACAAGATCACCATCTAAAGTCCTGCAGGAAGGTCCCTGACCTACAATAAAGACATGATCACCATCTCCAGTCCACAGGAAGGTCCCTGACCTCCAATACAGACATGATCACCATCTCCGGTCCTGCAGGAAGGTCCCTGACCTACAATACAGACATGAGCACCATCTCCAGTCCCGCAGGAAGGTCCCTGACCTACAATACAGACATGATCACCATCTCCAGTCCTGCAGGAAGGTCCCTGACCTACAACACAGACATGAGCACCATCTCCAGCCCCGCAGGAAGGTCCCTGACTTACAACACAGACATGAGCACCATCTCCAGCCCCACAGGAATGTCCCTGACCTACAATACAGACATGAGCAACATCTCCAGACCTGCAGGAAGGTCCCTGACCTACAATACAGACATGAACACCATCTCCAGTCCTGCAGGAAGGTCCCTGACCTACAATACAGACATGATCACCATTTCCAGCGCAGCAGAAAGGTCCCTGACCTACAATACAGACATGAGTACCATCTCCAGCCCCGCAGGAAGGTCTCTGACCTACAATACAGACATGAGTACCATCTCCAGCCCCGCAGGAAGGTCCCTGACCTACAATACAGACATGATCACCATCTCCAGTCCTGCAGGAAGCTCCCTGACCTATAATACAGATATGAGCAACCATCTCCAGGCCCGCAGGAATGTCCCTGACCTACAATACAGACATGATCACCACCTCCAGCCCCGGAGGAAGGACCCTGACCTACAATACAGACATGAGCAACATCTCCAGCTTTGCAAAAAGTTACCTGACCTACAATACAGACATGATCACCATCTCCGCCCCACAGGAAGGTCCCTGAACTACAATACAGACATGTGCACCATCTCCAGTCCTGCAGGAAGGTCCCTGACCTACATTACAGACATGATCACCATCTCCAGCGCAGCAGAAAGGTCCCTGACCTACAATACAGAGATGATCACCATCTCCAGCCCCGCAGGAAGGTCTCTGAGCTACAATACAGACATGATCACAACCTGTAGTCTCATAGGGAGGTCGCTGACCTATAATACAGACATGAGCACCATCTCCAGCCCTTCAGGAAGGTCTCTGACCTACAATATAGATATGATCACCATCTCCAGTCCCACAGGAAGGTCCTTGACCTACAATACAGACATGATCATCATCTCCAGTCCCGCAGGAAGGTCCCTGACCTGCAATACAGACATGAGTACCATCTCCAGCCCCGCAGGAAGGTCCCTGACCTACAATACAGACATCAGCACCATCTCCAGTCCCGCAGGAAAGTCTCTGACCTAAAATACAGACATGAGCACCATTTCCAGTCCCGCAGGAAAGTCCCTGACCTAAAATACAGACATGAGCACCATCTCCAGACCCACAGGAAGGTCGCTGACCTACTATGCAGACATGATCACCATCTCCAGTCCCACAGGAAGGTCAGTGACATTTGCTCTGCTGCTATTGTCAGGAGCTTGTGCTGCACTTCCACCGGTGTTGTTTTGGAGAGACTCCTGACTCACCACCCTCACACAGGGGAACATCCCCTGGACCCACATACCCAAGTCAGTGCCATTTCCAGACAGAACTCAGGGCCATTGTCTGCCATCCCTTAACTGTTCCTTACTGTGCTACTCCCAATAGCTGCTCTCAGAGGCACTGGTCTTTTTCACTGTGATTCTTACCCTGCATTGCTGCCACTGCCCAACTGGCAGAACCCCAACTATCAGCAGCACAGGATCCTGCTACAACGTGATCTTATGGCCCTTTGGCAATCACAGCTTTTCCATGACAAACGTAAATGGGGACTTCACTACTTGATTCCTACCTCTCAGACTTTGCTCTTTTGCCATGTAACAATGCTGCTATGTGATAGGCAGTGACAAGCCATCACCTCCTTATTTATAAGAGCCCGCTTCTTTCCAGTACCCAGCACAGGTTCCTGACTCTGTCTCTAAAAAAAAAAAAAAATGTTTAGACATATTTAGACATATTAAATTTAATAGAGTTTAACTGAGAAAATAATAATTCACACATTAGGCAACCTTCAGGACTAGGAGAGGTCAGAGATCAATGCCACCCTGTGCCCAGGGAGAAATTATAGACAGAAAACAGAAATGAGGTACAAGAGGGCGGCGCCTGTGGCTCAAGGATTAGGGCGCCAGTCCATATGCCACAGGTGGTGGGTTCAAACCTAGCGCAGGCCAAAAACCAAAAAAAAAAAGAAATGAGGTACAGGAAATGGCATGCTAGTGGCGCCTGTGGCTCAGTGAGTAGGGCGCCGGCCCCATATGCTGAGGGTGGTGGGTTCAAACCCAGCCCCGGCCAAATTGCAACAACAACAAAAAAAAAAAAATAGCCGGGCGTTGTGGCAGGTGCCTGTAGTCCCAGCTGCTCGGGAGGCTGAGGCAAGAGAATCGCGTAAGCCCAAGAGGTAGAGGTTGCTGTGAGCCATGTGACGCCACGGCACTCTACCTGAGGGCGGTATGTGAGACTCTGTCTCTACAAAAAAAAAAAAAAAAAGAAATGGCATGCTAGTTATACTCTGGCACTTTCTTTTTGGGAACCTGTCTGATGTGTGAGTAGCCTGTGATCTACTGAACCTTGGCTGTCGTGAACCAGCGCAGGGAAGGGAAGCGAACCAGAGTGGAATTGGTGGGGACTGACAAAAATACAGCACAAGAGAAGACACAGAAATGAAAGATGGGATCAGGAGGACTGACTGAGCTGATGGCTCAGCCAGCCCCAAAGCACAAAATCAGCTTTGTTTTATAGTATCTGAACAGGGTTCTCTACAAAGAAGTAACATAAACAAAAGACATATTTCTGGTATTACAATATGATTGGAAACTGTAAATGACTCCGATAGAGACAAATCACCTTGTTAATGGTTTCTACTCAACTTCATTAATATATGACAAGAAGGGAGAGTTCATGAGGATCTCTGCATAGTTAACAAAACAAAGGAAAAGCTATGTGACTTCATGGCTTCTACTCAACTTTGTTATCATATGACAAGGAGAAAGGAGAGATCTCAAGGATCTCTAGTTAATTAGACAAAGAATGGACCACGTGACTTCTGGCAGAGGGAGCATGAAGAAAGGAATATGGCTGTTTGGGGATAGGAGGAGAAGCAGCTGGGAGCTCATTCCCTGAGTGTTCCCCAGGCTGTGAGGGCCCTGCCGTCTTACAGCCCGCTCTCCACATCTCGTCCTTTCCTTAAACTTATGAACACATTGCCTTTCATTGGAGGAATCCTTTGGCTCCAACTCTGCAGAACACTGGGAGAATGTAAAATAAAAATAGTATTTAAGTTCCTACACCTAGGGTGCATCTTACATGGGTACATGTGAAATTTACTAGATGTAGAATACAAATTTCTTAACACAATAACTAAGAAAATGTCCTGAAGGCTGTGTTAACCAGTGTAATAAAAATATTTCAAATTGTATATAAAACCAGCACATTGTATCCCACAATTGCGTTGATGTACACAGCTATGACTTAATAAAAAAAAAGAGAGAAAAAATAGTATTAAAGTTCCTAATTAAATAATGTTATTTTAAAATGCTCCAATTTTTCTAAAGGATTAAAAGACTGTAATTTATCAAAAATATCTTTAGTAAGTTGAGTAGGACCATAAACATTTACATGAGCTTTATGCATACTTTGAATTTCTTTTTTTTTTTTTTCTTTTGTAGACACAGAGTCTCACTTTATCATCCTCAGTAAAGTGTGGCGGCGTCACATAGCTCACAGCAACCTCCAACTCCTGGGCTTAGGTGATCCTCTTGTTTCAGCCTTCTGAGTAGCTGGGACTACAGGCACCAGCCACAATGCCCGGCTATTTTTTTTTTTCTAGAGACAGAGTCTCACTTTACGGCCCTCGGTAGAGTGCCATGGCCTCACACAGCTCACAGCAACCTCCAACTCCTGGGCTTAAGCGATTCTCTTGCCTCAGCCTCCCAAGTAGCTGGGACTACAGGCGCCTGCCACAACGCCCGGCTATTTTTTTTTTTTTTTTGGTTGCAGTTTGGCCGGGGCCGGATTTGAACCCGCCACCCTCGGTATATGGGGCCGGCGCCTTACCGACTGAGCCACAGGCGCCGCCCAACTGAGCCACAGGCGCCGCCCTGCCCGGCTATTTTTTTTGTTGCAGTTTGGCCGGGGCTGGGTTTGAACCCACCACCCTCGGTATATGGGGCCAGCACCCTACCCACGGAGCCACAGGCGCCGCCCAATACTTTGAATTTCTTAATGAAGTTTTGCTATATTCAGGTTATTATTATTATTAGTTTTTTTTTTTTTTTTTTGTAGAGACAGAGTCTCACTTTATGGCCCTCGGTAGAGTGCCATGGCATCACACAGCTCACAGCAACCTCCAACTCCTGGGCTTGAGCGATTCTCTTGCCTCAGCCTCCTGAGTAGCTGGGACTACAGGCGCCCGCCACAATGCTCGGCTATTTTTTGGTTGCAGTTCAGCGGGGGCCGGGTTTGAACCCACCATCCTCGGTATATGGGGCGGGCGCCTTACCGACTGAGCCACAGGCGTGCCCTATTCAGGTTATTATTATTGTGGGTAACATCATGGTGTAAATACTTATTAAATTCAATTAAAGTTTGCATGCCTGATTTGTGGCTGAGTCACATAACAAAAGATGGCTGGTCAATTACAGTAATAGCATTAAATGGATTAATATGGTTAACACAATTAGATAAATTACAATTTAAAGAGAATCCATGTTCAATTTTGGTTATAGAAATATCTCCAGGATGTAGAGCTGGCGGTTCCTGAGGGCACGTCTGAGGCGGAGTTGGGTGGGGTAGGGAGTAGGAGGGGGGAGTCGGGGGTAGTGGGAGAAGGAGGCGGCAGCCAATCACTTATAAACGGCGCCCAAGCAGGAACTGAAGCCTGAATTCCAGGAGGGTGAGCGAGTACTGTGCTTTCATGGGCCTCTTCTTCATGAAACAAAGTGTGTAAAGGTTGCCATAAAGGACAAACAAGTGAAATACTTTATACATTACAGGGGTTGGAATAAAAATTGGGATGAATGGGTTCCAGAGAGCAGAGTACTCAAATATGTGGACACCAATCTGCAGAAACAGCAAGAACTTCAAAAAGCCAATCAGGAGCAGTTTGCAGAGGGGAAGATGAGAGGGGCCGCCCCAGGAAAGAAGACATCTGGTCTGCAACAGAAAAATGTTGAAGTGAAAACAAAGAAGAATAAGCAGAAAACACCTGGAGATGGAGACGGTGGCAGTACCAGTGAGAGACCTCAGCCTCCTCGGAAGAAAAGGGCCCGGGTAGACCCTACTGTTGAAAATGAAGACACATGGGCAGCGCCTGTGGCTCAAGGAGTAGGGCGCCGGTCCCATATGCCGGAGGTGGCGGGTTCAAACCTAGCCCCGGCCAAAACCCACAAAAAAACAAACAAACAAAAAAAAATAAAAACTGGGCCTCAGTTAAAAAAAAAAAAAAAAAAAGAAAATGAAGACACATTCATGAACAGAGTTGAAGTTAAAGGAAAGATTGCTGAAGAGCTAAAACTTTGGCTTGTTGATGAATGGGACTTAATTACCAGGCAAAAACAGCTCTTATCTTCCCTGCTAAGAAGAATGTGGATTCCATTCTGGAGGATTATGCAAATTACCAGAAATCCCGTGGAAACACAGATAATAAGGAGTATGCTGTTAATGAAGTTGTGGTGGGGATAAAAGAATACTTCAATGTAATGCTGGGCACTCAGCTCCTGTACCAATTTGAGAGAGGGCAGTATGCTGAAATTCTTGCAGATCACCCTGATGCACCCAGGTCCCAAGTATATGGAGCACCACATCCACTGAGATTATTTGTACCAATTGGAGTGATGTTGGCCTGTACACCTTTGGATGAGAAAAGCCTTTTTTTTTTTTTTTTTTTTGTAGAGACAGAGTCTCACTTTATGGCCCTTGGTAGAGTGCCATGGCCTCACACAGCTCACAGCAACCTCCAACTCCTGGGCTTAAGGCGATTCTCTTGCCTCAGCCTCCCGAATAGCTGGGACTACAGGCACCCGCCACAACGCCCAGCTATTTTTTGGTTGCAGTTTGGCTGGGGCCAGGTTTGAACCGGCCACCCTCGGCATATGGGGCCGGCGCCTTACCGACTGAGCCATAGGTGCCGCCTGAGAAAAGCCTTGCTTTATTACTGAACTATCTTCATGATTTCCTGAAGTATCTGGCAAAGAATTCTGCAACCTTCTTTAGTGCCAGTGATTATGAAGTGGCTCCTCCTGAGTACCATCGGAAAGCTGTGTGAGAGATGGTCTCACCCATATATGTTTGGAACTCTGTAAACACATTTTTGTTTAGTCTTTCCCTTATACAAATGATGTACTTTGAAGATGTTAGTGTATAACAGAATTGATTTTAAACAGAGAAAATAAAAGGGGTTATAGCTCAAAAAAAGAAAAAAAAAAGAAGTATTACCAATTAGTAAAAGTCTGGGAGGTGGAACATAAGTCATAACATAAAGTTTGAGCGTTATTTTTGTATCAATTCCCTGGTGGGCTCCAGGACTTCCACCGGCGGAAGGGTTGCTGCAGGGTGCCAGAGGTCTTTCTGCATAACTCCTGATTGTGTTTTTAAAGTATTTAGAATCTATTCTCTAGCAGTGATACAATCATTAATGTTACAAGAAGCAAGTAGTCTTCTAGATTAGTCCCGTAGTTTCTGATCATCTCCTTTCATAGGGATGCAAACTGGAGAGTTATAAGGTGATGTTGAAAGACTTAGGGCAGGACCCCCCACTCTGCCCTGAGCGATGATGACCCCAATCAACCGCAAGAGATGGCGCTTGATGCAAACAGCAAGAGGATTTTATTCCAGCATGCTGGGGTTTGACTCGCAACTCTTTTAGGAGCCGAGGAATCAAGCCCTGAACAGCAGGTTTTACAAGCTTATAAAGGCAAAAAACACAAAGTAGGGAGTAGCAGACATAGCAGGGGCTTTAGGGAGGGGTAGCAGACATAGCAGGGGCTTTAGGGAGGGGTAGCAGACATAGCAGGGGCTTTAGGGAGGGGTAGCAGACATAGGGGCTTTTCCAGATAAGAAGAACTCTGGTTCTTTACTCATCTGTCTTAAGACAAGATCAGCAGTTAAACATTTGCTTAGCTTTTTTCTTTCAGAACCAGTTACCGGTTATCTGCTTCAGCTAGGGCTATTTCCTAGGACAGTTACAAAAGGTCACATTCTTATGGTAGGGGGCGAGGGGTGCTGCTACATATCTGGTCCCCCCCCTTTTTGGATTTGGTAGTACTTTCCTTCAATGTCACTTCATAATTTATAAATTCCCATTCAGAAACCCAAGGAGGACTGTTAGCTGTTTTAGGAAAGACACAACATGTCCTCCTCTCCATATTAACACAGGATCAGGTCCTTGCCAGGTACCAGTTAAGGGGAACTTCACAGGACCTCAGAGTATGTAGAGTATGGAGGATTCCAAAAGCATTCTGCTGCTTTTGGAATCCTCCTAAAGTATCTGTGACCTAAAGTATCAACTTTTAAAAATTTTCAAGTGAAAAGTAAAAAATTCCAAGTAAAAAGAGTGTGAGAAAGGTTATGTGGCGTTCCAGGATGTACCTCCCTCTTTTGTAACTTCAGTAATTAAAGTTTAAGGGTATGATGAGCACGTTTAACAATGTCGTGGCTTAGAGGGTTGTAAGGTGCACCTGTTTTAAGGGTAATAGAAAAAGTTCACGGCGGCGCCTGTGGCTGAAGGAGTAAGGGCGCCAGCCCCATATGCCGGAGGTGGCCCGTTCAAACCCAGCCCTGGCCACAAAAAAAAAAAGAAAAAAAAAGAAAGAAAAAGTTGGGCTGGCGCCTGTGGCTCAGTGGGTAGGGCGCCGGCCCCATATACCAAGGGTGGTGGGTTCAAACCCAACCCCAGGCAAACTGCAACAACAACAACAAAAATAGTTGGGTGTTGTGGCAGGCACCTGTAGTCCCAGCTACTCGGGAAGCTGAGGCAAGAGAATCGCCTAAGCCCAGGAATTGAAGGTTGCTGTGAGCTGTGTGATGCCACAGCACTCTACTGAGGGTGAGCAAGTGAGACTCTGTCTCTACAAAAAAAAAAAAAAAAAAAGGAAAGAAAAAGTTGAAAAAAAGGAAGAGAAAATTTTGTTAGTGTAAGCAGGATCACTGTTTTGGTAAATTGTGGGATTCTTAAAATAGTAAAAGCTGTTAAACAATGAACAATAACATTTAAGAAAGCTTTAATGGGTGGGCGCCTATGGCTCAAGCAGCTAAGGCGCCAGCCACATACACCTGAGCTGGTGGGTTCAAATCCAGCCCTGGGCCTGCCAAACAACAATGATGGCTGCAATAAAAAAAAAAAAGAAAGCTTTGGGCGGTGCCTGTGGCTCAAGGAGTAGGGCGCTGGTCCCACATGCCGGAGGTGGCGGGTTCAATCCCAGCCCCGGCCAAAAACCACAAAAAAAAAAAAAAAAAAAAAGAAAGCTTTAATGAAGGACAAAGCCAATCACTATCTCCTGGTAACTGCTGAAAATTATTTAAGGTAGTGAGTTTGTTATTGCAGATTTGAAGTTTTTGCTGTTGAATTTGTCTGTCCTTAATAAGTTGACCTAAATAAGAGAAAGGAGGAACACTTTGTATTTTTTCTGGAGTTATACATAACCTATAAACTGTTGATGAGTCCTATAAATGACAGAGGATGATTGTCTCTAAAAAAAAAACAGCTGGGCACTCCAGCCACATACACCTGAGCTGGTGAGTTCAAATCCAGCCCAGGCCAAACAATGACAGCTGCAACCAAAAAATAGTCAGGCATTGTGGCAGGTGCCTGTAGTCCCAGCTACTTGAGAGGCAGAGGCAGGAGAATCACTTGAGCCCAGGAGTTGGATGTTGCTCTGAGCTGTGATGCCACAGCACTCTACCCTGGGCAACAGCTTGAGGCTCTGTCTCAAAAACAAACAAACAGGGGTGGTGCCTGTGGCTCAGTAGGTAAGGCGCTGGCCCCATATACCGAGGGTGGCGGGTTCAAACCGGGCCCCGGCCAAACTGCAACCAAAAAATAGCCGGCCGTTGTGGCGGGTGCTTGTAGTCCCAGCTACTCGGGAGGCTGAGGCAAGAGAATCGCTTAAGCCCAGGAGTTGGAGGTTGCTGTGAGCTGTGTGAGGCCTTGGCACTCTACCGAGGGCCATAAAGTGAGACTCTGTCTCTACAAAAAAAAAAAAAAAAGTCACTGCCAAAAAAAAAACACAAAAAACAAACAGAGAACAGGGTCTCACTTTATCACCCTCAGTAGAGTGCAGTGACATTCCAGCTCACAGCAACCTTCAACTCCTGGGCTTAAGTGCTCTTGCTCAGCCTCTGGAGTAGCTGGGACTACAGCCGCCCACCACAACGTCCAACTATTTTTGTTGTTGTTGTTGTTGCAGTTTGCCTGGGGTTGGGTTTGAACCCACCACCCTTGGTATATGGGGCTGGCGCCCTACCCAGTAAGCCACAGGCACTGTCCAAGGATGATTGTTAATATAGAAGAATCAGAGTGAGAAAGGAGTATATCATTCACATAATGGATAATGTAAGCAGTAGGAAATTGTATACGAACTGGAAATATTGCAGCAGCAACACATTTTTGACATAAGGCGGGGCTATTAGCTATCCCTTATGGAAGGATTGTCCACTGATACTATGCAGAAGTTCTCAAATTAATAGAAGGTAAAATGAAAGCAAAATATTAAAAATCATTAGGATGAAGTGGGATAGTTAAAAAAGCAATCTTTTAAATCTATAATTACTAAGGAATAGTGCTATGGAACAGCTGTTAGAGATGGAATTTCTGGTTGAAAAGGCCCCATAATTTCCATGATTTTATTAATAGCTCTAAGGTTTTTGTAAACAAAAATGGTAGAGAGAAGTAAAAATTGGGCAATTTTCATATCAGAAGAAACAGTGCTGATATTTTGAGTATTATAAGTCATAACTCTTATCTCTTTTACATAATCAGAGTTAATTACTCCTGGCAAAATAAAAAGACCTTTCATAGTTAGACTTAAACCTTTTCTTAAAAGAAGTCCGATAGTATTTTTAGGTGAAGAGCCATAAAAATGGGATAGTCTGAGAGCCCAGTCCTGGTGGGATTGAGGTCTAATCCTGTGCTGCTTTGGTGGCTCAGAACAGTTGAGAAACAATACAGGGGCCAACCGAGCTGGAAGTGGTAGAAGAAATTTATTTGGAGTAAATAGATATTGCCTTTTCTGTGTCGACCCTGTTTCCCTAAATAGGATTTTCAAGTAATTGATTTTTGTTCTGTTTGAAGTTAGGTTAGTAATACTCATGGACATGTTAACTTTCCAATTAAAGTCCTAAAAGTTTGTTTTAATTTTCTTTTTTTTTTTTTTTTTTTTTTGTAGAGACAGAGTCTCACTGTACCGCCCTTGGGTAGAGTGCCGTGGTGTCACACAGCTCACAGCAACCTCCAACTCCTGGGCTTAAGCGATTCTCTTGCCTCAGCCTCCCGAGCAGCTGGGACTACAGGCGCCCGCCACAACGCCCGGCTATTTTTTGGTTGCAGTTTGGCCGGGGCTGGGTTTGAACCCGCCACCCTCGGCATATGGGGCCGGCGCCCTACTCACTGAGCCACAGGCGCCGCCCAGTTTGTTTTAATTTTCAAAGTTATTTCTTTTGTAGGATAAGCTTTGCATTCAGTTACAAAGATGCTTTTTGAGATGTACTGAAATCATTACTGATAATATATACCAAGACAGGCCAATATTGGGAAATACAAATATAATTTATAGAAAATAAATTATAACTTCACATTTGACATTTTTTTTTTGTAGAGACAGAGTCTCACTTTATGGCCCCCGGTAGAGTGCCATGGCCTCACACAGCTCACAGCAACCTCCAACTCCTGGGTTTAAGCGATTCTCTTGCCTCAGCCTCCCGAGTAGCTGGGACTACAGGCGCCCGCCACAACACCTGGCTATTTTTTGGTTGCAGTTTGGCCAGGTCTGGGTTTGAACTCACCACCCTCAGTATATGGGGCTGGCGCCTTACCAACTGAACCACAGGCGCCACCCATATATTCTTAACATATTAAATGAACTTAATATGTCTTTCTGAGATTTTCAGTGGTCTAAATATTTCAAAAGGACTAAATTTAGAGTTTTTATTTTGGAAGTTTCTTTTTTTTTGGCCGGGGCTGGGTTTGAACCCGCCATCTCCGGCATATGGGACCGGCGCCCTACCCGCTGAGCCACAGGCGCCGCCCTATTTTGGAAGTTTTGTTAAACAGTAAAGGCTTAAAACATTTGTTCAAACAAGTTTATAAGTTAAAAGATTTTAAGGACAATATATAATCAACTGGATTACATACAAATTCTTTCATAAATTTCTTATTGTGAACCCATTCAATCCTATACAGATAATTTATAAACATTCTAAACTTTTTGGATTGCCCTGCCTATCTCTTTTTAAAATAACTATTTTTTTTAGGACAAAATTTGTTACACAAGATTTTTTTCTTACAGAATGCCATTTTCTTTTCTATCTAATTTTTCTTACTTTTAAAAAATCATTTTTCATAAAATAGGATTACAATTTACTATGAAGTTAATTATTTAATTGACTAAACTGATAATTAGAAGGTTTAAAAGGCAAGCATTTTATTTTTTGATAATGAGTCATTTTTCCAAACAATCTGAACAATCAAATTATTACCAATTACAAGTAAAAGACATTGTATGGAATATAACATTGATACAGGATTTTCTCACTTAGAGCTAGACCGGGACCCCCCATATTTCAGGTTTAGGTTGCTTACAAATCAGACTTCCACCTCTAGGTACAAACAGATGATAGCCTGCAGGCCACACCTTCTGTACTCCAGCAAGGGTATGAATAAAGCAGCCTTAAACGTTTCTTATGGCTCCACTCTGAGTAGGGAGTACAGACCCTAATCCTTTCCCTACATCCAAAATTGTAAAGAACTAATAAGCTTACCCTAAGGGTGAGGCTGCATTCATTTATTTGTTAAAATACTTGTTTAGTTTGTAAAGGTATTTTTCTATTTACCAAGTTCTGGATAAAATTTCTTTTAAAGCTAATATTCACCCCTAGGGAAAGGACTCATGCAGGAAATCTCCAAGTCGGGCCTTTTTTCCCCTGCCAAAAGCTCTGGCACTTTCCACTCCCTCTGCCTATTCCTCTGCCCAGGAAAATGTCATTTTATTACTGATCTGTGGCCGGTGGACTCAATTCTCAAATCTCTGAGACCAAGGACTCACTGAAGAAAGAAATGTCAATAACAAAATCACAATACAATCATCTTTTCTGATGTTTTTTCATTGTCTCACTAAGTCCCACATGGCCACGTGGCTGCCAAGGACAGGACCTGTGTCCTGAGACAGAAAGCAGAAAACTTGGAACACTTAGTTTCTTTAACAACAGCCAGAGGGTAAAGCGGGAACTGAGAGAAAGGGGCCATGTGGGCTAGAATGTGCGCTCTACAGCTCTTAGCCCAAGTGTGGGAACACATCCTTAGGCCTTACCATAGTCATCTTTCTAAATGTCGGAATTCAGAAACTCAGTATCAAGAACATAAGTTCATGGTTCGGTGTCTGTAGCTCAGTGGTAAGGGCGCTAGCTACATACACCAAAGCTGGCAGGTTCGAGCCCACCACAGGACTGCTAAACAATGACAACTACAACCAAAAAATAGCTGGGCATTGTGGTGGGTGCCTGTAGTTCCAGCTACTCAGGAGGCTGAGGCAAAAAAAATAGCTTAAGCCCAAGAGTTTGAGGTTGCTGTGAGCTGTGATACCACAGCGCCCTACCAAGGACAACATAGTGAAACTCTGTCTCAAAAAAGAAAGAACGTAAGTTCACCGTTAAATTCAGCAAAATCTAGAAATACTAAAGAAGTGGCAGTTCTATAATCTTTAAACATTTGGACTTTAATAACAGGTTTAAGATTAATTTTATCTATCAGAGAATAGTAAAGTCACCTGAACAAGAAGGGATTTGAGTTTTTTTGTTTTTTGATAAGATACTTAATGTAAGTGCTGACATCCATTTCTTTATTAGTCAGAGCTCTTTTGTATATTTTGATACTGAAATACTATAGGTACCTAACATGTACAGACACACAAATATAGAAACAGACATACAGACTTTGTTTGCTGGCTTTTATTTTTTTTTACTTTTTTATTTATTTATTTATTTTTTTTGAGTCTCAATCTGTCACCCTCGGTAGAGTGCTATGGCATCCCAGCTCACAGCAACCTCCAGCTCCTGGGCTTAGGCGATTCTCTTGCCTCAGCCTCCCGTGTAGCTGGGGCTACAGGCATCCACCACAACACCCAGCTATTTTTTGTTGCAGTTTGGCCAGGGCCAGGTTCGAACTCACCATCCTCAGTATATGGGACCAGTGCCCTACTCACAGAGGCAGAGGCGCCGCCCTATTTTTTTATTTTTATTTTTTTAGCTACAAAGTCTCACTTTATCACCCTCGATAGAGCACTATGGTGTCACAGCTCACAGCAACCTCCAACTCCTGGGCTTAGGTGATTCTCTTGCCTCAGCCTCCCAAGTAGCTGGGACTACAAGCGCTGGCCAGAACACGCGGTTATTTTTTTGTTGCAGTTTGGCTCAGGTCGGGTTGGAATCCGCCACCCTCGGTATATGGGGCCGGCACCCTACTCACTGAGCCACAGGGGCCGCCCTGTTTGTAATTTTTCTTTTTCTTTTTTTTTTTTTTGTAGAGACAGAGTCTCACTTTATGGCCCTCGGTAGAGTGCCGTGGCCTCACACAGCTCACAGCAACCTCCAACTCCTGGGCTTAAGCAATTCTCTTGCCTCAGCCTCCCGAGTAGCTGGGACTACAGGCGCCCGCCACAACGCCCGGCTATTTTTTGGTTGCAGTTTGGCTGGGGCCGGGTTCGAACCTGCCACCCTCGGTATATGGTGCTGGCACCTTACCGACTGAGCCACAGGCGCCGCCCTGTTTGTAATTTTTCAAACGTGTTTATGGGCATGAAGAACAGTTTAGGCCTCCTTGCCAGGTACTGAAGATGCCACAGAGGCAAATTCTTTGAACTCTGGCAAAGGAGGGCATGAAGAGAAGCAAGACAAAACAGGTTTAGGTAGATTAGAAATCTAGTTACCGGCTGGAAGGATCTGTGTCTGCTTCTGAGATGGAAGAGGAACGTTCCTTTTCATCAACTCATTCCTCATCTTGTAACTCTAGTTGAAATTCAGGGGAAGGGGTTCTTCTGCCGGAGCAGAAGGGGATAGACCCAATACAGATTGGAGAGGGGGCTCTAATTGATCAATATGAATATGACAGCCACCAGTTTTTAATGTAGATTTAAGCATTTGAATAAAAAATTCTCACTCCAGAACGGCGCTTGTGGCTTTTAGGGCACCGGCCCCATATACCGAGGGTGGTGGGTTCAAACCCAGCCCCGGCCGAACTGCAACAACAACAAAAAAAACAGCCGGGTGTTGTGGGGGGCGCCTGTAGTCCAAGCAACTCAGGAGGCTGAGGCAAGAGAATCGCCTAAGCCCAAGAGCGGGAGGTTGCTGTGAGTAGCATGACACCACGGCACCCTGACAAGGGTGATAAAGTGAGACTCTGTCTCTACAAAAAAGAAAAGAATTCTCACTCCAATGAGCCAGACTGTCCCATAATTTATTACTCCCGACTATGATTACCCCCGAACACACAAAAATTACTTACCAACTGAGCGGTTTCACTTCTTGGTTCTCAGGGGGGACTCCCTCACCTGCGTATACATCTACTATTCTGTACTCTGTCCCTGTCCAGACGCCACCTGTCATTAACCAGCACCGGGAAGGGGAGTGAAATTGGTGGGGACTGAGAAAAATACAACACAAGAGAAGACACAAAAATGAAAGATGGGATCAGGAGGACTGACTGAGCTGATGGCTGCAGCCAGCCCCAAAGCACAAAATCGGCTTTATTTTATAGTATCTGTACAGGGTTCTCTACAGGGAAGTAGCATAAACAAAAGACGTATTTATGGTCTTGCAATATGATTGGAAACTGTAAATGACTCGAATAGAGACAAATTATCTTGTTAATGGTTTCTACTCAACTTCATTAACATATGACAAAAAGAGCAGCCCCTGTGGTTCAGTGAGTAGGGCACCCGCCCCATATAGCAAGGGTAGCACGTTCGAACCCAGCCCTGGCCAAACTGCCACAAAAATAGCCAGGCATTGTGGTGGGTGCCTGTAGTCCCAGTTACTTGGGAGGCTGAGGGAAGAGAATTGCTTAAGTCCAAGAGTTTGAGGTTTCTTGTGGCGGGCACCTGTAGTCCCAGCTACTCGGAAGGCTGAGGCAAGAGAATTGCTTAAGCCCAGGAGTTGGAGGTTGCTGTGAGCTGTGTGAGGCCATGGCACTGTACCGAGGGCCATAAAGTGAGACTCTGTCTCTACAAAAAAAAAAAAAAAAAAAAAGAGTTTGAGGTTTCTGTGAGCTGTGATGCCACAGCACTCTATCCAGGGCAACAGAGTCTCTAAAAAAAAAAAAAAATATATATATATATATATATATACACATACATACATACACACACACACACACACACATACACACATACATATATGATAAGAAGAAGGGAGAGGTCACGAGGACGTAGTTAACAAAACAAAGGAAGAACTATGTGACTTAGTGGTTTCTACTCAACTTTGTTAGCCTAGGACAAGGATAAAGAAGGGAGAGATCTCAAGGATCTCTGCATAGTTAACTAGACAAAGAATGGACTACGTGACTTCTGGCAGAGGGAGCATGAAGAAAGGAATATGGCTGTTTTGGGATAGGAGGAGAAGCAGCTGGGAGCTCATTCCCTGAATGTTCCCCAGGCTGTGAGGGTCTTGCTGTCTTACAGCCCACTCTCCACACTCGGCTACTGTGGCTGCATGAGTCTCAGTTACCACCCCTAAGTTCAGCCTTCAATTTGTCTGCATACCAAGTTAGGCTACATAGAGATTCCTAGTGCAGAGCCAGACTCAGACTACACAAAGCTGGCCTGTTGCTCAGGCCTCCTCCTTCTCTCTTTCCACAGCCCTTGGGAACTCAGCTGCACTTGGTAGCCATTTTGGGTGAGCAGGACTCAACATGTAGTCTGGACTGGGCCCCTGTGCATGGTCCTGTGCCTATGACGTCACTGTCAGCACACATGGTCTCTAGACCTGATGTCTAGCTCTAAGTCCTGCTCCTGTCCCATCACAGCCTGCAATCTCTCACAACCCAGCAAGTTCATTTAGAACTAGAGCCAGGATTGGGGTGGTGGTGTATGGATTGCTTGAGCTCAGGAGCTCGAGACCAGCCTGAGCAAGAGCCAAATCCCATCTCCCTTAAAAATCGAAAAACTAGCTGGACATTGTAGCAGATTCCTGGAGTCCCAGCTACTCTGGCAGCTGAGGCAAGACTCACTCAAACCCCGGGTGAGTTTGGCTTTGACTGTGAACTATGACACCATGGCAGTCTATCCAGGGCAACAGAGTGAGAGTCTGTCTCAAAAAAAAAAAAAAAAAAGGCTGCGCTCAGTAACTCATGCCTGTAATCCTAGCTCTCTGGGAGGCTGAGGCTGGTCTATTGCCCTGAGCTCACAGGTTTGATACCAGCCTGAGCAAGAGCAAGACACTGTCTCTAAAAAAATAGCTGGGTGTTGTGGCAGATGCCTGTAGTCCCAGCTACGTGGGAGGCTGAGGCAGGAGAAAGACCACTTGAGCCTGAGAGTTTGAGGTTGCAGTGAGCTGTGACCCTAAGGCACTCTACCAAGGGTGACAAAGTGAGACTCTGTCTCAAAAAAAATAAAAAATAAAAAACTTGGAATCAGACAAGGATGCCCACTATCACTGCTGCTATTCAACATAGTTCCAGAAGTTCTAGCCAGTGCAATCAGGTAAGAGAAGGATATCAAAGACATTCAAATAAGAACAGAGGAGGTCAAACTCTCACTCTTTGCTGATGATATGATCTTATACTTAGAAAATCCCAGAGACTCAAACACAAGTCTCCTGGAAATTATCAAGGAACACAGTAATGTCTTCAAATACAAAATCAATGTCCACAAATCAGTAGCCTTCACATACTCCATAACAGCGAAGCTGAGAATAAATTCAAAGATTCTATACCCTTCACAATAGCTTCAAAGAAAATTAAATACCTAGGAAAAGACATGAAGAATCGCTACAGAGAGAACTATGTAACTCTGAGAAAAGAAATAGCAGAAGATATTAACGAATGGAACCACGCTCATGGCTGTGAAGAATCAACATTGTTGAAATGTCGCTAGTACCCAAAGCAATCTACAGTATTAAGCCAATCCCCATAAAAGCACCAATGTCATACTTTGAAGAACTTGAAAAAATAGTTCTTTATTTCATATGGAACCAGAAAAAAAAACCTAATAGCCGAAGCAATTCTAAGAAATAAAAACAAATCTTGAGGCATTTTCAGACTTCAGGTCACATTTTCAGACTTCAGGTTTTACTATAAGTCTACAGTGATCAAAATGGCCTGGTACTAGAAAAAAAATAGAGATGTAGGTATATAGAATAGAACAGAAAACCTAGAGATGAGCCCAGCCACATACTGGCATCTGATATTTAATACACCAAACAAGAGCACACACTGGGGAAAGGAATCCCTATTTAATATTGCTGCTGATAGAACTGGTTAGCCACATGTAGAAAACTGAAACTGGATCCACACCTCTCACCAGTTACAAAATTTGACTCTTGCTGGATAAAAGATTTAAATTTAAGACACAAAATAATAAAAATTCTAGAAGAAAGTATGGGAAAAACTCTTAACAATATTGGCCTAGAAAAAGATTTAATGAAGAAGACACCCTGGCAATTGCAGCAACACCAAAACTAAATGATTGGGACATAATCAAGCTAAAAAGCCTCTGCATAGCTAATGGCAACAACAAGCAAAACAGAATTCCTTAACCTTCAGAATGGGAGAAGATATTCACATGCCATGAATCTGACAAAGGACTGATAACTAGAATCTCCAGATAACTCAAACTAATCAATAATAAAAGAACAACAATCTAGTTACTTTTTTTTAAAGAGATAGAATCTCACTTTATCACCCTCACTAGAGTGCTGTGGCGTCACAGCTCACAGCAACCTCCAAATTCTGGGCTTAGGCGATCCTCTTGCCTCAGCCTCCTGAGTAGCTGGGACTACAGGTGCCTGCCACAATGCCTGGCTCTTTTTGTTGCAGTTTGGCCGGGGCCAGGTTCAAACCATCCAACCTCAGTATGTGGAGCCAGTGCCCTACTCACTAAGCTACAGGCACTGCCCTAGTTTATTTTTTATTCCAAATTATTATGAGGGTACAGATGTTTAGGTTACATTGTTTTCAATCCTAAGGTAAAGTTCAAGTAGTTGAGTCTTTTACCTAGGGGGTGTGCTGAACACCCTCACATCGTGCACATTAGGTGAGATCCCACCAGTCACCCTACCTTTTTCCCTCTCCCTACTCTCCCCTCCTCCTTCTAGACTCTATTTGTGTTTTATTTGTCTGATGGGCATGTAGATATTTATATGTTGGTGTCATATTTGTATTGAGTACATTGGATACTTTTTCCCCCATTCTTGAGATACCTTACTGAGAAGAATGTGTTTCAACTCCATCCAGATAAACAGAAAAGACGTAAAGTCTCCATCTTTTCTTATGGCTGAATAGTACCCCATGGTCTACATATACCACATTTTCTTTTTTTTTTTTTTTTTGTAGAGACAGAGTCTCACTGTACCGCCCTCGGGTAGAGTGCCGTGGCGTCACACGGCTCACAGCAACCTCTAACTCTTGGGCTTACGCAATTCTCTTGCCTCAGCCTCCCGAGCAGCTGGGACTACAGGCGCCCGCCACAACGGCCGGCTATTTTTTTGTTGCAGTTTGGCCGGGGCTGGGTTTGAACCCACCACCCTCGGCATATGGGGCTGGCGCCCCACTCACTGAGCCACAGGTGCCGCCCACCAAATTTTCTTTAATCCATTCATGGGTTGATGGGCACTTGGGTTGCTTCCATTACTTAGCAATTGTGAATTGAGTTCAAATAAACATTCTGGTGCAAATGTCTTTGTGGTAAAATGATTTTTGTTCTTCTGAATAGATACCAATAATGAATAATCCTATTTATAATCCTTGCTTATGTGAGCAAGAGACATGAACAGAACCTTCTCCGAAAAAGACAGAAGAATTGCCAAGAAAGACATGAAAAAATGCTCATCCATCCTAATCATAAGAGAAATGTAAATCAAGACCACCCTAAGATATCACCTAACCCAATCCCAAAGCTGAAGATGCTGTCATGATGTGGAGAGAGACAGGAACAGTTTTACACTGCTGGTGGCACTGCAAACTAATACGGCCTCTATGGCAAGAAGTATGGAGAATCCTCAAAGAGCCAAAGTTGACCATTTGATCCCACCATCCCTTTATGGATGCTAGATATCTACCCAGAAAAAAAGAAAAATATTTTCACTGGATTGTTCATTAAAGATCAATTCACAATTGCCAAGATGTAGAAACAAATGTCAGGACACCAACAAATGCCAGGCTGTGAAATAGTTCTCCCAGCACTAAAGACAAAATAACAATAATGTAGTTTTCCTCATACATGTAAGTAATTGCCATTATTCTGAGATTGGCCTAATTTTTCTTTTCTTTGCTTTTAAAATATCCCTTTCTTCTTTTATTTTTTAGAGACAGAGTCTCACTTTGTTGCCCTTGGTAGAGTACTGTGGCATCAGAGCTCGCAGCAACCTCCAGCTCTTGGGCTTAGGCGATTCTCTTACCTCAGCCTCCCGAGTGGCTGGGATTATAGGTGCCCACCACAATACCCGGCTATTTTCTGTTGTTGTTGCTGTTTGGCCGGGGCTGGATTTGAAACCGCCACCCTCGGTATATGGGGCCGGCGCCCTACTCACTGAACCACAGGCGCCACCCTCCCTTTCTTCTATTTAAAAACGCCAAGGATGACGATAATGATCAAGATAATAGGCTTTGTTTTTGTTAATGTCCTTTTTTCAAAATAAAAAATGGTGATATTATGTTTACCTCACAATTTTAAAAACTTGCATTAAGTCTGTAAAAGCTCCAGTTCTCTATGCCTCAGTCAGCCTCCTCTGATGTCAAGGAGTTGAGGATAGGGCCACACTCTCCAGTGATTCAGCCAACTTCCTGCTGAATGTCTCAGTGGCTCCTCATTGCTATGGGGAGAATATTTATTTCTTTTTCTTTTTATTTTTTTGTAGTTGCAGTTTGGCCAGGGCCGTGATTGAACCTGCCATCCTCAGTATATGGGGCAAGCACCCCACCCACTGAGCCACAGGCGCCACCCTAGGGAGAATATTTAAAGTACTCTCTGAGCAGCTTCTGGTCTGGTTTCTGTCTCTGTTGCCTGTGTCCCTCTGGCCTGGACCACCTGGACCATAACCTCGGCCCACCGAGCTCTACCACATGGCTGTCCCTCACTCCCTTTGAGAGAGGATACTCAAGAAGGGTAAGGTCTAGGAGAATAGGTCTTCTCAAGGAGACCACAAAGATACACCTGCAGGGTCCTCTCCATGGTGACTCAGCTCTTGGGAATTTGTAAACTTCATTTCCTGGAACTTGGAAATTTCCACTTCTGTGAAATCCTGTAGTCCTGTGGGGGCTGGAATAGTATCTCCCGCAGGATTCAAACTGGCCAGTGAGAAGGGTACCTATGCGTTGGTACTTTTTGACTGTGGATAAAAAGGGAAAGACCAATCCAGTTGCGGAGGGTAGCCATTTTGAATTCTTCTATGCTATAAGCTCCTGGCCGGTAAATAAAGCCCTTCCTCTCATAAACATGGTGTTTGGGTGCTCTTTCTCTCCGTTGGGCCTCGTCTTCCTGCCAACACCTTCACTGCTTGGGTCTCCTTTCTCTCAGAGCCTTCACAACAGCCGTAGCTCTGCCTGGCGCACCTCTCCCTCTCCACCTGCTGTCCCTGCCCCTTCCCCTGCCTAATGTGGACTCCTCCTTCCTTCAGGCCCAGCTTAAATGTCACACTCTCTGCTTTTCTTTTCTTTTTTTTTTAAAGACAGAGTCTCACTTTATCACTCTTGGTAGAGTGCCGTGGCTTCACAGCTCACGGCAACCTCCAACTCCCGGGCTTAAGCAATTCTCTTGCCTCAGCCTCCAGAGTAGCTGGGACTACAGGCGCCCACCACAACGCCCAACTATTTTTGTTGTTGTTGTTGTTGCCATTTGTCCAGGGCCAGGTTGAAATCCGCCACCCTTGGTATATGGGGCTGGCACCCTACCCAGCCCGCTTAGAGTAAGTTTTTACTATATAAGTTAGAGGTGTTCCTGGAGAGGGCTTAGAGGAGGCAATTCCCATGATTTCCAAACTTCACTCAGAAATAGACTTATGTTAGAACAGACAATGACCAAACCTCAGAGTTTGACACGTTAGGCACACACAGTGTACTGCTTAGAATCTTAAGTGTCTCGGACTTCCAGTCTGGAAGACCACCTGATGTGTTCCCAACAAAACACGCCCTTTGGATGGTGGAGACTGAGGAGAGAATTCCCACTCAGTTACAAAGTCAAGCTCAGAGACATAGGACAGGACAAGAGGGAAACCTCATATGGCTTTTGTTTCAGGGACCCACAACACAGTTTGTCTTAAGAGACACCAGACCAGCAGAACTGTACAGCTGCTGGTATGCAGGGCAGTTTGAATGTCAGGCTGGTGTCAGGCTAAGCCCAAGTTCCTTCCTATGGTAACCCTCTTTAGACAAACAACACAGAAAGACAAGTGACAAGACAAAAAAATGACAATAACAATAAAATCTATTTATGAAAGGAGATGTAATCAAACAATATGAATATTCATACACCACAAAGTACCTAAAATATACCAATACCAGAGTCACTTATAAGACTAGTCACCGGGCGGCACCTGTGGCTCAGTGAGTAGGGCACTGGCCCCATATGCCGAGGGTGGCGGGTTCAAACCCAGCCCCAGCCAAACTGCAACAAAAAAATAGCCAGGCATTGTGGCGGGCGCCTGTAGTCCCAGCTGCTCGGGAGGCTGAATCAAGAGAATCGCATAAGCCCAAGAGCTGGGGGTTGCTGTGAGCCATGTGATGCCACGGCACTCTACCCTAGGGTGGTACAGTGAGACTCTGTCTCTACAGAAAAAAAAAAAAAAAAAGACTAGTCACCAACAAAAACATTTCTCTTATCAATCTTAAATATGGATAGAACAAAAGATGTTTTACTCTCTGCTCAACCAGAGCCCAGGGAGGAAGCCTGGGAGCCCTACTGGTAAGTAAAATATCTCACCACGTGCTGGCTGGTGTCGGGGTTCCAATCCTCCCACTCCAACCTTCCAGGAGAGTAGTCTGATTTTGAGGATCCTGTTTGTGCCATCGAACTGGAGGCCCTGGGCATACTCGCCTTTTCCCATAAGTTGGTTCGTTAAAAAGATCAACTCACAGTTATTGTAGATTAATAAGAGAAAGGTTCATTTCCAAATACCATGCGCATGGGAGAACCACAGAACGATTTCCCAAAGTCTCACTGATAGTCGGTGGCCTTTAAAGATGCATTTTAGAAGGGAGGCAGGAGAGAAACTGGAAAGTATACGTGTAGCAAGTGGTTGCTGGGGGGTGGGTAGATGGAAGAAACAGATTGATTAGTAAACTAACCTGGGAGATACTGGGAGTTACTGTGCTTCAAATGACCTTAGGGCCAGGTCTATTAGTATGTGCTAAGGAGTCTAGCAGCTCTTTAAGATTTTAGGTAGATAGAGGATAGTCTTCATTTAGAGTTCCCTGATTATGAATAGCCTTTAATTCAAAAATAATCTTTATACCAGGCGGTGCCTGTGGCTCAAGGAGTAGGGCACCAGCCCCATACACTGGAGGAGGTGGGTTCAAAACCCAGCCCCAGCCAAAAACTGCCAAAAACAAAACAAAACAAAAAACAACCCTTTATAACAAGGAATTATATATATATATGTATATAATATACACATATATATATATAATTTTTTCGTTTTTTTGTTTTTTGTTTTTAGAGACAGAGTCTCACTCTGTCACCCTCAGTAGAGTGATATGGTATCACAGCTCACAGCAAACTCCAGCTTTTGAGCTTAGGCGATTCTCTTGCCTCAGCCTCCAAAGTAGCTGGGACTACAGTCCCTCACCACAACACTTGGCTATTTTTTGTTGCAGTTTAGCCGGGGCCAGGTTCAAACCCGCCACCCTCGGTATACGGGGCTGGTGCCCTACTCAATGAACCACAGGCACCGCCCTTTTTTTTTTTTTTTTTTTTTTGGCAGAGTCTCACTATGTTGCCCTCGGTAGAATGCCTTGGCATCACACCTCACAGCAACCTCTAACTTTTGGGCTTAAGCAATTCTCTTGCCTCAGCCTCCCAAGTAGCTGGGACTACAGGCACCTGACACAACGCTCAGCTATTTTTTGGTTGTAGTTGTCATTGTTTGGCAGGCCTGGGCTGGATTCAAACCTGCCAGCTCTGGTGTATGTGGCTGGCACCCTAGCCACTGAGCTACAGACGCTGAGCTGGGGTGAAATTTTCTTAGCTTCTTCATTCTACTATATGTGCTTTCAGTATTCCATAGGTCTTTTAAGTTCTATTAATTTTTCTTCTTTTTTAATAACTATTTTTAAAATTTCTACTCTTTAGGCAATTTCAACAATCTATCTGCAAGTTTGCAGATTCTTTCTTCTGCTTGTTCATTGAACAAAACTAAGGTAATTAAAATATTTGTCTGATAAGTACAATATCTGTGCTTTAGCAGAAATAGTTTCTGGTAATTTCTTGCCAATGCACAACTTTCTTTTTTTTTTTTTTTTTTGTAGAGACAGAGTCTCACTTTATGGCCCTCGGTAGAGTGCCGTGGCCTCACACAGCTCACAGCAACCTCCAACTCCTGGGCTTAAGCGATCCTCTTGCCTCAGCATCCCAAGTAGCTGGGACTACAGGCGCCCGCCACAACGCCCGGCTATTTTTTGGTTGCAGTTCGGCCGGGTTTGAACCCGCCACCCTCGGTATATGGGGCCGGCGCCTTACCGACTGAGCCACAGGCGCCGCCCGCACAACTTTCTTATTTCTTTTTGAGAGAGGATATCCAAGAAGGGAGAGGTCTAAGGGAACAGGTCTTCTCAAGGAGAGAACAAGGATACACCTGCAGGGTCCTCTGCACGGTGACTCAGCTATTAGGAATTTGTAGACTTAACTTCCTAGAAGTTGGAAATTTCCACTTCTGTGAAATCCTACAGTTCTGTGGGGGCTGGAACAGAATCTCCCACTTGATTCGAGCTGGCCAGTGAAAAAGGTACCTCTGGGTTGGAACTTTTGGACTGGAGACAAAAAGGGAAAGACCAAGCCAGTCACAGAACACGGCCATTTGGAATTCTTCTATGCCTTAAGCTCCCTGCTAGTGAATAAAGCCCTTCCTCTCACAAACTTGGTGTTTGGGTGATCTTTCTCTCCATTGTGCTTTGTCTTCCTGCAACATTTTCATGCTTTATGAATTTTTGTTGAAAACTGTACATTTTGTTAGATGGGCGTCCTAGTGGGGGCCTGTAGTCCCAGCTACTTGGGAGGCTGAGGCAAGAGAATCACTTAAACCCAGGCATTTGAGGTTGCTGTGAGCTGTGATGCCATAGCACTCTACTGAGGACAACATATTGAAAAGTCTGTCTAAAAAAAATTTTTTTTCTTAAGAAAGAAAACTGCAGGACACTGTAGCGCTATGACTGGAGGATTGCTTGAGTCTAGGAGTTCTGGGCTGTTGTTCACTATGCCAATTGGGGGTCTGCACTAAGTTTGGCATCAGTATGGTACCTCTCGGGAAAGGGGGGAGCACAGGTTGCCTAAAGAGGGGTGAACCAGCCCAGGTCAGAAACGGAGGAGATCAAACTCCCATGCTGATCAGTAGTGGGATCATACCTGTGAACAGCCACTGCACTCCAGCCTGGGCAACATAGCGAGACTCCATCTCTAAAAATAAATAAATAAATAATAAAAATTTAAAAAAGGAAAACTGTACATTTTGAATATTACAATGAGGAAATTCTAAAAGTCTTATTTTTCTCCAGAGTTTGCTTTTGTTCCTGCTTACTATAGCTGTTGTTTAGTAACTTTTCTGAACTATTTTTTTGAACTATTTTTATAAAGTCTGTATTCTTTGTCAAGGGGGTTTTCTGGAGTCCTTATTTTTTTAGTTTGTGTTTGGCTACTGTTTTGACAGATATTTCTCAGAGCACAAGAAAAAAAGAGAAGGAGGAGGAGGAGGAAGACAAATAAAAAAAAAAAACTCTCTTATTTTTTGTAGATTGGCTTTGTGCTGGGGCACAGCTTTCAGCATTAGGCCATTTACAACGCTGCCTTACCCCTTACTTCTTGTTTGCACTATGGCTAGAGACCAGCTAGAGGTGAGAAATTAGGGTGTGTCTGTAGCTCAGTGGGTAGGGCACTGGCCCCATAAACCAAAGGTGGTGGGTTCAAACCCAGCCCCAGCCAGCCAAAACAGCAGTGGCAACTGCAACAAAAATAGCCAGGTGTTTTGGTGGTCCCCTGTGGTCCCAGCTACTTGGGAGGCTGAGGAAAGAGAATCGCCTAAGCCCAAGAGCTGGAGGTTGCTGTAAGCTGTGATGCCACGGCACTCTACCCAGGGCAACAAAGTAAGACTCTGTCTCTAAAAAAAAAAGAAAAAAAAAGAGAGAGGAAAATTAAGAGTCTTCTCAGGTCTTTTCTGAGCATGAGTTCAGCCTTAAGCATATGCAGAGATTTTTTTAATTCCCCCATACACACTGGTGTTTTCTAATGACTTTTATTCTCAAATAAACTGTCAATAGAAAAGAAGCCCTACTCTGTAAAACAAAATTTTTTTTTTGGTAGTTTTTGGCCGGGGCTGGGTTTGAACCTGCCACCTCCAGCATATGGGGCTGGCACCTACTCCTCTGAGCCACAGGCACCACCCCTGTAAAAAAAAAAAAAAATTTAGTAAAGTTTATTCTGAACCAAATTTGAGGACCATGACCCAGACCCATAACCAAGAAGCCTTGAGCAAATGGACACATGGTATTGGGGTTACAACTTGGTTTTATACATTTCAGAGAGACAAGAATTACAGAAAAAGTCATAAGTCAATAAATGGAAAACATAAATTGGTTTGGCCTAAAAGGGTGGGACATCCAGAAGGGGGGAGTTACAGGCTATCAATGAGTTTAAAGATTCTGTAGCTGAGGGCACTGGCCATACACACCAGGCTGGCGGGTTCAAACCTGGCCCAGGCCAGCTAAACAACAACAACAGGTGTTGTGCCCAGGAGTTCCCCAAAGACCACACCACTAGACAAGTCATTAAAGAAGACTCCTTTATTGAAGAGCAGGCTGGTGACTGCCTCAGTGTCCCAACATGGGGTTTCTGAGAGCAGCCCTGAGTTGTCTAAGGCTCTGACTTTTATAGGGCAAAAATTTTCCAGGGGGCAAATAAGCATACTTACAGAAGTGAAAAACAGCAGTTAAGGAAATCACAAGGGTAAGGCAGCTTAGTCAATTTACCCAATGCTAATCATGAGAGCAATTAGTAATTTTTCTTTACAAAACAGGCACAATCTACAATGTCCTAAGGTAAAGTAGGGAGGGGGACTCACAGGTCTTAAACAACCTGATCATAACAAATGATAATCACAAGGGATATAATCACGAGTACAGTCAGTAACTTACATCACTAACAATTTTAGTTGAATGCATTCATAGTTATACGAATGGAGGGAAAACGAGAGGAATGTAATAGAAAAGGAGTAAACAGTAAAGTGAAATCAAACTTGCTCTTTTAACATTACTATGTCATTTATAGATGGCAAGAAGACCACCTTAACACTGCAACAACAACAAAAAAAAAAAAATCCAGGCATTATAGTGGGTGCCTGTAGTCCCAGCTACTTGGGAGGCTGAGGCAAAAGAATCACTTTAGCCCAAGAGTCTGAGGTTGCTGTGAGCTGTGACAGCACAGCACTCTACCAAGGTGACATAATGAGACTCTGTCTCAAAAAAAAAAAATAAATAAATAAAAAGAGGTGGCACCTGTGGCTCAAAGGAGTAGGGTGCTGGCCCCATATACCAGAGGTGGTGGGTTCAAACCCAGCCCCAGCCCCGGCCAAAAACTGGAAAAAAAAAAAAAAAAGATTCTGTAGCTGACAATTGGCTGAAGTAGGTTTTGTCTAAAAGACCAGTAGTCCCATGAAAGGGAATGCTGAGTTAATATAAAGGGTATGTTAATCAGACACAAAGTACCCAACACCACATGTGCCCAAACTCAAGTGCTTTGTTGTGTATATTGAGGGCCTACAAGTGTTGTTGCGGTCCACTGGCCTAGTCAGAGACACAGAGGCAGACACTGCAGACGAAATGAATGATTTATTAAGGGATGGCTGCTGCACAGCAGCAATCAGCCATCTTTATTCACTTTATTACAGACCCAAACTCATCAGATAAAAATAATCCAAGAACAAGGAAGACAAAAAGTAAAGATTCCTTATCAGTGTGAATATAGCAAAGTACATACACACCTTTCTAAAACAAGAATATCTTGTTTGGAGATAAATAACAATAGAGATGAACCACAAAGGGCTGGGTTGTCTGTTCTGTTTGCCTACTTCCCTATATGACTAACTGAAAGTTATTGTGTAAATAGAGGTAGGGAATTAAGTGCAATGGTCCATTGCCCCAGGCAAATGATTTGTCTCCAGCTACGACTTGGCGAGGGTCTCTGGCACATTCTTTCCTTTAAGGCATGACTGCAGCCCAAGTACTGGAAATGTTCCTTCTCAGAGCCTCATGGCCTCAAGGAGCACAAATGAGACTGATTCACCTTACAAGGGTGCAGTGGACTGTGCCCCTTCAAAGTGTGTCTTGTATAGCCTTAGGCCAGTTAATGAGTTACAGGGACATTTTCATTTTTTTTTTTTTTTTGAGACAGAGCCTCAAGCTGTCATCCTGGTAGAGTGCAGTGGAATCACAGCTCACACCAACCTCCAACTCCTGGGCTCAAGCGATTCTCCTGCCTCCACCTCCCAAGTAGCTAGGACTACAGGTGCCTGCCACAACGCCCAGCTATTTCTTGGTTGTAGCCATCATTGTTGTTTGGCGGGCCCAGGCTGGTTTCAAACCTGCCAGCTCTGGTGTATGTGGCTGGTGCCTTAGCCACTTGAGCCACAGCCGCCGAACCTACAGAGACATTTCTAAGAGAGGAGGCGGCATGATGAGGCATGTCTGATCTTTCTCCTCCTTTCTTAAGGTGGCAACTCAGTTTTAGGACTTTTGCTCAAGAGGAGGTACAGTCAGTCAGTCACTGAGGGAGGTGCCTTAAGATTTTATTTTAAGGGGTGGCACATGTGGCTCAGTGAGTAGGGCGCTGGCCCCATATACCAAGGGTGGTGGGTTCAAACCCAGCCCCAGTCAAACTGCAACAAAAGATAGCTGGGCATTGTGGCGGGTGCCTATAATCCCAGCTACTTGGGAGGCTGAGGCAAGAGAATTGCCTAAGCCCAAGAGCTTGAGGTTGCTGTAAGCTAAGCTATGATGCCACAGCACTCTACAGAGGGCAACAGAGTGAAACTCTGTCTCTAAAAAAAACAAAAAAAATATTTTATTTTAGGGCCAGGCATGGTGCCTTACAACTGTAATCCTAGTACTCTAGGAGGCCAAGGCAGGTGAACTGCCTGAACTCAAGGGTTCAAGATCAGCCTGAACCAGAGCAAGTCCCTGTCTCTAAAAATAGCCGGGTGTTGTGTCCGGCACCTGTAGTCCCAGCTTACTTGGGAGGCTGATGGAAGAGAATGGCTTGAGCCCAAGAGTTTGAGGTTGCTGTGAACTACGGTGCCACAGCACTCTACCAAGGGCAATAAAGTGAGACTCTGTCTCAAAAAAAAAAAAAAAAAAAAGATTTTATTATAGTTCACAAAATGAAGGAGCTAAGGAAATTTCATCCCAAAATATGACTCCTTGGTATAAAGAACGATTTGAATTAAAGGCCATTTATGATCTGGAAGTATTGGAAGAGGCCTTTCCTCTATTTACATAAAACCCTAGTGACCAGATTGGGAATTAAAAGGGGCTACTGACTTCCTTATTACATGCTAATAGACCTGGCCCTTTAAAACACAATTCCTGGAGGGAGACAAGATGGCGGACTGAAGCCAGCTTTCAACAGAGGCTCCCGTCCAGAAGGAGAGTTAAGGGACAGGAATTTAGTAAGTATCCTGGTGGACTTGAGCCACACCAAGAGAGAAGGTTGAAGAACGCACATCAACACCGCTGAGGCAAGCTGTGATCACAAGGACGCAAACAAAAGGTACAAAATGCACCACCAAGCCGACGGGAGTCCCCCTCCCCCATGAGACCGGCTCAAGAGCCCCACAATTAAACAAACGGGCAGAAATTAAAGGCCCTCCCACTACACTCCACGGGAGAGACCTTCTAAAAACTGGACCTACCTCCCCTACTGGGGTGCCGTGGCGTTCTCCTGCTGGGCATAAAACTGAATAAAACTTTAAAAATCCTTTGCCGGCAACCCTGAATCCCCAACACTCCCCTCCCGCCCACTGAGGTCTGGAGGCCTGTCCCCCAGGAGTTCGGATCCTTGAGTAATTTCTCAAGGGGAGTGGACAGTCCCCGAGTTGCGACTGGTCAGCATTGACTCTGAGGCATGCGAGTGAGGAGAGGGCACCGGGCTGAGGGGGAGTCATGCCTCGGCGGCACTTCCCTGTGGTGCGGTGGATCAATACGGCCAGGCATAAAACTGAATGAAACTCTAGCTTCCCCCCCACTCTTACTCGGGATCTGGGGGCCTGTCCCCCAGCAGTTCGGATCCTTGGGTGATTTCTCGAGGGGAGCGCACAGTGCCCGAGCCGCGACTGGTCAATGCAGACTCTGAGACACACGAGCGAGGAGAGGGCACCGGGCTGAGGGGGAGTCACGCCTTGGCGGCACTTCCCTGCAGTGCGGAGCAGCAGCCCTCCCCGGGCAACATTACTACACAAAACTGAATAAAACTCTAGCTTCCCTGCTGAGCGCCCCTACTCTCACTCGGGATCTGGAGGCCTATCCCCCAGGAGTTCAGATCTTTGGGTGATTTCTCAAGGGGAGTGCACAGTGCCCGAGCTGCGTCAGGTCAGCGCTGACTCTGAGACACGTGAGCGAGGAGAGGGCACTCTGCTGAGGGGAAATCAAGCCCTTTTGGCACTTCCCTGCTGTGCGGTGCAGCAGCCTTCCCCGGGCGGGCAACAGTACGGCCAGGCATAAAAACGAATGAAACTCTAGCTTCCCCCCCACTCCCACTTGGGGTCTGGGGGCCTGTCCCACAAGAGTTCGGATTCTTGGGGAATCTCTTGAGGGGTGTGGACCCAGCATAAACTGCAGCTGCTCAGTGCTGACTCTGGGGCACGAGACAGAGGAGAAAAGGGTCGGCTCAGTGCCCACACCAGAGCGGCAGTTCCCTGGAGGCAGAGCAACAACCGTTTTTTTCTTTAACAGCAGAACGGCTCACGTCTGGATATTCTGAGGCCACACCCCCTGTCTCCCTGGGCAACCAGAGGAGGCCACTGGTGAGCGGGGGATTGCCTGACACTGCTCACAAACCCAGGAAGCTTCCAGGGCGGGGCAGACCCAGGGAGGTGATCGGACGCAAGCCTTCAGCAGCGAAGAGGACACAAACCTCCAGCAGCAAAGACGTTTGAACTCAGAACAACCCCTCTTCTGTAGGCGATTTTGGCAGGAACAGAGACAGAACCCTGCAAAGTTGTCTGTTCTGTTCTGTTAACAGCACCCATCAGGGATGGGGCTAAGCCCAAGTGAACACCTCCTTCCCATCACCTGCATCAAGCACTCAAAGATGTCAGGCCCCATCTCCTCCAGCTAAATAGTGGCAGTCTGTGGGGGCCTGGCAGACTTCCTTGCGATTCAGGCAGATGCAAAAGCTTGGAGTGTCTGTTCACTGCAGGCAACTGGGTTAGCCATCTGCAGAGATACCAGTGACTGGGTCCGACGGAGGGGCAAAGTGGGGAAAGAGACGTCAACCTTCCCAGACTGCTCTGTTTGCTGGGTGGCTTCTCCAGACTCCACGCTGCACTGGGGTGAGCCGTGTCAGAGGAGTCACCAGGCCCTGTGATCCAGTTCCCAGAGACCTCTTGAACTCTCCCACCCGAGACAGGTGCCGATTGAGACAGTTGATTTGGAGCCTTTGAACTGGGCTAATAGACTGAGGACTTTTCAGGCGGTCCCCTGGGTGTGCGGTTGTAGGAAGGTTTGATTCTCCTTTTCCAACTGGGGCCAGAGGGGGGCAGGCGGGGTGACTTAACTGCTGATTTTTCCACACAGCTGAGACTTCAAGCCAGAGTAGAAGTTGCAATAGGATCGAACAGAAACCAGCTGAAAACAAGACAGAACCACTTAACTCCACCAAACAAGACAGGGACCCAGTTTCTCAGACCACAACACTGTATGGGCCCTTGATAAAGCCCCAGGGGAAAAATCAAGGGAGTAAAATAACCATGGGGTGGAATCAGCGGAAAAACTCTGGTAACATGAATAACCAGAATAGATCAACCCCCCCAAGAAAAGATACGGCAATGTGATTGAAGATCCCATTCATAAACAACTGGCTGAGATGTCAGAAATCAAATTCAGAATTTGGATTGCAGACAAGATTAATAAAATGGAATTAGGAATTCAAGGAGAAATTCAAAAGTTGTCTCAAGAATTTAACGAATTTAAAGATAAAACCACCAAAGACTTAGACACACTGAAGCAAGACTTTAGAGCCCTCAAAGATATGAAAAATACAGTAGATTCCCTCAGCAACAGAATGGAGCAAGCAGAAGAAAGGATTTCTGACATTGAAGATAAAGTCTTTGAACGCTCCCAATCTCTCTAAGAGGAAGAGAAACGGAGAGCAAAAACGGATCACTCACTCAGAGAACTCTCAGATAATTCGAAAAAAAGCAATTTACGAATTATTGGGATTTCTGAGAATGATGAAGTGGCCTTGAAGGGCACAGAGGCACTTCTGCATGAAATTATGAAAGAAAATTTTCCAGACATGCCTAGAGAATCTGAAATTCAGATAGCAGACAGCTTCAGAACCCCAGCACGATTCAACCCCAATAATTCATCCCCAGACATATCATAATTAGCTTCACTAAAGTTAACATGAAAGAGAAGATTCTCAAAGCAGCACGACGAAAGAAAACTATTACGTACAAAGGCAAGAATATTAGAATAACTGCAGATCTCTGCTGAAACTTTTCAAGCCAGAAGAGAGTGGTCATCAACTTTTAATCTCCTAAAGCAAAATAACTTTCAACCCAGGATCTTGTATGCAGCTAAACTGAGTTTCATCTATGATGGAGAAATTAAATACTTCAATGACATTCATATGTTGAAAAAATATGCCATAAGTAAACCAGCTCTTCAGGATATTCTCAGACCTATCCTCCACAATGACCAACCCAATCCTATACCAAAAAAGTAAACTCACTCAGAAACTTCGGATCAAACTCCAACTTCCACACTGGCGAAAGGATTAAAAACGTCCACTGGACCTTTGAAAAACTCAATACCCAAAATTCCACCAGACTTATCAATACTCTCCATCAATGTGAATGGCTTAAACTGTCCTCTAAAGAGCCATAAGTTAGCTGACTGGATACAAAAACTCAAGCCAGATATTTGTTGCATACAAGAGTCACATCTCAACTTAAAAGACAAATACAGACTCAGGGTGAAAGGATGGTCATCCATATTTCAGGCAAATGGTAATCAGAAAAAAGCAGGTGTTGCAATTTTATTTGCAGATACAGTAGGCTTTAAACCATCAAAAGTAAGGAAGGACAAGAATGGTCACTTCATATTTGTTAAGGGTAATACTCAATATGATGAGATCTCAATTATTAATATCTATACACCCAACCAGAATGCACCTCAGTTTATAACAGAAACTCTAACAGACATGAGCAACTTGATTTCCTCCAGCTCCATAATCGTTGGAGATTTCAACACTCCCTTGGCAGTGTTGGATCGATCCTCCAGAAAGAAGCTGAGCAAAGAAATCTTAGATTTAAACCTAACCATCCAATATTTAGATTTAGCAGACATCTACAGAACATTTCATCCCAACAAAACTGAATACACATACTTCTCATCAGCCCACGGAACTTACTCCAAAATTGACCACATTTGAGGTCACAAGTCTAACCTCAGTAAATTTAAAGGAATAGAAATTATTCCATGCATCTTCTCGGACCATCATGGAATAAAACTTGAATTGAGTAACAACAGGAATCTGCATACTCATACAAAAACATGGAAGTTAAATAACCTTATGCTGAATGATAGCGGGGTCAGAGATGAGATTAAGAAAGAAATCGCCAATTTTTTGGAACAAAACGACAATGAAGACACAAACTATCAGAACCTCTGGGACACCGCTAAGGCAGTTCTAAGAGGGAAATTTATAGCACTGCAAGCCTTCCTCAAGAGAACGGAAAGAGAGGAAGTTAACAACTTAATGGGACATCTCAAGCAACTGGAAAAGGAAGAACATTCCAACCCCAAACCCAGTAGAAGAAAAGAAATAACCAAAATTAGAGCAGAACTAAATGAAATTGAAAACAAAAGAATAATACAACAGATCAATAAATCAAAAAGCTGTTTTTTTGATAAGGTCAATAAAATAGATAAACCTCTGGCCAACCTAATCAGGAAAAAAAGAGTAAAATCTCTAATATCATCAATCAGAAACAACAAAGACGAAATAACCACAGACTCATCAGAAATCCAAAAAATCCTTAATGAATATTACAAGAAACTTTATTCTCAGAAATATGAAAATCTGAAGGAAATTGACCGATACTTGGAAGTGCGCCACCTTCCAAGACTTAACCAGAATCAAGTGGAAATGTTGAACAGACCCATATCAAGTTCACAAATAGCATCAACTATACAAAACCTCCCAAAAAGAAAAGCCCGGGACCAGATGGTTTCACATCAGAATTCTACCAAACCTTTAAAGAGGAATTAGTACCTATATTACTCAACCTGTTCCAAAATGTAGAAAACAAAGAAAGAGTAACCAACACGTTCTATGAAGCAAACATCACCCTGATCCCCAAACCAGGAGAAGACCCAACAAGAAAAGAAAATTATAGACCAATATCACTAATGAATATAGATGCAAAAATATTCAGCAAGATCCTAACAAACAGAATCCAGCAACACATCAAACAAATTATACATCATGACCAAGTTGGTTTTATCCCAGGGTCTCAAGGCTGGTTCAATATCCGTAAATCTATAAATGTAATTTAGCACATAAACAAATTAAAAAACAAAGACCATATGATTCTCTCAATTGATGCAGAAAAAGCTTTTGATAATATCCAGCATCCCTTCATGATCATAACACTCAAGAAAATTGGTCTAGAAGGGACTTTTCTTAAACTGATAGAGGCCATCTACAGCAAACCCACATCCAATATCATATGGAATGGAGTTAAATTGGAATCATTTCCACTCAGATCAGGAACCAGACAAGGCTGCCCATTGTCTCCATTGCTTTTCAACATTGTAATGTAAGTTTTAGCCACGGCAATTCGGGAAGAAAAGGCGATCAAGGGTATCCATATAGGATCAGAAGAGATCAAACTTTCGCTCTTCGCAGATGATATGATTGTGTATCTGGAAAACACTAGGGACTCTACTACAAAACTCCTAGAAGTGATCAAGGAATACAGCAGCGTCTCAGGTTACAAAATCAATGTCCATAAATCGGTAGTCTTTATATACACCAACAACAGTCAAGTTGAAAAAGCAGTTAAGGACTCTATCCCATTCACAGTAGTGCCAAAGAAGATGAAATATTTGGGAATTTACCTAACAAAAGACGTGAGAGATCTCTATAAAGAGAACTATGAAACTCTAAGAAAAGAAATAGCTGAAAATATTAAGAAATGGAAAAACATACCATGCTCATGGCTGCGAAGAATCAACATTGTCAAAATGTCCATCCTACCCAAAGCAATATATAATTTCAATGCACTCCCTATTAAAGTTCCACTGTCATATTTTAAAGATCTTGAAGAATCAATACTTCATTTTATACGGAATCAGAAAAATCCTCGAATAGCCAAGACATTACTCAAAAATAAAAACGAAACAGGAGGAATCACACTACCAGACCTCAGACTTCACTACAAATCGATAGTGATCAAAACAGCATGGTATTGGCACAAAAACAGAGAAGTAGATATCTGGAACAGAATAGAGAACCAAGAGATGAATCCAGCTACTTACCGCTATTTGATTTTTGATAAGCCAATTAAAAACATTCAGTGGGGAAAAGATTCCCTATTTAACAAATGGTGCTGGGTGAACTGGCTGGCAACCTGCAGAAGACTGAAATTGGACCCACACCTTTCACCATTAACTAAGATAGACTCTCATTGGATTAAAGATTTAAACTTAAGACATGAAACTATAAAAATACTAGAGGAGAGTGCAGGGAAAACCCTTGAAGAAATCGGTCTGGGTGAGTATTTCATGAGGAGAACCCTCCGGGCAATTGAAGCAGCTTCAAAAATACACTACTGGGACTTGATCAAACTAAAAAGCTTCTGCACAGCTAAGAACACTGTAAGTAAAGCAAGCAAACAGCCCTCAGAATGGGAGAAGATATTTGCAGGGTATATCTCTGACAAAGGTTTAGTAACCAGAATCCACAGAGAACTCAAACGCATCAACAAGAAAAAAACAAGGGATCCCATCGCAGGCTGGGCAAGGGATTTGAAGAGAAACTTCTCTGAAGAAGACAGGCGCACGGCCTTCAGACATATGAAAAAATGCTCATCATCTTTAATCATCAGAGAAATGCAAATCAGAACTACTTTGAGATATCATCTAACTCCAATAAGACTAGCCTATATCACAAAATCTCAAGACCAGAGATGTTGGCGTGGATGCGGAGAAAAGGGAACACTTCTGCACTGCTGGTGGGAATGCAAATTAATACATTCCTTTTGGAAAGATATATGGAGAACACTCAGAGATCTAAAAATAGATCTGCCATTCAATCCTGTAATCCCTCTGTTGGGCATATACCCAGAAGACCAAAAATCACAACATAACAAAGATATTTGTACCAGAATGTTTATCGCAGCTCAATTCATAATTGCTAAGTCATGGAAAAAGCTCAAGTGCCCATCGATCCATGAATGGATTAATAAATTGTGGTATATGTACACCATGGAATACTATGCAGCCTTAAAGAAAGATGGAGACTTTACCTCTTTGATGTTTACATGGATGGAGCTGGAACATATTCTTCTTAGTAAAGTATCTCAAGAATAGAAGAAAAAGTACCCAATGTACTCAGCCCTACCATGAAACTAATTTGGGGCTCTCACATGAAAGCTATAACCCAGTTACAACCTAACAATAGGGGGAAGTGGGGAAGGGGGGGTGGTGGGTAGAGGGAGGGGCATCGGTGGGATCACACCTGTGGTGCATCTTACAGGGGTATTTGCGAAACTTGGTAAATATAGAATGTAAATGATTTGGCACAGTAACTGAGATAACGCCGGAAAGGCTATGTTAACCATTGTGATAAAAAATGTGTCAAATGGTCTATGAAGCGAGTGTATGATGCCCCATGATCATATCAATGTATACAGTTATGATTTAATAAAAAAAAATATATGTATAGATCCTTTGAAGTTTTGTGCTCTAAAATGGAAATATCTCTGTTAGATATACAGTAATGGCTCTTCACCTAGTCTCTCCAGAGAGCGTGGTGTGCCTCAAAGTAAAACATTCAACTAAGTGAATGTTATCTCTTTAATCTCTAAAAAAATAAAAAATAAAAAATAAAAAAATAAATAGTAAAACACAATTCCTGTCTCTCAGGTTAGTTTACTAATCAATCTGTTTCCTCCTAATCTACATATCGCCCCTCACCCAGCAACCACTAGTTACACCTATACTTTCCACATTCTCCCCACTCCCTTCTAAAAGGCATCTATAAAGGTCTCTGACCATCACTGAGACTTTGGTAATCATTCTTGTGGATCCCCCCATGTGCATGGTATTTGGAAATTAACCTTTCTCTTATTAATCTACCCCTGGTCCCTACACAATCATGTTTTCCACAGCGTTTCAGCACTCTATTTTATACGCCTTTGTGTGGTTTGCCCTATAACATTTTTTTTTTTTTCTTCTGAGACAGTCTCACTTTGTTGCCCTTGGTAGACTGCCGTGGTGTCACAGCTTACAGCAACCTCAATCTCTTGGGCTTAAGTATTTCTCTTGTCTCAGCCTCCAGAGTAGCTTGGCCTACAGGTGCCCACCACAACACACAACTATTTTTTTTTTTTTTGAGACAGAGCCTCAAGCTGTCACCCTGGATAGAGTGCTGTGGCATCACAGCTCACAGCAACCTCCAACTCCTGGGCTTAAGCAATTCTCCTGCCTCAGCCTCCCAAGTAGCTGGGACTACAGGTGCCCACCACAATGCCCAGCTATTTTTCGGTTGCAGCCGTTATTGTTGTTTGGTGGGCTGGATTCGAACCCGCCAGCTCAGGTGTATGTGGCTGGCAAATTAGCTGCTTGAGCCACAGGAGCCAAGCCTGCACCTGGCTATTTTTTTTAGAGACAGGGTCTCCCTCTGGCTCAGGCTGGTCTCCAACCTGTGAGCTCAGACAATCCACCCACCTCGGCCTCCCAGAGTGCTGGGATTATAGACTTGAGCCACGGTGCCTGGCAACAATGACAATTTAAACACTTAATTTTTTGCAGGATTTTCACTAAGTAAATTACATAATGAAAATGATGCTGTGTTGTTATTTAAACAACTCAGTGAAGCCTTCAAGAGAAAACTTTGTGGAAAACATAGACATTGACATTGTTAAACTCCACCCAAGTACTGTGTTCTTAGAAAACTGAGGCAGTCAAGAATTCCCCACTGTAAGAACCACCTTTCTCATATTTTTAGCTGAGACTCACATACCACTGCATTATCTTCTTGACACAGCCACCAAATTTCTACTCTGTGCCTCGTAAGTGATTAGCCAAACTCTTTCTCCCCACTGACTTGGCGAATGTTCACTTTGCCAGTGAACTTGACCAAACTTTGGTCAGGCTTCTACTTCCCTCCACACTCCTCAACTTTGACCCACCTTAGAAAAAGCCCCTGCTCAAGCTTCTCCTGCATCCATGCTCCCTAAGATCAATAGTCCCCGAGTAACCATCCATCTCTGATAGGCTGTAACTTGGAATATGAACCAAAGACATTCCCAAGTCAACCATCCAGTCACACTGTTAGGTAGTAAGCTAGGAAGGAGAACAAGGGAAGACCCCCCACCTTGGTGCCATACACATTCTGTCCCAAGTCATTCTCACAGCTGGGAAAGAGGGACCACCCTACAATCTACCAGTCAGAACTTAGCTGCCAACTGCAGAAGGATGTAGAAGACCTGCTAGCCCAGCAACAAGTGCAACAGAGTCTGGAAGGTGACCTGGAACAGGGTTAAAGTGAATTATCACATAATTGGCCTTATCTACATTGTGGCTCACACACCTCGATGGGCTCTCAGAGAGGCTCATGGAAGACCCATGTGCAGTAAGACTTGTTCCAAGGTGACAAGAGAACCCCCAGGCATTTTCAAGGCCTCTTTGCCTACTTCCCATGGCAACAAGTCCACTAATGTGCTATGGCAAACATATCTTGCTTTGTAAACTTTCCTACTCTGTAAACCCATCTTTCTCTTCCTCAGTAAACTTTGTTTCACACTTGCCTTACTTTGGGGTGACTTGTCAGTTTTTGACCCAGAATGGAGGATGCAAGCAGATGCCGGAAAACTTGAAATTTTTGGAGACAGATAGCTGCCTTGAAACCCCAACAGGCTGACCTTAAAAACACCTTATAAGGGGCAGAAAAATTAAGACTGCCTGAAGAGGAAAAGGCCAAGACTAGCCAGCAAAATCCTGCATCTGTCTCGTTAGGCCTAAGCCATAATGGAAAAATACCAGTTAACTCCTGACAAATTTCTGGGCTGCAAGCCCTCAGCAAAATGGAGTAAGTTTAGTTCACTCCCAATATAGAAGGGAAAGTACTCCCTAACTTCTGGCTTGACTAACTCCCTGGGAAACAAACTGACTATCCCCAGACTGATGGTTAAACAATACCAAGTGGAAAGAATACTGAAACAAAGATGTATGGAGGAAAATATTAAAACAAAAATGTATGATTCTGCAAAATTCTGCTTCTGTACAATGCTTGCTTGCTATCCCACCCGAATGCATCTGGACAGCCTGCATGCCAACCAGGATGCAGACCAAGCCTTAAAAACCCGACTCCTTAAGCACTAGGGGCTGCTCTCAGAAACCCCCTATTGGGACGCTGAGGCAGTCGCCAGCCGGCTCTTCAATAAAAGGACTCTACTGTACATTTCTTTTTTCTTTTTTTTTTTGTGGTTTTTGGCCAGGGCTGGGCTTGAACCCACCACCTCTGGCATATGGGAGAGGCGCCCTACCCCGTTGAGCCACAGGCACCGCCCACTACTGTACATTTCACTTGCTTGGAAGTGTGGTCTTTGTGGAACTCCTGGGTACAACAGTCTGCCCGACCAAAACAAAATGGAAACTTTTTTTTTGAGACACAGTCTCTCACTTTGTTGCCCTTGGTAGAGTGCTGTGGCATCAAAGCTCATGGTAACCTCAAACTCTTGGGCTCAAGCAATTCTCTTGCCTCAGCCTCCCAATTAGCTGGGACTACATGTACTCACCACAACCCCTGCCTATTTTTAGAGTCGGGGTCTCAGTGTTGCTCAGGCTGGTCTCAAATTGGTGAGCTCAGGCAATCCATCCATCTCAGCCTCCCAGAGTGCTAGGATTACAGGAGTGAGCCACCTCACACAGCCAAAATGAGAACTTCTTAAATATTTAATCAACCCAGACATAATTTACTAATTAAGTTAAAGGAGTTTCACTGGTGAAATAATGGGAGAACCAAGGACCATAGAACAAATCTTATATCCCCATCACTCACATCACTCCCAAACCAACTCCCAGGCAGAAGTCAACAGAAAATGCCCACAGCAGGAAGTTATTGAACTGACACTATCAGGAATTTGCCCAATAAAGTGACAGAAAGTAGACTCTAAAGGCTTATCAGGTGTGAAGGAGCCAAATGCAGAAGTCCTCGGTGAAAGGACAGTTTGTGCTGTTTGTCTGTTCTAACCCAGACCAAGAGGGACATGATTGAGCTACAAGGGACAGGAGGAGCCGTTAGTCCATGCTGGTGTGGAGGGAACCACCACAGACATTTCTGAATACCTTCAGAGCCTGGGCCCAAGGAGAGTGTTGGTGTCAGGGGGCCACCTGGGATCACATGTGCAGGTGATCTGGGACCCAGGCAAAGACTGGAGCCTTGGAAAGGATGGGGGTTGAAACTTCACAGGTCCAGGCTGGAAATGGGTTGATCCTGCAACGGTGCCTCACCATAGTCCATAAGGATGAAAATAGGAAGGCTGCCCTAACCAGGGTAGTGTGGCATATCAATATTTCATGGCTACATTTAAGAGGTAAAACTATTGGATCTTGGCTCAGCGCCTGTAGCTCAAGCGGCTAAGGTGCCAGCCACATACACCTGAGTTGGCGGGTTCGAATCCAGCCCGGGCCTGCCAAACAATAATGACAACTACAACTAAAAAATAGCCAGGCGTTGTGGCGGGTGCCTGTAGTCCCAGCTACTTTGGAGGCTGAGGCAAGAGAATTGCTTAAGCCCAGAAGTTGGAGGTTGCTGTGAGCTGTGATGCTACAGCACTCTACCCAGGGTGAGAGCTTGAGGCTCTGTCTCAAAAAGAAACAAAACACTATTGGATCTTTGTTTGCAAGCATAAGTATATATTTGTTTAGGTGTATTTTATGTATATACATGTATTGTGTTATATCTTGTTTCTACATGTTACCAAATGTTCTTATAAATTAAGAAGCACTCTGGGGCGGTGCCTGTTGGTCAGTGGGTAGGGCGCCAGCCCCATATGGTGAGGGTGGCGTGTTCAAACCCAGCCCCGGCCAAACTGCAACAAAAAAATAGCCGGCCGTTGTGGTGGGCACCTGTAGTCCGAGCTACTTGGGAGGCTGAGTCAAGAGAATCGCCTAAGCCCAAGGATTTGGAGGTTGCTGTGAGCTTTGTGACGCCACGCACTCTACCAAGGGTGATGAGGTGAGACTCTGTCTCTACAAAAAAAAAAGAAGCACTCATAAATTAAATAAGTCTAAATGCTTTTCAAGTTCACATGAATTTATCAATCTTTTGTAAATAAGCTGGTTTTCAAAAACATTATTGATAAAATAAAAAATAATACTATCTTCAAAGTTGTCAGCATACATATTTACCTTTTCGCACTGATGGTAATTTTTTTTTTTGCAGTTTTTGGCGGGGACCGGCACCCTACTCCTTGAGCCACAGGCACCAGCCCGTAATTTTTTTTTTTTTTTTAATACTGCTCCTTGGTTTGAATGCTAGATTATTTAAGGTATCAGAGTTGGTAACATGACATAAAGATATCAATCACTATTTTGATATAAGTATAAAAACAAAATATAGCTATATTACTTAGAAAACTGCCTTTCTTTTTTTTTGAGACAGAGCCTCAAGTTGTCGCCCTCCGTAGAGTACTGTAGCGTTACAGCTCACAGCAACCTCCAACTCATGAAGGTTGAGCGATCCTCTTGCCTCAGCCTCCCAAGTAGCTGGGACTATAGGTGCCCGCTACAATGCCTGGCTATATTTTGGTTGTAGTTGTCATTGTTGTTTGGCAGGCCCAGGCTGGATTCGAAGCAGCCAGCTCTGGTGTATGTGGCTGGCGCCTTAGCCGCTTGAGCTATAAGCGCCAAGCCGAAAACTGCTTTTTCTTTTTTTTTGGTAGAGACAGAGTCTCTATCGCCCTCGGTTAGGGTTAGGGTTAGGGTTAGGTTAGGTGCCGCCCTGAAAACTGCTTATTTTAATAATAGGAATTGGTGTGGCACAGAATTCAAGATATTCCAAAGATCATTTTGTTTCTCATCCTTCTGTTGTCATAGGTAATCTTTTTTAGGTGTTTCCAATGAATAATTATAGGTATTCTGATTATACAGAACACTTTGAAAAAACAGCAGATGAGCTATAGGCAACTTAGCATGAGGCTCCTTCCAAGAAGTAAAATTCTGTAATTTTCTTTATTTTTTTTTTGTAGAGACGGAGTCTCACTTTACCACCCTCGTTAGAGTGCCATGATGTCACAGGACTCACAGCAACCTACAGCTCTTGGGCTTTCGTGTTCTCCTGCCTCAGCTTCTCGAGCAGCTGGTACTACAGGTGCCTGCCACAACGCCTGGCTAGTTTTTGGTTGCAGTTCAGCCAGGGCTGGGTTTGAACCCGCCACCCTCAGTATACGGGGCCGGCGCCCTACTCACTGAGCCACAGGCACCACCCGAAATTCTGTAATTTTCACATGATATAAAAAAGAACTTCCATCAGGATGGCACCTGTGGCTCAGTGGGTACAACACAGGCCCCATATATTGAAGGTGGCGGGTTCGAACCCAACCCCAGCCAAAGGGCAACAAAAAAATAGCAGGGCATTGTAGCGGGTGCCTGTAGTCCCAGCTACTCAGGAGGCTGAGGCAAGGGAATCGCCTAAGCCCAGGAGTTGGAGGTTGCTGTAAGCTGTGACACCACAGCACTCTACCAAGGCCAATGAAGTGAGACTCTGTCTCTAAAAAAAAAAAAAGGACGGCGCCTGTGGCTCAGTGAGTAGGGTGCCGGCCCCATATGCCGAGGGTGGTGGGTTCAAACCCAGCCCTGGCCAAACTGCAACAAAAAAATATCTGGGCATTGTGGCGGGTGCCTGTAGTCCCAGCTACTCGGGAGGCTGAGGCAAGAGAATCGCGTAAGCCCAAGAGTTAGAGGTTGCTGTGAGCCGTGTGACGCCACAGCACTCTACCCGAGGGAGGTACAGTGAGACTCTGTCTCTACAAAAAAAAAAAAAGAAAAAACTTTCGTCAGCAATGAAGACTTGGGAACAATTCACCAGATGTGGGAAGCACCCTCCAGCCTGCATCTCTTTTCTTGATTCCCCTCCTACCCTCTTCTACTCCTGCTAGTCTGGCACAGGCCCACATTCTTGTCATGCCATCCTGGGCCTCACGCTGCCTGGAAAGGGGATGCTCACATTTCTACAAGCTCCATAGACTGGTTGGCGCAAGTCCAGAACTCTTGACATCTCACAACCTGTTCCCATAAGGGATGGACAGAGAGTCTGGGGTCCCTGCTTTCAGCAGAAACAGTATGACTAAGTGGGAATGATGGAGTGTCCCCTGTAGCCAGGCTCTTATGAAGTAGTGTGAACAGGCTGATGGGGCTCCTGCTAGCACAGCCTTCCCCACTACCTGTTGTGTGGAGTCCAACCAAGAAGTTCCAGGGCCTGAACAGAGAGAATTGGAAAGGACCCAGGTAAGCTTTCCACCCTCTTAGAAAGGGATGACAGGTGGTAGAGGTGACAAGTGGTAGAGGAGCTTCAGCCACAGACTTTTCAAGCCTATCTACCCCTCCACCCCATCAGCACTTTGGCCAGAAACTTTTCTCTCTGGACCCTTCTAGGACCTAGAAATGGGGTCTGGCAGAAGGGAGAGCTGGATCAAGACATTTTAGAGGATCTGGCCCCAGGGATCTTCAAAGAGCATTCTCCAGGTGCTGTGTGGGAATGGCCCCACTCCCACCACCTGCCACCTGCCAGTGGTGACCCAACATCCCTTCTCAGGAGAAGCCACCTGAGGGATTCTGCTCAGTGACTGTCATGCCATCCTATGACCTGAGAGTAAGTGTGCTTCAGTTGTTGTATGCTCTATATCCCACCCAAGAACCTATGTGTATCAAGAACTGACCCCTGGCTCGGCACCTGTGGTTCAAGCGGCTAAGGCGCCAGCCATATACACCTGAACTGGCGGGTTTGAATCCAACCTGGGCCTGCCAAACAACAATGATGGCTGCAACCAAAAAATAGCCAGGCATTGTGGCAGGTGCCTATAGTCCCATCTCCTTGGGAGGTGTAGGCAGGAGACTCACTTGAGCCCAGGAGTTGGAGGTTGCTGTGAGCTATGATGCCATAGCACTCTTGCCTAGGGAGACAGCTTGAGGTTCTGTCTCAAAAAAAAAAAAAAAAAAAAAGAACTGACCCCTGGCTTCTAGTGGGCCATGGCTATTGACGTTCTGAATCTGTTACATCAGGCATTGGGAAGTAATAAGAAACATGAACTAAAAAAAAAAAAAATCCCAATACTAGGTTTAAGAGTCAAAAGTGGGCCAGGCACAGTGGCTCACGCCTGTAATCCTAGCATTCTGGGAGGTTGAGGTGGGTGGAGCTTGAGCTCAGGAGTTCAAAACCACCCTGAGCAAGAGTGAGACCGAGACCACATCTCTCAAAAATAGCCTGGCATTGTGGCGGGCACTTGCAGTCCCAGCTACTTGGGAGGCTGAGGCAAGATCACTTGAGCCCAAGAGCTTGAGGTTGCTGTGAGCTATAACACCACAACACTCCACCAAGGGCAGCAAAATGACTCTGTCCCCCCCAAGAAAAATAAAATTAATTAAGATAAAATAAAAAACCTGAGCTCTGCAAGGTTCCTCCCACATGGATACTGTCCTCAGTTCAAGCCCAGCCAAAGGCTCCAGGCCTCAACTAGTCTTGATCATCTGTGGCCCCTGGTGGGCTCCTGGGTCAGCTATTCTGCTCTCTGTAATGGCTCAGTGTGGGCTGGGCCACTGCCCTGGGTGCACTGGTCGGGGGTAATTGGGAACTCTCAGCTCCTTCTGTCCTTGCAGAGCAGAACCTAGTTTCACTTCTTTTTTTTTTTTTTTTTTTTTTGAAGTTCATACTGTAGAATTATCTTTTTATTTTGGGTAAAAACCCACAGTCATTTTGGGGAGCTGTAATTAAGATTTAACAGTATTATAATTCTAACAAGTAACTTAAATATCCTTGTGAGATAAATATAATAATACTTTCTGGGTATTTTGGAACCCCAGTATTAAGACTACAAATCACACTAGCCTACATCTATCACCAATGACTCATACTGTTTCTTTCTTTGCAATTTTTTTTTTTTTTTTTTTTGTGGTTTTTGGCCGGGGCTGGGTTTGAACCCGCCACCTCCGACATATGGGACCAGCGCCCTACTACTTGAGCCACAGGTGCCATCCCATACTGTTTCTTTCTAATAAATTAACCATTACATTTCCAAAGTTCTGAAATGGCCAACAGACCATAGAAAGATAATTCTTTAGGCTCCCGCTTGAAACCAACAGCTTCAGCAAACTGCTGGCCTTGATTCAGGGCCAACGCTAGTTCCACTTCTTGACTCACCAACAGGGTAACGTCAAGCCCTATTCAGAATTAGAAGTTTTTAGGGAGTCTCCTTTCCTGTGTTTCACTTGACTGACTCCAGATGCTGTCAGCAGGGGAAAACAACAGGCCCCTATGGACTGTACTCACCCTCTTCTCTGCCTCTTCAGTACCAAAGACAGGGAAGCTCTGACTCATTGGTCCTTGTTCCCACTCCCCACTCTTCCATCAGATCCCAAACCTCACCACAGTTGGCTATACTTCTGGGAAACTAGTCTCAAGTTGTCAATAGAAAAGTGATAGGTGACCAGCAAGGTAGCTCATACCTGTAGTCACAGGTACTGTGGAGGCCAAGGTAGGAGGATCGCTTGAACCCAGGACTTTGAGGCTGCTGAAAGCTAGGCTGACACCACAGCACTCTAGCCTGGGCAACAAAGTGAAACTCTGTCTTAAAAAAAGAAAAAAAGGGCGGTGCCTGTGGCTCAGTGAGTAGGGTGTCAGCCCCATATACCGAGGGCAGCGGGTTTGAACCCAGCCCTGGCCAAACTGCAACAAAAAATAGCAGGGCGTTGTGGCAGGTGCTTGTAGTCCCAGCTACTTGGGAGGCTGAGGTAAGAGAATTGCTTGAGCCCAAGAGTTGGAGCTGTGCCACAGCACTCTACAGAAGGCAACAAAGTGAGACTCGTTTCAAAAAAAAAGAAAGAAAATAAGGGAAAGGAAGGAATAAAAAGAAAGGCCGGGCCTGGGGAGGTGGTTCACTCCTGTAATCCGAGCACTCAGGCAGGCCGAGGCGGGCGGATAGCTTGAGCTCATGAGTTCCAGACCAGTCTGAGTAAAAAGAGAGCCTCGCGCTACTAAAAATAGAAATACTGAGGGAAGAGGATCACTTGAGCCCAAGAGTTGGAGGTCGTTGTGAGCTATAATGCCACAGCACTCAACCCTCAACATCTTGAGACACTGTCTCAGAAAAAAAAAAAAAAAAGGAAAGAAGAAAGGAAAAGTAAAAGAAAAGCAATATGCCAACTGTATGATTTCCTTTGCAAACATTAGCCTCTTTCAGCGCTTCATGTACCAAGCTGGAAAAATTAAGGAGGGCCTACAATAATAATAATTATTATTATTATTACAGAGTCTCACTTTGTCACCCTCGGTAGAGTGCTGTGGCATCACACTTCACAGCAACCTCAATCTTATGTGCTTAAGCAATTCTATTGCCTCAGCCTCCCAAGTAGCTGAGACTACAGGCACTGGCCACAACGCTATTTTTAGTGATGAGGTCTGGCTCTGGCTCAAGTTGGTCTCAAACCTGTGAGCTCAAGCAATCCACCTGCCTCTGTCTCCCAGAGTGCTAGTGGTACAGAACAAGTGGCATCCCAGCCAGTTCGTGCATCTGGGTGCCGTGGACCCACTGCCTCTGCCTTGGTGATGTTGGCGCGATGGCAGTAAGCAGCAGAACCAACGGGGTGGAAGGTGGGCAGGGGGTCCCTATTTCCTAGGGCTGGGAATGAAAGGGATTTTAGCCATTCATTTGCCACCCAGACATGTTGTTCCAGACATGTCCCAGACACCCTAAATGTAACTATCAAGCCCCACTAAATGTAACTACAGAGGCCCCCATGCGACTATATATACCCCTAGACAAAGAGCCTACAGACAGACAGACAGGGAGAGAAAGAGCTTTTCTCTCCTGACTCGACTTTTCTCTCTCTACCAGGAGCTCTGGCACTTCTGTATTCTTTCCTGTAAATAAATCCTGTCTTACCACTGATCTGTGGTCCGCGGATTCATTCTTCGAATCACCAAGACCAAGAACCTACTGAAGAGCGAAATTCCGGTATCACTAGGATTATAGGTGTGAGCCACAGCACCCGGCCAAAGGGCGTACAATTATTAATCAGCCTTAAAGATTGCGAAATCACATTTGTCCAACAAACTCATATTCATCCCCTGACATCCACTCAAAAGCCACATCTTCAGAGGAGACCTTGGTGAGCCCAAGGCCGTGGGCATAATCCACAGGGAGGGCCCAACCCAGCAACTCAATATAAATGCAATCTGACCCAAGGAGACCACCCTTCCTCTTGCATTTGAAAACCACTCCCTCTTCTGCTCCACCTGGTGATCCCCGACAAGGGAGGCAGCTCCTTTGCAGAGGTCTCCACTCTCTTACCCATCAGAAGACGTGGTCACAAAGCTTTTAAAACCAGCCTGAGGCTCAGCGCCTGTGGCTCAAGCGGCTAAGGCTCCAGCCACATACACCTGAGCTGGCGGGTTTGAATCCAGCCCGGGCCCGCCAAACAACAATGACGGTTGCAACCAAGAAATAGCCAGGCCGTTGCGGCGAGCGCCTGTGGTCCTAGCTACTTGGGAGACGGAGGCAGGAGAATCGCTTGAGCCCAGGAGTTGGAGGTTGCTGTGAGCTGTGATGCCAGGGCGACAGCTTGAGGCTCTGTCTCAAAATAAATAAATAAATAAATAAAACCAGTCTGAATCTAGAATCTAAAGAGGACTAAAAAACAAAACCAGCTTGAAATCAATATGCCCGGCCTTACTTCGACCCTCAAGTAGTTCATAGGAATAAAAACTGAAAAGCTAGCCATTGGGATTCGTAGCGTCAGTTGAAGCCGCCTTCAGCCCGGGGCAAGGTTTGGCGCCACCACCACCCCGCGCTGCGGGTCACTGAGCATGCGCGGACCGTTCCGGCCCAGTCCAGGGACCCCGCCCATCGCCACGCCTACTCAGTGCGCATCTCAGAACTGCGCAGCGCGGGGACTCCACGTCTCAGTCCTGCGCCACTGCTGTTCTCTGAGTCCTGTGCAACCTCAGGCCTGAGCCCCTGACCCACTTGCTCCTGGTAAGCTGCGAAGGCCGCAGGACTGGTCCAGGAGGGCCTTTACGGGACAGGGGCCTCCTGAACGTTGGCTGTGCCCAAACTTCGGGGTCGCGGCGGCCCCCAGCGGCCTCCTCAGGCTCTGCGGCGGTTCGCCCCTGTGGTCCCAGCGTTCGGTGTGGAGGCCAGGGCGGGAGGCTCCCTTGAGGCCAGGATTTGGAGACCAGCTTGGGCTGGTCTCCACCCAGCCCAAGCTGGTCTCCACCAAAAATGCTTAAAAGTTAGCCGGGCGTGGGAGGCGCCTGTGGCTCAGTCGGTGAGGCGCCAGCCCCATATACCGAGGGTGGCGGGTTCAAACCCGGCCCCGGTCAAACTGCAACCAAAAAATAGCCGGGCGTTGTGGCGGGCGCCTGTAGTCCCAGCTACTCGGGAGGCTGAGGCAAGAGAATCGCTTAAGCCCAGGAGTTGGAGGTTGCTGTGAGCTGTGTGAGGCCACGGCACTCTACCAAGGGCCATAAAGTGAGACTCTGTCTCTACAAAAAAAAAAAGTTAGCCGGGCGTTTTGGTGACGGTCCGAGGTCCTGGCTGCTCGGGAGGCCGAGGCGGAAGGGTGGCTGGAGCTCTGAAGGCAGAGAGGAGGTGGGACCCGGTGAGGTCGCCGCCGACCTCAGCTCCGGTGTAGAAAGCAGCCGCGCAGCCACGGAAGGATCACGGTGAGTGTGTGAGTGAAGGGTCTCCGCCCTACTGCGCTGGCGCCTGCCTGTCGGATTTAAGCTCCTTTTGTCCTCAGGAGGATCCTGCGGGTAGGAAATGACTATGTACTTAAGGTTTTCTGATGAGAAAGTCTAAGGCCCAGTTATGTAAAGAATTATCTAAAGTAGGTTCGAATGGACCTGAGCCTGCCTAATGAATTATCTAAAGTAATAGAGGGACAAGGCTTGGTAACTCAGGCCTGTAATTGCTGCACTTTGGGAGGCGGAGTGGGGAGGATCACTTAAGACCAGCACCTCTAGAACAGCCTGGGCAACACAGTGAGAGAAATTAGCCAGGTGAGCCTGGTGGTGGCAGCCTGTGTTCCCAGTTAAGGAAGAGATTTAGCTTGGAATATCTCCAGCCCATGAGTTCAAGGTCATAGTGAGCTGTGATTGTGCCAGTGCCCCTCAACCTGGGCTACAGAAGGAAATGAAAAATAAGTATTTTTGACAGCGAGATGTCTACCACAGATCTCCATTAATAGTAACATTTATAATGCTAAGTACTAATTTTTATGGAACTCAACATTAACCTACATAGAACAAGAGTAGGTAATACACAATTTTGAGAAAAATGGGAAAGTATTCACACCATGAGCCTTACACTCTACAGTCTTTAACCAAAGGTTGACAAAAGAAACGTAAAATGGTAGCTATGATCTTCGATGTGATAGAAAAGTGGAGCCAGGAAAAGATAGTTTAGTCAAGATGTTGGTTGTTAGCCACATCCAGTGGCTCACGACTGTAATCCCAGCACTCTGGGAGCCTGAGGTGGGTGGATCCCTTGAGTTTAGGAGGCCAGAGCAAGAGCCAGATCCAGTCTCTACTAAAAATAGAAAAACTAACTAGGTATTCTGGCACCTGTAGTCCCAGATACTCAGAAGGCTGAGGCGGGAGGATCACTTCAACCCAGGAATTTGAGGTTGCTGTGAGCTATGATGCTACAACACTACCCAGGGCAAGGAAAAAAAAAAAGGTCGGTTGGTCTAGTAATTGTTCAAGTAAGACAAGTTGTTGTTGCAAAGTAGGAAATTGCAAGGCAGTGGGATTAGGTTTGTGTTTCCAAAGCCATAGAATTATGGAATTGATTGAGGTGATGGGAGTCCATGAAAGATAAGCAATGCCAGACACTAGGTAAACTGTTAAGGATGGATTTTAACTAGTAATATGTTTTTGAGACAAAGCCTCAAGCTGTCACCCTGCGTAGAGGACCATGGCATCACAGCTCACAGCAACCTCTAACTCCTAGGCTCAAGCAATTCTCCTGCCTCTGCCTCCCAAGTAACTGGGACTACAGGCGCCCACAACGCCCGGCTGTCTTTTTTTTTTTTAAAGATATATGTGAGGTGTTTAACGCCCGGCTATTTTTTGTTGCAGCCATTGTTGTTTGGTGGGCCCAGGCTAGATGCAAACCCACCAGCTTAGGTGTATGTGGCTGGCGCCTTAGCCACTTGAGCCATAGGTAGGGAGCCAAGAGCTCAGTTTTGATTTATACAGAAGTGACTGAGTGTTTTAAAGGGAGAATGAGGACACAGAGGAGGTGAGCAGAAGCTCAGTAGAGTCAGGAAAGTGGAAAATTAGAAAAAGTGAGAAAGCGAAACCTAGTGTAAAACATCTAGGTTTCCTCACCAGCTTATAAGTTAAACTCCTACCCTCCCACAGAGGCTGGAGGCAGAGGCCCCATCTTCAGATGTTAGCTGGAATAAACAATTGTTTTGGCACCTTGAATTTTCTCAGCTAGGCACTTTAAAGGGGGCTGATGTCATCCTAGGAATGTAGGCTTAAGTTGATAGGACTTAATCAACTGTGTTAGTATTTTGTTCAAGACTTTATAGACCAAGGTTGAGGTCTAGTTTAGAAAAGGCTTCAGAAGAGCCTAGCTAGAGTTTAGAGAAATTCTTTGTCAAGAGCAAGAAGGTAGTTACAATAGAAGGGCTGATGTTTGTAGCTTGGACTATGAAAATGGCCTGAGCTTGGAAGGTGGGTTAGGGAAATTAGAGTCTATGGGAAAAAGGCAAACTACTGGCTGTATTGCTTTGTCCACAATTTTTTTTTTTTTTTTGCAGTTTTTGGCTGGGGCTGGGTTTCAAACCACCACCTCCGGCATATGGGGCTGGTGCCCTACTCCTTTGAGCCACAGGCACCACCCTGTACACAATTTTTTAAGACTTCCCCATTTACGCAGCCCAAACATTAGATAAGGTATTTTAAAACAAGAATTAGTGAGCGGCACCTGTGGCTTAGTTGGTAAGGCGCCGGCCCCATATACCAAGGGTGGTGGGTTCAAGCCCGGCCCAGGCTGACCTGCAACCAAAACATAGCTGGGCGTTGTGGCGGGCGCCTGTAGTCCCAGCTACTTGGGAGGCTGAGGCAAGAGAATCGCTTAACCCCAGGAGTTGGAGGTTGCTGGGAGCTGTGTGATTCCATGGCCCTTTACCCAAGGGGCATAAAGTGACACTCTGTCTCTACAAAAAAAAAAAATAATAATAAAAATAAAACAAGAATTAGAACCTCATGCAGAGACATTGCTACCTATGAAAAGTTACATTGAAAGAGTTGAAGGGCACTATCATTTATTTTGTATAATTCCTCACTATTGAAAAACAGAAGCCTGTCAACTTTTTTTTTTTTGAGACAGTCTCATTTTGTCACCCTCCATAGAGTGCTGTGACATCAGAGCTCACAGCAATCTCAGACTCTTGGGGTTAATGATTTTTTTTGCCTTAGCCTCCTACTATAGGACTTCAGGTACTCACCACAATGCCTAGCTATTTTTAGAGATGGGGTCTCACTCTTGCTCAGGCTGGTCTCAAACTCCTGAGCACAAGTGATCCACCCACTTTGTCCTCCCAGAGTGCTACAATTACAGTTGGGAGCCATCTCACTCAGCCTCCTCAAATTTTTATAAATTGAAATTCCACACTTAAAATTGAAGATAATAATTGTCAGGGTTTGAGATTTTACTCTATTTGCAGGCTTGTAAGTCATACTTAAAATTGAAGATAATTGTCAGGGCTTGAGATTTTACTCTTATTTGCAGGCTTATAAGTTAGTCTGTCAATATTTCTTTTTTTTTTTGAGACAGAGTCTCAAGCTGTCACCCTAGGTAGAGTGCTGTGGCATCACAGCTCACAGCAACCTCAATTCTTGGGCTTAAGCGATTCTCTTGCCTCAGCCTCCCAAGTACCTGGGACTACTGACATCCGCCACAACGCCCGGCTAGCCTGTTAATATTTCATGGATGCTTCTAGGAGACACAGCACTCTTGGGTCACAGACAAAGAGTTTTTTTTATTTGTTACTCCTGGCACAGCCAACAGCGTGAACATCATATTTGTGTTGGTTCCCTATACCTTCTGCATCCCACAGGTGATATGCAGAGACCAGACCATGTTAGATCCTATGCACAATGAGGGTTTTCATCAAGGCAGTGAACCCAGAGGGTGGGAGTCCATTTATATAGCGAGCCTTGTCTTTGTCCTACAGTGACACCCTTTCTGTTCTCTCAAGGCACGTGCTGCAAACACAAACTTGAGAAATGTCCTGTGTAGGACTCATGCCTATAATCCTAGTACTCTGAGAGGCCAAGATGGGAGGATCCCTGGAGCTCAGGAGTTCAAGATCAGCCTAAGCAAGAGCAAGATCCCATCACTACTAAAAAAAAAAAAATTAGCAGGCTCGGTGCCTGTGGCTCAAACAGCTAAGGCACCAGCCACATACACCTAAGATGCTGGGTTTGAATCCAGCCCGGGCCTGCCAAACAAAAATGATGGCTGCAACCAAAAAATAGCCAGACATTGTGGTGGGGGCTTGTAGTCCCAGCTACTGGGGAGGTGGAGGCAGGAGAATCGCTTGAGCCCAGGAGTTGGAGGTTACTGTAAGCTATGATGCCATGGCTCTCCACCCAGGGCGACAGCTTGAAGCTCTGTCTCACAAAAAAAAAAGAAAAAAATTAGCAGGGCCTGGTGATGCATGCCTGTAGTCCTAGCTGTTTGGGAGGGGAGGCAGGAGGATTGCTTAAGCCCAGGAGTTAAGAGGTTGTGGTGAGCTATGATCAGGCCACTGCACTCTAGCATGGCTGACAGAGCAAGACTCTTTAAGAAAGAAAAGAAAAAACGAGGGTGGCACCTGTGGCTCAAGGAGTAGGGTGCTGGCCCCATATACTGGAGGTGGTGGGTTCCAACCCAGCCCCGGCCAAAAACTGAAAAAAAAAAAAAGAAAAGAGGGGCGGCGCCTGTGGCTCAGTGAGTAGGGCGCTGGCCCCATATACCGAGGGTGGCGGGTTCAAACCCAGCCCCGGCCAAACTGCAACAGAAAAATAGCCGGGCGTTGTGGCCGGCGCCTGTAGTCCCAGCTGCTCGGGAGGCTGAGGCAAGAGAATCGCTTAAGCCCAAGAGTTAGAGGTTGCTGTGAGCCGTGTGAGGCCACGGCACTCTACCCGAGGGCGGTACAGTGAGACTGTCTCTAAAAAAAAAAAAAAAAAAAAAAGAAAAGAGGATGGCGCCTGTGGCTCAGTGAGTATGGCGCTGGCCCCATATGCCGAGGGTGGCGGGTTCAAACCCAGCCCCGGCCAAACTGCAACAAAAAAATAGCCGGGTGCTGTGGCGGGCACCTGTAGTCCCAGCTACTCGGGAGGCTGAGGCGAGAGAATGGCCTAAGCCCAGGAGTTCGAGGTTGCTGTGAGCTGTGTGATGCCATAGCACTCTACCGAGGGCCATAAAGTGAGACTCTGTCTCTACAAAAAAAAAAAAAAAAATTAGACAGGCATTATGGTGTACACCTATAGTCCCAGTTACTCAAGAGGCTGAGGTAAGAAGATTGCTTGAGGCCAGGAGTTGGAGACCAGCCTGAGGAAAAGTGAGGCCCATCTTTACTAAAAATAGAAAACTTAGGCAGGCATTGTGGTAGGCACCTGTAGTCCCAGCTGCTTGGGAGGCTGAGGCAGACAGGAATTTGAGGTTGCTGTGAGCTAAGCTGACACTGTCACTCTAGCCTGGGTGACAGAGTGAGACTCTGTCTCAAAAAAAAAAAAAAGAAAGAAAGAAAAATTGTTTCTCACCCTCAGGAATAATTGTTCCATTACATCTGTCGCTTGTTTCTTCAAGAAATTTAGGTTCTGATGGGCTAATCTGATAAGTTTTGAATTTTTTTTTTTTTTTTGCAGTTTTTTGGCCGGGGCTGGGTTTGAACAGGGCCAGTACCCTACTCCTTTGAGCCATAGGCGCCGCCCAAGTTTGAATTATTATTGTTCTCCAAGTTAAGGATCAGGGGATAATGAAGACAAGTAAGTGAGTGTCCTCAGCATGCCAGGAAAGTGCAACTGAAACCTGGTTGATTTGCAAGGTCTAGGAGGGATACCCACTTCTCACTGGGATTGAGCTCTACAGGGGCAGGCCTTGCCAAGGGAGTTTACCTTATCCACTGCCTTTGTTCACAGCTCCATGGAATTTGAGACAGCCCTGGTGGACCTCCAAGAGGAATCTACCTGTCCCATCTGTCTGGAGTACTTGAAAGACCCAGTGACCATCAACTGTGGGCACAACTTCTGTCGCTCCTGCCTCAGTATATCCTGGAAGGATCTAGACGATGCCTTTCCCTGTCCTGTCTGCCGTTTTTGCTTTCCATATGGGAACTTCAGGAGGAACCCTCAGCTCCGTAATTTGACTGAAATTGCTAAGGAACTGCAGATCAGAAGGAGCAAGAGGAAGAGGCAGAAAGAGCAGGCTGTGTGTGAAAAGCATAACCAGTTTCGGACCCTTTTCTGTGTGAAGGATCTAGAGATCTTATGTACACAGTGCAGTTTTTCCACTAAACATCAGAAGCACTACATTAGCTCCATTAGCAAAGCTGCCTCTTACCACAGAAAAAATCTAGAATGTAGCATTGAGCCTCTGAAGACTAATATAGAACGAATTGAAAAAGTGATTGTTCTGCAAGGCAGCAAGGCAGTGGAGCTGGAAAAGAAGGTAGAATGTAGGAAAGAAGAAATCAATTCTGAGTTTGAGGAAATTAAACTGTTTTTACAGGATGAACAAGAGGCTATTCTTAAACAGATGCAAGATGAAGAGATGGACATTTTAACAAAACTAAATGAGAACATTGTAACATTTTCAAATGAGGTTTCCTCATTAAAACATCTTCTGAGGGAGATAAACGGCAAATGTGTGCAGTCAGACCTGGAATTACTGACACACATTAAGACTATCAACCACAGGTATCAAAAGCTAAAATATCCTGAACTCTTTTCATTTAGGTTAATGAAACATGGCCTTAGCCTTCCTCCCCAGTATTCTGGCTTATACAGAATTATCAAGCCATTTCAAGCAGATGTGATTCTAGATGTTGACACTGCACATCCTCAACTTACTGTCTCTGAGGATCGAAAAGTTGTGCGATATGGAAGAATGAAGCAAAAAGGTAGTTGTAGCCCAAGGAGATTTGATCTTTGCCCTGCTGTCCTGGCTTCTCAGAGATTTAGTTCTGGCAGACATTACTGGGAGGTAGATGTGGGAAAGAAGCCTAAATGGATACTGGGCATACATCAAGACTACGTTGTTAGGAACTGGCAGGAACAGCCATCAGTTCTGGGTGGATTCTGGGCAATTGGGCGATACATGAGGAGTGGCTATGTAGTATCAGGCCCTAAGAGAGCCCACATCCTGCCTGTGGTAAGACCCAATAGGATTGGAATTTTTCTGGACTATGATTTGGGTGAGGTCTCTTTTTACAACATGAATAACAGGTCTGTTCTCTATACTTTTAATGATTCTTTCACAGAACCCGTTTGGCCTTATTTCTACGCTGGAACAGATTCAGAACCTCTTAAAATCTGTTCAGTATCAGATTATGAAAGATAACGAACCTGGTTCAGTTTTTATGGATAGCTTGGCTAATAATTTTAATCTTATTTCTGTAATCTTTTTAAGTTTTACCACTGAAAACCAGAATAGAATTTCTTCTTCATTTTTAGCAACTGTGAAAACATGTTCATAATAACACCTTCATAGATCTGAATATCAATTGTCAGGTGTTTTGCATTTTATTTAATTAATTAATTAATTTATTTATTTTTTGTAGAGACAGAGTTTCACTTTATCGCCCTCGGTAGAGTGCCATGGCATCACACAGCTCACAGCAACCTCCAACTCCTGGGCTGAAGCGATTCTCTTGCCTCAGCCTCCTGAGTAGCTGGGACTACAGGCTCCCGCCACAATGCCCAGCTATTTTTTGGTTTGCAGTTCAGCCGGGGCCGGGTTTGAACCCGCCACCCTCGGTATATGGGGCCGGCGCCTTACCGACTGAGCCACAGGCACCGCCCTGTTTTGCATTTTAACACAAAATATTTTTTGAGAATTATATTACTTAACATGTCTGATAACATATTTTAAAATTGCCGGGCGGCGCCTGTGGCTCAGCGGGTAGGGCGCCGGCCCCACATGCCGAGGGTGGTGGGTTCAAACCCGGCCCCGGCCAAACTGCAACAAAAAAATAGCCGGGCGTTGTGGCGGGCGCCTGTAATCCCAGCTACTTGGGAGGTTGAGGCAAGAGAATCACTTAAGCCCTAGAGTTGGAGGTTGCTGTGAGCTGTGACACCACAGGACTCTACCAAGGGCAATAAAGTGAGACTGTCTCTTTGGGGGAAAAAAGAAATAGATGGTGGCATCTGTACTGAACATGTGCAGACTTTTTCTTGTCATAATTCTCTATTAATGCAGTGTATCAACTCTTTACAAAGCATTTACATCATATTAAGCATTGTAAGTAGTCTAGAGGTGATATAAAGTATATGGGAGAGTGTACAAAGTCCAGGAACTTTGATGCATATGTAAAATTACCTCCCCTTCAGAATATTTGTACCATTTGTACTTTAATAATATTATGTATGGATTATTTATGCCAATCTGATAAGTAATATGGTAATTCATCTTGATTTTTCTTCAAGTTTCTGTTTCCTTCAGCGATATCTTTTCATCTTCCTGTCAAATATTCTATTTATCACTGTTCTTATAATGCAGTCTCCTATGTACTTACTTTATGCACACACATATGCATATGCTACATGAAATCACACAAACAGACTGGGCACGGTGTAATCCCAGTACTCTGGGACGCCAAGGTAGGTGGATTGCTTAAGCTTAGGAGTCCAGCCTGAGCAAGAGTGAGACCCCGTCTCTACTAAAAATAGGAAAACCAGACTCAGTGCCCGTAGTACAGTGGTACGGCACCAGCCACGCACACCAGGGATGGCGGGTTCGAACCTGGCCCAGGCCAGCAAGGACAATGACAACTGCAACAAAAAATAGCCAGGCCTTGTGGCGGGCGCCTGTAATCCCAGCTACTTGAATTGCTTAAGCCCAAGAGTTTGAGGTTGCTCTGAGCTGTGACGCCATTGCATTCTACTGAGGTGAAAACAAACAAAAGTGAAACTCTGTCTCAAAAAAATAAAATAAAAATAGGAAAACCAGCCAGGCATTGTACTGCATTGACTACATGCACCTGCCACGAATCCCAGCTGCTTTTTCTATTTTTTTTTTTTTTTTTTTAGTATAGATGGGGGTTTCACTCTTGCTCAGGCTGGTCTCAAACTCCTGAGCTTAAACAATCCTCCTGCCTTGGCCTCCCAGAGTGCTAGGATTATAGGCATGAGGCACCATGACTGGCCAATTTTTCTGTTTTTAATAGAGACAGGATCTTGTTATTTCTCAGGATCAGTTATTTCTCCAACTCCAGAGCTCAGGCAATCTACCTGCCTTTGCCTCCCAGAGTGCTGGGATTGCAGGTGTGAGCCATGATGCCTGGCCTATAGTTGCTTCTTTTAAATATACATCAACCTCCAGGTATGTTTAAAATTTTCTCCACATTTTATCAAACTTTTTGGTCAACATTTTTCTTTTCTCTTAAAATAGAATCTCACCCTGTTTCCCAGACTAGAGTGCAGTCTCTGGTCTGAAGTTCCTAAACTCAAGTGATTCTCCCACCTTGGCCTCCTTAGTGCTAGGATTACAGGTATGAGTCACTGTGCCCAGCCTTGGTCAACTTTTTTTTTTTTTTTTTTGAGACAGAGTCTCCCTTTGTTGCCCTTGGTCGAGTCCCATGGCATCACAGCTCACAGCAACCTCAAACTCTTGGGCTCAAGCGATTCTCTTGTCTCAGCCTTCTGAATAGCTGGGACTACAGGCACCCGCCACAGCACCCAGCTTGTTTTGGGGCTGAGGGTGGGAGAGTCTTGCTTGGGCTCAGGCTGGTCTCAAACTTGTAAGCTGAAGCAATCCATCTACCTCAGCCTCCCAGAGTACTAGGATTACAGGCATGAGCCACCACGCCCTGTCTCCTTGACAACTTTTAATATTGGAAGACTGAAATATGCTTTCTGTTCCAAGAAATTGAGTATTTTATCAACATATAACAAATTGTAAGTCTCTTATAATTTCTATGTTGTTGACTGACAGTTGAGTTGACAGTTTGTGTAAAATATTCTTTTCAGATTGATTTTCTCTTGTCACACACATAAGATTTGTTTTTATCTTCTTTGAAAACTCTGTTTTGTGCATGTAGTATTCTCATGTTAAGGTCGCTAACTTTATATGTATCATTCTTTTCCTTTATGGTATTTCTTTTTTGGGTTTTCTTTTTTTTTTTTTTTTTTGAGACAGAGCCTCAAGCTGTCAACCTGGGTAGAGTGCTGTCGCATCACAGCTCACAGCAACCTCCAACTCTTGGGCTCAAGCCATTCTCCTGCCTCCACCTGCCAAGTAGCTGGGACTACAGGCGCCCGCCACAACACCTGGCTATTTTTTGGTTGCAGCCATTGTTGTTGTTTGGCGGGCCCGGGCTGGATTCGAACCCACCAGCTTAGGTGTATGTGGCTGGCGCCTTAGCCACTTGAGCCACAGGCGCCGAGCCTCCTTTATGGTATTTCTTTGATGACTTTAGCATCTTCTTTTTTTTTTTTTTTTTTTTGTAGAGACAGAGTGTCACTGTACCGCCCTCAGTTAGAGTGCCGTGGCGTCACTCGGCTCACAGCAACTTCTAACTCTTGGGCTTACGCGATTCTCTTGCCTCAGCCTCCCGAGCAGCTGGGACTACAAGCGCCCGCCACAACGCCCGACTGTTTTTTTTTATTGTTTCAGTTTGGCAGGGGCTGGGTTTGAACCCACCACCCTTGGCATATGGGGCCGGCGCCCTACTCACTGAGCCACAGGCGCCGCCCGACTTTAGCATCTTCTATAAGTAATTCCCACACACAAAGTTGGTTAATAAATTCTCCTTTGTTGGTGGCGCTCGTAGCTCAGTGGGTAGGGTGCTGGCCATATACAGCAAAGCTGGCAGGTTCTAACCCAGCCCGGGCCAGCTAAAACAACAATGACAATTGCAAGAACAACAAAAAATAGCTGGGCATTGTGGCAGGTGTCTTGTAGTCTCACCTACTTGGGAGGCTGAGGCAAGAGAATCACTTAAGCCTATGAGTTTGAGGTTGCTGTGAGCTGTGACACCACTGCACTCTACCCAGGGTGACAGCTTGAGACTCTGTCTAAAAAAAAAAAAAAAAAAAGAAAAGTCTCCTTTGTTGACATCAAAATGTTTATAGCTTAATATCCTATACTTAAATTTTTTTTTTTTTTTAACTCACAGGGCATAGGAAGGTGTGAGTGACCAGGTGAGGGGGCTCAGGACACAGGCATTCAGTGCTCACCCCAGTAACCCCTCAAGCCCAGGGGAGGCTCTGGCCAGTGGACAGTGGAGTCTGGGAGGAGAGGTGGCTACACTGAAGTACCAACAGTCTCTGCCTGTCAGCCCAGGATTAAGGAAGAAGGTTCACCTCCAGCATTAGTTACTTATCAGCAGTGGGAATCTTGAGTTTGAAAGGATCAGTCCTCCCTAAATTAAGATAAATATTTGATGTGTTTTCTTTTTCTTTTTTTTTTTGTAGAGACAGAGTCTCACTTTAAGGCCCTAGGTAGAGTGCCATGGCCTCACACAGCTCACAGCAACCTCCAACTCCTGGGCTTAAGCGATACTCCTGCCTCAGCCTCCCAAGTAGCTGGGACTACAGGCGCCCGCCACAACGCCCGGCTATTTTTTGGTTGCAGTTTGGCCAGGGCCAGGTTTGAACCCGCCACCCTCGGTATATGGGGCCGGCGCCTTCCTGACTGAGCCACAGGCGCCGCCCTTTTTTTTTTTTTTTTTTTGGTTGCAGTTCAGCCGGGGTCGGGTTTGAACCTGCTACCCTCGGGCCAGCACCTTACCGACTGAGCCACAGGCACCACCCACCTGGCTATTTTTTTGTTGCAGTTCGCCCGGGCCGGGTTTGAACCCGCCCTCAGTATATGGGGCCAGCACCTTACCGACTGAGCCACAGGTGCCGCCCACTTGCTATCCTCTTAAACAAACTTCTGGGGCAATTTTACAGTTCACTAAAAAATCATGAACATACTCCTAACCTTAGACACTACAAAACAGAGAAAGGAAAAATTGCTTCAAAACTACCATCTTAGAAATTTTACTATAATTAAGAGCAGCTCTATATTAACTCCTTTTATAATTTTTTTTTAATTTTTTTATTAAATCATAACTATACAATGATATGATTATGACTCACTTCATAAACCGTTTGACACATTTTTATCACAGTGGTTAACATAGCCTTTCCGGCGTTATCTCAGTTACTGTGCCAAAACATTTACATTCTACATTTACCAAGTTTCGCAAATACCCCTGTAATATGCACCACAGGTGTGATCCCACCGATTCCCCTCCCTCTACCCACCCACCCCCTTTCCCACTTCCCCCTATTGTTAAGTTGTAGCTGGGTTATAGCTTTCATGTGAGAGTCCCAAATTAGTTTCATAGTAGGGCTGTGTACATTGGGTATTTTTTCTTCCATTCTTGGGATACTTTACTAAGAAGAATATGTTCCAGCTCCATCCATGTAAACATGAAAGAGGTAAAGTCTCCATCTTTCTTTAAGGCTGCATAGTATTCCATGGTATACATATACCACAATTTAACCAGTGTGTCTTCGATTGCCACATTGGTCTTGACTTGATTGTGACATGCAAATGGATTCTTGCTTTGCAAATTTGCTAATTGGCGTGCAGATTTCTGCAGAGATCCATAATCTCACGAGCAAGAAGCACTATCTGGCCAGCTTCGACTATGCGTACTGGGTGGGGCTTGCAGAAGGAAGTCACGGTGGTGGACTTGTGGAAAGAGGACAAGAAACACAGGTGGCTCAACGTGGTGGCCCTTGCCTGTAGTCCCAGCTACTCAGGAGGCTGAAGCAGGAGGATGGCTTGAGTCCAGCAGTTCTAGGCTGGGGTTCACTATGCTGATCAGGTGTCCACACTAAGTCCATCATCCATGTGGTGACCACCTGGAGGTGGGGGGAACCAGATTGCCTAAGGAGGGGTGCACTGGCCCCTGTCAGAGATTGAGCAGGTCAGGACCACTTGCTGATCAGTAGTAGGATTGCTCCTGTGAATAGTCACTGCACTCCAGCCTGGGCAACAAAGCAAGACGCCATTTCTATTTTATTTTATTTATTTATTTATTTATTTTGGAGACAGAGTCTCACTATGTCGCCCTCGATAGTATTGTGGTGTCACAGCTCACAGCAATCTCCAATTCTTGGGCTTAAGGAATTCTCTTGCCTCAGCTTCCCAAGTAGCTGGGACTACAGGTGCCCACCACAATGCCCAGCTATTTTTCTGTTGTAGTTGTCATTGTTTAGCTGGCCTGGGCTGGGTTCAAACCCGCCAGCCTCGTTGTATGTAGTATGTGGCTGGTGTGCTACCCCCTGAACTATAGGTGCCACCAAAACTTTTTATTTATTCATTTATTTTTTATTTTTTTATTAATATTTTTTTGGGACAGAGTCTCACTATGTTGCCCTTGGTAGAGTGCTGTGGCCTCACAGCTCACAGCAACCTCAAACTCTTGGGCTTAATCGATTCTCTGGCCTCTGCCTCCCAAGTAGCTGAGACTACAGGTGCCTGCTACAATGCCCAGCTAGTTTTTGGTTGCAGTCGTCATTATTCTTTAGCAGATCTGGGCCAGGCTTGAAGCCGCCAGCCATTGTGTGTGTGGCCGGCGCCCTACTCACTGAGCTACGGGTGCCAAGCCAAGACCCCATTTCTGAAAAATAAAACAAAAAAGAAAGAGGGGCAGCGCCTGTGGTCAAAGGAGTAGGGTGCCGGCCCCATATGCCGGACATGGCGGGTTCAAACCCTGCCCCGGCCAAAAAACCACAAAAAATAAAAAATAAATGAACACCAAAAAAGAAAGAAAGAAATCAAGATGCTCAGACCCCACACCTGCCAGCACCCCTCACAGTCACCGCCTTCCATACATGACAAGACACATTTTCTTTTTTTTTTTTTTTCAGAGACAGAGTCTCACTTTATGGCCCTCGGTAGAGTGCCATGGCATCACATAGCTCACAGCAACCTCCAACTCCTGGGCTTAAGCGATTCTCTTGCCTCAGCCTCCCGAGTAGCTGGGACTACAGGCGCCCGCCACAACGCCCGGTTTTTTTTTTTTTTTTGCAGTTCAGCCGGGGCCGGGTTTGAACCCGCCACCCTCGGTATATGGGGCTGGCGCCTTACTGACTGAGCCACAGGCGCCACCCGACAAGACACATTTTCAAAGCAGGAAAATTATTAGAGATTTATTCAGACCGTCTGTTACTACCAGACTCTACATGAGTGGTTCTCAACCTGTGGGTTGCAACCCCTCTGGGGGTTGAACAACCCTTTTCACAGGAGTCTCCTAAAACCATCACATACACCCCGTGCAAATTCAGGTGTATGAAAATAATTTTATGGTTGGGGGTCACCACAACATGAGGAACTATATTAAAGGGTCGCGTGAAGGAGCACAATCCACTGCACCCTTGTAGGTGAATCAGTCTCATTTGTGCTCCTTGAAGTCACGAGACCCTGAGAAAGGATATTTCCAGTACTTGGGCTAGATGTGAGTTTTGGGGGATATTCTCCCCCAGCTCACATAAGCGGCTTTGCTGAAAAATGCAGGCAGTCATGCCTTAAAGGAAAGAATATCCTGGAGGGCTCTCGCCAAGTTGTAGCTGGAGACAGAGCATCTGCCTGGGGCAATGGACCATTGCACTTAATCCCCTACCTCTATTTACACAAAAACTTTCAGTTAATCATATAGAGAAGTAGGCATACAGAACAGACAACCTGGCCCTTTGTGGTTCATCTCCATTGTTGTTTATCTCTAAACAAGGTATTCTTGGTTTAGAAAGGTGTGTACGTACTTTGTGGATTAACTCGGATAAGGCATCTTTACCGATTGTCTTCCTTGTTCTTGAATTATTTCTATCTGATGATTTTGGGTATATGAGAATGTGAATGAGAACGGCCATTTGCTGCTGTGCCTGAGTGAGCACCACCCATCCCTTAATAAATCATTCATTTCGTCTGCAGTGTCTACCTCCATGTCTCTGACGAGGCCAGTGGACAGCAACAGTTGTGGCACTAGGAAGGTTGAGAACCACTGCTGTACATGGTTTTAGCGTAATTGAACTTAATCTCCTTTAGCCATTTAAAATTTTTGACTAAATTCTAAGGTAGTAGCTTATTTCAAAGCCATTTTAATGATCACACACACATGCACTGATTGTGTGTCTGTGTTCTCCACTTGTCTTTTTAAACTTTAATTTTTTTATTTTTTTGAGACAGTCTCAAGCTGTCCCCCTGGGTAGAGTGCTATGGCATCACAGCTCACAGCAATCTCAAACTGGAGCTCAAGCAATCCTCTTGCCTCAGTTTTTCTATTTTTAGTAGAGACGGGGATCTCACCTTTGCTCAGGTTGATCTAGAACTCTGAGCTCCAACAATCCACCCACCATGGCCTCTCAAGGTGCTAGGATTACAGGCATGAAATTTTGATTTTTTTAAGAGATAAGTCTTTTTCTGTCACCCAGCCGGTACCAGTGGAAGGGAGGTGAACACAACTAGCCCCATTTTGCTTCTGACCCCCTGCAGTAATATCCTCCAGGTTAAAAGGTACATTGGCTTTGAGCAAGGAGACAACCACCTCTTTTCCAAAATTAACTCCCAGGGAGATAAGATAAGCTTTCATAAAGTAACAGTGCTGGTTAAAGATTCGTAGGATACCCTGATCTGGTCCTCCTCCAAAATTAACTGATCAGGATCAGAGAAGTTTTACAACCTCCTTAGACCCTTGCTGACACCCAGATGTCTGAAATCCTCGATTACCTCTTGCAACCCAACCCCCTTTTTCCTTTCCCGTAACAAAAAAGGAGCTGAACGTTTATGCTAACTTAAGATGGTTCTTTGAGATATTAGTCCGCCTTCTTCTCTGTTTGCTGGCTCTCTGAATAAGTCACTATGCTTGCCCTAATGCCTTACCTCTCCACTGACAGGCTGTCCTGTGCCTGGTACAAGCTTGAACTCAGTTCTAAGGCTGAAGTGCAGTGGCACAATCATAGCTCACTGTAACTTCAAATGCCTGGGCTCAAGTGATCCTCCTGGCTCAGCCTTCAGAGAAGCTGTGACTATAGGCAGGTGCCATCACACCTGGCTAATTTTTTACATTTTATAGAGATGGGGCCTCACTATGTTGCCCCAGGCTGGTCTCCTGCTCTTGGGCTCAAGCAATTTCCTGCTTTGTCCTCTCAAAGTACAGAGGTTACAGGTTTGAGCCACCATACCCAGCAATTTTAACTATCTTTGATAATTAAAATAGAGTAGCCATGTTGAAATTAATAAATTTAGCTGGGCGCAGTGGCTCACACCTATAATCTTAGCACTCTAGGAGCCAAGCCTCGTGGATTGCCTAAGCTCACAGGTTTCAGACCAGCATAAATAAGAGCAAGGAACCATCTCTTAAAAAAAAAAAAAATTGCTCTATGTTGTGGTGGGTGCCTGTATTTCCAGCTACTCGGGAGGCTGACATAAGAAACTCACTGGAGTCCAAGAGTCTGAGGTTGCTGTGAGCTATGACACCACAGCATTCTACTGAGGGTGACAAAGTAAGACTGTCTCAAAAAAAAAAAAAGATTAATTGATTAATTTAGATAATCTGTCACTGACTTTAGTATACTAATGACTAAGAAAAAGTAGATGAAAGCTTTCCTTTTTTTTTTTTTTTTTTTGGCCGGGGCTGGGTTTGAACCCGCCACCTCCGGCATGTGGGACCGGCGCCCTACCCGCTGAGCCACAGGCGCCGCCCGAAAGCTTTAACTTTGAATGAGCTCGATTAAAAACATTTCAGGGTTTCAAGGCATGCTTGAAAAATTTGTTATATTATAAAAGTAACTAAAACATTGTTTCTTTCCTTTTTTTATTTTTTTTTTTTGAGACAGAGTCTCGCTATGGCACCCTCAGTAGAGTGCTGTTACATTACAGCTCACAGCAACCCCAAACTCTTTGGGCTTAAGCGATTCTCTTGCCTCAGCTTCCCAAGTAGCTGGGACTACAGATGCCAGCCACAATGTACAGCTATTTTTTTTTGTTGTTTGTTTGTTGTTGTTGTTTACAGCCATCATTGTTGTTTGGCAGGCCTGGGCTGGATTTGAACCCACCAGCTCAGGTGTATGTGGCTGGTGCCTTAGCCGCTTGAGCTACAGGCGCTGAGCTGGCATTGAGCAACTTATTCCAATTTAGGATGCAGTGCAAGTGGTGTTTGTTTTTTTTTTTTTTGTTTGTAGAGACAGAGTCTCACTTTACCACCCTCGGTAGAGTGCCATGACGTCACAGGACTCAGCAATCTCCAGCTCTTGGGCTTCTGCTATTCTCCTGCCTCAGCCTCCCGAGTAGCTGGGACTACAGGCGCCTGCCACAACGCCCAGCTATTTTTTGGTTGCAGTTCAGCCGGGGCTGGGTTTGAACCCACCGCCCTCAGCATATGGGGCTGGCGCCCTACTCACTGAGCCACAGGTGCCACCCGCAAGTGGTGTTTGTTTCTCCATTCTTTTTTTTTTTTTTGTAGAGACAGAGTCTCACTTTATCACCCTTGGTAGAGTGCCGTGGCGTCACACAGCTCACAGCAACCTCCAACTCCTAGGCTTAGGCGATTCTCTTGCCTCAGCCTCCCAAATAGCTGGGATTACAGGCACCCGCCACAACGCCCGGCTATTTTTTTGTTGCAGTTTGGCCGGGGCCAGGTTTGAACCCACCACCCTCGGCATGTGGGGCTGGCGCCCTACCCGCTGAGCCACAGGCGCCGCCCATTCTTTTTTTTTTTTTTTGTGGTTTTTGGCCAGGGCTGGGTTTGAACCTGCCACCTCCGGCATATGGGACCAGCGCCCTACTCCTTGAGCCACAGGCGCTGCCCCTGTTTCTCCATTCTTACAATACTTCTCTTAGGAGAGTGGTCTCCAATTCCATCCAGGTTGTTATGAAAGATACTAAGTCATGTTTTTATGGCTGGGTAGTACTCCATGGTGTACGTATATACGGCATTGTATTTATCTACTCATGTATTGATGAGTGCGTAGGTTGTTTCTATGTCCCTGCAATTGTGAATCATGCTGCTATGAACATTTGAGTGCAAGTGTCTTTTTTTTTTTGCAGTTTTTGGCCGGGGCTGGGTTTGAACCTGCCATCCCCGGCATATGGGACTGGCGCCCTACTCCTTTGAGCCACAGGCACCGCCCAAAGTGCAAGTGTCTTTTTAATAAAATGTCTTTTTTTCAGGTTGGGCAAGGTGGCTGATGACTGTAATCCTAGCACTCTGGGAGGCCAAGGCAGGTGGATTGCCTGAGCTCACAGGTTTGAGACCACTCTGAGCAAAAGCAAGACCCCCATCTCTACTAAGAGTAGAAAAGCTGAGGCAAGAGTATTACTTGAGCCCAAGAGTTGGAAGTTGGAGCCAAGAGTTGGAGGTTGCTCTGTTTCAAAAATAAATAAATAAATAAATAAATAAATAAATAAATAAATAAATAAATAAATAAATGTGTGATCACTTTTTTTTTTTTTTGAGACAGCCTCAAGCTGTCATCCTGGGTAGAGTGCCATGGCATCACACCTCACAGCAACCTCCCATTCCTGGGCTTAAGCAATTCTTTTGCCTCAGCCTCCCAAGTAGCTGGAACTACAGGCGCCCGCCACAATGCCCGGCTATTTTTTTCGTTGCAGCCCTCATTGTTGTTTGGCGGGCCTAGGCTGGATTCGAACCCGCCAGCTCAGGTGTATGTGGCTGGTGCCTTAGCTGCTTGAGCCACAGGGGCCGAGCCTGTAAACACTTTTAATTTATTTTCTAAGTCAATTACTCAACATAGCCTGATACTGGTAATATTAGCAGTGGATTTTGTGTGCCCAGGGGCCATGATGAACAAAGCAACACAAGGTTACATCAGCTCCATCCAGTGCTAGGATTACAGGCATGAGCCACCTCGCCCAACCTGAAGAAAAGACATTTTATTAAAAAGACACTTGCACTCAGATGTTCACAGCAGCACGATTCACAATTGCAGGGACATAGAAACAACCTACGCACCCATCAATACATGAGTAGATAGATAAATATAATGCCATATACTATGGAGCTGATGTGTATATGTATGGAGCGCTAACGAGGCCATGTCCTAATGTGCTGCATGACTGTATTCTCCAAGCTAAATTTATTACCCCTGGTGGGGCTGGTTAATCCCACTGTCTATAATATTGGTTACAGTAAGAATGTGTATGAATCTAATAGAAAAACAGCGACATGCCCATACTAGAGAATAACTCAAGGAGAGGGAGGAGAGAGGAGGAAAAAGGGAAAGGAGAGAAGGGAGAGTGATTGTTAAACTCTCACCTGAAGGACACAGTGTGAGGGTGTACAGCACACCTGCAGGATTAAGGGCTCACCTGCCTCAACCACAACTTCAGCTTTACCTTAGAAACACAAACAACATAACCTGTCGGGAGGAGTATGGTGGTGGATGGGAAAGATGTTTAGCTGAGCTCTCCTGGAACAACAGGTAAGAGAGAGTGGGCTAGATCATACCCGGCGTGGAATATTGGCATGGAGTGACAGTTTGGGGTGTGCAGTGGAGGTGGCGGATTACTGGACTTAGAGTATAACCTGGAGCTTTGGAGTCTGCCAGGCAAGTTTCTATGAACCCGCCCTGGCTGTAGCCATGGCGGTGGCAGCTGCAGCCAGCCCCTCAACAGAGGTCCCAGGAGAAGCCTATTGGAGTTTTCGGTTTGGGGGAGAAGCTAGGCACTGAGTGGAGAGATTGGTGAAGTGTGGACTCCTGAGCAGAATTTGGTGGGCAGAGTGGGGTGCGGCTGGAGTGGCTCTGCTGTGGTTTGGTAGCGCGTGAGATACCCATGTGGGGAAAGTTCCCATATAGGAGGCAGCCACTGTTAACAAAATTCGTCAGATGGTTGTGTGGGCAGGCCTCTTGCTGCAGGCCTAAGGCACGGGGGTCTGAGTACCACCTCCTGGGTGCCATCCTACACTCAGGACAGGCCCAGGTTTTCCTGCACTCCAGGAGAACTGTTGCAGGGGGGAATCTGTGAGATCTGCCTCTGAAGATTTTTTGAGAACTGTGAAATCACAGATCAGCAGGGACTGAATGCCAAGCAGGTAAACAGGAGATCACCAAGAACAATCAACCTGGGAAACAGGTATAAGCCTGGAACCATTCATAGCCACCTAGTGTCCAAAAAGTATATTGCAACATAAATATATTCCTACTAAAGTTGGATACCTTTGGCATATATATACTGTATGTGTATGCTTTCATATTTGTTGTTGTTGCTTTTTCTTTCTTTTTTTTTTTTTTTTGTAGAGACAGAGTCTCACTTTATGGCCCACAGTAGAGTGCCATGGCCTCGCACAGCTCACAGCAACCTCCAACTCCTGGGCTTCAGCGATTCTCTTGCCTCAGCCTCCCGAGTAGCTGGGACTACAGGCGCCCCCACAACGCCCGGCTATTTTTTGGTTGCAGTTTGGCCGGGGCTGGGTTTGAACCTGCCACCTCCGGCATATGGGACCAGCGCCCTCCTCCTTGAGCCACAGGCGCTGCCCCTGTTGTTGTTGCTTTTTATTTTCTTTATTATTTTTTTTTTTTGTGGTTTTTGGCTGGGGCTGGGTTTGAACCTGCCACCTCCGGCATATGGGACCAGCGCCCTCCTCCTTGAGCCACAGGCGCTGCCCATGCTTTTTATTTTCTTTATTGTAGGACTTGTAGTTAATTTTTTTCTCTCTCTTCGTCCCTTCCTCTTTTGGTTGCTAAGATTGCTTATATCAGGCTGTTTGAGCTTTTTTTTTTTTTTTTTTTTTTTTGTAGAGACAGAGTCTCACTTTATGGCCCTTGGTAGAGTGCTGTGGCCTCACACAGCTCACAGAAACCTCCAACTCCTGGGCTGAAGCGATTCTCTTGCCTTCCGCCTCCCGAGTAGCTGGGACTACAGGCGCCCGCCACAACGCCCGGCTATTTTTTTTTTTTTTTTTTTTGGTTGCAGTTTGGCCGGGGCCGGGTTTGAACCCGTCACCCTCGGCATATGGGGCCGGCGCCTCACCGACTGAGCCACAGTGTGTCTTGTTTTCTGCTAAGTCATCCAGTTGGCTCTTTTCCTAAATCCCATTTTTACATTCAACAAGAGCAAGGGTTCCTGTATTTTTTTCTTTTGTTGATTGATTGAAGAATTTTGGCTTGAAATAATCTCTCTCCCTACTTCACTCCTCAACATTCTATCAGATGATAGAGACTCTTCTCTTCTGATCTTTCCCACATAAAGTGCTTCTGCATCAGCGAAGATATTCCCTTCCCCCCTTCTGTTTCTCTTTCTTTTTTTTTTTTTTTTGTAGAGTCTTACTGTACCGCCCTCAGTAGAGTGCCGTGGCGTCACCCGTCTCACAGCAACCTCTAACTCTTGGGCTTACGCGATTCTCTTGCCTCAGCCTCCCAAGCAGCTGGGACTACAGGCGCTCGCCACAACAACCGGCTATTTTTTGTTGCAGTTTGGCCGGGGCTGGTTTTGAACCCGCCATCCTCTGCATATGGGGCCGGCGCCCTACTCACTGAGCCACAGGCGCCGCCCTTGTTTCTCTTTCTTATTGGACTGTTCTCTCTCTTTTCTTTCTTTATTCTTTTCCCCTTCCCCTCCTTTATTTGATTAAATGATACGTGTAATTTCCTTTGACTATTCTTGTTTTTGATATTTTTTCTTTCAACCCCCCTTTTTATTTTTATTTTATTTTTTGATTTCTTCTTGATTTTCCACCCTTTATTTGCTGAGGGCAGGTGTGACACAGTAGTGGTCTGGCAGGTAGAACGCAGCAGTAATCTGGCTCAAGTACACCAGGAGACTCCATACCATTGGCCGCAGGAAGGAAATATTAGGAACACCATGCTGCAGAACTTTTCTGTTTTTCCTTCCCCCCCACTTTTTTTTCTTTATCTGTACTCAAGTTTCCTTTCTTCTCTTTTGTGTTTCCTCTTTTTCTTCTCTTCCTAATTTTGGGCAGAGGAAGAGTCGGAATGTGTTCAGGGTGGTAGGAGGGCCTGATTTAGAGGAACCCACCTAGCCCAGCTCCTCAAAACCCTTGAGCTATAGATGTGGCCTTAGCACTGGGCTGAACAGTAACATTTCTTGTATCACTCTCATCTCTCCTTTCCATCCTCTTTCTCTCCTGTTCTTCAATTTTCTTCTGTCAGTCCCCCTTCCCCCTTTTTCTTTACTTTTGCTTCTTTTTCTTTCTTTTTCATTTCACTTATGCTTTCCTTCTTTTTTCCCCTCCCTTTTTTACCTTTCCCCTTGCTTCTCCTTGCTTGCTCCAACCCTTCTCCACCTTCTGACCCCATACCAAGAAGGCTCTTTTGTTTTGTTTTGTTTTGTTTTGTTCTCTTTTAAACAAGACCAGAGCTTGCTAGGGGTCATTTCTTTCTTTCTTCTTTTTTTTTTAATTGTTGAGGATTCATTAAGGGTACAGGAAACTAGGTTACACTGATTGCATTTGTTAGGCAAAGTCCCTCTTACCATTGTGTCTTGCCCCCAAAACGTGTGGCACACATCATGACCCCACCTCCTCCCTCCTTCCCTCTCTCTGCTCTTCCTTTCCACCACCCCTCCCTCCTTCTCTCTCTCTGCTCTCCCCTTACCCCACCCCCACCATGACATTGTCATTAATTGTCCTCATATCAAAATCGAGTACATAGGATTCATGCTTCTCCTCCACTCTTGTGATGCTTTACTAAGAATAATGTCTTCCACTTCCATCCAGGTTAATATAAAAGATGTAAAGTCTCCATTTTTTTTTTTAATGGCTGAATAGTTTTCCATGGTGTACATATACCACAGCTTGTTAATCCATTCCTAGGTTAGTGGGCATTTAGGCTGTTTCCACATTTTTGGCGATTGTAAATTGAGCTGCAATAAACAGTCTAGTGCAAGTGTCTGTATGATAAAAGGATTTTTTTTTCCTTCTGGGAAGATACCCAGTAATGGGATTGCAGGATCAAACGGGAGCTCTAACTTGAGTTCTTTGAGGGTTCTCCATACTTCCTTCCAAAAAGGTTGTATTAGTTTGCAGTCCCACCAGCAGGGTGAAAGTGTTCCCTTCTCTCCACATCCATGCCAGCATTTGCAGTTTTGAGATTTTGTGATGTGGGCCTTTCTCAATGGGGTTAGATGGTATCTCAGGGTGGTTTTGGTTTGCATTTCTCTAATAATTAGTGATGACGAGGATCTTTCATATGTTTAGCCATTCGTCTGTCTTCTTTAGAGAAGGTTCTATTCATGTCTCTTGTCCATTGATATACGAGACTGTTGGCTTTTTTCACGTGCATTAATTTGAGTTCCCTATAGATCCTAGTTATCAAGCTTTTGTCTGATTCAAAATATGCAAATATCCTTTCTCATTGTGTGGATTGTCTATTTGCTTTAGTTGTTATCTCCTTAGCTATACAGAAGCTTTACAGTTTAATTAAGACCCATTTATTTATTTTTGTTGTTGTTGCAATTGCCATGACTGTCCTCTTCATGAAGTCTTTCCCCAGGCCGATATCTTGCAGTGTTTTTCCTATGCTTTCTTTGAGGATTTTTTATTGATTCATGCCTTAAGTCTTTTATCCATCTTGAATCAATTTTTGTGAATGGAGAAAGGTGTGGGTCCAGTTTCAGTCTCTCTTTTTTTTTTTTTTTTGTAGAGACAGAGTCTCACTTTATCGCCCTTGGTAACGTGTCATGGCATCACAGCTCATGGCAACCTCAAACTCTTGGGCTAAAGTAATTCTCTTGCCTCAGTCTCCCAAGTAGCTGGGATACAGTGCCCACCACAACACCTGGCTATATTTTGGTTGTAGTTGTCGGGCTGGATTTGAACCCGCCTGCTCCGTTGTATGTGGCTGGTGCCATAGCCACTGAGCTATAGGCACTGAACCCCAAGAGGCTTCTTTATCACCTAAACTCTGAGACAAGGTAACTTGAAGCAAAGGAGGAAGTGAGAAGGAAAAAGGTGCACAAGAAAGCGAATAAGAAGAAAGCACACATGAGGAAGAAACAAAAGAACAATTCAGGCAACATAAAGAACCAAAATAGACCAACTCCTTCAAGGGACCATGAAATGATTTTTTAAAAAGCCTCCTCCTATAAAGGATGAATGGATCTGGGGCAGCACCTGTGGCTCAGTGAGTAGGGCAGCAGCCGCATATACTAAGGGTGGTGGGTTCAAACCTGGCCCTGGCCAAACTGCAACAAAAAATAGCTGGGTGTTATGGTGGGAGCCTGTGGTCCCAGCTACTCGGGAGTCTGAGGCAAGAGAATCGCCTAAGCCCAAGAGCTGGGGGTTGCTATGAGCTGTGACACCATGGCACTCTACTGTGGGTGACAGAGTGAAACTCTGTCTCAAAAAATAAAATAAAATAAAATAAAATATGGATGATTAAGACTGTCAGAAGAGGGCGGCGCCTGTGGCTCAGTGAGTAGGGTGCCGGTCCCATATCCGGAGGTGGCGGGTTCAAACCCAGCCCCGGCCAAAAACCACAAAAAAAAAAAAAAAAAAAGACTGTCAGAAGAGGGGTGGCACCTGTAGCTCAGTGAGTAGGGCACCAGCCCCATATACCGAGGGTGGTAGGTTCAAACCTGGCCCTGGCCAAACTGCAACAAAAAAATAGCAGGGTGTTGTGGTGGGCACCTGTAGTCCCAGCCACTCGGGAGGCTGAGGCAAGGGGATTGCTTAAACGCAAGAGTTAGAGGTTGCTGTGAGCTGTGATGTCATGGCACTCTACCAAGGGTAACAAAGTAAGACTCTGTCTCAAAAAAAAAAAAAAAAAGACTATCAGAAGAGAGATATGTAGAGTATAGAAAAGATATTGATGAGCTTAACAAAAGGAAGGAGACAATCAGGGAATGTAAAAAAGCTGTAGAAAGTATCAAAAATAGATTAGACCATGGAGAAGAAAGAACATCAGAGTTAGAGGATAAAGTCTTTTTTTTTTTTTTTTTGGCCGGGGCTGGGTTTGAACCCACCACCTCCGGCATATGGGACTGGCACCCTATTCCTTGAGCCACAGGTGCCGCCCAAGGATAAAGTCTTTGAGTTAACACAGTTAGTTACCGAGTCAGAAAAGAAGAAAGAGAAAGCAGAGCAGATGCCTAGAGAACTGCGAGATGCCATGAAGCATTCAAACATACGGAAAATAGGAATCCCTGAAGGGGAAGAAAATTGTCCCAAAGGTATGGAAGGCCTACTGGAGACTGTCATAAATGAAAATTTCCCAAGTTTTACTAAGGATCCTGACACACTCCTTTCAAACTCTGGGCCATCTCATCTCTAACAAAGCCTCTCCAAGGCACATTGTAATAAGCCTGTCTAAAGTCAGATAGAGAAAATCCTACAAGCAGTTAGACATAACCACCAATTAACTGACAAGGGCAGAGCCATTAGGATGACAGCAGACTTTTTTTTTTTTTTTTGAGACAGACTCTCACCATGTCACCCTTGTGCCATGACGGAACAGCTCACATCAACCTCCAACTCTTGGGCTTCAGTGATGCTCTTGTCTTAGCCTCCCAGGTAGCTGGGACTACAGGCATCCACCACAATGCTTGGCTATTTTTTTGTTGCAGTTTGGCTGGGGCTGGGTTCAAACCTGCCACTCTCGGTATATGGGGCCGGTGCCCTACTCACTGAGCTACAGGCGCCGCCCCAGACAGGAGACTTTTCTTTTTTTTTTTTTTTTGTGGAGACAGAGTCTCACTTTATCACCCTCGGTAGAGTGCCGTGGCATCACACAGCTCACAGCAACCTCTAACTCTTGGGCTTAGGCGATTCTCTTGCCTCAGCCTCCCGAGCAGCTGGGACTACAGGCGCCCACCACAACGCCCGGCTATTTTTTTTGTTGCAATTTTGGCCGGGGCTGGGCTTGAACCCACCACCCTCGGCATATGGGGCCGGCGCCTTACTCACTGAGCCACAGGCGCCGCCCAAAATCTGCATTTTTTTTTACCAGGTGTCCTAGGTAATTCCTTCTCTTTTTTTTTTTTTTGGTTTTTGGCTGGGGCTGGGTTTGAACCCAGCACCTCCAGCATATGGGACCGGCGCCCTACCCCTTGAGCCACAGGCGCCGCCCGACAGGAGACTTTGCAACCAAAACTTGCCAAGCCAGAAGAGCATGATCATCCACCTTCTACACCCTTAAACAAAATAATTTTCAACTCAGAATCCTGTATGCTGCTAAACTTAACTTCAAAATTGATGGAGAAATCAAATCTTTTGCAGATATGCAAGCACTGAGGAAATTCATCATAACAAGACCAGATCTACAAGAAATACTTAGACCAATTCTCAATTCTGAACACCACAATGGACCACCATGAAATTAAACACCTAGAAGCCAAATGCCAGAGCTTAGCTTTCACAATGGCACAAAGGACAAAATCACACAACAAACTATCTCATACTAAGATGAACAGAATCCCACCATACTTATCGATATCTCAAAAAATGTCAATGGACTGAATTCTCCAGTGAAGAGGCACAGGCTGGCCAATTGGATAAAAAAGCACGTGCCATTCATATTTTGTCTCCAGGAGACACACCTTGCCCTGAAATAAAAATCAAGACTCAGGGTGAGAGGATGGAAAAGTGTTTCAAGCAAATGGAAATCAGAAGAAAGGAGGGTTTGCACTCTTATTCTCAAATACAAGCAAATACAAAGCAACTTTAGTTAAGAAAGACAATGATGATGGCTCGGCGCCTATACCTCAGTGAGTACGATGCTGACCATATACACCCAGGATGTCAGGTTCAAACCCAGCATGGAGCCTGCTAAACAACAATGACAACTGCAACAACAACAACAACAAAAAATAGCCAGTCATTGTGATGGGTACCTGTAGTCCCAGCTACTTGAGAGGCTGAGGCAAGAGAATCGCTTCAGCCCAAGAGTTTGAGGTTTCTGTGAGCTGTGACGCCACGGCACTCTACTGAGGGTGATATAGTGAGACTGTCTCAAAAAGAAAGAAGGAAGGAAGGAAGGAAGGAAGGAAGGAAGGAAGGAAGGAAGGAAGGAAGGAAGGAAGGAAGAAAAACAATGATGGACACTTCATACTGGTCAAAGGAACAATACAACAAGAAGACATCTCAATTTTATTTATTATTTTATTTTTGTTTTTTTTTTTTTTTGAGACAGACCCTCAAGCTGCTTCCCTGGGTAGTGTGCCATGGCATCATAGTTCACAGCAACCTCCAACTCCTGGGCTTAAGTGATTCTCCTGCCTCAGCCTCCCAACTACTGGGACTACAGGCACCCGCCACAACGCCCAGCTATTTTTTGGTTGCAGCCGTCACTGTTGTTTGGTGGGCCCGGGCTGGATTCAAACCCACCAGCACAGGTGTATGTGGCTGGCGCCTTAGCCACTTGAGCCACAGGCGCAGGGCCAACATCTCAATTTTAAACCTAACATAAATGCTCCCAGATTATGAAACAGACCTTGAGGAGTCTCAGCAATAGGATATCCTATAACACCTTAATAGCTGGGGATTTCAACATCCTCCTGACAAAACTGGACAGATACTCTAAACAGAAACTAAATAAGGATGCAAAGGACTTAAATGTACCATAGAACAAATGAGATTAATAGACATATACAAAATACAGCATCCCAACGCAAAAGAATATACTTTTTTCTCATCAGCTCATGGCATATACTCCAAAATACATCACATCCTAGCATACAAATCAAACCTCAGCAAAATTAAAGGAACAGAAATTATTTCATGTTTCATAAAAGAAAAATTATTCCATGTTTCTTCTCAGACCACAAGGCTATAATGGTGAAGCTCAACTCCAACAATAATGTTCATCCCGGCTCAGTGCCTGTAGCACAGTGGTTACAGCACCAGCCACATACACTGAGGCCGGCAGATTTGAACCTGGCCTGGGCCAGCTAAACAACAATCACAACTGCAACAAAAAATAGGCAGGCAGGTGGCATCTGTGGCTCAGTGAGTAGGGCGCCAGCCCCATATATGGAGGGTGGCACCTTCAAACCTGGCCCCAGCCAAACTGCAACAAAAAATAGCTGGGCATTGTGGGGGGGCACCTGTAGTTCCAGCTACTTAGGAGGCTGAGGCAAGAGAATCAGCTAAGCCCAAGAGCTGGAGGTTGCTGTGAGCTACGATGTCACAGTACTCTACAGAGGGCAACAGAGTGAAACTCTGTCTCAAAAAAAAAAAAAAGATTTTATTTTAGGGCCAGGCGTTGAGGCAAGAGAATCGCTTATGCCCTACAGTTGGAGGTTGCTGTGATGCCATAGCACTCTACCGAGAGTGACATAGTAAGACTCTGTCTCAAAAATAAATAAATAAATAAAATAATGTTCATCCCCACACGAAGTCTTGAAAACTAAATAACATTATGCTAAATGATAGTTTGGTTCAAGAAGAAATAAAAAAAGAATTTGTTAATTTCCTCAAACATAACAACAATGAAGACACATGTTACCAAAACCTCTGGGATACAGCAAAAGCAGTCCTGAGAGAAAAATTTAGAGTGCTAGATGCCTACCTTCAAAAAACAGAAAGAGAGTGCATCAGCGCCCTCACAAACCATCTTAGGTTAGAAAAAGAACATCAACCTCACAATAAACCCAGCATAAGAAAGGAAATACCCAAAATTAAATCAGAGCTTAATTAAATTGAAAAAAAAATCGTTCAAAAAATTAATGAAACAAAAAGTTGAGTTTTGGGCCATGCGTGTGGTTCAGTGTGTAGGACGCCAGCCCCATATACCAAGGGTGGTGGGTTCAAACCCGGCACTGGCCCCAGCCCCAGCCAAACTGCAACAAAAAATAGCCAGGCGTTGTGGCGGGCACCTGTAATCCCAGATGCCATGGCACTCTACCCAGGGCAATAGAATGAGACTCTGTCTCTACAAAAACAATTTTTTTTTTTTTTTTGTAGAGACAGAGTCTCACTGTACCGCCCTCCGGTAGAGTGCCGTGGCGTCACACAGCTCACAGCAACCTCTAACTCTCGGGCTTATGCGATTCTCTTGTCTCAGCCTCCCGAGTAGCTGGGACTACAGGCGCCCGCCACAACGCCCGGCTATTTTTTTGTTGCAGTTTGGCCGGGGCCGGGTTTGAACCCGCCACCCTCAGCATATGGGGCCGGTGCCCTACTCACTGAGCCACGGGCACCGCCCTACAAAAACAATTTTTAAAAAAAAGTTAGATGGGTGGTGCCTGTGGCTCAGTGAGTAGGGCGCCGGCCCCATATGCCGAGGGTGGCAGGTTCAAACCCAGCCCCAGCCAAACTGCAACAACAACAAAAAATAATAAATAGCTGGGCATTGTGGCGGGCGCCTGTAGTCCCACCTACTCGGGAGGCTGAGGCAGGAGAATCGCTTAGGCCCAGGACTTTGAGGTTACTATGAGCTGTGTGAGGCCACGGCACTCTACCGAGGGCCATAAAGTGAGACTCTGTCTCTACAAAAAACAAAAAAATAAAATAGCCAGGCGTTGTGGCGGGCGCCTGTAGTCCCAACTACTCAGGAGGCTGAGGCAAGACAATCGCTTAAGCCCAGGAGTTGGAGGTTGCTGTAAGCTGTGTGAGGCCACGGCACTCTACCGAGGGCCATAAAGTGAGACTCTGTCTCTACAAAAAAAAAAAAAAAAGAAAGAAAGAAAAGAAACAGCAAAAAAAAAAAAAAAAAGTTAGATTTTTTTAAAAAGTAAATAAAATAGGTAACCTCTTGGCCAGATTAACTAGAAACAGAAAAGTAAAAGCTCTAGTAACCTCAACTTGGCGCCTGTAGCTTAAGCGGACAGGGCACCAGCCACATGCACCAAGACTGGTGGGCTCAGACCTGGCCTGGGCCAGCTAACCAACAATGACAACTGCAACAAAAAAAATAACCAGGTATTGTGGTAGGCACCTGCAGTCCCACCTAGTTGGGAAGCTGAGGCAAGATCATCACTTAAGCCCAAGAGTTTGGGGTTGCTGTGAGCTGTGACGCCATGGCACTTTACTCAGGATGACAGCTTGAGACTGTGTCTAAAAAAAAAAAAAAAATCTCTTGGCTTGGCGCCTGTGGCTCAAGCAGCTAAGGCACAAGCCACATACACCTGAGCTGGCGGGTTCGAATCCAACTTGGATTGCATTGATGCCAAATCATTGATGCCAAACAACAATGATGGCTGCAACCAAAAAATAGCCAGGCGTTGTGGCGGGTGCCTGTTGTCCCAGCTACTTGGGAGGCGAAGGCAAGAGAATTGCTTGAGCCCAGGAGTTGGAAGTTGTTGTGAGCGGTGATGCCACGGCACTCTACCCAGGGCAACAGCTTGAGGCTCTGTCTGAAAAAAAAAAAAAAAAAGTCTGGGCAGGGCCTGTGGCTTAGTGGGTAGGGTACGAGCCCCATACACCAAGTGTCGCGGGTTCAAACCCAGCCTCAGCCAAACTGCAACAATAAAATAAAATAGCCAGACCTTGTGGTGGGCTGAGGCAAGAGAATCTCCTGAGCCCAGGAGTTGGAGGTTGCTGTGTGCTGTGTGATGTCACGGCACTCTACCGAGGGCCATAAAGTGAGACTCTGTCTCTACAAAAAAAAAAAAAAAAAAATGTCGTACACCATGATTAAGTAGGTTTCATCCTAGGGATGCAAGTCTGGTTTAACATACACAAATCCACAAACATAATTCACCATATCAACAGAAGCAAAAACAAAGACCATATGATCCTCTAAATGGATTCAGAAAAAACATTTTTTTTTTTTTTGTGGTTTTTGGCTGGGGCTGGGTTTGAACACCGCACCTCTGGCATATGGGACCGGCGCCCTACTCCTTGAGCTACAGGCGCCACCCCAGAAAAAACATTTGATAAAATTCAACATCCCTTTCTAATTAAGACTCTGAAGAATATAGGCAATAGTGGCACATTTCTTTTTCTCTCTATCTCTCTATCTTTTTTTTTTTTTAGAGACAGAGTCTCATATGTCACCCTCAGTAGAGTGCTGTCGCATCACAGCTCACAGCAACCTCCAGCTCTTGGGCTTAGGCGATTCTCTTGCCTCAGCCTCCCGAGTAGCTGGGACTACAGACACCTGCCACAACGTCTGGCTATTTTTTGTTGCAGTTTGGCTGGGGCCGGGTTTGAACCCATCACCCTCAGTATATGGGGCCTGCGCCCTACTCACTGAGTCACAGGCACTGCCTGGAGCACGTTTCTTAAACTGATCAAAGCCATTTATGATAAACCCACAGCTAATATTTTACTGAATGGAGTAAAACTGAAAGCTTTTCCACTTGGAAGTGGAACCAGACAAGGTTGCCCTCTATCCCCACTACTATTCAACATAGTGCTGGAACTTCTAGCCAATACAATCAGGCAAGAGAAGGAAATAAATGGTATCCATATGGGAGCAGAGGAGATCAAATCCTTACTCTTTGCTGACAATATGATCTTATACTTACAGAACCCCAAAGATTCCACCTCAAGGCTCATGGAAGTGATCAAAAAATACAGTAATGTTGGCTCAGTGCCTGTACCACAGTGCTTATGGCTCCAGCCACATACACTGAAGGTGGCAGGTTCAAACCTGGGGCCAGCTAAACAACGACAATGGCAACAAAAAATAACCGGGTATTGTGGCAGGCTCCTGTAGTCCAGCTACTTGGGAGGCTGAGGCAAAGGAATCACTTAAGCCCAAGAGTTTGAGGTTGCTGTGAGCTGTGACACCACAGCACTCTACCAAAGGTGACGTAGTGATACTCTGTGTCAAAAAAAAAATACAGTAATGTCTCAGAATATAAAATCAGTTTCCACTGGCTCGGCGCCTGTGGCTCAAGCAGCTAAGGCGCCTGCCACATACACCTGAGCTGGCTGGTTCGAATCCAGCCCGGGCCTGCCAAACAACAATGACGGCTGCAACCAAAAAATAGCCAGGCATTGTGACAGATGCCTGTAGTCCCAGCTACTTGAGAGGCTGAGGCAAGAGAATTGCTTGAGCCCAGGAGTTGGAGGTAGCTGTGAGCTGTGATGCCACCGCACTCTACCCAGGGCGAAAGCTTGAGGCTCTGTCTCAAAAAGAAAAAAAAAAAAAGAAAAGAAAATCAGTGTCCACAAGTCAGTAGCCTTTGTATATGCCAATAATAGCCAAGATGAGACCCTAATTAAGGATACATACCCCTTCACCATAGCTTCAAAGAAAATGACATACCTAGGAATATACCTAACAAAAGAGGTAAAGGACTTCTGTAAAGAAAATTATGGGGCAGCGCCTGTGGCTCAATGAGTACGGCGCTGGCCCCAAATACCGACCGTGGCAGGCATTGTGGCCAGCGCCTGTAGTCCCAGCTACCCGGGAGGCTGAGGCAAGAGAATCACCTAAGCACGAGACCTGGAGGTTGCTGTGAGCTGTGACTCCACAGCACTCTACTGAGGGCGACAAAGTGAGACTCTGTCTCAGAAAAAAAAAATTACTCAATAGGGAAAAACAGAATACTGATAAAATTAATTTAAAAGTATCATTTTCGATACTGATTGAATTTCCTAAAATTTCAAGAATAGATATCTTTGTCTCTTCACTTCCACTGAAAGTAATACTCAATGAAGCCTGAGCTTATCACTTCACTGAGAGTGGTCAAGGTGGCTCATGCCTGTAATCCTAGCACTCTGGGAGGCCAAGGTAGGTGGATTGTCTGAGCTCACTGGTTCAAGACCAGCCTGAGTAAGAGTGAAACCCTGTCTTTAAAAGTAGCCAGGCGTAGTGGCGGGTGCCTGTAGTCCCAGTTGAGGCAAGAGGATTGCTTAAGCCCAAGAGCTTGAGGTTATTGGCTCAGCGCCTATAGCACAATGGTTACAGTGCCATCCACATACACTCAGGCTGGTGGGTTTGAACCCTGGGCCAGAAAAACAACAATGACAACTGCAACAAAAAATAGCCAGACGTTGTGGCTGGCGCCTGTAGTGCCAGCTACTTGGGAGGCTGAGGCAAGAGAATTGCTTCAGCCCAAGTGTTTGAGGTTGCTGTGAGCTATGATGTCACAGCAACCTAGCCAGGGTGACAGCTTGAGACTCTGTCTCAAAAAAAAAAAAGAAAAGAAAAAAAAAAAGGAGCTTGAGGTTGCTGTGAGCTGTGATGCCAAAGCACTCTACCAAGGGCAACAAAGTGAGACTCAGTCTCAAAAAAAAAAAAATAGTGCAATGTGCCTTAGGTAACCATTAACAATCACAAGAAGGGAAACAAAGGAGGGGAAAATCATGCAGGCACACCACATGATTACAACTTAAACTTTACAAATTGGGGATAAACTTTCCTAACTCACTTCAGTGATTCTTATCTATGCCTGGTCAGGACTCAGGCAATAGTAACTTTTGGTTGCTAGGTATTCTGTTCTCAGCCACCAGGTAACAATAGGGCTATCTGCAGCCCAGGACAAAGGTGGGCATTGGATCTTAGACTGTGGTCAACAAGACCCCCAGAATCCTAGCCCTTAGCCTACCCAGTGCTGAATATCCTGTGTAGACCACCAGACTGTTGGTAGCCTTGAGGGCTTTGAGGAACTTGGACTTTGGTCAACAAGCTCTCCAGAAATGCCTAGCTAAACTACACTACAAGCCTGATTCCCAGAGATTTGTTCTGTAAAATTTGGATCCAGTCAAAAGGCCACACTCAAGGATCCAACATGTGGCCTCAAGCTCCCCAGGTCTTAGTGCCTTTATAAGGCACTAAGGCTCCCCACAGCCTCCCCAGCAATTAGTGCCTTTATAAGAAGAAACATGTAGCTGGGCATTGTGGCAGGCGCCTGTAGTCCCAGCTACTCAGGAAGCTGAGACAAGAGAACCGCCTAAGCCCAGAGTTAGAGTTGCTGTGAGCTGTCACACCAAGGGTGATAAAGTGAGACTCTGTCTCAAAAAAAAAAAAAAAAGAAGAAGAAGGGAAGGAAGAAATATACATTCACACTTAGACACCCAGAGATGAGGCAGATGTGGATAAAATAGTGGAGTTGTTAAGTGTAGTGGAATAGTGTTAATTTCAACTTTTCCCTATGCATTAATATTTTCAAAAGAAAAAGTTGGGAAAAGGAATTTAATCTTTATGCTTCCAGCCCTGTGGTTTACTTAATTCCTGGCATAGAACAGACACCCAGGAAACCTTTGTTAATGAATGAAGCTCAAGTCAGAGCCTAGCTCTCTTCCTCCTGTTTTCCTTTCTTTCTTTTTTCTTTTTTGTTTTTTTGAGACAGAGTCTCACTATACCACCCTTGCTAGAGTGCCATGGCTTCACGGCCCACAGCAACTTCAAATCTTGGGCTTAAGTGATTTTCTTGCCTCAGCCTCCCAAGTTAGTGGGACTACAGGCACCTGCCACAACACCCAGCTATTTTTGTTGTTGCAGTTGTCATTGTTGTTTAGCTGACCCAGCCGGGTTCCAACACGCCAGCTGGGTGCATTTGGTCAGTGCTGTAACCACTGTGCTACGGGTGCTGAGCCTTATTTTATTTTAATTTATTTATTTTTTTTTTAATTAATGTTTTTTTTTTTTTTTTTTTTTGTAGAGACAGAGTCTCACTGTACCGCCCTCGGGTAGAGTGCCGTGGCGTCACACGGCTCACAGCAACCTCTTAACCCTTGGGCTTACGCGATTCTCTTGCCTCAGCCTCCGGAGCAGCTGGGACTACAGGCGCCCGCCACAACGCCCGGCTATTTTTTGGTTGCAGTTTGGCCGGGGCTGGGTTTGAACCCGCCACCCTCGGCATATGGGGCCGGCGCCCTACTCACTGAGCCACAGGCGCCGCCCCTTATTTTATTTTTTTGAGACAGTCTCACTTTGTTTCCCTGAGTAGACTACCATGGTGTCATAGCTCACAGCAACCTCAAACTCTCGGACTCAAACGATTCTTTTGCCTCAGCCTCCAGAGTAGCTGGTACTACAGGTACCTGCCACAACACTGGCTATTTTGTATTTAATTTTTATTTATTTATTTTTGTTTATTTGCTGACTATTTTTTAGAAACAGGGTCTTGCTCTTGCTCAGGCTGGTCTTCAGCCAGTAAGCTTAGGCAATCTACCTGTCTTGGCCTCCCAGAGTGCTAGGAACACTGGCATGAACCACCACGCCTGGCCAGCCTGAAATTGTATTTATTTATTTATTTAGACAGAGTCTCACTATGTTGCCCTCAGTAGAGTGCTGTGGCGTCACAGCTCACAGCAACCTCAAACTCTTGGGCTTAAGCAATTCTCTTCTTTCAGCTTCCCAAGTAGCTGAGACTACAGGCACCTGCGGCAATGCCCAGCTATATTTTGGCTCAAACCTGTCACTTCCGTGTATGTGGCCAGCACTCTACTCACTGAGCTATGGGCACCGAGCCAAGCCTAAAATTTTATTTTATTTTTTATTTATTTATTTATTTTTCTTGAACAGAGCCTCAAGCTGTCTCCCTGGGTAGAGTGCCATGGCATCACAGCTCACAGCAACTCTAATTCCTGGGCTTAAGCGATTCTCTTGCCTCAGCTTCACAAATAGCTGGGTCTACAGGTGCCCATCACAACACCCGGCTATTTTTTTTTTTTTTTTTGGCTGTAGTTGTCATTGTTGTTTGACAGGCCTGGGCTGGATTCCAACCCACCAGCTCTGGTGCATGTGGCTGGCGCCTTAGCCGCTTGAGCTACAGGCGCCGAGCCAAGCCTAAAACTTTAAATAGAGAAAATTGAAAACAGAAGCCTCACCCAGTTTGGCATTAAAACCCTTTCAGGGGAAAGAATTACTGTAGCTTTATTTCTTTTTAACCTTAGGGTGGGGACAAAAACTAAATGGAATCCACCTTGATAGGGAGGGGACAGAATTGAGAAAATATTACGTACCCCCAGAGATGCAAATTAACCCAATCTATCCTTGAACTTTGATTTCTTGTTCTGGGTTAACGAACTTTAAGAATTATAATTAGTGTTTCTCTTTCATATCTCCCACCACAGCCCTTCCTGGCTCTGCCCTGACCATGCCACTGAAACTGCCTCCTCCCCCCAGCCAGTCCCTCTACACTCATCCTGGTTCCTCAGGGAGGGCCCCTGCCCTCCAGCTCCTGCCAGCTGCCTCTCAATTTCTGAGGCAGATGGCTCCTTCCCAGGCTTCCCCTTAGGACTCATTGCTTCCTAAGAGTCACTGGCCAGTGTCTCCCATGTGTGTTCTGCCCTCTCCGGAGCCATGTGAAGCCAAACACACTTCTCAAAATAATATCCCACATGATAACACTGATCTTGAGGGTGAGGAATGAGAGAGGATGGCCAATCACAGGTAACCCAGGGCCCAGACCTCTCCACCCCCGTGTCCCAGGGACACAGTGTGGGAAGAGGGCACCAGGACTGCTGGTGACAAAGGAAGGAGGGAAATTGAGGTGGAAGGTGGGAGGATCATTTGAGGCCAGCCTGGGCAATACAGAAAGACCCCTTTCTACAAAAAAGTTGAAAATTAGCCAGGCATGGTGACACCTGCATGTGATCCCAACTACTTGGGAGACAGAGGCAAAGAGGATCTCTTGAGGATCTCCAGAGTTGGAGTTGTAGTGACCTCTGATGACATTGCTGCTTCCTAGCCCTGGTGACAAATTAAAACTCTATCTCAAAAAAAAAACAAAAAACAAACAAACCAAGGAGGCCTCCTAGGTTTGTGGCTTCAATACAAATGAATGGAAGGTCCATTGACTGACATGGTGAAGACTGGGGGCAGGGCACATTCCTGGCAGAGAGCTGAGGCAAAATCAAGATTCTTGTCTGAGATCTGACAGTGTGGAGATGCCAGCTACATAAGCAAGTGAAGTAGTAACCGTCTACTACTATCAAGTGATCCACCCGCCTCAGCCTCCTGGAGTGCTAGGATTATAGGCGTGAGCCCCACCTAATTTTTCTATTTTTAGTAGAGACAGGGGTCTTGCTTTGCTCAAGCTAGTCTCCAACTCCTGAGCTCAAGGGATCCTCAGTTTCTCAGAGTGCTGGGATTATAGGCATGAGCCACCACACCTGGTCTCAAATGATACTATGGAAATTTTTTTTGAAGAAATATCATGGAAATTTTAAAACTTACACAAAGAAGTTCGGGCTCGGTGGCTCACGCCTATAATCCAGCGCTCTGGGAGGCCGAGATGGGTGGATTGCCTGAGCTCACAGGTTCAGATCAGCCTGAGTAAGGGAGAGACCCTGTCTCTAAAATTAGCTGGGCGTGGTGGTAGTGCCTGTAGTCAGAGATACTTGGGAGGCTGAGGCAAGACTTTGAGGTTTCTGTGAGCTATGATGCCACAGTACTCTACCCAGGGCGACGGCTTGAGACTCTGTCACAAAAAATAAAAATAAAATAAATAAAAAATACACTCTCTCTTTACACAAAGTAGAGAGAAAAAGGTAATCACTCTCCATGCAACCAACACCCAGCATTATCAATATTCTGATTTAAAAGTCACTTTAGGGTGGCACCTGTGGCTCAATGAGTAGGGCGCCACCCCATATGCCAAGGGTGGTGCGGGTTCGAACCTGGCCCAGACCAAACTGCAACAAAAAAATAGCCGAGCTTTGTGGCAGGTGCCTGTAGTCCCAGCTGTTGGGAGGCTGAGGCAAGAGAATTGCCCAAGCCCAAGAGCTGGAGATTGCTGTGAGCTGTGATGTCACGGCACTCTACCGGGGCAACAAAGTAAGACTCTACCTCTAAAAATAAATAAATAAATACATGTCACTTTAATCTTGTTCACCAATCAGCATTATATTTCTTTCTCTTTCTTTCTTTTTTTTGGAGACAGAATTTCACTTTGTCATCCTAGGTAGAGTGCTGTGCTATCGCAGCTCACAGCAACCTCCAGCTCTTGGGCTTAGGCGATTACCTTGCTTCCGCCTCCCAAGTAGCTGGGACTACAGGCCCCTGCCACAACACCTGGCTATTTTTTGTTGTTATAGTTTGGCTGGGGATGGATTTGAACCCGCCACCCTTGGATATGGGGCCGGCGCCCTACTCACTGAGCCACAGGTGCCACCCCAGCATTATATTTCGTTGTAAAATTTATTCGTTGAGAACAATAAAAGTCACTTTAAGCCTAGGTGTTGGCACCCGCCCGTAATCTCAGAGCCTAAGGTGGGACCAGGACTTCAAGATTACAGTGGGTGACTGAGGGACACCCTGTCTTCTTTTTTTTTTTTTTTGAGACAGAGCCTCAAGCTATCTAATTGGGTAGAGTGCTGTACCATCACAGCTCACAGCAATCTCCAATTCCTGGGCTTAAACGATTCTTGACTCAGCCTCCCAAGTAGCTGGTACTATAGGCACCCTCCACAATGCCCAGCTATTATTTGGTGGTAGTTGTCATTGTTTGGCAGGCCCAGGCTGGATTCAAACCCCACCCTGGCTGTGGTGTATGTGGCTGGCACCTTAGCCGCTTGAGCTACAGGCCTCGAGCCCTGTCTCTTAAAAAAAAAAAAGAGAGAGAGAGAGAGAGAGATAGGAAAGAATGAAATTCATTTTAGTATTACTTGTTTTATACAACAGACAAAAATGGCAGATAATTTTTGAACATTTCCTTACTTTTTTAGGATATAAAAGTATAAGTTTATTTTATATTAGAGTGAGGGGAAGAGGTGAGAAGACGCAGAAAGCCAGGAGTGAGGGGGGGAGAGGAAAAAGGAAGGGAACAATCCTGTGGCATCCCAGAGAAAGGAAGAGCAGAAAACTCCCTTCTGAAGCAGGCGCGGGTGTGGCTTGTGGGCTGGCTCGCTCTTTTTAACTCTTCTACAAGAAGCACCTGCAGCAGGTAGCCAGGTGCAGGCTTTGGGCGGAAATCTCCCCTCATCTTTCTCAACTTTTCTTTTTTTTTTTTTTTGTAGAGACAGAGTCTCACTTTATGTCCCTCGGTAGAGTGCCGTGGCCTCACACAGCTCACAGCAACCTCCAACTCCTGGGCTTAAGCGATTCTCTTGCCTCAGCCTCCCGAGCAGCTGGGACTACAGGCGCCCGCCACAACGCCCGGCTATTTTTTTTTTGTTGCAGTTTGGCCGGGGCCGGGTTTGAACCCGCCACCCTCGGTATATGGGGCCGGCGCCTTACCGACTGAGCCACAGGCGCCGCCCTTTCTCAACTTTTCTGTTCCTCAGTTGGCTCATCTAAAAAATGCAACTGTAGAACATGCCCTACTCCGTTTTTACAAAAAAAAAAAAAAAAAAAACTCTCCAAAGTTCCTAGACCAAGGCCAAGGCCCCTGAGCACTTACAGGGAGAGGCCCCCGCCCAGCCTCCCTGCCCCTCCCCCTCCCACTTGCAGGTGGGAGCTCCACGCTGTTGGGCCTCAGCTGCCCAGGGTGCAGGACCAGCGCGGCTGCCTGCCTGATCGCGGACCAGAGACCCCCTGCCCAGGTAAGCGGGGAGGCCGAGCACAGGGACACCAGGGCCTGTGCCCCCAGTCTGCGCACCTCGCAAGGGAACCTCCACTTGAGACCAGGTTATTTTTAAGCATGCTGTTTATTCATTGTGGTTCCCAGTTTCTCTAGTAGTCTTGTCCTGAGTCACCTCCATGCTTGCTAAAAATATATAAAATCAGATCCCACCCTGTCCTAAGGAGTCAGAAAAGGAGGTGATGACTAGTAGCTGTGTTTGGTATGGTGCCCCCCTGGAGATGCTGGGCTGCTGCAGCTGTGGAGTCGCGTTTGGGAAAGTCCCAGTGAGGGACAGTTTGGTACACAGGTGGGCAGTCTGGAGGGATTAGAGCCCTGGTGTCCCTGGCACTCTGCCCTTTGTGGACTTGTCCTCCTTAGTCTAGCCAGTGTGCTTGCTTACTGGGAACAGTCCAAGGCCCAGAGATGTTAAGTAGCTCACCCAAGGCTGCACCAGGAATTGAACTCAACAGGTATTAAGGTTAGGCAGCAGGCACTGAGTGGGGTGCTTAGGGACCCAGTTGTAAGAAAGGACATTTCCGTGGATCGGTGCCCATAGCACAGTGGTTATGGCGCCAGCCACATAAACACCAAGCCTGGAGGGTTCAAAACCCACCCGGCCTGCTAAACAACGACAACTGCAATAAAAAAATAGCCGGGCATTGTGGTGGGTGCCTGTAGTCCCAGCTACTTGGGAGGCTGAGACAGAGAATCGCTTCAGCCTAAGAGTTTGAGATTGCTGTGAGCTGTGATGCTAGGGCAATCTACTTAGGGCAACATAGTGGGACTCTGTCTCAAACAAAAAAAAGGACATTTCCCTTCTGTTTTGGTAGTTAACAAGGAAGACCACTGTGGACCTCAAAGATGATTACATTTTACAAAGGAGAGGTGTTTGAAACTGGACCATGAGTCTGGGTGGGGTCGTTCACACCTGTGATCCTAACACTCTGGGAGGCCAAGGCGGGTGAATTGTTTGAGCTCAAGAGTTCGCAGCGGCTCACGCCTGTAATCCCAGCACATGGGAGGCTGAGGCGGGTGGATTGCCTGAGCTCACAGATTCAAGACCAGTTTGAGCAAGAACAAGACCCGGTTTCTAATGGGAGTTTTGGTGGGCATCCTGTAGTCCCAGCTACTTGGGAGGCCGCGACAAGAGAATTGCTTAAGCCCAGGAGTTGGAGGTTGCTTTGAGCTGTAACACCACAGCACTCTACTGAGGGCAACAAAGTGAAACTCTGTCTTACAAAAACAAAAAACATAGCTGGGCAATGTGGCTGGCGCCTGTAGTCCCAGCTACTCTGGAGGCTGAGGCAAGAGAATCGCCTAAGCCCAGGAGTTGGAGGTTGCTGTGAGCTGTGTGACACCATGGCACTCTACCTCTAGGTATGGTAGCAGGGGTGATAAAGTGAGACTCTGACTCTACACACAAAAAAAATCAGCCTGAGCAAGAGCAAGACTCCATCTGTAAATTTAGCTGGGCGTAGTGGCAGGTGCTTGACCCAACTACTCAGGTGGCTGAGGCAGGAGGATCCCTTGCACCCAGAATTTTGAGGTTGTTGTGAGCTATGATGCCACAATACTCTACCTGGGGTGTCAGAGTGAGACTCTGTCTCAAAAGAAAAACTAAAAAGAAAAAAAAAAGAAACTGGACAATGAAGGTGCGGGAAGTGTGACATCTGAAGGAAGGGGAGACTCTAAGGAAGGAACCTGGTGGCAGGACCAGCTTTGTAGGACTTGAGGTCAGTAATACAAAAACTGCTGGGGCCAAAGGAATGCACATGCACTCTGCCCCAGCAAGTTTTGTTTTTGTTTTAGAGATGGAGTCTGACTCTGTTACCCATGCTATTGCATTAGCCGACCTCACAGCACCTCAGACTCTGGGGCTTAAGTGATCCCACTGCCTCGACCTCCCAACTAGCCAGGAGTAGAGACAAATTCTCACTGCATTGTTCAGACTGTAGCCACTTTTGTGAAGCTCAAACTAGAGCTTCTAAGAGAGTATCTTTGTATATATTTCTAAATATTTGCTTAAATTATGTGTTTTTATAGGATTAGTGTTGTAGCATTACAAAAACATAGGGAAGACTTTAATTTTGGATAGTTAACTGTTGATTTCTTTCCTTTTTTTTTTTTTTTTTTTTTTGAGACAGTCTCAAGCTGTAACCCTGGATAGACTGCCATGGCATGATAGCTCATAGCAACCTCCAACTCTTGGGCTCAAGTGATCCTCCTGCCTCAGTTTTTCTATTTTTAGTAGAGATGGTGGTCTCGATTTTTGCTCAGGCTGGTCTTGAACTTGTGAGTTCAAGCAATCCACCCGCCTCAGCCTCCCAGAGTGCTGGGATTACAGATGTGAGCCACCGTGCCTGCTACCCTGTTGTTTTCTTTTTCTTTTTCTTTTTTTTTTTTTTTTTGAGACAGTCTTTCTATGTCACCCTCGGTAGAGTGCCATGGCATCACAGCTTACAGCAACCTCAAACTCTTGGGCTTAGGTGATTCTCTTGGCTCAGTCTCCCACGTAGCTGGGACTACAGGCACCGGCCACAATGCCTGGCTATTTTTTTGTTGCAGTTGTCCTTGTTTGGCAGGCCCAGGCCGGGTTCGAACCCGCCAGCTCTGATGTATGTGGCTGGCACCCTAGCCTCTGAGCTACAGGTGCCACAACTATGCTGTTTTTCCACATTAGAAATATGCAATGTGTTCAGGGTATTTTAGATTGGGTTTTTTTTGTTTTGTTTTGAGACAGTCTCAAGCTGTTGCCCTGAGTAGAATGCGGTAGCATCATAGTTCGCAACAACCTCCAATTCTTGGGCTCAAGCGATCCTCTTGCCTCATTTTTTCTGTTTTTAGTAGAGACAGGGTCTCACTTTTGCTCAGGCTGGTCTCAAACTAGTAAGCTCAAGCTCAATCCACCCGCTTCTGCCTACCAGAGTGCTAGGATCATAGGAGTGAGCCACCGTGCCCAGCCTGGTTTTTTCTTTTGGAGACAGTCTCCCTCTGTTGCCCAGGCTAAAGTGCAATGGCATCATCATAGCTTACAGCAACCTCAAACTCCTGGGCTCAAGGGATCCTCCTGGCTCAGGCTCCCAGGCACCTGTCACAATGTCCAGCTATTTTTTTTTTTTATTTTTTTAGTAGAGATGAGGTTCCCATTTTTTGCTCATGCTGGTCTTGGAATTCCTGACTTCAAGAGATCCTCACACCTCAGCTTCCTAAAGTGCTAGGATTACAGGTATGAGCCACCTCACCTGGCCTCTGAGGTTTTTTTTTTTTTTTTTTGAATTTCAGTGTGCTTGTTCATCTTTGTTTGAAGTACTCCTTTTTTGTTGATTTTCTTCTTTCTCCTGCGGTGCTGGCTGTTTTTGATGTTGTTAGTAGAGACGGGGTGCTCATATGGGTTTTGAACCTCTGAGCTCAGGCAATCCACCCACCTCAGCCTCCCACAGCGCTGGGACTACAGGCGTGAGCCACCACGCCCGGCCTGGCCTCTGAGTTTTGATCAATTAATTTTTTTCCTGGTAAAGCAGGGAGAACTTTTGGATACCAGGGAAGAGAGACAGATCTAATTTATTTTCAAGACAGAGTCTCACTGTTCTACCCAGGCGGGAATATGGTAGCACAATCATAGCTCACTACATCCTTAAGCAAACCTCCTGTTTCACCCTCCAGATAGCTTTTTTTTGAGACAGAGCCTCAAGCTGTCACCCTGGGTAGAGTTCGTGGCATCATAGCTCACAGCAACCTCCATCCTGGGCTCAAGCTATTCTCTTGCCTCCACCTCCTAAGTAGTTGGGACTACAGGCGCCCACCACAATGCCCGGCTATTTTTTGGTTACAGCCGTCATTGTTGTTTAGTGGGTCTGGGCTGGATTTGAACCCACCAGCTCAGGTATACGTGGCTGGCACCTTAGCCACTTGAGCCACAGGTGCCGAGCCCAGCTTTTTTTTTTAAGACAGAGTCTTACTTTGTTGCCCTTGGTAGAGTGCTGTGGCATCACAGCTCACAGCAACCTCAAACTCTTGGGCTCAAGTGATTCTTTTGCCTCAGCCTCCCAAGTAGCTGGGACTACAGGCGCCCGGCACAGCCCAGTTATTTATAGAGACAGGTCTCACTCTGGCTCAGGCTGGTCTTGAACCTGTGAGTTCAGGCAGTCCACCCACCTCGGCCTCCCAGAATGCTAAGATTACAGGTGTGAGCCACCGCACCTGGCCTCCAGATACCTTTTAAATATTTTGTAGAGGACGGCGCCTGTGGCTCAAAGAAATAGGGCACTGGTCCCATATACCGGAGGTGGTGGGTTTAAACCTGGCCCTGGCCAAAAACAGGGTCTCGCTGTGTTGCCCGGGCTGGTCTCCAACTCCTGGCCTGAAGCAGTCTCCAACCTTGGCTCTGAAAGTGCTGAGATTATAGGAATGAGCCATGGCACCAAATGGCAAATTTTCTCCTTTTTTGCAGTTTTTGGCTGGGGCTGAGTTGGAGCCCACCACCTCTGGCAAATGAGGCCGGCGCCCTACTCTTTTGAGCCACAGGCGCCGCCCTCAAATTTTCTTTATATTATTCTAGATGTATGTTCTATCAGTGGTGTCCAACCTTTTTTTCTGTGTGTGTGTGTGCCATATAATGGAAGAAGAGTTTTCTGGGGCCATGCATGAAAAACACAAACACTAATGAAAGCTGATGAGCAAAAAGAGGTTCAGGGGCCAGGCTCAGTGACTCACACCTGTAATCCCAGCACTTGGTGAGGCCAAGGCAGGTGGATAGCTTCAGCTCAGGAGTTCAAGACCAGCCTGAGCAAGAGTGACACCCTATCTCTAAAAGATAGCTGGATGTCAGCTCAGTGCCTACAGCTCAGTGGCTAGGGCGCCAGCCACATACACGGGAGCTGGTGGGTTCGATCCAGCCCAGGCCTGCCAAACAACAATGACAATTACAATCAAAAAATAGCCAGGCATTGTGGCAGGCATCTATCCCTGCTACTTGGGAGGCTGAGACAAGAGAATCAGTTAAGCCCAAGAGTTTGAAGTTGCTGTGAGCTGTGACTTCATGGCACTCTACTGAGGGCAACATAGTGAGACTCTGTCTCAAAAAGAAAAGAAAAATGTTTGTGTTTAATTTTTGCAATATCTGACACTACAGATAACAGTCCTCAGAAAATCTGCATGAGGCCCTTGGGCCACAGTTTGGACACCCCTGTTTTACCTCCTGAGTTTCTTTTCACAAATATATCTTCAATGCCATATTCAGCTATGTAGAGAAGCAAGGCTGAAGGTAACAAACCAAAGTTGGTAAATGCAAATTTTGAGCTGTCAAGAAATAGCTTATTTTAAGCCCCCAAACTAATGAGGGCATTCCTTAAGTTCTCCTATATTCTCATAAGATCAAAGTTTAAAGGGAGATTATTGTCCTTATTTACCTGGTTACAAGAATTTGGGATATAAAGTGAATTTCTCCAAGTGACATAGGTAGGTAACAAAGGCTGTGTTCTAGTAGGCATGTGGTGTGTGCCCAGAGCCCAGCCAGTCCCAGCCCCTGGGTGGGGTGCCCAGCGGGTGGCCAGGATGTGGGGCTGTGGTGTCAGGTGGTGGAGGGTGGGCATGAGAGATGAGGGAGAGTAATCCATGCTTTACTGCAATATAGTACAGGGGAGGACCAAGTTTGCAACAAATTTGGGACTTGGCTTCATTTTGTTTTGTTTTAAGGAAAGATCTTACCCCCAGCAACTAATGACTGAGGCACGGGCTGTGCTCCTTAGATGCTGTTCATGCTGCTCATTGTGGCTTGATTTTCCAGGAACAGCCCTGGGCTAGACAGGCAGCTGGAATTGAAGGGTGTGAAGACTCAAAGGACTTCTCACTACCCCAAATGTGAGAAACTGGAGGGCCTGTGGTGAGGTCTTCAGCTGTCTCCAGGAAGGATGGTGTGATGTGAGGCCATTTCTGCTGCTCACTGTAGAGCCCCAGCTCCTGAGAAAGCCCCTTTCCATCCAGACCTTTACTCACAGCCCAATGGCGGTGGCGGCAGCTGTGGCAGGATTCCAAGCAGAAGCCAAGTGTCCAATCTGTCTGGATTACCTGAGAGACCCAGTTACCATCGAATGTGGGCACAACTTCTGTCGCTCCTGCATCCAACAGTCCTGGGCAGATCTACAGGACAGTTTCCCTTGCCCTGTCTGTCGTCACCAATGCCAAGAGGGGCACTTCTGGAGCAACACCCAGCTGGGGAGGATGATTGAAATTGCCAAGCTGCTGCACACACCTCAAAGCGATAAAAAGAGGCAGGAAGAAACACCTTTGTGTGAGAAGCACAGACAGGTCCTGAATGTTTTCTGTGAGGAGGACCTGGTGGTGTTGTGTCCCCTGTGCACTGAGGCCCCTGAGCACCAGGGCCACCACATGAGGCCCATCGAGGAGGCCGCCTCTCATCACAAGAGAAGATTCCACAGTTATATCCCATCCTTGAAGAAGCAATTGGTAGACCTTCAAAAATTAATAAGCAGTCAAAGAAAAAAACCCTTAGAACTGAGAGCAATGGTAGAAAACCAAAGGCAAGAATTATCCTCTGAATTTGAGCACCTGAACCAGTTTTTAGGCCGTGAACAACATGCAGTTTTCTCCAGGTTAGCTGAAGAAGAGAAGGGCATTCGACAGAAACTTGATGCAAACATAACAGAATTCACAAACTATGTTGCCACACTCAAGAGTCAATTAAGCAATGTAGTAGAGCTCAGTATGCTGTCTGAAGTGGAACTGCTCTCACAAATCAAAACTTTTTACAGGTCTGAAAATGAGGTCAGCCCATCAGTCTTCTCAATTCACTTAAAGAGAGAAGGCTGCAGTTTCCCCCCCAGTATTCTGCTCTTCAGAGAATTATAAAGAAATTTAAAGTAGATGTAATTCTAGACCCTGAAACAGCACACCCTAACCTGATTATCTCTGAAGATAAAAAATGTGTGAGATTTACAAAGAGAAAACAAAAGGTCCCTCATTTTCCCAAAAGATTTATGGTCAAACCGGTTGTCCTGGGTTTTCCATATTTCTATTCTGGCAGGCATTTCTGGGAAGTGGAAGTGGGAGACCAGTCTGAATGGGCTATTGGGGTTTGTAAGGACTCTCTTCCCACAAAGACAAGGAAACCACCATCACCCCGGCAGGGATGCTGGAGCATTCAGCTGCAGGATGGTGGCTATGATGCTCCAGGAGCTGTTCCAACCCCGTTACAGTTAGGAGTGGAAGCCAGAGGCATTGGCATTTTCTTAGACTGTGAGCTGGGTGAGATCTCATTCTACAACATGACTGAGAAATCTCACATCTGTACTTACAGTGACACTTTTATTGAACCTCTTCGGCCTTATTTCCGTGTAGGACCTACTTCAAAACCTTTCAAAATCTGTACAGAAACAGACTGTGAATGAAAACTCTCCTGAGAGGCTGAACCATTTTACTAGTTGTTGGTTTGGTTTTTTTTTTTCCCCAACAGAAGGTACATAGACTACAGTATTAATACATCTGTAAATCTGATCCCTACAATTTTTTCTTTTGCAGTTTCAACACTCCAAGAACATTTTTTTTTTTTTTTTTTTAGAGACAGAGTCTCATTTTGTCACCCTCGGTAGGGTGCAGGGGTGTCACAGCTCACAGCCACCTCCATCCAGCTCTTGGGCTTAGGCAATTCTCTTGCCTTGCCTCCCGAGGAGCTGGGACTATAGTGCCCACCACAAGGCTCCGCTATATTTTTGTTGCATTTTGGCCAGGGCTGGGTTTGAACCCGCCACCCTCGGTATATGGGGCTGGCACCCTACTCACTGAGCCACAGGTGCCACCCAACACTCCAAGAACTTTTTGTTTTGTTTTTGTCCTGTTTTTTTGTTTGTTTGTTTGTTTTGAGACAGTCCTACTGTGTTGCACTTGCTAGAGTGCTGTGGCGTCACATCAACCTGAAACTCTTGGGATCAAACAATTCTCTTGTCTTAGCCTTCCAAGTAGCTGGGACTACAGGTACCCACAACAATGCCCAGCTATTTTTAGAGACGAGGTCTCTCACTGGCTCAGGCTTGTCTTGAACCTATAAGCTCAGGAAATCCACCTGCCTTGGCCTCCCAGTGTACTAGGATTACAGGTGTGAGCCACCTCACTGAGCCTTGTTTTTTTTTTTTTTTTTGAGACGGGATCTTGCTCTGTCACCCCAGCTAGAGTGTAATGGTGTCATCATAGCTCACAGCAACCTCAAACTCCTGGGCTCAGATGATTCTTCTGCCTCAGTCATTGGAGCTGCTGGGATTACAGGTATGCACCACCATGACCAACCCCAAGAAGAAAGTTTTATCTGTTCCAGCAACTATCATGGGGGTTACCTATCACGCGTGGCATTGGCACAAGGCATTGCTAAGTTTGATCGTAATTTGGTTCTGTTTGTGAGAATGTGCAGATGCAGTTTGCAAGGGATTGACCAAATAGAATTGGTCAGCTTTCCTCCTTTCTATAAAAGGAGGTTGGCTTGTTCTATTCCTGACACAAAGCTGTCTACTAGGAAGAGAGCAGGTTGTAACCCTTAGTTATACCAGAGAGAAAGGGTGGGCATTTTTAGCCTTTAACATGATCAGGCTTTGGGCGGCGCCTGTGGCTCAGTGGGTAGGGCGCCAGTCCCATATACCGAGGGTGGCGGGTTCAAGCCCGGCCCCGGCCAAACTGCAACCAAAAAATAGCCGGGCGTTGTGGCGGGCACCTGTGGTCCCAGCTACTCGGGAAGCTGAGGCAGGAGAATCGCTTGGGCCCAGGAGTTGGAGGTTGCTGTGAGCTGTGTGAGGCCACGGCACTCTACCGAGGGCCATAATGTGAGACTCTGTCTCTACAAAAAAAAAAAAAAACATGATCAGGCTTTGGCAGCTTTTTGTCCCCCAGAAGCCACCTACTGGCAGCACTTGCCACATTAACTCTTAGAAAACTGCTCCACGTAATTCTCATGTCAGCCTGTATTCTTTGCAATTGTATATAGTATTTTGTAGCATGGTGACTTGTTCTGACACCAAAGTGAATTGGTAAATCTTATTAGTAACAGACATTACAGTTAGGTACTAAAGGAGTTCATGGTGTACCCAAAGGGAAGACCAGGAGAGGTTCAGGCCAGGTTTAAGGAAAGGGACAGAGGCCCCCCCTGGGCACTGCAAAGATGGTGTCTGCACCGAGAGTAGTTGGAGGCCTCTTTTTGTACTGGGCATAGGACGAGGAAGATTCCACAGCTTTCTGGAAGGTTCTGGTGAGCTAGGGTCTCTTGGGGTGGGGCCAGATAGGTCTTTCAGTGTAGGAGGAGGGGAAAGGGGTTGAGTGGGTCCACATTAGGCTCCCAATAAGTACAAGGTCAGTGAGTAAAACAAATCACTGGGTAGCAAAAATTACTTGGCCATAACAAATTTTCTTTTTTTTTTTATTTTTCCTCTTACAAACCCTTGTGTCGAGGGCTGATTTTCAATAGATCGCAGCGAGGGAGCTGCTCTGCTAAGTACAAAACCCCGACCCAGAAGCAGGTCGTCTACGAATGGTTTAGCACCAGGTTCTCCACGAACGTGCGTTGCATGACGGGCGAGGGGGCTGCCGCCTTTCCGGCCGCTCATGAATTTTCTTATAAACATACCTAACATTTATTGAGCCCTAACTACATTTCAGGAGTTGCAGTATTTTCAAAACAACTCTGATAAACGCAGTAGGCCATTAAAAGAAATGAGTGTAAAATTAAGAAAACAGCCTTAGGCAACGCACACTTGTGGAGATGACATAGCCAGTGGTAAGGTGACATCAAGGTGCACTTGACTCAGTGGTGAGACAGCACCATACGTGGTTCGTCAGTGTTAAGTGCTTTACACACAAACAAGAAATAGGCCAGGTGCGGTGGTTCACACCTGTGATCCTAGTACGCTGGGAGGAGGTCACTTGAGTTCACAAGTTCAAGACCAGCCTAAGCAAGAGTGAGGACCCCCACCCCATCTCTACTGAAAATGAAAAACCGAGGCAAGAGGATCACTGGAGTCCAAGAGTTTAAAGTTGCTGTGAGCTATGATGATGCCATGGTGCTCTATGAAGGGTGACAGAGTGTGACTATAAGGAGGTGTGATTTTTTACTCTGGCTATTAAAAAGGAGACATCCACAGGTACATGTTTAAACTCTGGGATACGATGCTGATTTAACCAGAGGACCTGGGTTTCTATGCAGGTTCTGCTGATTTCTGCTAGTGGGCTTAAACGTATGCCAAATATGTGTCTGATCTTCTGCTACTTCAAACAAGACTTTATACATTAGCCCTTTTTCCCCATGATGTTGACATGTGTTAATGTCGTTTTCCTTTGTTTTTCTTCCCCAACCAAAAATCTATATTTTAAAATAGTTTTTTTATCTGGGTGTTGTGGTGGGCACCTATAATGCCAGCTACTTGGGAGGCTCAGGCAAGAGAATCGCTTGAGCCTAAGAGTTTGAGGTTTCTGTGAGCTGTGACACCACGGTACTCTACCACGAGCAACATAGTAAAACTCTGTCTACAAAAAATAAAAAATAAAAAACTAAAATAAAATAGTCTTTTCTTGGATCCTGATTTTAACAACTGAAAAAGACATTTCTGACTTAGAAATGTTAGTGTGGCAGTGTGTCCCTTGATAGTAAGGAACAAACTTAATTCTGTTAGGTGTGACACCATGATTCTGGAAATGCATGATTCCAGCAATTCATGGTAAAATACATGTGGGTGAAATTGTATTTCTGTGATTTAGGGGGTTATTTTTCCTATGATTTTTGTTAAGGAACTCTAGCAAAAACAAATGGGGATAAATGAAGCAAATGGGACAAAATATTGATTGTTGAATCTAGGTAATGGTGCATGAACATTCACTTCATGTCCTATTCTTTTGCCTTACATTAAATAAAACAAGCAAAAGTGTGCTCGCTTCGGCAGCACATATACTAAAATTGGAACGATACAGAGAAGATTAGCATGGCCCCTGCGCAAGGATGACACGCAAATTCGTGAAGCGTTCCATATTTAAAAAAAAAAAAAAAAAACAAGCAAAAGTGTATTTTTATTTATGTGCTCTGAATTAGAGTTTTTCTTTCTTTTTTTTAGAGACAGAATCTCACTTTATTGCCCTCGGTAGAGTGTTATGGCATCACAGCTCACAGCAACAGCCCACTCCTGGGATTAGGTGATTCTCTTGCCTCAGGCTCCTGAGCAGCAGGGACCACAGGAGCCCACCACAATGTCCAGCTATTTTTTGTTGCAGTTTGGTGGCGGCCAGGTTCGAACCTGCCACCCTCGGTATAGGGGGCTGGCGCCCTACCCACTGAGCCCCAGGTGCCACCCTGAATTAGAGTTACTGTACAGACTCACTCTGCCATCTCTACCTGAAGTTTGGTGCATTTACAGCTGAATGGATATGTGTATTTATCCCCATCCCCATGGTTCAATCTGAAATTTGTTGAAATTGTGTTTTAGCTAGGTCAAATTTTTTTTGGGAAACTAGCTATTGAGCTATAAATATTAACTGTCCATTGACTTAGAATTGAGTGCAAACTGAACCTCCTTTGAACAGTTATCAAGTGGGCACTATACTGGCTTTATATTTATAAATTTTTAAATAAGATAGTGTAAGGATCGTTTTTTTTTTTTGTTTGTTTGGTTGCAGTTTGGCAGGGAGTGGGTTTGAACCCGCCACCTTCAGTATATGGGGCCAGTGCCCTGCTCACTGAGCCACAGGCGCTGCCCTAGGATCGGTTTTTTTTTTTTTTTTCATTAAATCATAGCTATGTACATTAGTGCAATCAAGGGGTACAATGTGGTTTCACATACAATCTGAAACATTCCCTCAGACTTCAACGCACCCTTCATGGTATTTTCCTAGTTATTGTATGTAGATATTTGTATTCTGCCTTTAGTAAGTTTTGCCTGTACCCATTCCAAGATACACTGTAGGTGTGGCCCCACCCATCACCCTCCCTCCACCCTAACCTCCCCCCTCCTTTCCCCTTCCTTGGCCCCTTCCCATAGTCTTGTGCCATAGTTGGGCTATAGCCTTCATGTGAAAGCCACAATTTAGCTTCATAGTTGGGCTGAGTACATTGGATACTTTTTCTTCCATTCCTGAGATACTTTGCTAAGAAGAATATGTTCCAGCTCCATCCATGTAAACAGGAAAGAGGTAAAGTCTCCATCTTTCTTTAAGGCTGCATAATATTCCATGGTATACATGTACCACAATTTGCTAGTCCATTCATGGGTCGATGGGCGCTTGGGCTTCTTCCATGACTTAGCAATTATGAATTGGGCTGCAATGAACATTCTGGTACAGATGTCTTTGTTATATTGTGATTTTTGGTCTTCTGGGTATAAACCTAGTAAAGGAATTATAGGATCGAATGGCAGGTCTACTTTTAGGTCCTAACTATTCTCCAAACATCCTTCCAGAAGGAACGTATTAGTGTGCATTCCCACCAACATTGTAGAAGGGTGCCCTTTTCTCCACATCCACGCCAACATCTCTGGTTTTGGGATTTTGTTATGTGGGCTACTGTTACTGGGGTTAGGTGATATCTCAAAGTAGTTTTGATTTGCATTTCTCTGATGATTAAGGATGATGAGCTTTTTTTCATGTGTTTGTAGATTGTGCGTCTGTCTTCTTTAGAGAAGAAGTCTTCTTCTTGAAGAAGTTTCTCTTCAAGTCACTTGGGCAACTAGCTATTGATCTTTTCTTGCTAATACGTTTGAGTTCTCTGTGGATTCTGGTTATTAGACCTTTATCGGAGGTATAACCTGCAAATATTTTCTCCCATTCTGAGGGCTGTCTGCTTGCTTTACTTACTCTGTTCTTGGCTGTACAGAAGCTTTTTAGTTTGATAAGGTCCCAGTATTTTTGATACTGCTTCAATTGCCTGGGAAGTTCTCCTTATAAAATATTCACCCAAGCCGATTCCTTCTAGAGTTTTCCCTGCATCTCCTTCAAGTATTTTTATAGTTTCATGTCTTAAGTTTAAATCTTTTACCCAGTGAGAGTCTATCTTAGTTAATGGCGAAAGATGTGGGTCCAGTTTCAGTCTTCTACAGGTTGCCAGCCAGTTCACCCAGCACCATTTGTTAAATAGGGAATCTTTTCCCCACTGAATCTTTTTAACTGGCTTGTCAAAGATCAAATAACGGTAAGTAGCTGGATTCATCTCTTGGTTCTCTGTTCTGTTCCAGACATCTATTTCTCTGTTTTTGTGCCAATACAATGCTGTTTTGATTACTATTGATTATAGTACAGTCTCAGGTCTGGTAGCGTGATTCCTCCTGCTGTGTTTTTATTACTGAGTAATGTTTTGGTTATTCGAGGTTTTTTCTGATTCCATATAAAATGAAGTATTATTTTTTCAAGTTCTTTAAAATATGACAATGGGGCTTTAATAGGAATTGCATTAAAATTATATATTGCTTTGGGTAGTATAGACATTTTAACAATGTTGATTCTTCCCAGCCATGAGCATGGTATGTTTTTCCATTTGTTAACATCTTCAGCTATTTCTTAAAGTTTTATAGTTCTCTTTGTAGAGATCTTTCACGTCCTTTGTTAGGTATACTCCCAAATATTTCATCTTCTTTGGCACTACTGTGAAAGGAATAGGGTCCTTGACTGTTTTTTCGGCTTGGTTATTGTTGGTATATATAAAGACTACAGATTTAAGGGTGTTGATTTTGTAGCCCGAGACATTGCTGTATTCCTGATCACTTCTAAAAGTTTTGTAGTAGAATCCCTGGTGTTTTCCAGATATACGATCACATCATCTGCGAAGAGTGAAAGTTTTTTTTTTTTTTTTTTGAGATAGAGTCTCAAGCTGTTGCCCTGGGTAGAGTGCCATGGCATCATAGCTCACAGCAACCTCCAACTCCTTGGGCTTAAGAAATTCACTTGCCTCAGCCTTCCAAGTAGCTGGGACTACAGGCACCTGCCACAATGCCTGGCTATTTTTTGGTTGTAGTTGTCATTGTTTAGCAGGCCCAGGTTGCATTCCAACCTGCCAACTCAGGTGTATGTGACTGGTGCCCTAGCCACTTGAGCTACAGGCGCTGAGCCACTAACTAGTTTTCTGTAGCAATTATGATAGTAGGGTGAGCTGGCTCACACCTGTAATCCCAGCACTCTGGAAGGCCAAGGCAGGTGGATTGCTTGCTCTCGTGGATTTTAGACCAGGCTGAGCAAGAGCAAAACCTCATCTCTACTAAAAATAGAGAAAACTGAGGCAAGAGGATTGCTTGAGCCCGGGAGTTTGAGGTTGCTGTGAGCTATGATGATGCCACAGCATTCTACCCAGGGTAACAGCTTGAGACTCTGTCTCAAAAAAAAAAAATTATTTATGATAAATTTTTATTTTTATATGTATCCATAGAGATTTATCAGCATTCATAAACTAGAATGCATAAGTTCTTTTTATATGAACTAATCTATAGTAAGGCCAATATTCAGGATAGAAAGATAGAAAACACAACACATCATAAAGAACCTTGAAAGATTCTGGACCTTGGCTCAGCGCCTATGGCTCAAGCGGTTAAGGCGCAAGCCACATACACCTGAGCTGGTGGGTTTGAATCCAGCCCGGGCCTGCCAAACAACAATGATGGCTGCAACCAAAAAATAGCCAGGCATTGTGGCAGGCGCCTATAGTCCCAGCTACTTGGGAGGCAGAGGAAGGAGAATCCCTTAAGCCCAGGAGTTAGAGGTTGCTGTGAGCTATGATGCCACGGCATTCTACCCAGGGCAACAGCTTGAGGCTCTATCTCAAAAAAGATGCTGGACCTTAAGAAGCCACCCAGGAGCTTGAAGCAGGGAGCTGAGTATTATCAGACTTTTCTGTCTCATTGACTGTATCACTCAGATTCAAGTTATTTGTCTGAGCTAAAGACAGAAATTTAGGAGTCACCAGCAAATTAATAGAAATGAAGCATTGGGGTCTCGGCACCCGTAGCACAGTGGTTACGGTGTCAACCACATACACCGAAGCTGGTGGGTTCGAACCCAGCCTGGGCCAGCTAGGCAATAACAACTGTAGCAAAAAATAGCCAGGAGTTGTGGCAGGCACCTGTAGTCCTAGTTGCTTGGGAGTCTGAGGCAAGAGAATCACTTAAGCCCAAGAATTTGAGGTTGCTATGAGCTCTGATGCCACAGCACTCTACTGAGGGTGACATAGTGAGACTCTGTCTCAAAAAAACAAAAAGAAATGAAGTATTGGGGATAGATAATACCTAGCAAATGAATATAGAGTGAAAAGCAGGCTATTCAGAAAAGACCAAGGAGTGGTGCCTGGAGCAGTGGGAAGAAAACCACCCATTGTGGTGTTGAAAGCAGCGAGTTAAGAAGAGGGGAAAGTGAGAACTTCCCATTACATTTGGGAGAAGCTCAGGCTTAGGGGAGCCTCTGAAAAGGAGGGAGTAACCCTCTCAAGTATGGCTGTAAAATGCAGATGTGCTCACTGCAGCAGCACATAGTCTAAACTTGGAATGATACGGGGATTAGCATGGCCCCTGGCAAATTTAAGTAACAAAATAACTATAATAGGGCAGTGCCTGTGGCTCAAAGGAGTAGGGCACCAGCCCTGGCCAAAAACTGCCAAAAAAAAAATAATAATAAATAAACACTATGCTAATAAAATGCAGGCACGGTGCCTAAAGCTCAGTTAGCAGGGCACCAGCCACATATGCCAAGGCTGGTGGGTTCAACACCTGCCAGGGCCTGCTAAACAACAATGACAACTGCAACCAAAAAATAGCCAGACATCGTAGCGGGCTCCTGTAGTCCCAGCTACTCAGGAGGCTGAGGCAAAAGAATTGCTTAAACCCAAGAGTTTGAAGTTGCTGTGAGCTGTGATGCCACAGCACTCTACCGAGGGTGACATAGTGAGACTCTGTCTCAGATAATAATAAAATGCAGGAGAAAGGGCAAAAGCTGTACACAGTAAAGTTTTTGTATTTTTTTTAAGCCAGTCAAATTTAGCCGTAGGGGGTTGTGTATCAACTTTAGTAACACTAATGTTAATAAACCCCACTGCCATTGGACCAGTCGTGTTTTTATAGTTTTTAAAAAATTCCTAGATGGTGATTACAGGAAGGAGAGGTGGTAACCTCTCCCAGAAAACAGGTTCTCGAACTGTGACTGGAGGGCCTGGGAAGGTTGAAACTATTCTCGTAATACCAGTGAGAGGTTACTTGCCTTTTTCCTCATTCACAAGTGCACAGTGGAGTTTGCCAGGACTCCACACTAGCACAGCAGGTCGAAGGCAGAAGCAAATGTGAGAGGCACAGCAATTCTGTGAAGCCAGACGTTGAAGACATTTGCAAGAATGTAAAACATCACTCTTTTTACAGAGAGAGTATGTGCATACATGTGTTTTTTTAAATATAGCTATTTTTCATAAAAATATTTCTCATGCTTATATGTAATGGTTTTTGTTTACGTTTTGGAGACAGAGTCTCATTTTGTCACCCTCAGTACACTGCCGTGGTGTCATAGCTCACCACAACCTCAAACTCTTGGGCTCAAGCGATCCTCCTGCCTCAGCTTCCCAAGTAGCTGGGATTACAGGTGCCTGCCACAATGCCTGGCTATTTTTTGACGAGGTCTTACAGCTCAGGCTGGTCTGGAACTCATGAGCTCAGTCAATCCACCTGCCTCGGCTTCCCAGAGTGCTGGGATTACAGACATGAGTCTGGCCATATGTAATAGGTTTATTGCTTCTAAGTGACTTAAGTATTTTTAAATCACTTAAAAGTTTTCTAAGTTTTAATTTCTTACAGCAATTATCAAATATTACCCATGCAAGCAAAAAGTTTAGGGGCCTCAGTAATTTTCTTTTTTTTTTTTTTTTTTTTTTGTAGAGACAGAGTCTCACTGTACCGCCCTTGGTAGAGTGCCGTGGCGTCACCCGGCTCACAGCAACCTCTAACTCCTGGGCTTACGCGATTCTCTTGCCTCAGCCTCCTGAGTAGCTGGGACTACAGGCGCCTGCCACAACGCCCGGCTATTTTTTTGTTGCAGTTTGGCCGGGGCTGGGCTTGAACCCGCCACCCTCGGCATATGGGGCCGGCGCCCTACCCGCTGAGCCACAGGTGCCGCCCAGTAATTTTCTTTTTTTAATTTTGCAGTTTTTGGACAGGGCCAAGTTTGAATCCGCCACCTCCAGTATATGGTGGGACTGGCACCCTACTCCTTTGAGCTATAGGTGCCACACAGGCCTCAGTATTTTTTTTTTTTTTTTTTGTAGAGACAGAGTTTCACTGTACCGCCCTCAGGTAGAGTGCCATGGCATCACCCGGCTCACAGCAACCTCTATCTCTTGGGCTTCCGCGATTCTCTTGCCTCAGCCTCCCGAGCAGCTGGGACTACAGGCGCCCGCCACAACGCCCGGCTATTTTTTTGTTGCAGTTTGGCCGGGGCTGGGTTTGAACCCGCCACCCTTGGCATATGGGGACGGCGCCCTACTCACTGAGCCACAGGCGCCGCCCGACCTCAGTAATTTTTAAGAGTGTAAAAGTGTTCTGAGGTCAAAAAGTGAATGCCGGCCAGTTAGATTAACTAAGTAATCATGGCCAGTTATAGACTCTCTGTTCTTTCTCCACTCCCACTGCTTCACTTAACTTAGCCTTAAAAAAAGAAAAGGAGGCTAAGTGAGTTGGGTTCGAGCCCGGCCTGGGCCTGCTAAACAACGACAACTGCAACCAAAAAATAGCCCAGTGTTGTGGCGGGCGCCTGTAGTCCCAGCTGCTCAGGAGGCTGAGGCAAGAGAATCGATTAAGTCCAAGAGTTTGACATTGCTGTGAGGCTATGGCGCTCCACCGAGGGTGACATAGTGAGACTGTCAACAAAAACAAAAAAAGAAAGAAAAGGAAAGGAAAGTGAGGTGAGAATGAGAACCACCACTTTAAAGTTCCAAGAGGAATGAAGCTGTTATACAGACCATAAGAAGGTCTGACGTATGACCTGAGGAGAGGTAATTCCTTTAGTTCGTTAATTCACTCACTAAGTTTGCTTATGCCTGGTTCTCCTTGAGTGTTTTTTGATTTTTTTTTGGAGGCAGTGTTTCACTATGTCACTCTTAGTAGAGTGCTGTGGCATCACAGCTCACTGCAACCTCCAACTCCTGGGCTTAGACAATTCTCTTGCCTTAATCTCCCGAGTAGCTGGGACTACAGGATATTTTTTGTTGCAGTTTGGCTGGGGCCAGGTTTGAACCCACCACCTCTGGTATTTGGGACCGGCACCCTAACCAATGAACCACAGGCGCCACCCTCTCCCTGAGTGTTTTTAGTGAGCTCCTTTCTTCCTTGATTTTAAAAAGAGGTATGTCTTGGCACAGAGGGGAGCCCAGTGCCTGTGGCTCAAACGAGTAGAGGGGAGCCCAGTGCCTGTGGCTCAAAGGAGTAGGGCACCAGCCCCATATACCAGAGGTGGTGGGTTCAAACCCAGCCCTGGCCAAAAACCAAAAAAAAAAAAAAAAAAAAAAAAAAAGAGGTATGGAGCAGTGAATGGGATGAGATAAGGATCTCACAAACCTCTCGTTGAAGGTTGAGGGATTTCCCACTAGATGACCTCTTTTTGTTTATCCTGATACATACAAATGTATTAAAATTTGGTAGGCACAGCAGCCCCAGCCCTGGGAGTGCTGGGCAGATCCTGTGGCTAGCCAGGAGCCGAGCTGCCCACAGAGGGCGGGGCAGGTCCTATGTGATGAGAGCTTTTGGGGTGCTTCTCTTTCTGTGCGGTTGATAGTCTGGGTGGTGAAGAGATGGCTGACAGTGTCAAAACCTTTCTCTAGGACCTTACCAGGGGAATCAAAGACTCTATATGGGGTATTTACACCTTCTCAAAGTTAGATGCTCCAATTCAGCAAAAGAGAGAGGAGCAGCGCCAAAGAAGGGCAAGCAGTGTCTTGGTACAGAGGGGAGCCCAGAGCAGGGAGCAGAAGCAAGAGAGTGAGCCACGTATTGTTAGCAGAATTTTCCAGGATTGTGCTTGGAATGCTGGAGTATCCTGGTTTTTTTTTTTTTTTTTTTGTAGAGACAGAGTCCCACTTTATGGCCCTCGGTAGAGTGCCGTGGCCTCACACAGCTCACAGCAACCTCCAACTCCTGGGCTTAAGCGATTCTCTTGCCTCAGCCTCCCGAGTAGCTGGGACTACAGGGGCTCGCCACAACGCCCGGCTATTTTTTGGTTGCAGTTTGGCCGGGGCCGGGTTTGAACCCGCCACCCTCGGTATATGGGGCCGGCGCCTTACTGACTGAGCCACAGGGGCCGCCCAGTATCCTGGTTTTATCCCCTCTAGTTCTTTCGGCTGTTTATTCCTGGGCGGCGCCTGTGGCTCAAGGAGTAGGGCGCCGGTCCCATATGCGGGAGGTGGCGGGTTCAAACCCAGCCCCAGCCCAAAACCACAAAAAAAAAAAAAAAAAAAAAAAAACCGGATGTTTATTCCTATGCTTCAGTGAGTAACAGCCCCAATTATTGGTGATCCATCACTGCACGGAGATGTCTGGTCCTGGCTGGAATAGCCTCACATCAATTTTCAGTGCCTTCTGGGTGTTCCCCGTTTGTGCTCAGTGGAGTTGTGAATGCCATTTGGTTTCAGGATATGGCTGACCTGGCACCTGAGGTATCAGGGAGGAAGGCTCATCCATTCCCTCGTGTCAGCAGAACAGTTGCTGACATGCTTTTCAAGCTCTTGTTGCAGGCTCCTTTCCTTACCCAGGGAATGTTCCTGAGCCTCTTTCCCATCCATCTTGTTGGTCAGCTAGTTAGTCTCCTTCACATGTCCCTTCTGTACTCACTGTGTTGCTTCAAACATCGTAAGTTCAATAAAGGAATTGAAATGCACCAACCGTTGTCAAACACAGAAAAGAACTGGCCTTACTACTTTGGGGTTGGTTTGCCCTTGGCTTTTCTCACGGCAGATCAGCGGCTGCCTCTTTTCCATCCTCTTTATTCATTATCAGCACCAGTGAAGCACCAACCCCTAAAAAGTGTACTTCTTCCAGTTGTGACTCTTCTCCTTGGAGGTCACCTTAGGCAACCAACTCTCCCAACTCTCCCACAAGACAGTGGACCTGCAGTCTGCCCTTAGCAGCTCAACTTCTGCAGAGAAGTTCCCTTCACCACACCCATCTCCTGCCAAAGAAGGCTGCTGCAGGCCACTGAGTTGCCTGCCCCACAAAGGGAATGGGTGGGAGTTGAGGGAGGCTGCCAAGGGCCCTGTGCTTATTCACTTCTCTCTGACGAACTGGAAGATCCGTCTCTGGTGCACATAAGGCGGAATCTTCCTGATGCCAGTGTGGATTCTTAACACCACCTGAGTCTGAAAGGACCACAGGTATTTCTACCCTTGCCATCCACTGTGCCTGGGGCCACAGGCGCCACCTGATGGGATTTGTAATTCTAGCTGTTGGATTTTGTTTTCTCCCTGTGCTTTTACTCTCCTACTTTCCTGCCTCCCACCACACCCTTGGATGGTGGGTTTTGTAAATTTTTTTTTTTTTAGAGACAGAGTCTCATTTTGTCACACTCTGTAGAGTGCAATGGTGTCACAGCTCACAGCAACCTCCAACTCCTCGGCTTAAGCGATTCTCTTGCCTCAGTCTCCCGAGGTGGGACTACAGGTGCCCACCACAACGCCCGGCTATTTTTTGTTGCAGTTTGGCCAGGGCCAGGTTTGAACCTGCCACCCTCGATATAGGGGGCTGGCACCATATTCACTGAGCCACAGGCACCACCTGTATTAAAATTTTTTTATTGGAATAAATTACCATAAAATATTGAAAACATTGTGAGTTCTGGGGCAGCGCAAGTGGCTCAGTGGGTAGGGCACCGGCTCCATATACCAAGGATGGCAGTAAAAACCCAGCCCCAGCCAAAGTGCAACAAAAAACAGCCGGGCATTGTGGCGGGCACCTGTGGTCCCAGCTGCTCGGGAGGCTGAGGCAGGAGAATGGCCTGAGCCCAGTAGTTGGAGGTTAATGTGACCTGTAACACCATGACACTCTACTGAGGGCGATAAAGTGAGATTCAGTCTCTCTCTTTTTTTTTTTTTGTAGAGACAGAGTCTCACTTTATGGCCCTCGGTAGAGTGCCGTGGCCTCACACAGCTCACAGTAACCTCCAACTCCTGGGCTTAAACAATTCTCTTGCTTCAGCCTCCCGATTAGCTGGGACTACAGGCACCCGCCACAACGCCCGGCTATTTTTTGGTTGCAGTTCAGCCGGGGCAGGGTTTGAACCCACCACCCTCGGTATATGGGGCCAGCGCCTTACCGACTGAGCCACAGGTGCCTCCTGAGACTCAGTCTCTTAACAAAAAAAAAAAAAAAAAAAGTGAGTTCGGGCTTGAAGTCCTATTTATTTCTTTATTATTATTGTTATTATTATTTGAGACAGAGCCTCAAGCTGTTGCCTTGGGTAAAGTGCTGTACCATCACAGCTCACAGCAACCTCCAACTCCTGGGCTCAAATGATTCTCCTGCCTCCGCCTCCCAAGTAGCTGGGACCACAGGCACCTGCCACAATGCTGGCTATTTTTTGGTTGCAGTCGTCATTGTTTAGTGGGCCCAGCCTGGATTCGAACCTGCCAGCTCAGGTGTATGCAGCTAGCGCCTTAACCGCTTGAGCCACAGGCAGGCAGCCTATTTCTTTTTTTTTTTTTTTTTTTTTTTTGAGACAGGGTCTCACTTTATGGCCCTCGGTAGAGTGCCGTGGCCTCACACAGCTCACAGCAACCTCCAATTCCTGGGCCCAAGCGATTCTCTTGCCTCAGCCTCCCGAGTAGCTGGGACTACAGGCGCCCGCCACAACGCCCGGCCATTTTTGGGTTGCAGTTCGGCCGGGGCCGGGTTTGAACCCGCCACCCTCGGTATATGGGGCCGGCGCCCTACCGACTGAGCCACAGGCGCCGCCCGAGCCTATTTCTTTATTTATAGACTGAGTCCCACACTACTGCCCAAGCTGGAATGCTGTGAAGTCCACCCAGCTCACAGTAACCTCAAATCCCTGGGCTCAGGCAACCCTCCTGTCTCAGCCTCCTGAATAGCTGGAACTACAGGCACCTGCCACAACATCTTACTAATGTTTCCATTTTTAGTAGAGTGGAGGTCTTGCTCTTACTCAGGCTCGTCTGGAACTTCTGAGCTCAAGAGATCTTCCTGCCTGGACCTCCCAGGGTGCTGGGAAGGCAGGTGGGAGCCACTTCTCTCACCCAGTCTCATCTCTTTTTTTTCTGGTATTTTGTTATTTTTTACTGTGCCCCAGAGGTGAACTTCTAAACAAGGTCTCTGAGTTTAGCATTTCATAAATAAAAAGTGAGAACTGAGGGTAGGTTGGGGGGATGACAAAGACAGCCTCTGAGCTTGTGTGAGAGTTTTTCTACTGCATATTCTGCTGTGAAATTACTGAAGTTAGTGACATTACATCATCCACAAATATTTGAGTGCCTACTCAGTTCTAGGTAAGGGGCATACAGTAATGAACCAAAGATGGACTTTACACTGTAGTCAGGGTAGAGAGACAGTAAATTATAGCAATCTGTCCCATCAAGGGTATCCATATAGGGTCAGAAGAGATCAAACTTTCACTCTTCGCAGATGATATGATTATATATCTGGAAAACACCAGGGATTCTACTACAGAACTCTTAGAAATGATCAAGGAATACAGCAGAATCTCAGGTTACAAAATCAACATTCATAAATCGGTAGCCTTTATATATACCAACAATAGTCAAGCTGAAAAAACAGTTAAGGACTATTCCATTCACAGTAGTGCCAAAGAAGATGAAATATTTGGGAGTTTATCTAACAAAGGACATGAAAGATCTCTATAAAGAGAACTATGAAACTCTAAGAAAAGAAATAGCTAAAAATGTTAACAAATGGAAAAACACTCCATGCTCATGGCTGGGAAGAATCAACATTGTTAAAATGTCCATACTACCCAAAGCAATATACAATTTTAATGCAATCCTTATTAAAGTTCCACTGTCATACTTTAAAAATCTTGAAAAAATAATACTTTGTTTTATATGGAATCAGAAAAAATCTCAAATAGCCAAGACATTACTCAGAAATAAAAACAAAGCAGGAGGAATCACTCTACCAGACCTCAGACTATACTATAAATTGGTAGTGATCAAAACAGCATGGTACTGGCACAAAAACAGAGAAGTAGATGTCTGGAACAGAACAGAGAACCAAGAGATGAATCCAGCTACTTACCATTATTTGATCTTTGACAAGCCAATTAAAAACATTCAGTGGGGAAAATATTCCCTATTCAACAAATCGTGCCAGGTGAACTGGCTGGCAACCTGTAGAAGATTGAAACTGGATCCACACCTTTCACCATTATCTAAGATAGACTCTCACTGGATAAAAGATTTAAACTTAAGACATGAAACTATAAAAATACTAGAAGAGATTGTGGGGAAACCCTTTGTGTAATTGGTCTAGGTGAGTATTTTATGAGGAGGACCTCCCCCCGCCCCGGCAATTGAAGCAGTTTCAAAAATACACTACTGGGACCTGATCAAACTAAAAAGCTTCTGCACAGCCAAGAGCATAGTAAGTAAAGCAAGCAAACAGCCCTCAGAATGGGAGAAGATATTTGCAGGTTATGTCTCTGATAAAGGTTTAATAACCAGAATCTACAGAGAACTCAAACGTATAAGCAACAAAAGAACAAGTGATCCTATCGCAGGCTGGGCAAGGGACTTGAAGAGAAACTTCTCTGAAGACAGGCACACAGCCTACAGACATGAAAAAATGCTCATCATCTTTAATCATCAGAGAAATGCAAATCAAAACTACTTTGAGATATCATCTAACTCCAGTAAGATTAGCCCATATCACAAAATCCCAAGACCAGAGACATTGGTGTAGATGTGGAGAAAAGGGAACACTTCTACACTGCTGGTGGAATGCAAATTAATAGTTCCTTTTGGAAAGATGTTGGGAGAACACAAAGATCTAAAAATAGATCTGCCATTCAATCCTATAATTCCTCTACTAGGTATAGACCCAGAAGACCAAAAATCACATTATAACAAAGATATTTGTACCAGAATGTTTATTGCAACCCAATTCATCATTGCTAAGTCATGGAAAAAGCCCAAGTGCCCATTGATCCATGAATGGATTAATAAATTGTGGTATATGTACACCATGGAATATTATGCAGCCTTAAAGAAAGATGGAGACTTTACCCCTTTAATGTTTACATGGATGGAGCTGGAACATATTCTTCTTAGTAAAGTATCTCAAGAATGGAAGAAAAAGTATCCAATGTATTCAGCCCTACTATGAAACTAATTTATGGCTTTCATATGAAAGCTATAACCCAGTTATAACCTAAGAATATGGGGAAGGGGGAGAGGAAGGGAAAGGGCGGAGGATGGGCAGAGGGAGGGTGATTGGTGGGATTACACCTGTGGTGCATCTTACAAGGGTACATGTGAAACCCAGTAAATGTAGAATATAAATGTCTTAACACAGTAACTAAGAAAATGCCAGGAAGGCTATGTTAACCAGTGTGATGAAAATGTGTCAAACGGTCTATAAAACCAGTGTATGGTGCTCCATGATCGCATTAATGTACACAGCTATGATTTAATAAAAAAAAATAAAGTCAACCTTAATTCCTTAACACTGTCTGGACACTTCTGGAAATGCTATTCTGGCCAAAGCCTTGGTAAAATAACCAGTGCCTTCATCACATCCTATAGAACAAAACAGATTCTTATTGAACTTATGCAAATAACTGTATTGTCAGAAACTAAGAATACTTACAAATGGCTTTCAAATTCTGGGGAAATCAAGGAGAGAGAAAAAATACATATTTCAAATTCTGTTCATAAGTATGTACATTGCTTGAAAAGCTACAAATAGCTTAAAGGATAGAAAATGGTTTTCTTGACTTACAGAAAACAACACAAAAAGAATTAGCAATATTTCTTTTTTGTGTTTGTTTTTTTTTTTTGGCCAGGGCTAGGTTTGAATCTGCCATCTCTGGCATATGGGACCGGTGCCCTACTCCTTGAGCTACAGGTACTGCCCAGAATTAGCAATATTTCAAACAAAACGCCATAACAAATTAACTCAGTTTCATGTAATTGATTTCTGTTTTGTTTGACATTAGGTTAGCAATACTCATAAACATGTTAATTTTTCTTTCTTTTTTTTTTTTTTTCTCACCCTCAGTAGAGTGCTATGGCGTCACAACTCACAGCAACCTCCAGCTCTTGGGCTGAGGTGATTCTCTTGCCTCAGCCTCCCGGCCTCCCCAGTACTTGGGACTACAGGCACCCGCCACAATGCCCAGGTATTTTTGTTGCAATTGCCACTGCTGTTTTAGCTGGCCCAGGCTGGGTTCGGACCCGTCTCCCTCGATATATAGGGCCAGTGCCCTACCCACTGAGCCACAGGCGCCACCCAACATGTTAATTTTTCAATCAAAGTTCTAAAAGTCTGCTTTTAGTCCAAAGGTACTTAATTTTTTTTTTTTTTTTTTTTTTGTGGTTTTTGGCCGGGGCTGGGTTTGAACCCGCCACCTCCGGCATATGGGACCTGCGCCCTACTCACTGAGCCACAGGCGCTGCCCCCAAAGGTACTTAATTTTTAAAGACATCAGGAATTTGAATTCGAGAGAATTTGTCAGCCTCTCTTAACATTTCTTTTTTCTTTTTCTTTAGGGTAAACTTTGTATTCAGCCAGTTACAAAAAAAAAAAAGAAAAATAGTTTCTATTTAATTTCTTTCACATTCAAAAATTCACATTTTATAAAACAGGATTATAGTATATCATGGAGTTAATTATTTACTTGGCCAGACTAACAATTAGAAAGTTTAAAAGGGGGCGGTGCCTGTGGCTCAATGGGTAAGGTGCTGGCCCCATATACTGAGGATGGCAGGCTCAAACTCAGCTCCAGCCAAACTGCAACAAAAAATAGCCAGTTGTTGTGGCAGACACCTGTAGTCCCAGCTACTCAGGAGGCTAAGGCAAGAGAATAGCCTAAGCTCAGGAGCTGGAGGTTGCTGTGAGCTGTGTGATGCCACTGCACTCTACTGAGGGTGATAAATGAGACTCTGTCGCTACAAAACAAAACAAAACAAAACACTGAGATACAGACAGGGGCCAGTCACACAATTGTTTCACCCTCTGTGGAGGGGAGGGGCACGAATGCCCACCTATTGTTATTGTTTCTGTCAGTCTCTAAGTACTCACACATACACAATTTCAAACTTTTTTTTTTTTTCTTTTTTTAATTTGGCCGGGGCTGGGTTTGAACCCGCCACCTCCGGCATATGGGACCGGCGCCCTACCCGCTGAGCCACAGGCACCACCCTCAAACTTTTTTTTTAAAACCAATTGCTGGGAGGTTTTAAAGGGACCTTAAGATTATTCTTTGGCACAGATTTTTCACTGGTTTTTGGGTAGACTTCTCACGCCACCCAATTGGAAGTTTGGACTTTTTTTTTTCTTTTATAACATACCATTGGTTTTGTTTGGTTTTATTAAGTCATTTGTACATAGATCATAAGTACATTTATGCCATTATGGGATTCAGTGTGTTGATTATTTGTACAAATTGGAGTGCTTACACCCTACTAATCAACGTAGACTTCACCTCGTTTACCCAATTATAGCATTAAGACATTTGTGTTCTACACCTGATAGATCCAATTTGTACTTGCAATATGCTCCATAGGTGTGGTCCCCCTACTAACCCTCCCTGTATTAACCTGCCCCTTCCCTTCTCTTCTCCCTCCTCTTCCCTCCTTCATCCTAGGCTATAGTTGTGTTTCATTTTTCATATGCAAGTGTGAGTGATTATAAATTGGTTTCACAGTAGTACTGAGTACATTGGATATTTTTTTCTTCCATTCCTGAGATACTTTACTAAGAACAATATTTTCCAGCTCCATCCATGTAAACATAAAAGAGGTAAAGTCTCCATTTTTTTACTGCTGCATAGTATTCCATGGTATACATATACCACAATTTATTAATCCATTCATGGGTCAGTGGGCACTTGGGCTTCTTCCATGACTTGGCAATTATGAATTGAGCTGCAATTAACAATCTGGTGCAAATATCTTTATTGCCAAATGATTTTTGGTCCTTTGGATATATACCTAGAAGAGGAATTGCAGGTTCAAACGGCTGGTCTACATTTAGATCCCTGAGTGTTCTCCAAACTTCCTTCCAAAAGGAATCTACTAGCTTAAATTCCCACCAGCAGTGCAGAAGTGTTCCCTTTTCTCCAAATCCATGCCAACATCTGTAGTTGGGGGATTTTGTGATGTGGGCTACTCTTACTGGAGTTAGATGGTATCTCAGAATGGTTTTGGTTTGCATTTCTCTGATGATGAAAGATGATGAGCATGTTTTCATGTGTCTGTAGACCATGCGCCTGTCTTCTTCAAAGAAGCTTCTGTTCATGTCTCTTGCCAACAATGAAATGGGATCACTTGTTTTTTGCTTAGTAATAAGTTTGAGTTCTCTGTGGATTCTGGTTATTAGACCTTTGTCGGAAATATAACTTGCAAAAATCCTCTCCCATTCTGAGGGATGGCTACTTGCTTTATTTAGTGTGTTTTTGGCAGTGCAGAAGCTTAATTTGATCAGATCCCAGTAATGTATTTTTGATGTTGCTTCAATTGCCCAGGGTGTCCTCCTCATAAAGTATTCTCCCAGGCCAATTTTTTCAAGTGTTCCCCTGCACTCTCTCTAAGAATTTTTATAGTTTCATGTCTTAAGTTTAAGTCCAGTTAAGCCAGTGAGAGTCAATTTTTGTTAAGAGGAGAAAGGTGTGGGTCCAGTTTCAGTCTTCTACAGGTCACCAGCCAATTCACCCAGCACCATTTGTTGAATAGGGAATCTTTCCCCCAATTTATATTTTTGATAGGCTTATCAAAAATCAAATGACGATAAGTGTCCAGGGACACCTGTTGGTCTTCAATTCTATTCCATACATCTATCTCTCTATTTTTGTGCCAGTACCATGCTGTCTTGATCACTATCAATTTATAGTATAGTCTTAAGTCTGGTACCATGATTCCTCCTGATTTGTTTTTATTTCTGAGTAATGTCTTGGCTAATCGAGGTTTTTTCTGTTTCCATATAAAACAAAGCACTAATTTTTCCAGGCCTTTAAAGTATGACAGAGGTGCTTTAATAGGGATTGCATTAAATCTGTAGATTGCTTTAAGTAGTATAGACATTTTAACAATGTTGATTCTTCCCAGCCATGAGCATTGTATATTTTTCCATTTGGTAACATTGTAAGCTACTTCTTTTCTCAGAGCTTCATAGTTCTCTTTTCTTTTTCTTTTTTTTTTTTTTTTTTGTAGAGACAGAGTCTCACTTTATGGCCCTCGGTAGAATGCCGTGGCCTCACACAGCTCATAGCAACCTCCAACTCCTGGGCTAAAGCGATTCTCTTGCCTCAGCCTCCTGATTAGCTGGGACTACAGGTGCCCGCCACAATGCCCAGCTATTTTTTGGTTGCAGCTTGGCCGGGGCCGGGTTTGAACCCGCCAACCTTGGTATATGGGGCCGGCGCCTTACCGACTGAGCCACAGGTGCCGCCCTTCATAGTTCTCTTTATAGAGATTTTTCGCATCCTAAGTTAAATACACTCCCAAATATTTCATCTTCTTTGGTGCTATAGTAAAGGGAATAGAGTCCTTTATTTTTTTTTTCCCCTTGACTATTATTAGTATCTATAAAGGCTACAGATTGTGAGTGTTAATTTTGTATCCTGAGGCATTGCTGTATTCCTTGATCACTTCTAGGAGTTTTGTAGTTGATTCCCTGGGGTTTTCCAGATATATAATCATACCGTTTGCAAAAAGTGACTTTTTGATCTCTTCTGGTCCTATTTGGATCCCCTTGATTGCCTTCTCTTGCCTGATTGCGGTGGCTAAGACTTCCATCACAATGTTAAAAAGCAGTGGAGACAGTGGGCATCCTTGCCTGGTTCCTGATCTGAGTGGAAGTGATTTCAACTTTACTCCATTCAATACGATGTTGGCTGTGGATTTGCTGTAGATGGCCTCTATTAGTTTAAGAAATGTTCCTTCTGGGCAGTGCCTGTGGCTCAGTGAGTAGGGCGCTGGCCCCATATACCGAGGGTGGCGGGTTTAAACCTGGTCCCTGCCAAACTGCAACAAAAAAATAGCCGGGCATTGTGGCGGGTGCCTGTAGTCCCAGCTACTTGGGAGGCTGAGGCAAGAGAATTGCCTGAGCCCAGGAACTGGAGGTGGCAGTGAGCTGTGTGACATCATGGCATTCTACCAAAGGCGATAAAGTAAGACTCTGTCTCTACAAAAAAAAAAAAAAAGAAGATGAAGAAGAAGAAGAAGAAAGAAAAATGAAATGTTCCTTCTATACCTATTTTCTTAAGCATTCTTATCATGAAAGGATGTTGGATATTATCAAAAGCTTTTTCTGCATCAATTGAGAGAATCATATGGTCTTTGTTTTTTAATTTTTTTATGTGATGTGTTATATTTATGAATTTATTTATACTGAACCATCCTTGGGACCCTGGGATGAAACCCAGGGTCATGATGTATAATTTGTTTGATGTGTTTTGGATTCTGTTTGCTAGGATCTGATTGAATATTTTTGCATCAATATTCATTAGAGATATTGGTCTGTAATTTTCTTCTCTTGTTGGTCTTTTCCTGGTTTGGGGATCAGGGTAATATTTGCCTCATAGAATGTGTTGGGAAGTATTCCTTCTTTTTCTATGTTTTGGAAAAGGTTAAGTAATGTAGGTACTAGTTCCTCTTTAAAGGTTTGGTAGAATTCTGATGTGAAGCCATCTGGTCCCGAGGTTTTCTTTTTGGGGAGATTTCTTATAGTTGATGCTATTTCACAGCTTGTTATAGGCTTGTTCAACATTTCCACTTCTTTCTGGCTAAGTCTAGGATAGTGGCATGTTTCCAAGTATTGATCTATTTCCTTCAGATTTTCATACTTCTGAGAATAAAGTTTTATGTAATATTCATTATGATTTGTTGAATTTCTGAGGAGTCTGTTGTTATTTGTCCTTTATCATTTCTGATTGATGAAATTAGGGATTTTACTCTTGTACTTCTGGTTAGGTTAGCCAAAAGTTTATCTATTTTATTGACCTTTTCAAAAAACCAACTCTTTGGTTGATCTGTTGTATGATTCTTTTGTTTTCAATTTCATTTAGTTCTGCTCTAATTTTAGTTATTTCTTTTCTTCTGCTGGGTTTAGGGTTAGAATGTTCTTCCTTTTCCAATTGCTTGAGATGTTCCATTAAGTTGTTGACTTCCTCTCTTTCCGCTCTTTTGAGGAAGGCTTGCAACGCTATAAATTTCCCTCCTAGGACTGCCTTTGCAGTATCTCAGAGGTTCTGATAGTTCATGTCTTCATTATTGTTTTGTTCCAAAAATTTGGTAATTTCCTTCTTACTCTCATCTGTGACCCAGCTATGATTCAGCATGAGGTTATTTAGTTTCCATGTTTTTTTTATGCATATGCAGATTCCTGTTGTTACTGAGTTCAACTTTTATTCCACGATGGTCTGAGAAAATACAAGGAATGATTTTTTATTCTTTTAAATTTGCTGAGGTTAGACTTGTGACCTAAGATGTGATCAGTTTTGGAGGATGATCCATGGGCTGATGAGAAGAATGTATATTCAGTTTTGTTAGGATGAAATGTTCTGTAGATGTTTGTTAAATGCAAATGTTGAATGATTAAGTTTGAGTCTAAAGTTTCTTGGCTTAGCTTCTTTTTGGAGGATCTATCCAACACTGCCAAAGGAGTATTAAAATCTCCGACTATTGGGCAGCGCCTGTGGCTCAGTGAGTAGGGCGCCGGCCCCATATGCCGAGGGTGGCAGGTTCAAACCCAGCCCCGGCCAAACCGCAACAACAACAACAAAAAATAGCCAGGCGTTGTGGCGGGCGCCTGTAGTCCCAGCTGCTCGGGAGGCTGAGGCAAGAGAATCGTGTGAGCCCAAGAGTTAGAGGTTGCTGTGAGCCGTGTGACGCCACGGCACTCTACCCGAGGGTGGTACAGTGAGACTCTGTCTCTACAAAAAAAAAAAAAAATCTCCGACTATTATGGTGCTGGAAGAAATCAAGTTGCTCATGTATGTTAGAGTCTCTCTTATAAATTGAGGTGCATTCTGGTTGGGTGCATAAATGTTAATAATTGAAATCTCATCATGTTGAGTGTTGCCCTTAACAAATATGAAGTGACTATTCTTATCTTTCCTTACTTTTGTTGGTTTAAAGCCTATTGTATCTGTGAATAAAATTGCAACACCTGCTTTTCTCTGATTTCCATTTGCCTGAATTATAGATGACCATCCCCTCACCTGAGGCTATGTTTATCTTTTAAGGTAAGGTGAGATTCTTGAATGCAACAGATGTCTGGCCTGAGCTTTTGTATCCAGTCAGCCAACCTGTGCCTCTTTAGAGGGCAATTTAAGCCATTCACATTAATTGAGAGTATTGATAAGCCAGATAGTATTTTGGGTATCAAGTTGTTTGAAAGTCTAGTGGACATTTTTAATCCTTTTGCCACTGTGGAAGTTGGAATTTGATCAAAACTTTCTGAGTGAGTTTACTTTGGTGGTGGAGGATTGTGCTGTTCATAATGGAGGATAGGTCTGAGAATATCCTGGAGAGCTGGTTTAGTTGTGGCAAATTTCTTCAAGTATGTCATTAAAGTATTTAATTTCCCCATCATAGATGAAACTCAGTTTAGCTGGATACAGGATCCTGGGTTGAAAGTTATTTTGTTTAAGGAGATTAAAAGTCAATGACCACCCTCTTCTAGCTTGAAATGTTTCAGCAGAGAGATGTGCAGTCATTCTAATGTTCTTTCCCTTGTAGGTTGTGGTTTTCTTACATCTTGGTGCTTGCAGAATTTTCTCCTTCATATTACCTTTGGTGAAGCTAATTATAATGTGTCTATCAGCATTTTTATTGGGGTTAAGTCATGCCAGTGTTCTGAAACTGTCTGCTATCTGAACTTCAGAATCTCTTGGCATGTCTGGAAAATTCTCTTGGATTATTTCATGAAGTAAAGCATCTGTATCCTATGCAGCAACCTCATCACCTTCAGGTATTCCTATAAGGCGAATATTAGATCTCTTTGAATTATTCCAGGGCTCTCTGAGAGAATGATCCATTTTTGTTCTTCACTTTTTTTCTCTTTGAGCATTTGGGAGCCATCAAAAGCTTTGTCTTCAATGTCAGAGATCCTTTCTTCTTCCTGCTCCATTCTATTACTGAGTGATTTACTGTATTTCTCAGATCTTTGAGGGCTGCAAGTTCTTGCCTTGTCAATGTGTCAAAATCTTTGGTGATTTTGTCTTTGAATTCGTTGAATTCTTGAGACATCTTGAATTACTCCTTGAAATTCCAATTCCATCTTTACCTCCATTCTGTTGATCTTATTTGCTATCCAAATTCCGTACTCAATTTCTGACATCTCAGCCATTTGTTTACAAATGGGATCTTGTGCTGTGTCTGCCATATCATTCCTTGGGGGAGTTAATCTACTCTGATTATTCATGTTGCCAGAATTTTTCCACTAATTCTGCCTCATGATTGTTTTTCACCATTGGCTAGATGGGCAGGTAAGGTGAAATTGGATTGGGAGTTCCTGGACTTGTGGTTAACCAGCCCTTTGTCAAGGATCTGGGACTGATGACTACAGCTTTTTCCTCTATAGCTTTGCAAAGGACTTGTACAGTATTACAGTCTGAGGCCGGGGAAACCTGCTTGGTGTGGTGGAGTTAGGTGACTCTGCCTTATATTCAGTTGGTTCTTTTCCAATTCTAGTGGATCAGTGACTCTGGTGAAGTCTTATCTGTGGAGAAATACAAGCAACTAAGACACTCCACCCTCCAGGGACAATAACTGGAAAAAGAAAATCAACCCTTCCCGTTACCACACAACCAGGGTACCACCTGAGAGGGTCCTTGGGTGATTGGCTCAGGTGAGGAGTTCCAAATCAACTCAACATGAACTCTCAAGTGGGAGAGTTCAAAATGTCTCCATCAACTAGATGGTGGAGGTCTACTGGCTGCTCAAATTTTGGCTCGCTCTGGTGCTCTGTGGAATCAGAAAGGCCCTCCCCATAGCAGATTTGGACCAGGGGGCTGAGTATCTTTCTCCACTTTGCTCCTCTTTCATGCCCAGTCACTGGTGACCCCACCAGGCTGAGGTCCTACTCCCTCCAATAAGCAGATGTGCCAGGGATTTGCGCCTGTCAGAATCAAAAGGAAGGTCAATGCTCCCATGGCCTGACCACTACCCTCTGCCACCAGCCAGCTGGGAGAGCTGAGGCCTACCTGCCTTGGGTACTCAATAGCCACTGGCGAGTGTTCCACTTGGACTCAGTCTAATCCTGAGGGTAACAAGTCAGCAAATTCTTTTCTCCCTCAGCCACCACACCTTTGCCCCTGCCTCTCTACAGCACCAATATCCCTATAGAGCGAGTTCTGGTTTCCTCTGGCAGTCCTCAGAGTTGGGGAGGTGTCTCCCCAAGATTAGACCCTGGCAGGATCGCTCTATTGTTGCTGGATCTTTGTGGGAAGCAACCCTGTGTGGCTCACAGCCAGGGAGTTCTGGCTGTAGGAGCAGCTCCTGGAGCGCGAGGCACATGGATCCAGCAGCAGGGTGGTTCTGGTAGTGTCTAGTGCTGGGTGACTTCAGCAAGGAGAACGCTGAGCTCATGAATCTGGCTGGGCAGGGCTCGGTGCAGAGGCAGGGCTGACACAGGGGGGCAGTGCCCTGACATGCAGCTCTGGCAGGCTCTGGCCAGGAGGAGGACAGGGCTCTTGGTCTGGTGGAGGAGGGGCGCACTGCTCATGAGCCTCCTCCCACAGTCTCTGCAGGGGCTAGGCTTCTGGTTCATCAGGTGAGGGGGGAAGGGTGGACTGGAAGTTCAGAATGGCAAGGAAAATGTTAGTTCGATTTTTCTGCCTGGCAAGTGAGTGCTCAGGCTCACAGCAGGGTCCCTCTGGGGAAGTAGACCCCACTTCCTACAGCTCTCACCCATGGGGTAAGACAAGAGGTCCTCAGTTCATCACTCACCTGTAGAAAACCTACAGGAGCAAACAAAGAGAAGAAAAAAAAAAACTTTCTTGGGGGAGGTGACAGACACTTTTCCGTTGGAATGAATTTTGTACCTGAAGTTTGCTTTCTTGGAGTTGCAGTTTGCCTCAGCAGAGGTGACATGCAGTTATCACTCTTCTCTCTCAGCTCAGCTCCCAGTCTTCAACTTAATTGGGTACTTTCTGGACATTATCCTTCCCTCTGGACAGGAGCTTCTGTCAGAGGCTGGCTCTAGTCGGCCATCTTGCCCCTCCCCCTCTGGCCTTTTTTTTTTTTATTAGAGAAAATCTTAATAAACAACCTAATGGGGTATTTGCTTTAAAAGAGGAAGAATTTTCTTTTCTTTTCTTTATTTATTTATATTTTGGAGACAGAGCCTCAAGCCATCACCCTAGGTAGAATGCCGTGGCTTTTACAGCTCACAGCAACCTCCAACTCCTCGGCTCAAGCAATTCTCCTGCCTCAGCCTCCCAAGTAGCCAGGACTACAGGTGCCTGCCACAATGCCCAGCTATTTTTGGTTGCAGCCGTCATTGTTGTTTGGCAGGCCTGGGCTGGATTCGAACCCACCAGCTCAGGTGTATGTGGCTGGCACCTTAGCCACTTGAGCCACAGGCGCTGAGCCAGAAGAATTTATTTTAAAAAGGACAAAAAGCATCTGTGAAGCACATAGAAGTGCAAAAAGGCACAATGACAACACAATGGACCAATAAAAACTAAACTGATAACCAGAGAAATTAACTAGATTAACTAGAGGGACTCAAACCAGGGACTTAAACCAGAGATACTGAAGGGCTGGAAGAATGATATTAAAATTGTAGTTTTTAGATGGCGAGAACAGGTGCAGAGCAAAGCTGGGGGGCTACTCACTAACTTGGTTCATACATCAATGTCAGGATGGCCGAGCTTTTCTGTGTGACTGCTTTCTAAACCTGTCAGCATAAGAGGGGATCAAAGAAACCTGTAGGGGGGCCAGCCCACACTAAAGGCTGGCACCAGAGCAGAAGTACAAACTATAATACTGAACAGTAAAAGCACAAACCACAATAGACAAACAACACAGAATACAAACGAACAAAAGTACATGAATGTAAATTGTGCATTTGAGGACGGAGATTCCTACTGGCATCCCAGTCTCTGGGAACCCCCCCAACAGGCTGATAGCACAGTAACACAGAGTTCCTGTTTCTGACAGGCCAATAGGTTGGGAGTCCGAGGTTCCTGTCTTACAGGTTTACAGGACTAACTTCAGATGTAACTCTTGAGGTTAGAAATCAACGTCCCTTGTCACCTGCCCTCTGCACCCTAACTTCCCCAAGGCCTGAGGCCAAAGCACTGACGTCTCAGTGGCAATAACATCTTACTATCTTTGACAGGGCTGAGGTTCCCCACCAGAATTCTAGCAACAGGTCGCCCTACCGCCTCTGAGAGCCTCTGACAGGCCAATAGGCTGGCAATTCGAGGTTCCTGTCCAAAATTCCTGTCCCTATGGCCTTCCATTGGAGGTCCCTAAGGGCCCTACACAATTCACAACACATGAATACAACAAACAGTTATATATTTCCACAATAGTCCACAACAAAAAATAAGCACAACAAAAAAATGAACACAATAGTTACACTAAATGTCTGCAGACACTAGCCAAAAATAGATGTTTAAATGGACTACCTCCAGAGGTGGACTCACAGGTGAATTTAGGGGTGATCTTCAGCCACTCTCCTGAGGGCTCTGGGTCCTCCAGGGGCCCTGGAATGTTTCCAGAGGATGCCTCCCCTCAGAGGGACCACGGCCTGTCTTGGAGACTGGCTGAAAGATTGGCAGTGCCAGGGTCTGGAGGATCTCGCTGAGGCCTCCAGATTTGTAGTGCCTAGGAGTTCCACCAAAAACACACTGCCCAAAAAGGCAAATTTACAGAAGAGTCCTTTTATTGATGAGCCAGTGGACAATTGCCTCAGTGTCCCAACACGGGGGTTTCTGAGAGCAGCTCTGAATGCTGAAGGAGTCAGGTTTTCAAGGCTTAGTCTGCAACCTGGTTGGCACGCAGGCTGTCCAGGTGCATTGTGAGTCGGGGTGGGAGCAGCAAGCAAGCATTGTACAGAAGCAGAAGTTTTCGGTTAGTTAGCCATACGTCATACATCTTTGGTTTTTTTTTTTTAACTTTATTTTATTTGCAGTTTTTGGCCGGAGCCGGGTTTGAACCTGCCACCTACAGTATATGGGGCCAGCGCCCTACTCACCGAGCTACAGGCGCTGCCCTGTACATCTTTGTCTCAGTATTCTTTCTACCCGGCATTGTTTAAAGGTCAGTCTGGGGATAGTCAGTTCATTTCCCAGGCCCAGGAGTTAGTCAAGCAAGAAGTAGTGAGTACTTTCCCATCTATCTTGGGAGTGAATCAGACTTACTCCATTTTGTTGAGGAATTTGTCAGGAGTTAACTGGTATTTTTCTACTTTAGCCTAGACCTAACAATTGGAAATTGCGAACACCACTTCAGTGCCGCCACATGCGCTTGAGGCCATGTTGACCCCACCCTCAAGGAGCTGCTTGGAAGTACAATGTTCACCCCACGCACATCCACAGGATGTGGAAGTCCAGGTAGTTCCTGGACACCACCAAGGTCAGTGAATCAGGAAGGCGGTCCAAGGGTACAGGGAAATGTGTCACCTACAGAGTGTATCCAGCCTGAGAAGGCTAATGGCACAGCTGTCCTGTGTCATTCACCCACCTGGTGGGCATTACCAGGCTAAAACTGCACAAAGATCAGAATAAACAATGTTTTCTTCTGTTTGGCAGCCCAGGCTGGATTCAAACCCACCAGCTCAGGTGTATGTGGCTGGCGCCTTAGCCGCTTGAGCCACAGGTGCCGAGCCTCTTTTTTTTTTTTTTTTTTTTTGTAGAGACAGAGTCTTACTTTATGGCCCTCGATAGAGTGTCATGGCATCACACAGCTCACAGCAACCTCCAACTCCTGGGCTTAAGCGATTCTCTTGCCTCAGCCTCCCAAGTAGCTGGGACTACAGGCGCCCACCACAACACTTGGCTATTTTTGGTTGCAATTTGGCCAGGGCTGGGTTCGAACCCACCACCCTTAGTATATGGGGCCCAAGCGCCCTACTCACTCAGCCATGGGTGCCTCCCCTATTTTAAATTTAAATGACAGGCTTGGTGCCTGTAGCTCTGCCAATAGGGCACTGGCCACATACACCAGGGCTGGCCAGTTTGAACCTATCCTGGGCCTGCCAAAACAACAATGACAACTACAACAAAAAAATAGCCAGGTGTGTGGCAGGTGCCTGTTGTCCCAGCTACGTGGGAGGCTGAGGCAAGAGAATCGCTTCAGCCCAAGAGTTTGAGGTTGCTGTGAGCTGTGATGTCACAGCACTCTACTGAGGAAGACTTAGTGAGACTGTCTCAAAAAAAAATTTTTTTAATGGCAAACTTAGGGCCAGGTGCAATGCCTCATGCCTATGATGGGAGGCCAACGAGGGTGGATTGCCTGAGATCATGAGTTCAAGACCATCCTGAGCTAGGGTGAGACCCATCTCTACTAAAAATAGAAACACTAGCTGGATATTGTGGCAGGTGCCTGTAGTTCCAGCCATTAAGGAGGCTGAGGCAGGATTGCTCAAGTCCAGGAGTCTAGGTCGCCCAGGGCGATGGAGTGAGACTCTGTCTCCTAAAAATAAAATAGACGTGGAGCAACATCACATCAGATAACCAGCTATGCTTCACCCTGGGACAGAACAGCCTGCTTGTGATTCTCACCTGTGTAAATGAGCAGACACACGAGGGAACAGATCAGTTCCAGGGCCAGGACAGCAAAAATGAGGTCCAGGTACAGTCTGCTGGGCTCGGGAAAGGAGTGCTGCACACACAGGATGAGCAGAAGCGCCGTGTTGCCTAAGGGAGGGAAACAGAAACATGGGGTGTGAGGACAAATACGTACACGGTCTCTGTGTGATACACAGTGTGGCTGTAAAGTTCCTATGCAAAAATTGAACTTGGCGGCCACTCTGCGTATTTGCCCTTTGGTGCTTCACAGAGATCCAGAAGCCTCTGCAACTTACAGAGTGATATGAGCAACAGCAGGGTGTTTTGTCATGCAGGGACTGAAAGGGTGTGAGATCTTTCTTCCCCATCTTCAAGGTCACTACTGACACTCCCATAACGAAGTACAGGTTAACAAGAGGAAAGCATAACATCCTTCATTCAGTCCAAGTTTTACCTGACTTGGGAGCCTTCGAAAATGAATAACCAAAGATCTAGGGAAAACTGTCTATTTTTATTCTTAGGTTCAGTGGAGAATGGACATCTGTGTGGAATGTGCCTGGACAAAGTACAGGGGGTTAGGGGGCAGCAAGGCCTGTCTCTTTAGATTCTTCTTAGTCCTCTGTGTAGCATCCCCCCTCAACCCACCCCCACATGGGGCAGGGAGGGTGAAAGTGGCCTTTCTAGGTTTTATGGCTTGCTTTGGGAGAAAGTTCTAGTTTCTTTCCCTCTTCCGCCATCCCTTCCTCCCTTCCATTCATTTGCTTTTAAGAAGGGGTTTCAAAAAGTGTTATAATTACAAGTGTGAGCTACTGCACTTGGCCACAGAGGAGTTCTAGTTTCTGTGACCCACTTTTGGGAAGAGGAATTCTGGTGTCCATGACTCACTGGAGGAGAAAGATAAGAGGCAGGAAGTCAGGAGGTAAAGGTCAAGGGGAACTGGCCTCTGAGGCCCTTCCCATCTTTTTGAGGTAAAGGTATAGAACCTGCCAACGCGCCACAGTTGGGGTATCGTGTTTTGAATTCCAACAGTTACAATATTTGATTTTTAGGAGGTGTGGTGGCTTATGCCTGTGATCTCAACATTTTAGGAGTCTAAGGCAGGAAGATCATTAGAGGCCAGGAGTTTTAGACCAGCCTGGGCAACATAGCAAGATGCCTTCTCTATAAAAAAACAACAACAAAGAAATTAGCTAGGCATGGTGGTGTGTCTATAGTCTCCACTACTCAGGAGGCTGAGGCAAAAGAGCTGCTCGAGGCCCAGACTTTGAAGTTATAGTGAATTATTATTATTATTATTTTTTTGTAGAGACAGAGTCTCACTTTATGGCCCTTGGTAGAGAGCCATGGCATCACACAGCTCACAGTAACCTCCAACTCCTGGGCTTAAGCGATTCTCTTGCCTCAGCCTCCCAAGTAGCTGGGACTACAGGCGCCCACCACAACGCCCAGCTATTTTTTGGTTGCAGTTCAGCCGGGGCCGGGTTTGAACCCGCCACCCTCGGTATATAGGGCCGGCGCCTTACCAACTGAGCCACAGGCGCCGCCCAGTTATAGTGAATTATGATCACACCACTGCACTCCAACCTGGACAACAGAGCAAGACTCGTCTCTTAAAAAAAAAAATGTTGGGCGGTGCCTGTGGCTCAGTGAGCAGGGCGCCGGCCCCATATACCTAGGGTGGCGGGTTCAAACGCAGCCCCAGCCAAACTGCAACAAAAAAATAGCCGGGCGTTGTGGCGGGCGTCTGTAGTCCCAGCTCCTTGGGAGGCTGAGGCAGGAGAATCGCCTAAGCCCAGGAGTTGGAGGTTGCTGTGAGCTGTGTGACGCCATGGCACTCTACTGAGGGCAATAAAGTGAAACTCTGTCTCTACAAAAAAAAAAAAAAATTAAAATAAATGTTTTTGGTTTTTGTACAGAGCTCCTAAAACCCCTGGAATTTCTCACATACGATGGTTCATGCTAATGAGATGACTTAGGGCTGCACCCCAACAGCCTCAGGATGGGGCTGGTCACCCGAAACACCACTGATTAGGGGATTGGCAACTTCAGCCCCACCCACCAACCTCAAGCAAGAGAGGTAGGCTAGAATTTAAAGTTCCATAAAAGGCCGGGTGTGGTAGCTCACGCTTGTAATCCCAGCACTTGGGAGGCTGAGGCAGGTGGATTGCCCAAGCTCATAAGTTCAAAACCAGCCACAGTGAGACCCCGTCTCTAAAAATAGTTGGGCATTGTAGTGGGCACCTGTAGTCCCAGCTACTTGGGAGGCTGAAGCAAGAGGGTAATTTGAACCCAAGAGTTTGAGGTTGCTGTGAGCTAAGACACCACAGTGCTCTACTGAGGGTGAGCAAGTGAGGCTCTGTCTCAAACAAACCAAAAAAAAGAATTACATAAATAAATAAAGTTCCATAAAAATGCTCAATGAGATCTAACAAGCTTTCAGGTTGCCAGGGGGGTGGTATACCCCAACTCCTGTGAACAGAAGCTGCTACACCAGGGCCTCTTCCAGACCTCGCCCCACATTCCTGTCTGTCTGTGTCCTTCATAATACTCTTTTGTAATAAATGTAAACATGAGGGAAGTGTTTCCCTGAGTTCTGTGAGCCATTCTAGCAAATTATGAACTGCTGGTTTACATCAGTCGAGGCCTGGTCTTTCCACCAGCATCTGAATCGGGCAGTCTTGTAGGACTGCACCCTTTTACTTGTGAGATCCAACACTTACGTGCAGGTAGAACCATCAGAATCGAATTAAGTTGTAGAACACCCACTTTTTGTGCACTGGAGAAGTTGCAGAGTGTTGACTTGGCGCCTTGTGGCTCAGCAGCTGGGGTGTCAGCCACATATACGGGAGCTGGCAGGTTCAAATCTGGCCCGTGCCTGCCAAACAACAATGACAACTACAACCAAAAAATAAAAATAGCCGAGCATTGTGGCAGACACCTATAGTTCCAGCTACTTAAGAGGCCAAGGCAGGAGAATCACTTAAGCCCACGAGGTTGCAGTGAGCTGTCATGCCATGGCACTCTACCCAGGGCAGCAAAGTTAAACTCTGTCTCATAAAAAAAAAAAAAAAAAGTTACAGAGTGTTGTGTGTGAGAGTGCCAAACCCAGGTTGGCCACAGCCTTGCACTGCCACCCCCAGGGTACAGGTGCACCCAGAACTGTTTCTGCTGAGCAGCAAAGGGAGTGAAAGGGTAAAAACGAGGGGCAAACTTGGAGGAAATGGAAAAATTTCTCACACACCTAAGAGTTAACAATGTCTCATAATATTAACGTATATATAAAAATCTGAACTTTCCCTCCCCCAACCCCCCCAACCCCCCGCCAACTGCAACAAAAAATAGCTGAGCATCGTGGTGGGCGCCTGTAGTCCCAGCTACTCGGGAGGCTGAGGCAAGAGAATGGCCTAAGCCCAGGATTTAAAGGTTGCTGTGAGCTGTGACACCACAGCACTCTACCGTGGATGATAAAAGTGAGATTCTGTCTAAAAAAAAAAAACCAGAATGTGGCAATGGGCCGGACGCTTTGAGAGGCCAAGGTGGAAGTATTGCTTGACGCCACGAGTTTGAGACTAGCCTTGGTAACATAACAAGATTCCATCTTTACAGAAAATTTAAACATTTGCCAAGTGTGGGGGCAGGCGCCTGCAGTCCTAGTTACTGGGGAGTCTGAGTCAGGAAGATCACTTGAGAGCTCAGGAAGTCAAGGGCCCAGTAAGCTGGGATCCCACCACTGTACTCCTGCCTGGGCGACAAAGCAACACCTTGTTTCTATAAAAAATAAGATTAAGAATAACCTATCTGTCAAAGTCTGATCTCAGGAGGGGATGGAATGCTACTTTATTCACCTTCTATTTCTTTTTTTTCTTTTTTTGCAGTTTTTGGCCGGGGCTGGGTTTGAACCTGCCACCTCTGGCATATGGGGCCGGCACCCTACTCCTTTGAGCCACAGGCGCCGCCCTCACCTTCTATTTCTTTTTCCTTTTTTTCTTTTTCTTTTTGGTAGAGAAAGAGTTCACTTTATCGCCCACAGTAGAGTGCCATGGCGTCACACAACTCAAAGCAACCTCCAATTCCTGGACTTAGGCGATTCTCCTGCCTCAGCCTCCCAAGGAGCTGGGACTACAGGTGCCCCCCACAACGCCCAGCTATTTTTTTGTTGCAGTTTGGCCAGGGCCGGGTTTGAACCCGCCACCTTCGGTATATGGGGCCAGTGCCCTGCCCACTGAGCCATAGGTGCCACCCATTTTTTCTTTTCTTTTTTTTTTTTTTTTTGAGACAGAGCCTCAAGCTGTTGCCCTGGGTAGAGTGCCATGGCATGACAGCTCACAGCAACGTCCAACTCCTGGGCTCAAGCGATTCTCTTGCCTCAGCCTCCCAAATAGCTGGGACTACCGGCATCCGCCACAACACCTGGCTATATTTTGGTTGTAGTTGTCATTGTTGTTTGGCAGGCCTGGGCTGGGTTCCAATCCGCCAGCTCTGGTGTATGTGGCTGGCACCTTAGCTGCTTGAGCTACAGTCACCAAGCCTTCTATTTCTTTTTCTTCCCCCTTATCCTGTCAATAAGCTGATTACCTTCCTTTTTTTTTCCCCCCATTTCTTAACAAAAAGGAATGATTGTGAGCCCAACAGCCTTCTTGAAATGACCTATCCAAACTAACCACAGAAAGCAACGTCCCAATAAGCCCTGAGCCCTCCCCATACATTCACCAATGACGGGTCACAGCACATTAGCATGTTGACACGTTCTTTGTAAATTAGTTTTATAAATACAGCAAATGCAGTTTTAAAACATTTGGGGAAGGAAAAAACTTCTGCAAAGAAACGAAACAGATTTTAGAGGATTTTCAATCTATTGAGCAGCGCTGTGTGCCAGTGCTCGGGGTGGGGGGGCAGGCACAGGAGGTCTGTGGACACACATGAAGTTAGTGGTAAAGGGTCTGTCCTGTGGACATTACGTAAGGCCCTCCTGAGGATGCACTGCCCAGCACACTGTCTTGGGTCAGACAAAGGTCATCTCACCTCTGGGCTCTGGTGGCAACTTCCTTAGCAGTTTTGCTGACAATGGCACACAAAACCCATCCCCAAAAAAGTGCTGCACACCTTGCTGCTGAGTATCACTAGAGCCACCTGTGAAGTGCTCCCCTTGGGAAGCCACGTGGCTGTGAAGTGCTCCCCTTGGGAAGCCATGCACTGTGGCCGGCACCTAGTCTACCTTTCAGAGCAATTTTGGAACTCTTTTTCTGGAATGGTCATCAGAGCTGTCATTGTACAAAGGTCTGACAATTAAGCTTGCAAACTTGCCAACGTGCACTTATTTTGGCAGTGCTGTACGAACAGCTCCATAAGGTTTTATGATCTTGGTATATCAGTGTCTCACAGCTGTGCTCGTGTCAACGTGTGGCACTGTCTTGCTGAGTGGTGTTCATTATTGTTGCCTTGTGTTTTTGTGTGCTGGAGGATGACCGCTCTGAAGGTCATTCCAGAAAAGGCATTCTAAAATTGCTGTAAAAGGTGGACTAGATGCTGGCATCGGTGCACAGCTTCCCAAGGGAAGGACTTAGAAGATGAACATGGTGACATTCTGCATTATTGTTGCCTTGTGTTTTTCTGTGCTGGAGGATGACCGCTCTGAAGGTCATTCCAGAAAAGGCATTCTAAAATTGCTGTAAAAGGTGGACTAGGTGCTGGCATCGGTGCACAGCTTCCCAAGGGAAGGACTTAGAAGATGAACATGGTGACATTCTGCAATGAGGTGTGTGGCATTTTTTCTAGGGTGAGTTCAAGAACTTCACTGCCAGCCCTTGCATACTCTCCAGCTAGAGTTAGACCAATCTTTCTAAATCTCACAGAGATCAGCAAACCCCTCTGCTTCAGTGGCCGCCTGCTGTGCCACCGTCTGGTGTCCCTCCTGCCGGCCCTGGCCAGCTCTCGGCAGCACTCTGTGGGCAGGCTCCATGCTCCTGCCACTTCTCACCCACTGCCTTGCTCGCTCACTCACTCAGAAACTGCCTGCATGACAATATGTGACCAGTTTTGGCATTTTTTTTTTTTTTATAGAGACAGAGTCTCACTTTATGGCCCTCGGTAGAGTGCCGTGGCGTCACACAGCTCACAGCAACCTCCAACTCCTGGGCTTAAGCGATTCTCTTGCCGCAGCCTCCCGAGTAGCTGAGACTACAGGCGCCCGCCACAACGCCGGCTACAGTTTTGGCATTTTAAAAGTGGTTTTATTACTTTAGACATAGCCTACATGTTTGTTCTTTACTCCATTTGCCATTTTAAAAAGATTCTAAGAGTTGATGGAATCCTCACTGTACATTAAAAATACAAAACTTGGAAGAGACACGTTCCTAGGGGCTGTGTGAGCCTGGAGAGCCAGTAGGGCCCCAGAGCAGGGTCTATGCCTCTTCTTTTTTTTTTTTTTTTTTTTGTAGTTTTTGGCCGGGGCTGGGTTTGAACCCACCACCTCCGGCATATGGGACTGGCGCCCTACTCCTTGAGCCACAGGTGCCACCCAAACCCAGGTATCTCACCCACAGCCCAGGCTCTTCTGCTATAGAACAGGAAACATACTTGCCACAAAGGGTTGTTGCAGAAAAAAATGAACTAGCAATGCCTAAATAGATACGCAGTAAGTGGTAAGTATTATAACAATAACCCTGGTTTTATGGAACCTGTTGCAATTCTAGGCACATGCTGTGTAGCTCCTCCTCCAAGCAACATACTGACCTGCAGTCAGATGCTCTATTCCAGCCAGACACCAGACCCCGCTTTACTACACCCAGAAGCACCAGGCCCTGGCACCTGCAGGTACCACAGGAGGCGTTTCTACAAGTCGACTAAGACAGACACAGGCCTTCGAAGGAATTACAGGTCAGTGAGAGAGAGCTAAGGGCACGTAGAACACACTCACTATGTCCTCAGGTCCTACAATCTCCACTACAACCTGCTTTTATAAGTTAAGTATAACTTAACTTCTTGGCCAAGCACAGTGACTCACGCTTCTAATCCCAGCACTCCGGGAGGCCGAGGCAGGTGGATTGCTTGAGCTCAGGAGTTTAAGACCAGCCTGAGCAACAGTGAGACCTCATCTCTACTAAAAATAGAAAAACTAGCCGGGTGTTGTGTCAGGTGCCTATAGTCTCAGTTACTCGGGAGGCTGAGGTAAAAGGATCGCTTGAGCCTAAGAGTTTGAAGTTACTATGAGCCAAGCTGACACCATGAGACTCTGTCTCAAAAAGAAAAAAAAAAAAAAGAAAGAAAGAAATTACTGGTTTTGGTGGAAAGCCAATTTTTCATTTCAATGGGAAAAGAAGACCAAATATGTAAAGATATTTCATAGAGTTCAAAATGTGCATTTTCTCCTTGCAGCTCCTAAAAAAACAGTAAGAAGGACAAAGAAATTATAAAGAGAGAAATCAAAATTATTTAGAACTAAGGAAGAAGAACGGATGAATTAAATATATAAATAAAAACTTTTTCCCCCTCCTCTAAGAAGTAATGAAAAGTATCAGGCTAAAGAAGTTAGTATCATCATTATTACCATATGTGAGAAAAGAATGGCTAAATTCTTCAGATTAGCTGGAAGTTCTATTTCCAAAAAAATTTACCCTTTTTTTTTTTTCAAATATGAGGTCTGACAATAAAGTTTGCAAACACATCCTAGAAAATGCTACATATCTCACTGCTGAACAACACTATGGTCATCTTCAAAGTACTCCCCTCAGCCATCTCGTGACTGTAGTGATACTTAACAATGAGATGTACAACTTTTTCTAGGGTGTGTTCAAGAACTTAATTGTCAGACTTTGTAAGAAAAAATTTCTTAAAGAAAATAGAAACAAGGTGGGCTGGGTGTGGTGGCTCACACCTGTAATCCCAGCACTCTGGGTGGCTGAGGCAGATGGACTGCCTGAGCTCATGGGTTCGAGACCAGCCTGAGTCACAGAGAGATCTCGTCTCTAGAAATAGCCAGGTGTTGTGGCAGGCACCTGGAGTACCAGCTACTTGGGAGGCTGAGCACAAGAATCACTTGAACCCAAGAATTTGAGGTTGCTGTGAGCTGTGACAGACACCGCGGCACTCTACCGAGGGTGACAAAGTGAGACTCTATCTCAAAAAAAAAAAGAAAAGAAAGAAAGAAAATAGAAACAAGGTAAATCTCTGCCCCATTACCTTTGATTTTCTGGTCCCTACATGAACAACATAAAAGTGTTATCAACTGTGATGAAAACTAAGAGTCCCCTTGCTCTTAGTTTTCAGATCAAGATAGATTTGGAAAGGTAAAGATCAGCCTATCTCTTTGTGAGCCTCAAAAATACTATTTCCAGACTACCACTTAAGAAGCTGAATATTATTTTGGTCACAAACCATATAAGATGGTTTAAATAAATAAGTTTCTGTTCTACCTTTGTGTTGTACTGACATCTTCTGGCCAAATGAGAGTGCTACATCTTAACGCTGAGCATCTTTAAACCAAGCTCATCCTCTAAGGCAGCGGTTCTAACCTGTGTGTTGTAACCCACAGGAACTATATTAAAGGGCCGCGGCTTTAGGAAGGTTGAGAACCACTACCTCTCCTTAGACTCTAAGGAGCAACACGTGTTCCCCTTCAATCTCAGTCGAGAGATAAAACACTTCTCTGTGCTATAGCGTGGCTCTTCAGCTTCCACCGAGAACTTCAGTGCATGGATAAACTTGCAGCATGTACTTTAAAAAAAAATGCACTTAGGGCGGCGCTTGTGGCTCAGTAGATAGGGCGCCAGCCCCATATACCGAGGGTGGTGGGTTCAAACCCGGCCCTAGCCAAACTGCAACAAAAAAATAGCCACAGGGCATTGTGGCAGGCACCTGTAGTCCCAGCTGCTCAGGAGGCTGAGGCAGGAGAATCACCTAAGCCCAAGAATTGGAGGTTGCTGTGAGCTGTGTGACACCACGGCCCTCTACCAAGGGCGACAAAGTGAGACTTTGTCTCTACAAAAAAATAAAAAATAAAATGCACTTAATAGAACATACAAGGAAAAGAAAAATGAAAATTTTTTAATTTTTAAAGTAAAAATAAAAATTTAGAGACAGAGTCTCACTGTGTTGGCCAGGCTAGAGTGCAGTGTTTTTTCACAGGCAAGATCATAGAACACTGCAGGCTAGAAGGCCTAGCCTCAAGCATCAGCCAATCTTCTCACCTAAGCAGCTGAGACTAAGGTGCATGCTACCTCAAAAATTAAATTCTGTAGAGCTGTTTTTCTGGAGAAAAAAAAAATTCAAATCTGGACATTAGGTTTTTTTTTTTTTTGAGACAGTGTTACTATGTTGCCCCCCAGTAGAGTGCCTTGGAGTCACAGCTCACGGCAACCTCAAACTCTTGGGCTTAAGTGATTCTCTTGCCTCGGCCTCCCAAGTAGCTGTAACTACAGGCACCCACCACAACGCCCAGCTATTTTTTTGTTGTAGTTGTCATTGTTGTTTGGCAGGCACGGGCAGCATTCAAACCTACCAGCCCCAGTGTATGTGGCTGGCACCCTAGCCACTGAGTATAGACACAGAGCCTGGACATTAATTTTTTAAAGTAGAAACTTTGATGCTAAGTTATAAATAAGTTAATGCCAAATTTACCTTCTTCATACAAGTTCAATTTAATTCCATGAAGCCTTTAAAATGTTGGTAACAAGAAACAATAATAAAGAAAAGCAGGCACTTGTTTATACATTCTTGAACTTCTGGCCTCCATTTGGCCTCCCAAAGTGCTAGGATCACCAGCATGAGCCACTGCACCTGGCCTTGTTCACATACCCTAAGTCTGTCCTGGACCTTCTGAGATCTTGCCTTCATAAATTAAGGCCTGTATGTTTTCCAAGTTTTTGGTTTTGGATAATTCATTTCATTATGAAACTATCCCTATTTCTTAAGAACTTACTCTCATTATCTCCCACTGCAAGAAAAACAGTGAACTCTGTTTAAAAAATTCCCTCTTCCTATCCTCAGAAATACCAAATAGGATGGATAAAAAGAGGAGAAAACACATTTCACACAGGCACACAAGCATATCATGTTCATAATAAATAGTGTTCAAATGAAAATCTGTATTATTTTGTATGAAAAGCTCACAACATTTATAAAAATGAGAGAATATATTTGATTATAAAAATATATTTGATTATTATAAAATCAAACTTCAGGCAGCACCTGTAGCTCAGTGGGTAGGATACTGGCCACATACACTGAAGCTGGTGGATTCAAGCCCAGCTTGGGCCTGCTAAACAACAATGACAACTGCAGGCAGTGCCTGTGGCTCAGTGAGTAGGGCGCCAGCCCCATATGCCGAGGGTGGCAGGTTCAAACCCAGCCCCGGCCAAACTGCAACAACAAAAAAATAGCCGGGCGTTGTGGCGGGTGCCTGTAGTCCCAGCTACTGGGGAGGCTGAGGCAAGAGAATCCCGTAAGCCCTAGAGTTAGAGGTTGCTGTGAGCCGTGTGACGCCACGGCACTCTACCCGAGGGCGGTACAGTGAGACTCTGTCTCTACAAAAAAAAAAAAAAAATTTATTAGACTATAGGTCCAGATACCTAGTGAGAAATTTTTCCATTTCCCAAGAATTGGGATTGGTCTATTTGGGACAGTTGTCTCTAGTAGAACTAGGTCATTGATGTTAACTTAGACTTCAAAGGTAAGAAGAATGGAAGAGAGTTCCTGGAAGGAGATTTGGGCAATCAAATAGATTTTCACTGTAGTGATTTTTGTAGTCTCAGCCGTCTAAATAAAATTGTTACTGTGTGAAATTCCTATGGTTCCCCACTTCAGACAGAGCATCATCTCTTGATGTGATTGCATTACTAGATATAGTGATTTAATAAGTTTGAAATTACTTCTTAATCATTTACTATAAGTAAGTTAGGAATCGAATTAATAAAATGACTGCTGGGCAGCGCCTGTGGCTCAGTCGGTAAGGCACCAGCCCCATATACCGAGGGTGGTGGGTTCAAACCCGGCCCCAGCCAAACTGCAACCAAAAAATAGTTGGGCGTTGTGGCAGGCGCCTGTAGTCCCAGCTACTCGGGAGGCTGAGGCAAGAGAATCGCTTAAGCCCAGGAGTTGGAGGTTGCTGTGAGCTGTGTGAGGCCACAGCACTCTACCGAGGGCCATAAAGTGAGACTCTGTCTCTACAAAAAAAAAAAAAAAAGAAAGAAAATGACTGCTGATGATGGGCAAAAGGAAGAGGGACAGGAGAAAAGTAGATCAGAGGAAAGCAGGTGCCATTCAGACTACAGGATCAATACCAAGAAATCCAAAGTCTGCTGCAAGATTGACAGCTTGAAGCCTGGCCCTTTACAACTCAGAGACTGTCTTGCCAGAGCTTCACCCCTCCCCCAAGCTCCAAGGTCTCTGAGCATTGAGAGGCCAGGTGGGACTGCTCTCTGGGAGGGAGTGAGCCCAGGGGCCTGGGAAGATTTACAAGAGAAGGAGAAACGGGCAGGTGAGGGGAAAGTGCCCCTCCCTTCCCATTTCTCAATATGGCACAGCACCAGACAGCTCACAAGACTTGTGTTCATGGTCTAATTGGGTGTTAGCCTTGACATCCTGCTCCTGGAACATTTTCCTGTTGCAGGCTGTTTGTGTTAGGATCAAAAATAACATAGAGTGATAAAAGTAAGAAGTAAATCAGCACAATTAAGGTAGTTAATTAAAGAAATAGTTTGGTTAGAAAATGGAAGCCCAGCAAGAACCATGACATAAGGGTTTAGCCTCCCCAACCCTCATTTAATATATGTAATAAAAATGCAGCTAGCCCAGGAGCTAGAGGCTGCCACCAGTCCTCACGCTTGGAGGTAGACAGCCCCCGGGGCCAAGCCTTTAAAGCTTTCTCTTTGTGTCTTGACTCTTCGTTTTCCCTTATCCTCTCATCACCAGTCACTGGGAAAGAACTCACGGTGTAGTTTGGGGCTGGTCCCCAACATCCTCCCCTTACTACCACCACTAGCCAGGAAAAAAGGAATATACTATCTATGTTTTTTATTTTTTATTTTTGTTTTTATTAAATCATAGCTGTGTACATTGATATGATCATGGGGCATCATTCACTAGCTTCACAGACCGTTTACCAAGTTTCACATATACCTGTCTATGTTTTAAAAATGATTCCAATCAACACTTCTTTTTTTGTGTTCGTGTGTGTTTTTCTTTTGGCCGGGGCTGGGTTTGAACCCGCCACCTCTGGCATATGGGACCAGCACCCTACTCCTTGAGCCACAGGCGCTGCCCCCAATCAACACTTCTAAACTACAATGTCTTCTTTAAACTTGAAGAAAGTTGTGGAGCTTAATCATACATGATAGAAAAATATACATTAAATAATATATAGTCTATTCAAACTAGCCTTTGGATGAACTGTGATAAAAATGATAAGGAAATAATAGTCAGGAGAAGACAACAAAGGCTCTGTTACTGATAGAGTCTCAAATATCCACTGAAGTTTTCCATCTGAGCATTTAAATAATGTAGAGGTACTGGGTGTTGAAGCCAAATGCGTCCATTACCCAGCTATAAGCTTGAAAGTAAAGAGAATAAATCTCTCTTTTGTAAAAGCATGATTTCTGAAGTTCTACTAATGGTCCTTAAAAATAGGCTGCTAGCCAGGCACTGTGGTCATGCCTGCATTCCAGCATGTTGGCACCCAGGGCTGGAGGATGGATCACTTGAAGCCAGGAGTTTAAGATCATCTTGGGCAACACAATGAGACCCTGTCCCTATAAAAACTTTTTTTTTTTTTTTTTAATTTGGCCGGGGCTGGGTTTGAACCCGCCACCTCCAGCATATGGGACCGGCGCCCTACCCGCTGAGCCACAGGCGCCACCCTAAAAACTTTTTTTAAAAGCAGCTGGGCAGGCTCGGCAACTGCAGCACAGTGGTTATGGTGCCCACTGTGGGCTGGCAGGTTTGAACCCGGCCAACTAAACAACAACAACAACTGCAACAAAAAAATTGCTAGGTGTTGTGGTCCCAACTACTTGGGAGGCTGAGGCAAGAGAATAGCTTAAGCCCAAGAGTTTGAGATTGCTGTGAGCTGTGACATCAGGGCACTCTACCAAGGGCGACATAGTGAGACTCTGTCTCACAAACAAACAAACAACAACAAAAAAAAAAAAAAAACAACAGCTGGGCATGGTTGTGTATACCTGCAATACCAACTACTGCAGAAGCTAAGGCAAGAAGAAGATTTCAGCTCAGGATTTCGAAGCTGCAGGGAGCTATGATTGTGTCACTGTCCCCCAGACTGGGCAACAGAGAAAGACTCTGTCTCAAAAAAAACATAAAATCTCTGTGTTTGGCATATTTTACCTTAAGAAAGTATATGAAAAGTACATGAAGGGCAGCGCCTGTAGCTCAGTGGGTAGGGCGCCGGCTCCATATACCGAGAGTGGTGGGTTCAAACCCAGCTCCGGCCAAACTACAACAAAAGAATAGCCAGGCATTGTGGCAGGCACCTGTAGTCCCAGCTACTGGGGAGGCTGAGGCCAGAGAATCTCCTAAGCCCAGGAGTTGGAGGTTGCTGTGAGCTGTGTGATGCCACAGCACTCTACCAAGGGCAATAAAGTGAGACTCTGTCTCAACAAAAAAAATAAGTACATGAAAAACAAATACACGTAGCCAATAAAAAATTTAAGTGTGCAGCAACAATAGTAATCAAATAAGTTAAAAGTAAAGCAAAACCCATTTTGCTTTGGTCAGCAATTTGACAATAATTTAAGAAAATGACCATTATTTTTATTTATTGAGGCAGTCTCACTTTGTCACCCTGGGTAGAGTGCCAAGGCATCAAAGCTCACAGCAACCTCAAACTCCTGGGCTTAAGTGATTATTTTGCCCCAGCCTCCTGAGTAGCTGAGACTACAGGCACCTGCCACACAACCTCCCGGCTAGATTGGGTTTCCTTCTTGTTCAGCCTGGTCTCCGATTTCCTGAGCTCAGGCAATCCACCTGACGAGGCCTCCCAGAGTGCTGGGATTACAGGTGTGAGCCACCATGCCCAGCCCAATTATTCATTATTGATGCAGAAGTATTAAAATGAGCATTTTCATGCTCTGCTGATGAGAGTAAAAATTAGCACAAATTTTTTAGCAGTAAACTTGCCGTCTTTCAGTACCAAGTGTTTTTTTTTAAATAGGAATTTATCTGAATAAAACACACACAAATATGTACAAGGATGTTTATTAAAATAGTTTCAATAACAAAGTTCAAGGAAAGAATAATCAAAATTTCAAATATGAAAGGATTAAATGGCTGAGTAAATTAAGACCTATCGACGCAACAGAATACAGTGCAACTATTCTAAATAATGCAAAGCTATTAATATCACCCCAGCATTTATGCAAGAGAGACGTGAAAACCCTCAAATATTCAACAGTAAAGGATTTTATATATAAGATGTAGTGGGTATATCCATGTCCTGGAACATGTGGAAAAGCTATGTTATAATAAAAAAAAAATTGGATTGGATTTGTTAACCCAATGCACACATGTATAAAACAAAACTAAGGAATTACCTCACATTTTATTTTATTTTATTTATTTATTTGCAGTTTTTGGCCAGGGCTGGGTTTGAACCCGCCATCTCTGGCATATGGGGCCGGTGCCCTCCTCCTTTGAGCCACAGGCACCGCCCTTATTTTATTTATTTATTTATTTATTTTTGTGACAGAGTCTCACTATGTTGCCCTTAATAGAGTACCATGGCATCACGTGGCATCACAGCTCACAGGAACCTCGAACTCTTGGATTTAAGCAATTCTCTTGCTTCAGCCTCCCAACTAGCTGGGACTACAGGTGCCTGCCACAGCACTTGGCTATTTTTTTTATTGCAGTTATTGTTGTTTTAGCTGGCCCAGGCCGGGTCGAACTCGCCAGCTTTGGGGCATGTGGCAGGCGCCATAACCACTACGCTATGGGAGCCAAGCCTTACCTCAGAATTTTAATGTCCACATATATGGAATTACATATTTTTTAGTTCATTCTTTATATTTTCTTATCTTTTATGTAGATATGTATTGGCTTTACAATAAATATAGTAATGTAAAAAATTTAAAAATAAATAAATATGATAATAAAAGAGAAATGGCATTCAGCTGCTCTGCAAGGGCAGATAATACTGATGGTATCTTCGAGAAGTATTAAAGTCCCTCTCTCCAGCCCCTTCTGCCTGAATGCTGGATTCTGGATCTTCATTCTTCCTTTCCTCACCCCATTCAGAGAGCCCAGAACTTATCCAGCCCTCTGCCTCTATGCCCAAGTTTCAGTCCAGGCACTTGCTTTCTACAGCTTTTATCCCATATAGTTATTAGACTAACACCGTCATAGAGCGATTTATGGAGGGGAGAACTGGAGCTCCAAGAAGCTAAATAACTTTCCCAACATCACACAACTGAAGGGTGACAGGGCAAATTTCCCATCCAGGTCTGTTTTGACTTCAGAACAAAGGCTGTTGTTGGCGGAATTTTGCTCTGCAGTAGTATCCTTGGTCTCAGAGATTCAAAGAATGAACACATGGACCATAGATCAGTGGTAAGATAGGATTTATTAGATAGAAAAGAATACAGAAGGAGTAAAAAGCAGCAGAGCTCTGGCAGAGGGAAAGACCCAAGTGGGAAATCTCGCCAGGGGTCCTTGTTCTAGGGGTTACATACTGTTTTGTTAAAAAAGGAAGGTCTTGAGAGTTACATTTGGCCAGGACTTGGCAGACTTCACTGCTGATGAGTGTATTAACAAATGAATGCAGTCCCTCCAGGTTCAGGCAAAATGGCACAGCATCCACTTCAGAAGAGGACTGTCTTAGAGGAAACTGCTCAGGCCTAGGAAACTGTCCAGCCCTGAATGGGGAAGCCTGTGTTACTACTATCAATGTCCTGGGCTGCCCCTGACATCTGTCCCTTTCTTGCACTTTCCTTGTACAGACCCTTCAGATGAGTGCTTTTCCCCAAATCTCCCCGATGCCCACATTTACCTATAATAATTTTGACCTGAGTGGCCAGTTTTGTGTACTTGGTTAGTAATTACTGGTCCCCATTTAACACCACATTTCCACCTGACTTGTCTCTGACCCTGCTCCTTATTTATCCACTTGCCCTCTGCCTTACCCCTCCATACCCCAGCAGCAGGGGCCACCTGCTCATCCCCTTTCCCTGTCCTTTCTTACTCTCTTTTGATTCTTTACATCAAACATTTTTTTGCACCTAAAGTGATAACATACACATCATGAATGTTCCTGAAATGTTTCTTCAATTAAATTCAATTTTCCTTCCCTCGGAATTTGCATTCCATTATCTTCTTTCTTTCTTTCTTTCTTTCTTTCTTTCTTTCTTTCTTTCTTTCTTTCTTTCTTTCTTTCTTTCTTTCTTTCTTTCTTTCTTTCTTTCTTTCTTTCTTTCAGACAGAGCCTCAAGCTGTCACCCTGGGTAGAGTGCTGTGGCATCACAGCTCACAGCAACCTCCAACTCCTGGGCTCAAGCGATTCTCCTGCCTCTGCCTCCCAAGTAGGTGGGACTACAGGCGCCTACCACAACGCCCAGCTATTTTTTGGTTGCAGCTGTCATTGTTGTTTGATGGGGGGTGGGGGGGCAGGCTGGATTCGAACCTGCCAGCTCAGGTGTATGTGGCTGGCGCCTTAGTCGCTTGAGCCACAGGTGCTGAACCTATTTTGCATCTTTCAGGGTTATTCTTTCTCTCTGGCCTTCTCCATGTACTTACTTAGTGAGGATCTTTTCTTCCCAGCAATTTGGCAGCCCTCTTTACATCTTCACTAAAATTACCCTTTCTCATCACCAATGATTTCCTGATTATCCAATAATTGAAATCTTTTTTGTGCAAATTCTCATCCTTTTTGATCTTTTAGCTAGCACTAATAACACTTTAATCTTTTCATTTTACCTCAGCCTGAGGTCTGGAATACTATTATTTTCTCTTTTCCTTCTTTCTCTTCCTTCCTCTTTCTCCGCTGAAATTTCTCCTGTTCTTTAATTGTGGGTTGTTTCTTAGTTTTTGGCTTTGATCCCTTCAATAATCACCTTTAGAATGAGTTCATCCCAACACATTGCCTCTCTCTAATAACTTCTTCACAGCTGCAATGGGTACTTTGAAGCATTGGATTGCCTCCACCCAGTGAGAAGTCAGCAAAAGCAGAGAGAATGCTTGTTTGTTTGTTACAGCCTCTGTTGTGATACCAGAGCTTACCACGGCCCCGGGGACAGTGTCTGCAAACGTGCAGATGTTTTGGGGTAGATGGACGGTGCCTCTGTCACCTTCCTGCTGGGGCTCTGCTTGCTGTCCCCTGCCAGGTTGGAATTCCCTTTCTGGATGCTTCTGTGTGGACCTCTGCAGTGCTTCTCATGCACAGACAGCTCTCTAGTCTATATTCTGGTCTCCATCAACACTCTGTTCTCTAGTGATCACCCAGTTAAATGAATGACTTTCAGATACAAAGGTCACTTTTCTCCAGATTTATACCATCAACTCCTTATGAACACTTCCCTTGGCTTCTGACACCTGAGCTGTACACTTGACTGGTAGGGTGGGCCATCCTCTACCAGGCTCCCAGCATCCCCCAGGTCCAGCATTTCTGTCAGTCTGCAGCACACCTGCAGACTGACAGGTGTTCGAGGCCCCAATTGTTCTCCTTCTGGGGTCCTGAGAGTCTTCTTGACATCTCCAATCTCATCACAAGTCTGTTTCTGCTACCCCATCTTCCCCTTTTTTCTTATGCTGAATTCCTTGATTTCCCTTAGCCACGGTTCTCACTGTGGCACTTTCCTGAATTCTGCACTGAACTTCGGTGTGCCAAATCTAACAGAGAGAAAACCCCCAACTCAATGGGGACTGCTCACTCACACCCTCCCCAACATGCTTCCCATGCTTATTTCATATCATTTTCTATCCACTTCATCTAAAAGTATCTACTTTCCTTCTCTTTCACTAATGACACAAATATTATTCAAGTAAAGACCAAATAAATTAGCCACCTCTGCCTGGGCACTTACTATGGCAGCAGTCAGCTGACACAGGCTTGTGTCCCAGCCGTGACATTCACCTCCGTGACCTTGCTGACCTGACTCCTTTGGTTCTTGTGCTCAGATTATTCACTAGGAAAAGGTCAACAGTACTATGACTAGGCTTGTTATTTAGTGACAAAGTGTACCATAAACTGTTAGACAATCTCCAAGGATAAGGGGATTCTGTGAAATGGACAGCTAAATATTCCGAAAGCTGTTAGGTATGATCTGATTTTGTCCGAGGAAGCATGCACCAAAATTTTTCTTAATTTAAATTTTTTTAATTAAAAAATTGCTTTTTTGGGCGGCGCCTGTGGCTCAGTGAGTAGGGCACCGGCCCCATATGCTGAGGGTGGCGGGTTCAAACCCGGCCCTGGCCAAACTGCAACAACAAAAAAATAGCCAGGCGTTGTGGCGGGCGCCTGTAGTCCCAGCTGCTTGGGAGGCTGAGGCAAGAGAATCGCGTAAGCCCAAGAGTTAGAGGTTGCTATGAGCCGTGTGACGTCATGGCACTCTACCTGAGGGTGGTTAAGTGAGACTCTGTCTCTACAAAAAAAAAAAAATTGCTTTTTCATGAAATCATCTGACATGCAGATGCCGTTCAGCTTGGTCCTTGCCTTTTTTCTTGAGAATCTTTTCTCTGCTCAGCATCTTGGTTCATCATGACAAGTAAATCCCTGCTTTGCTTCCTAAAAGTTGGCAAGCAAAACTCTTGTCTCTGAGGATATTTAAATCTTTCTTGGCTCAGGATGGCTTCCTCTTGGGTGTTGAAAGAAATAATGCCTTCCAGCCTCTCTGAAATAGAGCTGTAAGAAAGACTCGTGATGCTCTGATTTTGACAAAATGATCTTCATAAACCACTGAAGTAATGGGCTGTGGTCACAGTTAACAATTGGTCAAGATCTCTAGATCGCCTCCTCTAGTTTTAGATTCTAATTATTGAGATTATTTTCTACCTCTCTCTTCCTTTTCTTCCTTAGTTTTAATTAACTGAGGCTATCGACCTAATGTTCTTTCTCTGTTACTTTCCCAGTGCTTGTATTTTTCCCCCTGATAGTTCTGACAGACCATCTGTCAAAATTTTGTTTGGTTTCACAGCAGTTTCACATGCTATTTTCCCCCTTCTCTCTCTTTAAAATTATACAAACGGCTCGGCGCCTGTAGCTCAAGAGCTAAGGCACCAGCCACATACACCAGAGCTGGCGGGTTTGAATCCAGCCAGGGCCTGCCAAACAACAATGACAACTACAAACAAACAAACAAAATAGCCGGGCATTGTAGTGGGCTCCTGTAGTCCCAGCTATTTGGGAGGCTGACGCAAGAGAATCACTTAAGCCCAGGAGTTGGAGGTTGCTGTGAGCTGTGATAGCATAGTACTCTACCCAGGGCGACAGCTGGAGGCTCTGCCTCAAAAAAAAAAAAAAATTATACAAACAATATGCAAATAAATTCTCATTGCAAATGCTTGAACTGAAACAAAAATTTATAGACTGACATATTGGGACTCCTGCTCACCCCACACCCATTACTAATTCCCTCCCCATATTTACCCACCACTGTTACAGTTCGATTCACAGTCATTAATTCTTTTTCTATAAACTATATTATGGAGTTATATATATTTTATGGATCTTTGATGTGTGCTTTTTTAATTTAGTGCATCTTAAACTTTTCTTTGTTTTTTTTTTTGAGACAGAGTCTCACTCTGTCACCCTCAGTAGGGTGCCATGGTGTCACAGCTCACAGCAACCTCAAACTCTTGGGCTCGAGTGATTCTCTTGCCTCAGCCTCCCAAGAAGCTAGAACTACAGGTGCCCACCATAACGCCTGGCTATTTTTTTTAGAGACGGTGTCTCGCTCTTGCCAGTATCGAACCTGTGAGCTCAGACAATCCATCCAGCTCGGCCTCCCAGAGTGCTGGGATTACAGGCATGAGCCACCGTGCCCAGCCCCCTTATAGAACTTTTCACATGCAAATACATGTTATCAGCCTCTATCCTTTTAGTATTTGTGCTGCCAAAGCAAGCACCAGCCTCGATCTTTTTTTTTTTTTTTTTTTTTGTAGAGACAGAGTCTCACTTTTATGGCCCTCGGTAGAGTGCCATGGCATCACACAGCTCACAGCAACCTCCACCTCCTGGGCTTAAGTGATTCTCTTGCCTCACCCTCCCAAGTAGCTGGGACTACAGGCGCCCACCACAACACCCAGCTATTTTTTGGTTGCTGTTCAGCCAGGGCTGGGTTTGAACCCACCACCCTCGGTATATGGGGCCGGCGCCTTACTGACTGAGCCACAGGCGCTGCCCCAGCCTCAATCTTTTAATGGCTGCACAGTTCTGTATTTAAAGGCGTCATTGGGCAGTGCCTGTGGCTCAGCGGGTAGGGCACCGGCCCCATATGCTGAGGGTGGCGGGTTCAAACCCAGCCCCAGCCAAACTGCAACAAAAAAATAGCCAGGCATTGTGGCGGGCGCCTGTAGTCCCAGCTGCTTGGGAGGCTGAGTCAAGAGAATCGCCTAAGCCCAAGGATTTGGAGGTTGCTGTGAGCTGTGTGACGCCACGGCACTCTACCGAGGGCAATAAGGTGAGACTCTGTCTCTACAAAAATAAATAAATAAATAAATAAAGGCATGATCATTCCTTTATTTTTTTTGCAGTTTTTGTCCGGGGCTGGGTTTGAACCCACCACCTCCGGCATATGGGGCTGGCGCCCTACCCCTTTGAGCCACAGGCGCCGCCCATCATTCCTTTATTACTCATCTTTTGTTGAATGGTCTCCAACATAGAACTCTGTTCCAGCAAATACTCTTGTGCCTGTGTATGTTTAAACACACATCTGTGGAATAAATCCCTTCAAGCAGAAGTGCTGGGTTAGACGGATCCATTAGAATGTAAATGTGATGAAGGCATAAATTTTAAAAATATATGTTTCACTTATTGATAATATCCAGTATCTAAATTAGGGCCTGGCATATAGCAAGTACTCAGAATTTAGTTGCTGAATTGCATAGAATAATATTGGCTTTTTTTTTTTTTTTTGAGACAGAGCCTCAAGCTATCTCCCTGGATTAGAGTGCTGTGGCATCACAGCTCGTAGCAACCTCCAACTCCTGGGCCCAAGCGAGTCTCCTGCCGCTGTCTCCCAAGTAGCTGGGACCACAGGTGCCCACCACAACGCCTAGCTATTTTTTGTTGTTGTTGTTGTTGTTGTTGCAGCCATCATTGTTGTTTGGCGGGTCCAGGCTGGATTTGAACCTGCCAGCTCAGGTGTATGTGGCTGACACCTTAGCCACTTGAGCGCTGAGCCCATTTTTTTTGTTTGTTTGTTTTTTGAGACAGAGTCTTACTCTGCCACCCTGGGTAGAGTGCTGTGGCATCATAGCTCACAGTAACCTCAAACTCTTGGGCTCAAGCGATCATCCTACCTCAGCCTCACCAATATCTAGGACTCAGTTTTCCACCACAATGCCTAGCTAGCTTTTCTATTTTTAGTAGAGACAGGATCTCCCTCTTGCTTAGGCTAGTCTTGAACTCCTGAGCTCAAACAACTGCCCACCTCAGCCTCCCCAATTGTTGTGATTACAGGCATGAGCCACCCCACCTGGTAATATTGGCATTTTTAATATAATATCCATTATAGTAAGAGATTTAGAAAGAAAAATGTTTTTTTAATAAGTGATGAAAAGCATTTGATAAAATGTAATATGCATTCCTTATTTCAAAGCAAGAACTAAAACAAAACCTTAAAACTCTGGAAGTAGCAGAAAGCTCCTGAGTTTGATAAAGAGGATACATGGCTTGCTGGAAAAGCTCAGCCAGCTCCACAAGTACTGGCGAAACCACAGAAGTGTTCCAGTTAAAGTTGGGAGCTAAAGTGGACCTGGGAAATCACCAGCACTAGTTCACATTTGACTGGACATTCTAGCTACTTCAGTAAGACAAGAAGAGTAAGTGAGGGTGGCTAGGCATGGTGGCTCACGCCTGTAATCCCAGCACGCTGAGAGGCTGAAGCTGGAGGAAGATCCCTTGGGCTCGGGGGTTGCAGATCAGCCTGAGCAAGAGTGAGTCCTCAGCTCTATTAAGAATAGAAAAACTGGGCAGCGCCTGTGGGTCAGTGAGTAGGGCGCCGGCCCCACATACGAAGGGTGGTGGGTTCAAACCTGGCCCTGGCCAAACTGCAACTAAAAAAAAACAAAAAAGTGGGGCATTGTGGCGGGCACCTGTAGTCTCAGCTACCTGGGAGGCTGAAGCAAGAGAATTACTTAAGCCCAAGAGTTTGAGGTTGCTGTGAGCTGTGATGGCAGGGCACTCTACCGAGGGCAGCATGGTGAAACTCTGTCTCAAAAAAAAAAGACAATTGGCATATCTGATACAAAAAAACTCAAGGTTGGTGTCCACACTGTAGTGTTTATCATGTGCAGCTCATACAATAAAACTGAAGACATCCTTATTTCTTAGTTAAGCGATTTCCCTATCTATACTCCAATTGAAATGGAAATCATTTTTCTTCTTTTTCCTCTTTTTCTTTAAAATTTTTATAGTGTTACTGGATTTTTCGTGGGGACTGGGATCTTTGTAGATAAATCTGTGTCTTATTTCTGTGGTGACCGGGCAATTAGCATAGACTGCAGCGTTGGTGCATAGCTGCTGGGCATTTTAATCTATGAAGAATCTGAATATGTTGCCCTAAAACTTTCTGTGGCCATAATTTGTTGAGTTAAAAAAAATCTTGGACTATAAGCGTCTTAGATGGGCCAAGGTGTCCGGGAATTACATGTATTGTTACTGGAGAAATATCTAAAACTAATTTAAATATGGAAACATGATGTAATTCAGCTGAGCTTTTATATTTTATAAAATGATTCTACGGAATACCACAGAGTCAGTAAAAAATAAAAGAGATTCAAAATAAACTTTCTGGGAAGGGAATTCCCTATTCCATTTACATAGTTTTCTGATGAATCTGGCTATAATTTAGTTTCCTTTTTTTTTCCAACTCACCACTATACTAACGAGGATATAATTTAGTTTTATTTTCAGATTATTTTTGCCTGGATTGGATAATTGGAGTTGCACAACACCAAGACAATAGTTCTGCATCCAAGGACTTCTGAAATCGGAATTCAGCCCTGGGAGACAGCCTTAAAATAAATGAATATGCAAACAAACAAGCATAAGGAAATAAAAAGGGAAAATCAGCTTCAAAAAAGGAAGTCTAGTCCTTGGGGGAAAGATTCCCTATTCAATAAATGGTGCTGGGAGAATTGGATATCCACAGGTAAAAGAATGTAACTGGATCCACACCTTTCTCCACTCACAAAAATTGATTCAAGATGGATAAAGGACTTAAATTTAAGGCATGAAACAATACAAATCCTCAAAGAAAGCATAGAAAAAAACACTGGAAGATATTGACCTTAGGAAAGACTTCATGAAGAAGACTGCTGTGGCAATTGCAACAACAACAAAAAATAAACAAATGGGACTTAATGAAACTGAAAAGCTTCTGTAAAGCTAAGGGGACAGCAACTGAAGCAAAAAGACAACCTACACAATGGGAAAGGATATTTTCACACTTTGAATCAGACAAAAGCTTGATAACTAGGATCTATAGAGAACTCAAATTAATCCACATGAAAAAAGCCAACAATGCCATATATGAATAGAACCTTCTCTAAAGAAGACAGACAAATGGCCAACAAACATATGAAAAAATGCTCATCATCCCTAATTATTACAGAAATGCAAATGAAAACCACCCTGAGATATCATCTAACCCCAGCAAGAATGGCCCACATCACAAAATCTCAAAACTACAGATGCTGGCGTAGATGTGGAGAGAAGGGAACACTTTTACACTGCTGGTGGGACTGCAAACTAATGCAACCTTTTTGGATTGAAGTGTGGAGAACCCTTAAAGAACTCAAGCTAGACCTCCCATTTGATCCTGCAATCCCGTTACTGGGCATCTACCCAGAAGGAAAAAATCCTTTTATCATAATGGCATTTGCACTAGACTGTTTATAGCAGTTCAATTTACAATCGCCAAAATGTGGAAACAGCCTAAATGCCCACCAACCCAGGAATGGATTAACAAGCTGTGGTATATATACACCATGGAATACTATTCAGCCATTCAAAAAAAAAATGGAGACTTTACATCCTTTGTATTTACCTGGATGGAGGGGGAACACATTATTCTTAGTAAAGCATCACAAGAATGGAAAAGCATAAATCCTATGTACTCAATTTTGATATGAGGACAATTAATGACAATTAAGGACACAGTGAGGGTGGGGGAAAGGGAGAGCAGAGAGAAGGAAGGAGGGAGGGGTGGGGCCTTGGTGTGTGCCACACCTTTTGGGGGCAAGACACGATTGCAAGAGGGACTTTGCCTAACAAATGCAATCAGTTTAACCTGGTTTCTTGTACCCTCAATGAATCCCCAACAATGAAACAAACATACAAACAAACAAACAAAAGGCTGAGGGACTTTTATTTTTCTCCTGTAAAGAGAATCCTTTTTCTTGGATCAACGTAAACCTTTCAGGATACATGTTAGAAAATGTTTACGGCACCAGTCATACTGTTTCTCAAGGTCCCATTCAGGACCCTCAAAGGGAACTGTGTGTCTTTCCATGAGGTATCTGTCCCTTCGCTCCAAAGACATACTGCTATCAGGACTGGACATGAACCACAAATCACCCCACATTCTAGCCTCATCTGAGACTTCATTTTTCTCATGAAAAGTTACAGTTTGATCTAGTAGTAGCATTACATCTCTCCAAGAGAGTTCAAAACTTTGTCCTAACCCTTGGAGAACATCGGTGTACTTATCTGGGTCTTCAGAAAATGTTCCTAATGTGGAATTTCCTAATTTGGGAAACTTTGTTAATGTTGCAACATATATATTACATTTTAGTATTAATGCATTTGTTCATACTAACTCATTAATTTATTTATCCATTGATTCACCTCATGGCTATTACATACTGTGTCCTGAGTGTTGCATTGGATAATGTTAGTAGCAAATAAGACAAACACTGCCTTTACCTCCTTGAAATTTTCAATATAGTAGTCATCAATATCTAAGTATTATAGTTTGTTGAATGTTAGGATGACATATTATAAATGCTCAGAGAGTATGTAACAGGAAAGCCACCCTGGTCTGCAGAGTCTGAAAGTATTTCAGTGACAAACTTTGTGTTTGAACCAAAATGTGAGAAAGGTTAGAATTCAGAGAAATAATAGTCTGTGCAATACTTGCATCTGTTCATCTGTGTTAGACTTGAAGAAAAAATAAACACTCTCCTTTTTGTTCAGTAAGCTAAGACTGTTGCAGGAAGACAAGGCCCAATGGAGAGAAAAAAATCACCAGAACACCTCCGTTTGTGAGAGGAAGGCTCTTTATTCCAGCCAGTGGAGCTTTGGAGACTAGTGTCCCAGAAGACCAACCTCTCTGGCCTGCTTTGTCTCTGTCCTTCTATAGGGTTTCCAGAAAGGCAGACAAAGGAATTATTATATTGTCTCTCATTGGAGGTTTCAAAACATGAGTGGGATTTACAGCAAAGTTTCAGGAAGTTAATCTTTTATGAAGAAGCTGTGAGGAGGGCTGAGTCATCATGAGTGACCCTTATGGAGATATCAGCAAAATGCAAAATCTCCTGGCATCTCAGATTAAAACATAATACTTCAGGGTTTCGTCCCTCAAGACAAATGACACTTCTTTCTTCTACCTTAGCCATGTCCAAATATGCAATTAAAACATACTGTTTACCAGTGGAGAAACCCTGAAGACATGTTCTATGAAAGTAACAAGATACAGAAAAGCCATGTATTATATGATTCCATTTATATAAATCTATAAAGATGAAAAGTAGATTAAAGGTTGCCTGGGTATGAAGAGTAAATGTTGACAGGTAGTGAGTTCCTCGTGGTGGTGATGAAAATGCCTTGTGGAAATGATGGCTACACTGCTCTGGATGTACTAAAAAGAAGTCACTGAATGAAATAATTTAGAAAGCAATTTTCAGATCATGTGAATTTATCTCATTAAGCCTGTTATTTACAAAAAGGAATTAAAGGCAATGCTGATAAATAGTTTTATTGCAATAAAACTAAAAAAAGTATACACACTCACTGGGGGGGATCTCATTTTATAGCATACATTAATTATGTTTCCTAAAGTTACAATGAGCTCAAACAGAGTCCTAAACAGTCCTGTTGCCTCACATGAGGTCTCAGAAATGCAGTTTCATCAGACTCAAAAATTCCCCAATAAATTATCATGAAAACTTAATTTTCACAGGGAGCATAGGTAAAGGAAAGGCCTCAGAGAGTAAGAGAGGGGGGAAGGGAGAAAACTATATATAGAGGACACTTTATGAACATCATAGAAGCTCACTGTTCCACTGTCATACTCCACAAACACCCTAACCCTACTCACGGCCTTTGCACATAATGAATTAAGGGTGGGGAGTTGGTGGCAAGACTATAATCATTTTTCTTCTTTAAAGAAAAGAGCAAAAATGCATCCTTGGAATCAACAATGACATTGGTGTCTTGTGGCCAAGAATCTTTGCAGACACCTAGAAACCAGCGGGAGAGTGTGTCACGTCCACTTCCCAGTAATGCTTGTCAGAGGTGAAGGCCTGAGCTCCCCAGACAGCAAGGGTCTGGCCTGTCTGGGCCTCCCACGGGGTGCCATGATCCTCACCTCTGAATAGGACACTTCTCATGTCCTCAGTAAGTCTGATATAGCAAGTGGCCATTTCCACACTCAGAGGATCCTCCACTGAAAAAAAGGAAAAAAACAGATCAGCAATTGCTTTGACAGGCAGAGCATTTCTACACAATTTATTACTTCATTTACTTCTCCTTCAAGAAAATATGAAATAAAGACAGCAAAAGAAGTTGAGACTTGCTGACCTGTGAAGATCGAGAGGGATTGCAACCTCTACAAGACACATATTTTCTTTCTGCAGTTTTTGCCCGGGGCTGGCGCCCTACTCCTGCAGCCACAGGTGCCCCCCGAGACACATATTTTCTTTATATAAAGAGAGAAACCTGGCTATATCACTGAGGTGAACCAATGACTTAATGAGTACCTGGGAATAGTTTGTAAAAGTTTGTTTCAGGACACTCCTATAACTTGCTTTTTCTTTATTAGAAACTCCTCTTGTGTCGTCTTGAATTGTGTTAAGAAACAGCAATGTCGTACGATTCAGGTATTTACTGAGATATAAATTTATGTTTATTATGTTTCCAGACATCAAAAAATTACTTGGAAATCCACATGAGCAACGTGGATGTTTCTGAAAAGAATGTTCTGGCTTTACACCATCTGTTCAGACCCTGCCTCCTTCAGTCTCCTCCTCGTTCAGCCTCTGCTGCCTGGTATGTGCCTGGTATCATTCAGCCATGTTCACGGATCATTTCTCTTTCCCTTGTCTTGAGCTGTAGCTTTTTAGTCTTTTTTTCTCATTGTTCTAAACATTTCGATTTTATTTTATTTATTTATTTATTTATTTATTTTTTATTAAATCCTAGCTGTGTACATCAATATGATCATGGGGCATCATACACTTGTTTCATAGAATATTTGACACATTTTCATCTCATTAGTTGACATAGCCCTCCTGGCATCATCCTAGTTACTTTGTCAAGACATTTACATTCCACATTTGCCAAGGCTCACATGTACCTTTGTAAGATGCACCACATGTGTGATCCTTTCAATCCCCCTCCCTCTACCCACATCCCCCCTCCCTCCCCACACTTTCCCCCTTCCCCCTGTTCTTAGGTTGAAACTTGGTTATAGCTTCATGTAAAGGTCCTAAGTTAGTTTCATAGTAGGGGTGAATACATTGGATATTTTTTCTTCCATGCTTGAGACACTTTACTGAGAAGAATATGTTGGCGTGGATGTGGAGAAAAGGGAACACTTTTGCACTGCTGGTGGGAATGCAAACTAATACATTCCTTTTGGAAAGATATATGGAGAACACTTAGAGATCTACAAATAGATCTCCCATTCAATCCTGTAATTCCTCTGCTGGGCATATACCCAGAAGACCAAAAACCACATCATAACAAAGATATTTGTACCAGAATCTTTATTGCAGCCCTATTCATAATTGCTAAGTCATGGAAGAAACCCAAGTGCCCATCCATCCACGAATGGATTAATAAATTGTGGTATATGTACACCATGGAATACTATGCAGCCTTAAAGAAAGATGGGACCTCACCTCCTTCATGTTTACATGGATGGAGCTGGAACATATTCTTCTCAGTAAAGTGTCTCAAGCATGGAAGAAAAAACATTTCAATTTTATAACTATATGTTCTTTGGACGATATGTGATAAATGCAGTGTAGAAGAAATTATAAATGGCCAGTGCCAAATCTAAACCTGTAAAACTGAATCAACAAAAATATTGATTTCTAGACTGAGAACTAACCTTTGTGTCTCTTCACAACCACATGACCTGAGTACACTTTCTTCTCTTACTCTGCCTGTGTCAGATATGACTAACAGGAGTATCTTGCTTTGCATTTTCCAAGAACTTGAAGGCAAAGACTTCAGTCTTGGTCATAATATGACTAATCAGAGTGAAAAGATAGAAATGTTTTGAGAAATCATGTGCAAACCTCATGTCATAAAAAGATAAAATTTAAATTAGACAGAGCTTATCCCTAAAAACCCACTAAAGAAGGAAATAGAGGCCTGACTGCCAAACAGCTGACTCTCACCTCTGAAGTTGTTGAGCGTGTCTCGGATTCCAGTGATGCCCCAAGATGTGAGCTCTGGACTCACTGGCTGGGTCTTTAGCATCTGCAACAACTCAGTCCTGTTAAGACTGACATCAGTTACACTCCAGGCCCAGGGTTAATCATGCAGTTATTAGAAAGACTAATATATTTCTTTTTTTTTTTTTTTTTTTTGTGGTTTTTGGCCGGGGCTGGGTTTGAACCTGCCACCTCCGGCATATGGGACCGGCGCCCTACTCACTGAGCCACAGGCGCCGCCCGGAAAGACTAATATATTTCATCAGAATTCACCTTTTGTTTCATTAATTGGATGTACATTTTATTTGACACTCTTGAGGATTTAGTAAATGCTAACATTTTCCTGAATTTAACTTATATCACATTCCAACTTCCCTATTTTTTTTCTGACAATATTCAACTTCTAAAATTTATTGTGGGTGATTCCGTCCTTCTACCTCTCACAATGCCTCACATTATGAAAAGATCCTGTGTATCTTACAAAGAACAGAAAACTCAGGCATAGCTCTTGGGACTTCTGTCAGCAGAAGTCACCCATGACAAAGCCAGTGTCTACAAGGGAAAGTCCAGTGATTCAGAAGATTTTGCTCTTTCATGAAAAACAAGAGAATCTAATCAGAGCCTGACAGCCCTGGTCCTGGGGGTCTGAGGCAGTCACTGTCCTTTGAGGTCCTGCCTAGGGCTGGGGGTGCTGTGACAGAGAAGGGTCTGCCAAGGCTACTCAGGGGAGCAAAGACCCCTCCCCTTCTCACCCTGAAGGCATGTTCCCCTTTCCTCTGTCCTTTCACCTTCCACCTTCTTAGAAGAGGGGGCTCCTCTGTGGCACCTTAGCATAGTCTCCCTATTAAGGTTTGTTGGACCATGGCTGAAGATGATCAGGGAAGTGGGTAGAAGGAAGCCCAGAATAGCCAAATGTTTTTATATGTATTTGAATTTATCCACTTAAGAAGGAAACTTCCGAGACCTAGGAGAAGAAGGCTTCAGAGACTCTTTTGAAACAAAATAGAAAATAGCCCCAGAGAACAATGTTAATAGCTTGAAACATATACAGTCACTTCATTAACAAGAGAACGACTTTCTCAGATATAGCAGACCTTAGTGCAAACTCACCGTTCCAATATGTTCCTCAAGTCCTGCAAAGGAAGGAAAAAGTCATTAGTCAGGAGAATATGTTCTTATGCATCTTCTCTGCTATTTTATTTTTGTGTCTTCATATTATTTTGCATTATTCCCCTCTAAGCAATAATTCCATGCTTTGTTAAAATTAGAATCTACACTGAACCAGGAGGGGCTTCCTCCGTGTGCATTAAGAAGGGGGCAGGAACATGTAGAAGGAGATGTAGGTTCCCAGGGTCACTCATCTCCCAGTCTGGTTCCCAAAGAGAGGACTGACCACTTATGACAATTAAAACAAAACAAACAACCATATAAAAAAACAGAGTTCTTTAAATTAGGTACCAAATTTTACAAATTTTTCCTGGGAAAAAGGCAGAGCCTCAATGCCTTCACACGCTGTTTTTATGTGGGCCAACTCAGAGTGGTGACAGATTAGGGAACATGAATTGAGTATCACCTCAACAAAGTTCACTTTCCCCGGCCTACAGCTTCACTGCTTTTGTATAACCTTTCTGTATGAACGTTACTCCTGAAACTAAAGAGAATTTTGTCTTATGCTAGCCACTGGAGTGATGAGAATCTCCCAAAGATGACAAGAATCTGCAGAAATAAGTGATAGGGCAAAAAACGGTGGGAGTCCGAGAGCTAAGTCCAGGTGTCAGCAGGTAACATTTCAATGTCCAGGCAACACCGCCCAGCACAGGATTCCTGTCTCAGGGTGGACCCTCCCCTCACCTGCAGCAGCTCCAGGTCAGGCTTGTGACACGTGTCAGTCAGCTCTCTGTACATGTGCCTCAGCCTTTCTTTCTGTTGGGTCATTCTCACTTCACTGTCTTGGAGTTGTTGGAAATTCTCCTCTGTTTCCCTGTCCACTAACTCTAGATGTAGTTTCTCCTCCTCTTGGAGAAACAGATGCATCTTCTCATAGTGCTGCCTAATCATCACTTTCCTCAAAGCCACATTGTCCTGGAATGATATTCAGATAAAGGATTACATGTTCCTACTCTCAACAGAAAACAGAAGATTTTAAATAATTGTTTCTTAACTATCATTATGCAAATAATTAATGAGCATTTTGCCTCATCTCTGCAAAACATCTTATATTTGCTAGTTCCTGCTGTCCTTTCTTTTTTCCATGGCCCTATTCTCTCTCCCTGTTTAAATCAAAGTGTCTGAAGGGTCCTGGTTTCTCTCCCTCTGATACTTCTCCACCATTCTTACTGCATCAATATTTCCTCTCTGACCTGGATCTTCCTTCTTGTCTATGGTTCCTTTGCCTGATTTTCTGAAATATCAAAAAATATTTAGGTACACACAATATTATGCATATTTTTAAAGCTTACTATATTTTTAGTCTACATAGTATAAATATTGCTTTTCTCACCTCTGCTTCCAACTCAAACTTAGCTTAATGTTGTCTTTAGGCAATTTATTATAAAAACACCCAGCATACCTTGTTTATACTAACTTTCTTAGCTCTAGCTTATATTGACCGAAATATTTTTTGTGAATTTTTTGTTTTATGAGATCCTGATACCCTTCCTATATGCCTATTTATTTTTTATTTATAATTTATCATTTGAAATAACAACTTTTCCCTGGGGAGGGGAAGGATAAAACTAGGAATTTCAATTGAGTTGAAAAATATAAGCCAGCCACATGTCAATCTGCATAGAAACAAAGAAAACCTTTTCATACTTACCATGAATGAGTTTTGCCAGTTTCCTCATTTAGATGGTTTTGCACTTCCTGAGTCATTGTCCATAAAGAGTCCATTTTTTTCACAAGTTCCTCCTGCAAAAAAAAAAAAAAACAAGATCTTTAACAATAATGAGAATAGTACAGATTTTATCCCTTCATCTAGGAGATAAGACTATACTTCAGAGAATAGTCATCTTGTTTTAAATGGAATGGTTGGAATTATCCATGTTAACCAAATTGGCTTCTTGTATTTGGGAGATCAATCATAATAGATCCCTTAAGAGAGAATTGGAAAAAACACTACAGATAATGCAACCCACTTCCTGAGAAATTGACATTTTTCTTTCCTGGCTATGGGGTAGCCAGGCTTAAAACAGAAACCAGGTCCACGGTCCTGCCCCCTGCTCCATAGCTGCACCAAATCCACACATTTGACAATTTGTGGAGTCTAAGGAAAGTCCCCTTAGCACAGGTTCAGCACAGCTGTCATGGGAGTGCTCAACATCGGGAGGACACATTTCTATCTTGGGATTTACATTCAAAAATTACTGTCTCGACCATCTCCATTCTTACCTTCATGGTCATAATCCTGCATATTTCTCTCTGATTTAGGATCCTACAGGTTCCAAATAGCATCTGAGGCATCACTTACCCTGCACTGCTCAACAGCCCATTCTACTGGACGGTGGCTGTGAATCACACACTCTGGGCCTCGGAGCAGGACTCACAGAGCAGTGTCTGGTCTGCCTCACAGAAGAGCCCCTTCACCTCCAGGTGTGCCCCACAGAGCTGTTCCTCTGAGATGTGGAACTGCTGAGGTCTGGCCTGCCTGGCAAGGTAAACTAGCTTCAAGAGTAGGACCCTGGTTTTGAATCCTGCCTTCTGTGATATTTCCCTGCACTGAGGACAGCACATGGGGACTCCTCCGAGCAGAGGTAGAGGCAGGGTATAGGTGAAAAGCCTATATGCCTCTGTGTCCACCATTCTGAGTGAGCATGGAGAAAGTCTTTCTTTGTCCAAAGTCTTTCTTCACAGCCAGGAAGAAAACAGGCAGAACTCTATTGAAGCTGTTAAGCCTAATCACTGAGGAGGTGAAATTCCTGTGGTCAGAAGCTGGCCCCAGAGCTGAGGCGTGCAAGCATGTCATTGGTATGTCATAGGAATCACCAAGCAGTGTCTAGCGAGATAGTGTTAACTGCCTCTGGATGGTGAAAGGCCCAGAGGGCAGGTGAACAATCAACCTTTTCCCACACAGCAATCTTCTGACTTATCGGTTTGTGGGAAAATGGCTAACAGCATGTTTTTCCAAGATTACTATTTTAAAATATAATAGAAAGTTTAGAAGAATGAGTATCAGTTGATCAGTAGATTAGCAGTCTCCAGGGAAAGGTTAATTTGTTTGTACAATATACCTATGAAGTGATTGTGTGATTATTAATTGACAGTGTGTACATGCATAACTGGCTATATAAACCAGGTAGAAATAAAGAAGTTTGCTACTTGCCACCATAAGAATGTGTAGTCCCCTTTATTCCATACTATTTCAATAAGCAGGTCTATACTCTGCATCATCAACCACCTGAAAGAACTTTGCTCAACACAGGGTCAGCAAAAGTTGTGCCCAGAGTCTATGGTGACAGGGTCTAGAAAGTAGTTCATGCAGATGGGGCAGGTGACTTTATTCTGGAAGGCTTGCAAGGTGTGTGAATCCATTTTTCACAAATAAAATCTAAAAAATGAGAGAGAGAGTTATTCTGTCCTGATACAGTTTTTTCGTAAAAAAAGAAAACTATTTTGGCAGTTCTGGTTCTCTGCCTGAGCTCTGTTTAATCTACCTGTTAATTTACTCCCCACCTACTCCAGTACAAACCTACACATGGTAAATACAGACAAGCTGGATTCATACAGCTGTCCCTCAGTAGCCCTGGAAGGTTGATTCCAGGACTCCCTGATTCCACATCTGGTAAACAAAATGGCATAGTATTGCAAATAACCTTGACCCATCCTCCCAGGAACTTGGGACATCCTCTCTAGATGAGTGGTAACACTTAGTACAATGTAAATGCTATGTAAATTGTTATATGGTATTGTTTGGGACAATGACAAGGAAAAAAAATTATACGTGCTCAATAGAGAAAAAATTTTTCTCCCCAATATCTTTGATCTGTGGTTCATTGAATCCATTTCTGTGGAACCTACTGATACAAATAGTTGACTTTTCTATAATATAGCCAGGCCCACTGGCTCCTGCCTGTACTACTAGAACTTTGAGAGGCCAAGGTAGGAGATTGCTTGAGGCCCATGTGAGACTGAGCAAGAGTGAAACCCCATCTCTACAAAATCAGAAAAATTAGCTGAGTATAATGGTATGTGCTTGTGGTCCTGCCACTTAGGAGGCTGAGTCAGGAGGTTTCATGGAGCCCAGGAGTTTGGGGTTGCAGTGAGTTATGATGATATCACTGCATTCTAGCCCAAACATCAGAGATACAATCAGGACTAAAAAAAAAAAACAAGAATAACCTGAAATGGATAACAAAGCCCTGAAATTTTAGCAATAGAGAAAGTAGCCAAATAAAAATGCTCCAAAACGATATAATACAAACAAATATATGATATATGCTCTAGTTACAGATACTTTATTTTTACATCATTTTAAATTTAGAGTGGGGAGAGAGGGAAAACTACTTGTTTTTATGTGGGCCAAAACTACTTGTTTGCTTGAGTAAAACGAGTGAGGTGATGCATCAATTTAAAGTACAATGTAATTTTTATTATAGAAAGTGAGCAAGAAGAGTTTCCTTTAAATTCTACACACACCTGAATCGTCTCTCAGTGCTCTAATTCCTGGAAACTTCAACAGATCTGTCGATATCCAGGTCAGCAGTAGTTCTTGGCTCTGCAATGCCCGGCAGCCACTAGTTCAGTGGGTCATCTCTGGAGAAGTCCTGCTGAGGACTGACAAGTAGGCTTTTTATGTGGTTTGGCTCACCTAAAACCACACCTACTTCCCATGAATCACTGTTTTGTCTTCCAGGAAGAAATGCAAATGCATGATTAGGTTGATTGGATTCTCAAAGGGTAGAAAACCACACCCAGGGGAATTACACAGATGGAGTTGAGTCTGATGCCGGAAGGTTCACCTGACAAATGAGTAGAGAGAAACTTGCTGACACAATATTCTTGCAACAATTTTTATTTTATTTTATTCTTTTTGTAGAGACAGAGTCTCACTTTATTGCCCTTGGTAGAGTGCTGTATCATCGCAGCTCACAGCAACCTCCAGCTCCTGAGCTTAGGCCATTCTCTTGCCTCAGCCTCCCCAGTAGCTGGGACCACAGGCGCCCGCCACAACACCTGGGCTATTTTTTGTTGCAGTTTGGCCGGGGCTGGGTTTGAACCCACCACCCTCAGTATATGGGATTGGCACCCTACTCACTGAGCCACAGGTGCCGCCCAATAATTTTTAATCTACATTGACCTCACAATTTTAAAAGTTTAGTTTCTTATTCTAGTATTTGAATTCATGATTGCTTGTTAAATCCTTACCCATTATTTATCTGAATATGTCCAACAATAAAACATTCACTAGGATAACCAACACGTCTGATGCCACATAACTCTCTCTTTGAAAAAAGGCTACCAAGGAGCCCAATTGTATTTGGAATCACTGTATGCGTAAGAGTTGGTGAAATTGCTTGTACAAGGAGTTTTCTCTTTTTTATTTGCCTTCTGTATTTCATGACTATTTTGTTTTGATTGGTTTATATAAAACTAGAATCTAGTTTTTGGACTTATATACCTTCGTACATAATTTTAAACTGGGCATTTTAAATGCATATGTATGTGTGTATATGATATCTAGAACAATGTGTATATTTATATCAATATAGCATATGATATGTAATTATTTAAACACTATTAAATTTATAACTGTCTTTTATATTTGTTTTTTTTTTTTTTTTTTTTGCAGTTTTTGGCTGGGGCTGGGCCTGAACCCACCACCGCCAGCATATGGAGCCGGCGCCCTACTCCTTGAGCCACAGGTGCCGCCCTAAATGTCTTTAATAAATAGCTTATAAAATTGTGTTAACAGGTTTGCCATGCCACCTGAATTTTTTTTTTTTTTTTTTATTGTTGGGGGTTCATTGAAGGTACAAGAAACCAGGTTACACTGATACCATTTTTTAGGTAAAGTCCCTCTTACAATCGTGTCTTACCCCCATGCCACCTGAATTTTGTTGTCATTTACCACAGTTTAATAAATCCACATCGTTATTATATAAGGAGTATCAAGCAATTATCTAATGTTTGGGAATTTAGGCCCTTTCTATCAACTTTAGAAAATAATCTAAACCTCCTATAAAAGTAAAAATATAAATATTTACCATTTAAATCTTATTGCAGTTGAAAAAAAGTATGAAAGGCGTAAAAGCCAGCATATCTTAGAAAGAGGTGAAGAGGTTTTCCATTTACTCAGTACATAGAGTTATAAATAAATATGTGTTGTGAGGTGTCATTTGACTTCAAAAGTATATCCTAAGGAGATTAAGGAGAGGTTACCATAGACTCAGATGTGAAGATTTCTCTAGAAATTTCATTGCTCAAAAACTGTCTCAAACATTTCTTACCATGCTGTGTGTCCTCTTCACCCTTTCTGGTATTCTCACATGTTAGTAACAAGCCGATGAGCAGATGAGTGAGACGCTCTCCTTTAGTGCTGTTAAACGGTGGTCTTGGATCAGAGGGACTCCTCCGACATTGGCTTGCACAATCACTTCCTGGATTTGGGATTTCTTTTTTTTTTTTTTTTTGTAGAGACAGAGTCTCACTTTACTGCCTTCCGTAGAGTGCCGTGACGTTACACAGCTCACAACAACCTCCAGCTCTTGGGCTTACGGGATTCTCCTGCCTCAGCCTCCCAAGTAGCTGGGACTACAGGCGCCCGCCACAACGCCCGGCTATTTTTTTTGTTGCAGTTTGGCCAGGGCTGGGTTTGAACCCACCACAGGAGCCACCCTGGATTTGGGAATTCTTCATACATTATTTGAAAGTTGTATAAGCCAGGTTATGTCACCTCATCTTTCCTGAAAATAATAAAAGTAGTGACAATTTTCGGTATTTGACAATTAAGTGATTTCTATTTTCACTAAGTTTTACTAAGTGTCATACTAACTTTTCACTCTCCTCCCATAAAACTCAGTCTTCAAAGCTAAGTAAGTAGAGACAGAGTCTCACTTTATTGCCCTTGGTAGAGTGATGTGCCATCACAGCTCACAGCAACCTCCAGCTCCTGAGCTTAGGCGATTCTCTTGCCTCAGCCTCCCCAGTGGCTGGGACCACAGGTGCCCGCCACAACACCTGGGCTATTTTTTGTTGCAGTTTGGCCGGGTCTGGATTTGAACCCACCACCATTCTAAATGTTTAGAACCTGGTGCTTATAGGTTGGTAGGGAAGTTAAACACATATGCAAAAACCTGAAAAATGTATAACATTTTAATGAGGAAGAAGTGTCTGCTATGTACAACTGGGGAACACCAAGTAACCAAATAAACTTGAGATTCTCCCTCTCTCCCCATTCTTCGGATAGCAAACAACCCATGAAGAAAATTGATTACAAAGCCTTGCATCCCTGCGATGGCACCACTGAGTCTATCAAAAATAAACAAATAAACAAGTTTTATCCTTTTGCCATGTGCTGATTTTCGGATATTTGACAGATGGAAATTCACCAAAGTATATCATTTTTGCTTGACAACAAACCTAATATAAACATAAATCGAAACATGGATAGTTGAAAACACATATCTTTTAGGCTAAGAAAATATTGATGTTATAAATATCAGGCAATTAGGAAACAAACTACACACTGGCCATGGTGGTTCCCACATGTAATCCTAGAAGTCTGGGAGTATGAGGTGGGTGAACTGTGTGAGTTCAAAAGTTTGAGGCTAGCCTAAGCAAGAGGAAAACCTCATCTCTACTACAAATAATAATAATTAAAAAAACTAGCTGAGCATCATAGCAGACGTCTGTAGTCCCAGCTACTCAGGAGGCTTAGGCAAGAGGATCTCTTGAATCCAGGAGATTAAGGTTCTGTGAGCTATGATGCCAGAGCCCTTTACCTAGGGCAATAGAGTGAGAGTCTATCTCAAAGAAAAGAAAGTAGAAGAAAAAGAAAAGAGAAGAGTAAAGAAAGAAAAGAAAAGAGAAAAGAAAAGAAAAACTGCCGATGAACTAAACAGTATTTCAAAAGAATGTGGCCTCTCTGGGAGGACTTGAGATTCCCATGGAAGGTTAGCTTGCATCCAATAGGTGATAAAGGATCAGCAGTTTACTAACCTCACTAACAGGGCTTGAAACAGGTGGAGGATGATAGGAGAAGCTAGGGCACTAGCAGTAACAGCGTTCTGGACTATTACATGAATTTTGCATGTGTCAGGCTATTTTGGGGATCCCATCAAATGCTAACATCACAAAGTCCTGTGTGGTGAAGTTTTCTACTGAAACGCAGTGATGAATTTCAGGATTCCTATCAGTGTGGTTGGTGGGATAGGACTGTTGAGTCTCTTTACCAGAATTTGAATAAAATGTTTTAAAATTGCTGTCAGTGCTACTTAGAAATTTAGAAACATTTACTTAGGAAAAGCACCAAAATCAGGCTCACTTCTTCATCTGCTTCTTGTCTAACTTTCAAACAGAAAATTTAGGATGAGAAACAGACCTTAAAGCCATTTATGAACTTGACATTATTAATATGCTGGACAGCAAGATCCTGAATGCAGAAGCCACAATTTTGCTAGAAAAAGATTTCAAAGTTACATATGACAGTCTTTTAAAAGGCAAGGTGGTTCACACCTGTAATCCCAGCATTCTGGGAGGCTGAGATGGGGAAGGATATCTTGAGATCAGGCATTCCAGACCACCTTAAACAAAGCAAGACCCTGTCTCTACTAAAAGGTGAGAACTTAGCTACACACTGTGACATGTACTTATAGTCCTGGTACTCTGGAGCCTGAGACAGGAGGATCCTTTGTACCCAGGAGTTTGAGGTTGCTGAATGAAAGTACTCCATTTTGTACAAAAAAATCAACACATTGAATCCCACAAAGGCATAAATGTATTCATGATCTATGTATATATGACTTAATAAATGGAAAAAAATAAAATAAAAAGATGTTGAAGGTGGATGACCGTGTTCTCTTGGCTTGGAAGGTTTCAATTGAAAAGTCAGCTGTCAAAATAATGGTTCTTCCCTTGTAGGTCAATTGGTGTTTTATTCCTAGCTCCTTGCAGGATCGTCTCCTTCATCTTGACCTTGGACAGGTTTATTACAATGTGTCTTGGAGAGGTTCTTTTAGAGTTGAGATGACCCAGGGTTCGAGTTCCATCTGAAAGGAGTGTGTCAGGATCTTTAGTAAAACTTGGGAAGTTTTCCTTTATGAGAGTCTCCAATAGGGCATCCATACTTTAGGGACAAAGTTCTTCCCCTTCAGGGATTCCCATTATCTGTATGTTTGAATATTTCATGGCATCTCCTAGTTGTCTAAGCACCTGCTCTGTTTTCTCTCCCTTCTTTTCTGACTCTGTTACTACCTGTGTTAAAGACTTTATCCTCTAGCTCTGATGTTATTTTTCTCCACGGTCTAATCTATTTTTGATACTTTCTACTGCTTCTTTACATTCCCTGATGATCTCCTTCATTTCTTTAAGCTCATCCATATCTTTTCTATATTCTACATATCTCTCGTTAGACTTTTGTTTCTGTCTTTCCGTTTTCTCTTCCAATCCCTTGATCATCTTCATCATCCATATTATAAATTCCCTTTCTGTCAAATCCATTAATTCTTTATAGGAGGGGACATCTTTAAGAATTGCCTCGCCGTCCCCTGGTGGAGTTGCTCTAATTGGGTTATTCATGGTGCCTGGATTTTTCTTTTGGTTCCTCCTCATGTGTGCTTTCTTCTTCTTCACTTCTTTGTACACCTTTTCCCTTCTCACTTCCTCCTTATCCTCAAGTTACCTTGCCTCAGAGTTTAGGTGAGAAAGAGGCCTCTTCATATTGGGTCAGAAGGCAGAGAAGGGTTACTGCAAGTAACAAGAAGGAAAAGGAAAGGGGAAAACAAAGAAGAGAAAAAATGAAAATGAAAAGGGGGGAAGAGTAGGAAGAATGCAAAAGAAAGAAACAGAAGAGAAAGAAAAGCAAAAAAAAGAGGGGGAAGGGGGATTAACAGAAGAAAATGAAGAACAGGTGAGATGGAGGACAGGAAGGAAAGTTGAAAGTGATACAGAGATGTTGTTGTTCTGCAAGGTGCTAAGGCCAAGTCTATACCTCAAGGGTTCTGCGGAGCTGAGCTGGGTGGGTTCCTCAAAATTAGGCACTCCTTACTTGTCTGTCCACAGCCAGACTCTTCCTCTCCCAAAAATAGGAAAAGAGCAGACACAAAAAACCAAGAATAATAAATTGAATAAGGAAGAAAAGAAAAGTAAGAAAAGTTCTTCAGCATGATCTTCCCACTACTTTATTCCTGGGGTCAATAGTAGAAAGTTCTCCTGGCCTCTTTGAGCCAGGCTACTGCTGCGGTCTACCTGCCAGACCACCACTGTGTCACAGCCGCCCTCACCAAACAAAGGATGGGAAAAGGAAGAAAAGAAGAGGAAAAAGAAAAAAAAAAATATATATATATATATACACATATATAATCACAGATAAAGGAAAATTAAACATACCATTGAACCAAATGAAGGAGAGGGAGGGAGGAGGGATGAAGAAAGAAGAAAGGCAACAAACCAAGAAAAAGAGAAAGAAAAAACTAGAAACAGCATGAGGGGAATATCTTAGCTGATGCTGAAAGACTTTGTGTGGGACAGAGGAGATGAGTAGAAGAATCTCTGTCAACTGAGAGAATGAGAGGAGTGTACTAGGGTAAGAGAAAAATTTAAGATAAAATTCTGCAAACACCCCCAAAATTAAAAAAACAGAAGTCCTTGCTCTTGTTGAATGTAAAAATGGAAGATAGGAGAAGATCCAACCACACAACTTAGCAAAAAGCAAAGCACATTGAAACAAGACATAAGACAAAAACATAAAAATAAATTAAATGATAAGACAGTCTGATGTAAGCAATCTCAGCAACAAATTAAGGAAGGAAAGAAGAGAAAGAAAAAATAATAATAATATAAGCTAAAATAAAAAGCAGAGAAAAAGAAAGACATAACAACCAAAACAAATTTATATACACATATATGAGGTAGGGATCCAATTTTTGTAGGAATATATTTATGCCGCAATATACCTCCTGGATAGCAGGTGGTGCTGTGAATTGCGGGAGAAACAACACAGCTGTTAACCTCTCTCTGGTTCCCAGCCTTAGAGCAGTTTGCCAGCTTGTGTGTTCCTGGTCGCCTGTTCACCCCAGCACTCAGCCCCCACAGATCTGGGATTCCACAGTTCTCAAGAATTCTTCAGAGATTACCCCTCCAACTATTCCCATGGACAGCAGGGTGTCCCTGGGCCTGTCCCCTGTGGAAGACTTCTCCCTGCAGGTGGAACTCAGAGCACCACACCTCAAGCCCTGAGTAAGAGGCCTGCACAGGCTCCTGTGCCCTTTACCACAGCCGCTTTCCCCTGTCTGGGAACTTTCCCCATGTGGATGCTTCATCGGTTGCCAAACTACTGTAAGCCGCTCCAGCCAGCACTCCAATCTGGCCACCAAATATTGCTCTGAACACCTAGCTTCCCCTATGAACCTCAAACTATGAGAAGTTTCTTCTAGGACCTCCTGCCGCAGCTGCCACTCTGGCCTAGGCATGCTCACAGAAACTTGCCCAAGTGTGTTAGTTCTCACCTTCGGCCAAATCCAGCCATCTGCTTCCATGCTGCACACTCCAGACCACCACTGTACATCAATACTCCACACTGGGACTGATCTAGCCCTTGCCTCTGTCATTTCACTCTAGGAAGGCTCAGCTAAATGTCCTTCCCATCCACCATCATGCTCCACCCCCCTGCCCTTATCTTTTAATATGCTCACTGGAGTGGTGTCCTCCAGAAATGATGTCATCAAGACAAAGAGTAAAAATGGTTCCAGTCCAAGACCTGATTCTACTGTGGACCTTTAGATCGCCCTCCCTCCAGAGAAATCCTAACTACCCCCTTCTATCATTGCCCAGTTCAGCAGGAAGCAGATTAAGTCAATGTTCTTTTTCTGCTCAGAGAGGGAGAATTGATATAAGGTGGGTGCACTCCGGCTTGGTCAGTGTCATCCACCTGGGAGGACCTTCCCCACCTTCTGCTTCTCCCACAGAAGGAAGAGATGGAGAGGGCTGGAGAGTAATGTACCATGGAGAAAGGCTAGCCCAAGGGAAGGCTGACGGGCCTCCTTATTTCAGAGGAACCACCGCGCGGCCTGGCATCCCAGGCCCCCTCTACTTTTCCCTTATTTCATGGTGCACTTCTGCCTGTGTGTGGCTGCCCTCTGAGTCGCACACAGCATTTGTGGCAGGGAGTGGCCCTGGTGGGGGATTCTGGCTCAGGGATGAAAGGGAAGCTTTATCAATTTCATGTAAGTTTCCTAGGCCTGGGACATTTCTTCAAGAGAAGGCAGTGATATTTTGAAGGAGCCCTAGGGGAAAAGACTGTATCCATTCATTTCTCAACGCTTCATTAACCTTGCCATAAGGGAAGGGTTGTATCCATTCATTTATTAGGATATATATCTCCCAAGACAAAGGACCCAGGTAGAGAGAAGATATTTCTACTTTGGTTTTTCCTTCTACCAGAAGCTCTAATGCTTTTTATTTTTCTTTTTCTTTCTTTCTTTTTTTTTTTTTATTGTTGGGGATTCATTGAGGGTACAATAAGCCAGGTTACACTGATTGCAATTGTTAGGTAAAGTCCCTCTTGCAATCATGTCTTGCCCCCATACAGTGTGACACACACCAAGGCCCTACCCCCCTCCCTCCGTCCCTCTTTCTGTCCCCCCCCCATAACCATAATTGTCATTAATTGTCCTCAGATCAAAATTGAGTACATAGGATTCATGCTTCTCCATTCTTGTGATGCTTTACTAAGAATAATGTCTTCCACGTCCATCCAGGTTAATACGAAGGATGTAAAGTCTCCATTTTTTTTAATAGCTGAATAGTATTCCATGGTATACATATACCACAGATTGTTAATCCATTCCTGGGTTGGAGGGCATTTAGGCTGTTTCCACATTTTGGCGATTGTCAATTGAGCTGCAATAAACAGTCTAGTACAAGTGTCCTTATGATAAAAGGATTTCTTTCCTTCTGGGTAGATGCCCAGTAATGGGATTGCAGGATCAAATGGGAGGTCTAGCTTGAGTGCTTTGAGGTTTCTCCATACTTCCTTCCAGAAAGGTTGTACTAGTTTGCAGTCCCACCAGCAGTGTAAAAATGTTCCCTTCTCTCCACATCCACGCCAGCATCTGCAGTTTTGAGATTTTATGATGTGGGCCATTCTCACTGGGGTTAGATGATATCTCAGGGTTGTTTTGATTTGCATTTCTCTAATATATAGAGATGATGAACATTTTTTCATGTGTTTGTTAGCCATTCATCTGTCGTCTTTAGAGAAAGTTCTATTCATGTCTCTTGCCCATTGATATAAGGGATTGTTGGCTTTTTTCATGTGGATTAATTTGAGTTCTCTATAGATCCTAGTTATCAAGCTTTTGTCGGATTGAAAATATGCAAATATCCTTTCCCATTGTGTACGTTGTCTCTTTGCTTTGGTTATTGTCTCCTTAGCTGTACAGAAGCTTTTCAGTTTAAGGAAGTCCCATTTTTTTTGTTGTTGTTGTTGTTGCAATTGCCATGGCAGTCTTCTTCATGAAGTCTTCCCCCAGGCCAATATCTTCCAGTGTTTTTCTTATGCTTTCTTGGAGGATTTGTATTGTTTCATGCCTTAAATTTAAGTCCTTTATCCATCTTGAATCAATTTTTGTGAGTGGGGAAAGGTCTGGGTCCAGTTTCAGTCTTTTACATGTAGACATCCAGTTCTCCCAACACCATTTATTGAATAGGGAGTCTTTCCCCCAAGGTATGTTCTTGTTTGGTTTATCAAAGATTAGGTGGTTGTAAAGTGTTAGTTTCATTTCTTGGTTTTCAATTCGATTCCAAGTGTCTATGTCTCTGTTTTTGTGCCAGTACCATGCTGTCTTGAGCACTATGGCTTTGTAGTACAGACTAAAATCTGGTATGCTGATGCCCCCAGCTTTATTTTTGTTACAGAGAACTGCCTTAGCTATACGGGTTTTTTTCCGGTTCCATACAAAATGCAGAATCATTTTTTCCAAATCTTGAAAGTACAATGTTGGTATTTTGATAGGAATGGCATTGAATAGGTAGATTGCTTTGGGAAGTATAGACATTTTAACAATGTTGATTCTTCCCATCCATGAGCATGGTATGTTCTTCCATTTGTTAATAACCTCTGCTATTTCCTTTCTGAGGAGTTCATAGTTTTCTTTATAGAGGTCCTTCACCTCCTTTGTTAGGTATACTCCTAGGTATTTCATTTTCTTTGAAACTAAGGTGAAGGGAGTTGTGTCCTTAATTAGCTTCTCATCTTGACTGTTATTGGTGTACACAAAGGCGACTGACTTGTGGACATTGATTTTATATCCTGAAACATTACTGTATTTTTTGATGAATTCTAGGAGTCTTGTGGTTGAGTCTTTGGGGTTCTCTAAGTATAAGATCATGTCGTCAGCAAAGAGGGAGTGTTTGACCTCCTCTGCTCCCATTTGGATTCCCTTTATTTCCTTGTCTTGCCTAATTGTATTGGCTAGAACTTCCAGCACTACGTTGAATAGTAAAGGTGACAGAGGACAACCTTGTCTGGTTCCAGTTCTAAGAGGGAAAGCTTTCAGTTTTACTCCATTCAGTAAAATATTGGCTGTGGGTTTGTCATAGATAGCTTCAATCAGTTTTAGAAATGTGCCACCTATGCCTATACTCTTCAGTGTTCTAATTAGAAAAGGATGCTGGATTTTATCAAATGCTTTTTCTGCATTTGAGAGGATCATGTGATCTTTATTTTTGCCTCTGTTAATATGGTGGATAACGTTTATAGACTTGCATATGTTAAACCAGCTTTGCATCCCTGGGATGAAGCCTACTTGATCATGATGAATGACTTTTTTGATGATAAGCTGTAATCTTTTGGCTAGGATTTTGTTGAGAATTTTTGCGTCTATATTCATGAGTGAGATGGGTCTGAAATTCTCCTTTTTGTTTGGGTCTTTTCCTGGTTTTGGTATCAGGGTGATGTTTGCTTCATAGAATGTGTTGGGGAAGATTCCTCAATTTTTTGGAATAATTTCTGCAGTACAGGAATAAGCTCTTCCTTGAAGGTTTGATAGAACTCTGGAGTGAAGCCATCTGGACCAGGGCATTTTTTGGTTGGAAGCTTTTTTATGGTTTCTTTGATCTCAGTGCTTGAAATTGGTCTGTTCAGGAGCTCTATTTCTTCCTGGCTGAGTCTAGGGAGAGGGTGTGATTCCAAATATTAATCCATTTCTTTCACATTGTCAAATTTCTGGGCATAGAGTTTCTGGTAGTATTCAGAGATGATCTCTTGTATCTCTGTGGGATCAGTTGTTATTTCCCCTTTATCATTTCTGATTGAGGTTACAAGAGATTTTGCTTTTCTATTCCTCGTTAGTCTGGCCAATGGTTTATCTATTTTATTTATTTTCTCAAAAAACCAACTCCTTGTTTCATTAATTTTCTGAATGATTCTTTTGTTTTCAATTTCATTGATCTCTGATTTGATTTTGGAGATTTCTTTTCTTCTACTGAGTTTAGGCTTAGATTGTTCTTCTTTTTCCAATTCCATAAGATCTCTTGTGAGATTGTTGATGTGCTCTCTTTCTGTTTTTCAAATGTAGGCATCTAAAGGTTTGAATTTTCCTCTCAAAAATTCTTTTGCAGTATCCCACAGGTTTTGGTAGCTTGTGTCTTCATTGTTGTTATGCTCAAGAAAGTTAATGATTTCCTGTTTTATTTCTTCCTGCACCCATCTGTTATTCAACAGAAGATTGTTTAGTTTCCATGCCTTTGGGTGGGGTCGAGCATTTTTGTTAGAGTTGAGTTCCACCTTTAGTGCCTTATGGTCTGAGAAGATACAAGGTAAAATTTCAATTCTTTTGATTCTGCTGATATTTGTCTTGTGTCCCAGGATATGATCAATTTTGGAGAATGTTCCATGGGGTGATGAGAAGAATGTATTTTCTTTATCTTTGGGATGGAGTGTTCTATATGCGTCTATCAAGCACAGATGTTCTAGGGTCTCATTTAAATCTCTTATATCCTTGTTTAATTTCTGTTTAGAGGATCTGTCCAGCTCTGTAAGAGGAGTGTTAAGGTCCCCTGTTATTATGGTATTATCAGATATCATATTGCTCAGACTGAGTAAGGTCTGTTTCAAGAATCTGGGAGCATTTAAATTGGGTGCATAAATATTTAGAACTGAAATGTCTTCTTGTTGTATTTTTCCCTTGACCAATATAAAGTGACCATCTTTGTCTTTTTTGACTTTAGTTGCTTTAAATCCACATGTATCTGAAAATAAGATTGCAACTCCTCTTTTCTTCTGAATTCCATTTGCCTGAAAAATTGTCTTCCAACCCTTGACTCGGAGCTTTAATTTGTCTTTTGAAGCCAGGTGTGTTTCTTTCAGACAGCAAATGGATGGCTTGTGTTTTTTAATCCAGTCAACCAATCTATGTCTCTTCAGTGGGGAATTCAAGCCATTAACATTTATTGAGATAATTGATAAGTGTGGTAGTATTCTATTCGTCTTATTTTGTGAGAGTCCATTGCTTTGTTTTATCTTTTGCAACAGTGTGGAGGTTAGGTTCTGTCCTTTAATTTCTAAGTTCTTACTTTGCTGCTGATCCATTGTGGTGGTCAGTGTGCAGAACAGGTTGAAGTATTTCCTGTAGAGCTGGTCTTGTGGTGGTGAATTTCCTTAATGTTTGTATATCCGTAAATGATTTGATTTCTCCGTCAAGTTTTAAGCTTAGCTTAGCAGGGTACAGAGTTCTGGGCTGGAAATTGTTCTGTTGAAGTAGATTAAAGGTAGATGACCATTGTCTTCTTGCTTGGAAAGTTTCATTAGAGAAGTCTGCGGTCACTCTGATGGATTTGCCCCTGTAGGTCAACTGGCGCTTACTCCTGGCAGCTTGCAGAATCTTTTCTTTTGTCTTGACTTTGGACAGTTTCATCACAATGTGTCTTGGAGAAGCTCGGTTAGAGTTGAGGCGACCTGGGGTCCGATAGCCCTCTGAAAGCAGTGTGTCAGAATCTTTGGTGATATTTGGGAAATTTTCTTTTATAATATTCTCTAGTGTGGCTTCCATTCCTCTGGGGCATTCTTCTTCCCCTTCTGGAATTCCTATAACTCGTATGTTGGAACGCTTCATAAAGTCCCATAATTCTGAAAGTGAACATTCTGCTTTCTCTCTCTTCTTTTCTGCCTCTTTTAGTATCTGAGTTATCTCAAAAACTTTGTTTTCTACCTCTGAAATTCTTTCTTCTGCATGGTCTAACCTGTTGGTGATATTTTCCATTGCGTCTTTAAGTTCCCTGATTGACTGTTTCATTTCCTTCAGCTCTGCTATATTCTTTTTATATTCTTCATATCATTCATCTCTTATTTGATTCTGTTTTTGAATTTCCTTTTGGTTAATTTCCACTTTATTAGCAGTTTCCTTCATTGTTTCCATCATTTCTTTCATTGTTTTCAACATGTGTATTCTAAATTCCCTTTCTGTCATTCCTAACATTTCTGTATAGGTGGAATCCTCTGCAGTAGCTACCTCCTGGTCCCTTGGCGGGGTTGTTCTGGACTGGTTCTTCATGTTGCCTATAGTTTTCTGCTGATTCTTCCTCATGAGTGATTTCTTTTATCTGTTTCCTTGCCCTAATTTTCCTTTCACTTCCTCTTGCTCTTTAAGTTCTCGTGCCTGTGGACTAAGGGTTACAGGACCAGAAGGGTGAGAAGGTTGAAGAGCAAAAAAGGGATGAAAGAAAGGAGGACCGAGTGATAAGAAAAAAAAAAAAAGAAAAATAGAGAAAGGAGAGGGGGTGGGTAAAAGGAATATTGACAAAAAGAAGAGAGGCACAGAAAGAGGGAGACAGAACAATATAGGTGTACAGTAGGGTACTTTGATACAACCTTAAAAAAAAAAAGCACCTTCTGGGGGTGGCCAGTTGGGTGGTTCCCTTGAGGTCAGCAGCTCTTTGCCAACCTGATCAGACACAGTACCCCACCTCCACCAAGTAGAGAGGAAAGACAAAAATGGTATAAATCAAACCAAAACAAGCAAACAGAAAACTGTACGGGATAGAATTGGCTGGAAAAACCAAATAATAGCGGTAGAAACACTAACAAAAGACATGATTGCAAGAGGGACTTTACCTAACAATTGCAATCAGTGTAACCTGGCTTATTGTACCCTCAATGAATCCCCAACAACAACAACAACAACAAAAAAATGAAGTTCTAATTATTGAAATAGGCAGCAATGGGAAATTACAATTAAACTAGAAAAATTGAGAAAGAAAAAGGATCTGTATGGAAAAGGTTGAACTTAAAAAACAAAACAACAATCAACAACATCAAAATAAACAAAAAAAAAACAACCAAACCAAAAAAAACAAACAAACAAACAAAAAAAACACAACCAAAAACAAAGCAGTGTGTATATGTTATTGAATATTGTCTGGGCAACACGTGGTCTTCTGGGGTATGATATGTTAATTACAGTTCTGATAGGACTGGAGGCTGCTAGTTTCTCAGACCCCAGCAGGTAGACACCCTAAATCTCTCTTCAGCCCACTTAAAAGGCACTTTGAACTTCTTCACTTGCTGAGCAGAAGCTTTCCCAGGGGAAGTGCTTGTTGCAGGAATCACTGCTGAAGTGGCTATCCACTTATCCTGTGTGCCAAAACTGGTCTCCCTCTGCCCCCAAGGGTTAGGGCTGCAAGGTGGCTCAGACCCCGCTCTTAGGCTACTTGGTCGCTGGATTACCAGCTCCCACCCAATTCTAACTCTGCGACCCTGAGGGCGGAGCTTTCCGGGGCAGATGGCTCACAATGGCTGCCTGTGACCCAGAGCCAAACACTATTAACTCCGTCTGGCTCAGCGGCTCAGACTGGGGCCCTAGACAACGGCCAAAGTTCTCCGCACTCCTGCTCAGGCTCTCCCCAAGGCAGTTCAGCTGAGTGCCAAGTCCAAAGACACCAAAACAGTTCACAGGTAAAGTCTTTCTGGTTTGCAGTCTCGCTGCTACTGAACTTACAGTTGCGGGCGGGTTTAGACGGATTGAACACACGCGACCACTTGCCGGTTTTCCACTGTTTTAGTCCTCCTCTTGGGGTCCAGAAGTCTCTCGCTGACTCCCTGTATCCTCTCAGGGGTGATGATAGGCAGATCCCACCAGCCAGAGATGCCTGGAGTCCTATCTCCCCAGACTCACGGTGCCCAGATGCAAGGAAGCTGTTACTCGGCTGCCATCTTCTACCCAGCTTCTAATGCTTTTTCTATATTCTTTTCCGTAAAATAAATCCTAACTTACCACTGATCTGTGGTCCATGGATTCATTCTTTTAACCAGGGATGAAAGGGAAGCCCCCTGCCAGCCGCATTCTTCTGTAGGCCTTGTCAATTTCATGTAAGTTTCCTAGGCCTGGGACATTTCTTCAAGAGAAGGCAGTGACATTTTGAAGGAGCCCTAGGGGGAAAGGACTGTATCCATTCATTTGTCAGCACTTTCGTTAACCTTGCCCTAAGGGAAGGGACTGTATCCATTCGTTTATTAGGATATATATATATATATACTCCGCAATGTATATATATACATCCCAAAACAAAGGACCCAGGTAGAGAGGAGATATTTCTACTTGTGTTTTTTCCTCTACCAGAAGCTCTGATACTTTTTCTATATTCTTTTCTGTAAAATAAATCCTAACTTACCACTGATCTGTGTCCATGGATTCATTCTTTTAATCCGTGAGACCAAAGACCTACTGAAGAAGAAAGTCCAGCAAGAATACTATGAGTGAGACGAGATACAGGTACCTGCAGACTCGGGCATGGTCACCCAGCCCCTGCAAGCCTGGCCCCAGGTCCTAAGAGCTCCAAACTCGCAGCCACAGTGTCCACACCATCCAAAGCCACATCTCAAGGTCTAGAGGGCTGGGTAAGGTGGTCGTGGGGGCTGTTGCCCATCTAGGCTTCAGAGCCCAGATTTCCACTTTGCGCTTTGCCCTCCAAGGCTCAGCCAGAAGTGTGGCCTTGACTCTGGGAGCTGGCCTGGGGACAGTGCTCAGCAAGCGGAGGGGCCTGCAACCCCCAAGTGTGCAGGGAAGCCAGGCTGATGTGGGAATTGCACCTCTCCTGTCCTGTATTTAGTCTCCTGTGATGCCTTTGACCACTGTCTGAAAACTATTCTTTCTTATCATATTTCTGGTTTTTACTTGTTTACAATAGAAGAACAAAGTTGGTCCTTGTTACTCCATCTTTGCCCACAACAAGTCTGTGGGGGAGATTGTCAAACTTTGGATTCAATTTTTTACTTCACACAGCTATTCATTGTATCTGCTTTTATCTTTATGCAGCTTAGGTAGTGCTTAGAGTTCAACGCATGGATCCATTGTCCTGTCAGTTGTTGAGTTTATCAACATTGGCTTTTGTTAGATGTGTGTTGCTGAATCGATTGTGTAAGCCTGGTGTTTTTGGTGTGAGGGCTTCCAAGAGGGTTTCTACAGGTGAGGCTGTCTAGGCCTGTAGCACTGTGAGGAGTGGCCCCCACTGAGGGTGGCCTCCTCAGCACAGCCCTATGGCAGGGAGGGCCAGGTAGAAAGAGAAGCCCCGGGGGACATCACTAAGTGTAAAACCAAGGCAGGAAAGGAGGCAGTGCAAGGGTATGGTCCAGTCATGACCCTCCTTGCCTGGCAACTCCCAGGAGTAGAGAGTCTTTTAATAACCCCTAACCTGGAGTCCTTCTCCCCAGTTACTGATTCAATGTTTAAGGGTCCTCCAGCCAAAACTGCCAGGTACCCTCATGCCTAATAGCACTGTCCATATCTGGTGACTCCTGGTGATGACCAATATACGAAGGAAGTTTAAGGCACTGGATTATTCCCCATGTATCCCAGTATGTGAAGCCACATGCCACCAGGCAACATCCCTTTGAAGACAACGCATGCAGCCTTCGGACTCCCATAGTGCCAGCCACCTGCCCTCCCCCATGTCACTGCCAGGTGTTTCTTTTCCCTGTGGGGTAATCACAGGGACCCTTGGCCTTGGCCCCGAGCCCAGCACAGTGCTGGGCTACAGGGGGTGGCTAGGGCTTCAGAAAACTCTGTCCAGTATGAATCCTGGAGAAGATACTGTAGTCAAAGCCTCTGAGTTCAGGACAGGAAGAAATTTTCAAGATAGGTAAAAGGAAAGTGGGGCGGTAGAAGGTAATTCCTTCAGTCTTCCCATTGGAGTTTGCCAAATTTTTGGCTAATAAGACTATAGTTGTGAAGCCCTGTGCCCTTCAAGGACCTCACAGCTACGGGGCTCACAGCACAAGTCCTTCTGGAACTAGCAGCATCACCCTGTCCCCAGGCCCTGGTATGTCAGGGAATCCGCCCTTCCCCCATCCTTCTGCTCTGGGAGAAGTTAAAGGAGGCACCTGCCTGGTGATCACCAACCTTGCTCCCACCCCAGCAATCCTCCACACACATCCTCTGCTCAGTCAGCCAACATCTGGTTTCTGGCCGGGTGCAGCAGCTCCCACCTGTAATCCTAGCACTCTGGGAGACTGAGGCAGGAGAATGTCTGAACTCAGGACTTCAAGACCAGCCTGAGGATGAGTAAGACCCCATTTCCAGTACAAAAAGGAAAAGTAGTAAGGTATTGTAGTGGGTACATGTAATCCCAGCTACTTGGGAGGCCAAGGTAGGAGGATCACTTGAGCCCAGGGCTTGGGGATGCTGTGGGCTGGGATGATGTAGGCTGATGCCACTGCACTCTAGTGTTTCAACAGTGTGTAACTGTCTCAAAAAAAAAAAAATTCTTGTTTGTAGCATTAGCAGAACCAGGAGCAGAGAGGGAACACCAGTGTGTCAGGACCATACTTTGGTTTATATAGTTTATAGTGGTTATATTCATTGAATACAGGGTTGCTAATTTTGATTTCATATTTAATAAATACAAAATAATTATGAAATATGTAAATTTTATTTATAAAAAACAGGTTGTCAGACTCTGTGGTTCTTATCTCTCAGGTCTAGCGTGTCAGACACCTGTCTTCTCCACACATTCAAAAATAAAATGTCCTTATCTCTCAGGTCCAGAGTGTGCCTCTTCCCTGGCCCATGGCCCTCCTGCCCAGGGCATCAGCTCTCAGGCGGCTCATCCTGTACCACACATTTGCTTACCTTCATCACAGGAGGGTGCATTAGTGTCATAGCTCACAGCAATGTAAAACTCTTGGGCTCAAGTGATTCTCTTGCCTCAGCCTCCCAAGTAGCTGGGACTACAGGTGCCCTCCACAATGCCTGGCCATTTGTAGAGAGGGCGTCTCACTCTGTCTCTGGCTGATCTTGAACTCCTGAGGTCAGTCAGTCCACTCACCTCATCCTCCCAGAGTGCTGAGATTACAGGCATGAGCCACAGCGTCCAGGCAAAACCTATTATTTGTAAAGCCTTTTAAGTGCTATGCATTAAAATATTCTTACCTGAGGGCGGTGCCTGTGACTCAAAAGGGTAGGGTGCTGGCTCCATATGCTGGAGGTGGTGGGTTCAAACCCAGTCCCTGCCAAAAACTGCAAAAAAAAAAAAAAAGTTGTATCACTTTCATTGCACTAAGTATATCTGTTGCATAAATGACAATATTTTAAAATTACATTGCAAGTCACGGCTTTTATTATAGTTAAGTGTATATAAAATTTCCCATCTCAACCATTTTTGACAGTGCCGTTCAGTACCATTAGGAATTTTCAGATTGTTGTGCAGATGTCTCCAGACCTCTTCTTTGTCCTCCAGACCTGAAGCTCTGCCCGTTACCCCACACCGCCCACCTCTCCCTGATCCCGGCAGCTCTCTTTCTTTCTCTCTGGGATTCTGACCACACCAGCTGTCTTATACAAGTCAATTCATGCAGTATTTATCTTTTTTGTGACTGGCTTTTTTCACATAGCATAACGTCTTCAAGTTTCATCCATCTTACAGCATATATCAAAATTTCCTTCCTTTTCAAGCCTGAATAGTATTTTTTTTTTTTTTTTTTGGCCAGGGCTGGGTTTGAACCCGCCACCTCCGGCATATGGGACCGGCACCCTACCCGCTGAGCCACAGGCGCCGCCCTTGAATAGTATTTTATTATAGCCCAATACCACATTTTGTTTATCCTTTGCTCTGCCTGTGAACACTTGGGTTACTTCCACCGTTTGGCTTTGTGCATAATGCTGCTGTGAACTCATGTGTGTGAATATCTCTATAAGTCTGTGCTTTCGTTTCTTCTGGGTATTTAACCAGAGGTGGTGTTGCTGAGTCATATGGTAATGCTACTTTGGATTTTTCAGGGAGTACCTTTTACTGAACCTGTTATCTAGAAATGTTGGGGTTTTCAGAGCTTTTTATAAATAATTTGGCACTGCAATGGATGTTTGTGCAGTGCTGCATTTATTTGGAAACTGGGTTATGAAATGAAGGCAAAGCATGGAAGGGGTCTACAGTCGCCCCTTCCCCAGGGCTGGGCTTTCTTCAGGGTCAGCACCCCTCCCCTGTACTCAGGACAAAGCTCTGTGCGGGTGGGCAGTTTAGAATGTGGGGTTGACCATGTTGGATTAAATTTGTTTTAGTTCTTTTAAAAAGAAACCACTGACTTTTCTAATGGTTTCTTTCTATTCTGCCATCAAAGATATGAGCCCTTAATGAGTAATGGATCATAACATTAACCCCTCTGGCTGGTGCGTGCTAGTTCCCCCTTCCGTGTGTGTTTGGATCTACACTTGCAGATCAGTTTTCTGAAAAACGCTCAGAGCTTGCTCTCGCTCTCACGGTGTTCTTGCTCTGTGCACATATCAGTTCTGTTTATGTTGTGATAAACTTCAACTTTCATATCTGGTTTATGCTCGGATTACCTTAAACTCCATAATTAATCAGCCTCATCATTATCAAAACATATTTATTATATGTGTAATTCTGCATGACACTGAATTGAGCTCCCAGCTCTTTGAACTGTGTCCATGCTTTATCTCAAGAAGATACTGCTCTTTTTTTCCCTTTTACTTCCCTCCCTCCCTCCTTCTCTCCCCCTTCCCTTCCTTTTCCTTCCCTTCCTTCCTCTTTTTAGACATCATTGACATTGGTGTTCTTTTTCTCATGGAGCTTACGGCTACTGGCATAGTATCAATGGACTCAGTTCACTTCTTAGCTTCAACCATCTTTATTTCTATCCATTCCTTATATTGTTGGATGAAGCACTTTAATGGAGGTGGAGAAAACAACACAAATAAAATAACTTAAACTTCCACTTGTGCTCACTGTTACTGCTCCTGTGTAGATGTACTTGAAGAAATAGTTATAAATAACTATAGTAAATAGTTATAATTAACGTGAATAGAGAAGATCCATTGTGCGGGCATTGTGCTTAAGATTAAACCGAAAAATACGTAACAAAAGACCATCCAGGGTCACTGTTGGGAAGGGATAATGTGTTTCTGAATGTCATAAATTCATGTGGATGAGACACATGTTATTTTCTTTTTTTTTGTTGTTGTTGTTGTTTTTGGCCGGGACGGGGTTTGAACCCGCCACCTCCGGCATATGGGACCAGCGCCCTACTCCTTGAGCTACAGGCGCCGCCCCACATGTTATTTTCTAAGCAGGCGACAACCATAGCCTTTACTATGTCATTTACTATGTCAGATACAGTTTCTGTTTCTATTGATACTCCAATAGCATGTGTCTCAGATTTAATTCCACTAGTACGTAAAGATGCACTAGTGGACTTCATCCTAACATTAGTCATTTTTACCCATGAAATATAGTAGGACCTCTGTAGTTGGCCACCTCCTTAACTGACCTGATTTTCATAGTCAGACATGTACCTATCAGTACAGCGGGCCTGGTTCCTTATGCTGACCACCTCCGTGTGTTGACCAGTTTGTTACAGTCCTTTGGGTGGTCAGCTTACAGAGATTCTACCATAGTTATACTTTGTGCATCTTATATTTAAACCTCAGTTTTTAATAAATAGTGACTATATTGTGAATTTAAATTTAAAGTGATCTATTACATATCTGTTAAAAGAACAGAGTGAGTTTAATGACCAGGCAATGTAAATTATCCCATTTAAAAAAAAAAAATTCAGATTAATGTGGATTTCATAGTTTGCACTTGCAAGATTAAATGCTGGTTAGAGGGCATGTTGTACACCAAGGTTGCGTGCCATATACATGTACCCATGCGGTGGGCCCTTGGGGTGAGAATTTGCCCAGCACTTTTCTCCCTTCCCCCACCGCAGGCTTGAATTTCATCGACTGTTTCTCTCTATGTGAGTATGTATGTATTAATCTCCTAGTTCCAGTTTAGTACTGGGTACAGATACTATTGTTTTCTATTCTTGTGATACTTCACTTAGGAAAATGTTTTCCAATTCCATCCAGGTTGTTGCAGACAATACAAAATCTCCTTACTTTATGGCTGAAGGGTACTCTATGGCAAACACATATCACAGTTTTTTAATTCATTCATTTGTTGATGGGCATGTGGGTTGTTTCCAGGTCTTTGCAGTTGTGAACTTCTGCTGTAACATTCGAGGGTTTCTGGTAGGATGCCTACAGGGCCAAACGTAAAGGCTATTTTTGGTTCTTTGAAGACACTCCATCCTGCTTTGTAACCATTTATTTATTTATTTTATTTTTTTGTTTGTTTGTTTGTTTTTTTGTAGAGACAGAGTTTCACTTTATTGCCCTCGGTAGAGTGCCATGGCATCACACAGCTCACAGCAACCTCCAACTCCTGGGCTTAGGCGATTCTCCTGCCTCAGCCTCCCGAGTAGCTGGGACTACAGGCACTCGCCACAATGCCCGGCTATTTTTTTTTTTGCAGCAGTTTGGCTGGGGCTGGGTTTGAACCCGCCACCCTCGGTATATGGGGCTGGCGCCCTGCTCACTGAGCCACAGGCACCGCCCTGTAACCATTTATTTTTAATCACTAAAGAAATCTAAAATTTTTGTTTCATTTGCGATAGTGCCTATCTTGTTTTTTCTTTATTAGTATTATAATTTTTAAAAGCAACAATCTTCTTTTTTTTTTTTTAAGAGACAGAGTCTCACTTTCTCGCCCTTGGCAGAGTTCTGTGGCATCACAGCTCACAGCAATCTCCAGCTCTTGGGCTTAGGCGATTCTCTGGCCTTAGCCACCTGAGTAGCTGGGACTACAGGCGTCTGCCCAGCTATCTTTTTGTTGTTGTTGCAGTTTGGCCAGGGATGGGTTTGAACCTGCCACCCTCAGTATATGGGGCCGGCACCCTACTCACTGAGCCACAGGCGCTGCCCATAAGCAACAATTATCTTAACATAGTAATTTAAAATTTCTTTTTAATTAAACTTAATAATGTTTGTTCTAATTTGGTTTCTAATATGGAACAATGTAATTTTGTTTTCATTTGTGGTCTTTCTCCTAGAAGGAGTTTCTTTCTTCACCTTATATTTTCAGGTCATTCTTTCCCCACTTTTCCAATATGATTCATGAATCTGGAGCTATTCCCTCTGGGCTGCTGACCAGGGGGGACAGGCTGCCTAGCTGAGACCTTTGCTTATTTTATTCTCAAGCCCTATAGTTTAAAAGTTTGAGAAATTGTTTTATGTGTACTGTTGACTAAGGAGCCTTTGGCCTTCTGGAAATGTTCTGACACATATACAGAATCCTGATTTCAATGGAATTACAGTAAAAACTGAGACAAAAGGACACAGACGTAGTTGATCAGATCAGCCTTGTCACCACTGGTGACTAATTGAATTACTAGTGCCTTAAAAGCCACAGTCTTGGTGCCTGTAGTCCCAGCTACTCGAGAAGCTGAGGCAAGAGGATCACTTGAGCCCAGGGAGTTGAGGTTTCTCTAAGCTATGATGATATGATGGCACTCTACTCCAGGCAACAGAGTGAAACTCTGTCTCAAATAAATACATAAATAGATAGATAGATAAAAATAAAAGTAAATAAATAAGTAAAATAAAATTTTAACCTTCGCTCTTCCACCCCTACTTCTCATTTTTTTTCTTTTTCACTTTGTTTTTTCTGTAGAATTTGTTACTTTCTAATATTTTACGATTTAATTATTTATCTTTTTTTACCGTTCCTTTTTTCTGTGTAACCATAGTAGGATTCAAGCTCCAGGAGGCTAATTCTGTGCTATTTTGCTGAAGGCAGTGAGGAGAGTGCCCAGCACAGAGGAGGCTCTGAGCATCCCCGAAGGCAGGAGTCTGTCCATTTCGTGTCGGGGAAGAGGAGGAAGCAAGGGGACTGCTTCATTTCCAGCAAATCTGTACTGCATGATCTAGTTTTTTTCTTTCTGCCTTTATGCTGCCAAATTTGAAGATGGTCCTTGTTAACATTTTAATAATTGAGAAAAGAGATTTTTCAACCAACTCTGCCAGCCATTGCCAGGATTCAGGTTTCGTAGTTCCGTGGATGTTCTCTGATTCCCACAACCTTCCTTGTATCTTTTAACATTAATAACGGGAACTTTCCTTAATTTAAGGAATTGTGTGTTGAATGATACTTGACAAGATGTGAAATTTTCTATGGTGTAGTTTCTGTGCTTTCTTGATGTAAATATCTAATAAGCAGCTGACTCTATTAATCCTTCAGGGCCTCTGTGAATATGCAAAAACCAAGTATTTATAAATTATCTCACAATTTTTGTAAGAATTTATCAGCTTTTGTTCTTTGTTTTTCTTTCTCTCTTTTTTTCTGAAGAAGTTCGGAGCCAAAACACAGGTCCATGAATGTGTAGTTCTTCATGAAGTTTCCTAGTTTAATAATATGACCTAATACAGTAGACCTCCACAGCTGACCTCCTCCCTACGCTGACCACCCCTTCCGCTGACCTCATTTTCATAGCCAGACATGCGCCACGTGTACATAACAGTACCGCAGCCTCGTTCCTTATATTGACCACCTCCGTATGTTGACCAGTTTGGTACAGTGTCTTGGATGGTCATCTTACAGAGGTTCTGATGTGTTTTCATTCAGTTATTAAGGAAAGAGATTGAGTTGTCCCAGGCTGAGAGGCTGATTCTACCATTTCGTCTTCCTAGAGGCAGCCATGCAAAGTATGGGTAAAGAACTTCACAGGCAGGCAGGATTTGTAATCTCGTGTTCTCAGATTTCCCTTTCAAAAATAGATTCATAACCTAAAATTGTGCTATATTTATCAAGAGAAAATTTCAAGTACATCTTTTCTATGAATAAAATAACAGTTTTATTACAGGCAATGAGCAGTTTTTTAAACTATGTTTCAGAGCAACTATGCTTCGCTTGTGGTCTTGTCTGGCTGAGATTCTTTTTTTCCATGAGGAATAAGCTTTTATCTGTAAATAAAACTGCAGGAAAAACAGCTTTTAGATGAGAAGAATAAGTACACATATACTTCTACAAAATTTCAGTAAGGGAATGATATAGAGAGGGCTTGAGATGCAGAACTGGTTAAAATAAAGGCTCTCGTTTGCAGGGTGGAAAGTCCAGAGAGGGGGTGGGTGGACAGACAGTGTCCAGCACCCACACACACTCCACAGCACCCGCCCTCACTTCACAGAACAACTGCGGTGTGACTGGCCTGCTTCTTGGTCCACATGTTTACTCATAGTTTTAATTCTGGATATTTTTTGGCTCTGCTTACTGAAGAATTATTGATTGCAGTTTCATTTTCTGTCTTTATTTTTTTCATTTCAGATGGCTAATGTGCCATCTGACATCTTGACAAGGTTTGAAGGGAGCATGTCTTGCATGTGAGCGTGAAAGCCCAGCCATCACTCTTGTGAACCACACAAGGGGCTAATTTTCTTTTTCTTTTTTTTTTTTTTTTTTTTGTAGAGACGGAGTCTCACTGTACCGCCCTCAGTAGAGTGCCGTGGCGTCACACGGCTCACAGCAACCTCTAACTCTTGGGCTTACGCGATTCTCTTGCCTCAGCCTCTCGAGCAGCTGGGACTACAGGCGCCCGCCACAACGCCCGGCTATTTTTTTGTTGCAGTTTGGCCGGAGCTGGGTTTGAACCCGCCACCCTCGGCATATGGAGCCGGCGCCCTACTCACTGAGCCACAGGCGCCGCCCAAGACAGTTAACGTCTGTGGATCCTGACTCCTGTGGATACAGTGTTCCAGTGGCTTGTTTTTTCTTTGCCTCGCTACCAGAACGATCCTCTTCATTCTCATGCAGTGTGGCTTTCACAGTGTACCTCACGGGAAATGCTCCTGTGTGTTCATTGTATATAAATCACCCTTTATAGTTGACGTCACTAGGACATGCATAGCCCTGGAAAACTTGCATCTTCCTGTGGAAATTACTTTACTAAAAATGAAATAATATGTTTGCATATTTTTATTGTTGCAGATGGAAAGACACGACAACTGTGCTTATGACTACCTAGAAGTTCGAGATGGAACCAGTGAGAACAGCCCTTTGATAGGGCGTTTCTGTGGCTACGATAAACCTGAAGACGTAAGGTCGACCTCCAACACCTTGTGGATGAAGTTTGTTTCTGACGGGACCGTGAACAAGGCGGGGTTTGCTGCTAACTTTTTTGAAGGTGATGATTGGAAATAATTTATAAATGTGAGATTTTCCTTGTCAGGAATGAATGGAGTATTTTTCTTTGAGTTAAGGGAGAACTAGAGAAAGTTGCACTAAAAATTGAAGTTTGTACAAGGATATTTTGGTTGGTTTTGATGGCAAAGTTATTAGTAAAATACGAGTGTTGGGGACTTTGTGGCTCAGGATAGGCACTGCCTTAAGGCGCTCTGCCATCTGTGTGTTTTGTTTTTTTGTTTGTTGGTTTTATGAAATAGTCAGAATAGCAAAACCAGGAGAGGGTTATACAAACTAGAAAAAAATGTGTAGTTGATCCGTTATTTCTAGATGCCAGGGCCAGCATTGTCCAAAGTTTCCTTTCAGAACAGTATTCAACCATATTAGAAATAATTTGTCATCTCCTCAGCGGAGCATCTAAATAGGATACCTGAAATGTCTTTTGACAAAGAATTATTCCTGATCACTTTAATTTTGAATTTTCTAATTACATTGTAGTTTATTCTCATGCCCCATCTTTGGTGGGTGTTACTAAGGTAATAAGAAGGCAATTTTTGTTCAAAGAATAATATCAGATTTTCATTTAGGAAATTCATAGTCATTTTTGTTTCAGTATAGAAAAAATTTTTCTACAGTAAGAAATTTTGCATTGCATTAATTTTTATAGGAGAAATGATATAGAATAGGATAAAGGGTTTGATAGTGTATGTCAAAATTTAGAGTAGATATAGATACCTAGAAAATTTCTTCCTGTAAAGAACTCCACTATACTGTTTTTCCCTGGGCCTTACAGGAGGAAAAGCTTGGCCTTTTACGACACGTACTGAAAGTGTTCATTAAAATGTGCGCCTACATGTTCAACAGACTCTGTATGTATCGCACAGTAGAAGGAATTTGGCTCTCAAGATTCTTTCATGTGATATTTATATATTTAATTATCAAAAATGCTTAATGTTTTCCTGATGCATAATGTCTCCAAAGGATGTTTACTGCTTTCCTGACTCATTTTAGGTTATTCCTGAAGAGTGCGGTTATGAAGTGTACTGCCACCGGCATTTTTAGAAGTAGTATATATCTTTAATATATATTTGTATTTAGTTTCATGTTACTGCATGTAATGAGATTATATAGTATTTATAAAAACATGAGATTATATTTCATGGACCAAAATGCCTATATGAGAAACATAATGTTTTCAACTTAAAAAGAATCCAGTTATTCAGTAATTTCAGAGTTTTATTTTAATTTGCATCTGCCACATTCCTTTAAAGCACTTTTTCTATCTGGAAAACTGTAATGTGAAATCAGGTGACGCTATGCATTTTTTAGGAAGGTCTTTTTATTTCAATCCTTAAGACACTCTAGGCTTTAGTATTCCCCACCTGTCCTCAGATTCACAGAAACAGGCAGGGTGTCTGAGCCAGGGCGCCCTGTTGCGCTCCGTGTCTGAGAGGAGGAGCTGCCACTGTGCCCGCGGGCTTCTCTCTCTTCCGCCCTCCCTGCCCGGCTGGCAGGTGCGTCCCCAGGGCTCTGCGTTGTCCCCACGCGTTTGTTGAAGCCACGCATTGTCCCCGTTTACCCAGAGCCATGAAGCATCGTATTTTTCAAAACACTGACACCCTTGTATGCGAACCAAGTCGCTGTTCCGTAACTGTGGCCGTTTTTGCAGAGGAGTACGAGTGTGCCCGGCCGACCGCGGCGGCTGCGCGCAGCGGTGCCTGAACACCCTGGGCAGCTTCCAGTGCGCCTGCGAGCCGGGCTACGAGCTGGGCCCCGACCGCAGGGCCTGCGAAGGTACGGCTGCCCCTCCTGTGTGCTCTGGTCTCTGTCTGTCCTCTTTCCCCCGTAGGGTCACCCTGTCCTCTGCTCAGTTCAGCTGATGCGGAACTGGCCTGGGTTCCTGCTGAAGGTCAGTCCTTTCTGTGGGTGGGCAGTGTCGCTGTCACATCCTGCGGGTGCTGTGATTCCACTATGCGGCAAAATGCTGCCCTTGGAGGGAAACTGGATAACGTGTACACAGCGCCTTTCTGCTAAACTTAAGAAAAATGGAAAAAAACCAGTCCTTCCCCTATGGTCACCAGACCACCTTGTTTACACAGATGAGTCCACTAACACATCTCTATCTATTTTGGTTTTATCTCTGTCTAGATCAGTGTTTTTCAACCTTTTTAATCTTTTTAACCTCATGGCACAGTTAAACTTCAGTTCAACTACAGTTAAACTTCTACAGCACCCTTAAATTATGTTGATCAAAAAAAAAAAGAGTTAAAAAAAAAGAAAATACTGTGCTCTGAACTTTTTTTGAAAATAGCTTGATTAATGATCTTTAAAAAAATTTTCACAGTACACCTAAGATCCTCTCACAGCATACTGGTTGGAAATCACTGACTAGGTCTAAATTTCCATCCACCCATCCATTTGTTCATCCATCCATCCTTCCATCTGTCTATCCATCTGTCCATCCATCCATCCATCCTTCCTTCCGTTGATCCATCAATATATCCATCCATCTATCCGTTCATCCATCAATCCATCCATCCATCGTCAATCCATCTATGATACAAGGCCACTATGTTTATATATATATTAATACAAAAACTATGTTTCTATCTATGTAGATCTAGATTTTTATCCATCTATCCATCCATCCATCCTTCCACCCCTCCCTCTTTTCGTCTGTCCACCTGTTCACCCATCCCTGGTTTGTATCTTCTTCGTAACATGGTCTGTGTTAAGTGTCTCTTACTGACGTAACCAGTCCTGAGTGGGATTCACCTTTGTATGTCCATCCAGCACAGTCAGGAATGGAATATACGTTCATGGATAAATGATTAGTTAAACAGGGACATTTTGTCACGGTTCCCTGCATTTTCTCTTTCTCAAACGAGGTTCCTGGCACACTGTTTATTACCTTTACCTGTGGTCTCTTCTTTCAGAATTTAAGCCTGGCTGGGTTGAATTTCCCCAACTCTGCCCTTTTATAGGCACCATATCTCAAGTTGCAGACAGAATCAGTTGGGTGATCTTCCTTCCTCCTTTATTTCTACTGAATTCATCTTCACAGAACTTGTAGCGATTTAACATTATTTATATTTATGTATGAGGTTGACAACTACGTTTGTGAACTCATCCTAGAAAAAGGGCTACATTCCTGTTGCTGAACATCACTTCAGTCACTGTCAAGCACTCCCCGGAGAAGCTCTTCACTGACACCAGTGCCTGCACCATACTTCACAGCACTGTCTGTAAGATGAGTTTGTGAACTCAATTGCCGTACCATATACAAGAACAACTCTGACGGTCATTCTGGAAAAAGAGTTCCACAATTGCTTTGAAGATTGGACTGGCGTCAGTGCTTAGCTTTTCCAGGGGAGCACATCAGAGTGGCCACAGTGAGCGTCAGCAGCCGGCTGTACAGCACTTTGTCCAGGGCAAGTTCACGCACTTAATTGTCAGCCCTCATATTCATTGGTTTACTTGTGGTGTCTCTCACTACAGTGTGAATCCTCTGGAGATGAGCACCTTGCTCTTTATTGTATCCTAATAAAGGATATAATAAATGCCAAAGGTGCCAAAATCATTTGCACGTATGTCACACGCCTAATCACCTATTACAAACTCACAGACTCCTTGTTTCTCCTCAAAGTCTGAACTCAGGTTTGCCTTTCAGACATCTTCATCTCACCTGTTAGACGACCAATCTTCTGCCTATACCAGGATACAAAAAGACACAGTTATACAGAAAATGTGGCGTATTTTTAATAGAGGACATTGTATGCCAGACAGTAAAAAAGTAACATGACTATTATTTCTCTGTGGCAACTAGAAATATTTTAATTTATAGTAATTTACCAAAAAGTGCTGAAAGTAAAGGTAGGATTAATATTTTATGCAGTTATGAACATCACATATATACACTCACTTACATATATTCTACACATGTACCCAAAGGCAAATAATGGGACCAGTTATCTTAGGAACTTTTAGCCACCTAGGAATTATGAGCCGTGTACAGTTGTGTATAATCTTTTCATGCAGGTTGCTTTTGGAGACCATGATTTTACTAATTTCACTGTCAGTAAGGAAGAAAGGAAATTTAAGAAGATCACCAAAAGGGAGAGAAAATTAGGTGTTGAATAGAGTTTTGGAATAACAAATATATTCTGTTTACCTTAATTTATTGTGCTTGCTAGTAATATGGTGTTGTCTTGGGGGGAAGAAAAGAGTTTGGGGAAATAAATTAATTTTGTTCTACTGTATCAGACTACACTGTGCTCTACATGTGTCCTTTTCTTAATTCTCGTAACACTACTATGAATTCTCCCCAAATGAATTTTTTCCTCCTAATTCTTTAGTTGCCGAGGAACTGCAAGATATAATTATACCCATTTGAAAGATAAGAAAACTGAGACCTACTTTTATTTCTGTTACTCAACTTTAAAATGGTTTAAAGTATAGCATAGCCATAATATATTTGCCTCCAAAGCTACAAAAGCATATAAGTGGGGCTGACGTGCTTGGTGATAAGAAGGAAGTGACTTTATTAAAAAGACTTATACCCTTCTCTTTTCTTGGCTTTTAGCTGCGTGTGGTGGACTTCTTACCAAGCTCAACGGCATCATCACTACCCCCGGCTGGCCCAAGGAGTACCGCCAAATAAAAACTGTGTGTGGCAAGTGGTCGCTCCAACCCAGTATAGATTTTCTGTGAAATTTGAGTTTTTTGAATTGGAAGGAAATGAGGTAAATGAACAATAAATCGAATTTTTATCATGTTTTGGAAATCTCTTAACGAATTGGCAAACGGGAAGATAGAATGCGATGTAATTGTGCAGGTGGGGTAGGCACCCTTTGCCCTTCTGATCCTTTCTGCCCTGCTGTGGTTCTTGTTGGTTGTTGGATGATATTTTAGACTTTTGGGGAGGTTGAAAATTACACGGGGGGAGTTGTTACTCGGTGTATTTAATACGTACCATTTTCTTGATTTATTAAAGAACTGTGGAGTATTTGGGGTCAACTTCATTACACATAGACTTTTCTAGAAAAAAATAAACCAAAATCCACTGGCTGAGTCATATCAAAAATATCCATTTGGGAGAACTTTGTATATTTTACTTGTAGAGATGGGTATATTTTCATTGGATAAGTAGTTTTCTATTATGCTTATGTTTTATAAATAATGATTAATTTTTTAACCTCAGCAAAAGATGCATTTAGCCGAAGCTGTTTTTCAGAATAGAGCTTACTACACGTTTACTTTATAGCACTAAAGGTACAGTTTCTATCAGATAACCACATTTAAACAAATGGAATCATTTATTTGAACATCCCTGTGTGCTAAGTACACACACACCAAATTCAAATGCAATGCCACGCCTGCAATGGGGACTTTTAGAAGAATGTCTTTTGCATGATTGGTCAACTCTGGTTTAATTCCAGAGTTGCAGACATTTGTTTTATTTAGTCTTTTTTTGTTGTTGTTGCAGTTTTTGGCTGGGGTCGGGTTTGAACCTGCAACCTCCGGTATGTGGAGCCGGTATCCTACTCCTTTCAGCCACAGGCGTCACCCTGTTTTATTTAGCCTTTTGGGCTTTCTTTCCTTTTTCTGACTTATTTTGCATCCTTTCACTACCAACTTTTTCCTGTGTGTACTTTTAGCATAAACACGATTCAACCCTTCTACAAATGATAAAATTAACTCAAAACTTATGTTGTCTTTCATGTATATCTATTGAACCCTTACAGAGAGGTGTGAGAACAGAAGTGGAAGTGCATCCGTGCCCCTTGGGCACTAATTTTTGGTAATATTTGTGGGTTTTATACCAAAATTTTACGTATCTTTGCTTCTTTTTTGTCCACTTTTCTTTTACTTACATTTCCCATCCCCTTAATTCTGCCTTTAGGAGACAAGGCACTTCTGTTATTTTTTTTTGATCTCTTGTTATTCTGAAGTAGCTCGCGTTTGTGTTATCTTAAGGGAAATTAAAGTCCGAAATGTGATGAACTTACATATATCAGAGAATTGTAAAATCTTAGAGCTCAAGGAGCCTTTTGAATTATTTTGTTATTATTAACATTGGTTAAGAGTTTTATGATGGGAAAGACAGCAATTTATTCTTTTAGCATAATTTATCCACGTGAAGTATCATTTTCCTTTAATGACTACTTCAAGTTTAAGGAAATATTTACATGAAAATAATTTTTATAACATTTTCAGAAAAAAACTGTTGCATGAGCTACATATTTTGAAAATGATAATTTCCCTACCAGTCCTGTGGTTTGACATGAACTCAGGGCTATCTGACCTCCACCCCCATAGTTTTCCCTAAAGCTGGGAGTGTGTCCTCATGATTCATTAGTTGGTAGATATTTCTAAGGCGGCCTGAGATTTGTATTCAGGAAGGAGGAGGGTGAATGGTTCCATATATGGGGTGTTGTGTTCTGAAAGCACTACCCTCACTGCAGTTGTCATCATTCGTAGAAGTGCTCTTTACAAACTTGGTTAACACAGCCCAGAATTCTCTGATTTATAATGGTGCTACTTTTCGAAAAGCTGTTGTAGAATTCTGTGAATTTTCATAGTTCTGTATCTTGGCTGTTTGAAAGTCCCAAGCCAAAAAAAAAAAAAAAAAGAATGACTTATAGAATCACCAGGTCAGTTGAAAACTTTACTGCTTTATTATATTGATATCCCAAAGTAAAGTCAAAACAAAAAATCTTTTAGCTTTGGAAACATTGTTTTATACTGCACAGAATCCTCCGTAAGCATAAATGGCAGTGGTAACCAAGCAGATAGAAAGACGTTTCATTTTTCCTAGAAGCATTTTGCTTATTTATCACCTAATATCACAAGAACCAGTAATTTGAGTTGACATATTTGAAAGTACAGATCATGCCCTAGGGTTCAATCATATGCGTTGTTAAATCCTGCTAATTACACATTTATGTATAGGGTCATTCATGCAAGATGTGTTCTTTCCAACCTGCCCTCCTGGAACTTTGTGAAAGTGTAGTATAGAAACATCTGTTTCTGGTCATAAAATTGCTTAAGAATACCTGGCATTCATTTAGCTTCCTCCATTTTATTGTTGATAGCATATCACACATAAATCAGAATCAGAATACCTCATTCTAGTATAAATTCCTGCCTCCATCCCCCTAGACAGAGTTCTATGTGTTTGCAGTTCTTCAGCAAGCCCGCAATGTTCACGGTACCTAGAAACTCAGAGAAATCAAGGAATGGCAGTCCTTTTAATAAGTTTGAAAGGCAAAGGACCTTTTTTGTTATATACTAAGTACATGTCTTTCGCTTTGAATGTTAGTAATGGTGCTGTTCTGATTAGAATGTAGCTTTTCAGACCAAGCCAAATGCTACATTATTAATCACCACAATGCCATCTATAATTTTGGACAAGTTACATAAAATTTTCTGAACCTCAGTTTTTTTAATCTCTGCAGTGGATGAGATTATTTCTATCGCTAGTGATTTTTTCATAGACTAAACGTACCAATTTCATGTTATTGTTGTCAGTATTAGTAGAACTGGGCCCAGTTGGCTCATGCCTGTAATCTAAGCACTCTGAGAGGTGGAGATGGGTGGATTGCTTGATTTCAGAAGTTCAAGACCAGCCTGAGCAAGAGCTTGACCCCATCTTGACTATAAGTAGAAAAACTAGCTGGGTGCTATGGTGAGTGTGTGTGTCGTCCCAGCTACTCAGGAGGCTGAGGCAGGAGGGTCACTGGAGACCAAGAGTTTGAGGTTGCTGTGAGCTATGTGATGCCATGGCTACCCAAGATGACAGTGAGACTCTGCCTCAAGAAAAAAAAAAAAAAAAAAAAAAGCACATGACAAGTGTTTTCATAGTTCCTGATTGTCAGTGTTAAGTAAGGCAGCACACCACAAGTATTTCCATAATTCCTATTGAAAAATAAAAATGCTTTTTTAAAGGGCAGCAGCTGTTGCTTTCCTTGTAACCATCAGCATTATTCTCTCCACAGCATTCATTACAGTTTTCCTCAACTTTTCATATTTTTTTGAAAAGTATGCTTTTAATACATAGAAATGAAGCATACATTTGCATATAAATGTCTCAGACCTATCCAGAGGAAAATTCCCCTCTGATTTATCTTTCTTCAAGCCTTTTGCCTCCTACTTGAACTTTTTTCTTGATTTTTTTTTTTTTAAGATATTAATTCCAGTTACTTCCAGGGGAGTAAAGAGGGATAAATATACATTTTTCAAAAATATCAGTCATCCAGGATTCTCAAATCTGGCAAGTCTGACAGCCGGGCTTTTCCTAGGTGTGCAAGTATGATTACGTGGAGATCTGGAGTGGTCTTTCCTCCGAGTCCAAACTACATGGCAAGTTCTGTGGCGCCGAAGTGCCAGAAGTGATCACATCGCAGTTCAACAACATGAGAATTGAGTTCAAATCCAACAATACTGTGTCCAAGAAGGGCTTCAAAGCACATTTTTTTCTCACGTATTCACATGTTGTGTGTGTGTGTGTACCCTGTTTCCCCGAAAATAAGACAGTGTCTTATTTTAAGGTGTTCTCCCAAAGATGGGCTAGGTCTTATTTTCAGGGGACGTCTTATCTTTCCTGTAAGTAGGTCTTATTTTCAGAGGATGTCTTATTTTTGGGGAAACAGGGTATTACAGATTTTCAGTGTGGATGGGCTTAAATTATACATTATCTATTTTTATATATAGATACCTAAAAATGTAAATTGGAAGTACAAAGAATACATGGCAGTTTACATAGGGGTTAATAATATTTACTTACAAATTAGAATGCTACATATTAATAATAGAGACTCTTGATGAAACGTTGCCTCCAAACAATTAGATTTTACACAAAATCTAATCAAACATTATAAAGGTGGATACAAATAACACAAAAATAAGTATAATAATATTTTCTTACAGCTACTTTACTCATTACAAGTGGATGGGAATAAAAATACCAGGCTTCACACACATGGCAGATTTCTAAAAATAACTTTTCTTTGTTTTTAGAAAGTGTGGTGCTATTTGAGCAACATGTTTTTAATTCTTATGATTTAGCAGTATGTCTTTTTATTTTATAGTTGTATTGTTAAGCCAGTATTAGTCATCCTTTGCCTCATCTCTATATAAATGATTGCAGTATGAAACTTAAAAATATGGAAATTTTAATTTTACAGAATTTAATATCTCATGAGGTATATTTACTGGTCTGTATTTCTGTGTTTGGAATTTAACAGTTTAACCAACTTAAACTAGGTTGCTCTCTTAAAAAGTAGAAATTTGACCAAAAAAACTCCCCAGATTTTATGAAAATATATGAAAACATCAATGAAATTTCCATATTTTCTCAATCTCAGAACTTTGCTGTATTAGAACATTATTTTGAAACTTCAAAACTAGATAAAATTGTAATAAACCTAAGAGTGGCAATATATTTTGTCTTTTTAACTGGCAAGCAATTTAAAGCCACTAAATACCAATTGTATTTTAATATTAGGAAATTTGGATTGAGTTAATTCAAAGTCCATTTATTCTGGTCCCCATGTGTTTAAAATTAATGAGATTTACAATATCCTGGTTTGTCTGGGGTTTTCAGTGTAATTGAAGTTAATGGTTCGCAAACTCCATTGAGTTCCAAGTCATACAAAAAGTGCTTCCAAGATACAATGGATTTCAGCTCCCCTGCTCTTGTTCTTTTTCTTTCTCCCAGAGTTAATTACCTTTTAAAAATTTTTCTCAGGCATGCATTTAAGATTTATGTTATTCAAAGTACAATTTCAGTTTCCTATTTTAATGAAAGGGAAACTTTTTTAGGCTTCAAAGTTTAAATGATTCAATAGTTAGAGACAAAATTACTTATCTTAAAGTCATCTAAATATTTGTTTGAAAAATTAAAATTATGAAATAATTCTGTCATAATATTCCAAGTATTTGGGGCCCTTTTCATGTTACCTTAGATATATGTTTCATTTTAAACGATTTTGGGCACATGCCCCAAATATTCACAAGGAAATATAATTAAATTTAGCTGCTCTGAAAATTTTAAGTCCACTTTCTGGTATTATTGGTCAGGCAAAAGTTTTCAAATCTTCATAAAATAACACTGTTGCCATATATGATGAAATATATGAAAAAAAGAACAGAGAAGAAAGCCCATGCAGAAGACGCCATTCTCTGGCACGTACGCGTGTCCAGGTATAGTCTTTCTTTTCTTTTCCTTTTTTTTATAATCTCTGTGCAGCTGTTTTTTGTGAAATCAACTGAGTGCCTTGGTTTTCCTTGGGGTCATGTCAACTACTGTGCTGTAAATTGTGTTTACTAATATAATCATCTCAAGAAATCATCTGTTTTTAGTATTTATCAGAGCATTTGAAAAATATAGAAATTATTTACATGGCAATATTTAATCTTGAAAACATCTAGCCTAGATTGTTTGATGGAGTGCAGGCAGTTAGCTAAGCTGAACAAGGGAGTCCAAGGGCAAATTAAATCCCAGAATTCATGTTATGTTGCCACGTTCGTTCGTATATGTTTATCCCACAGATGAGGTAGTGAAGGAGCTAAGTGAGATGCTGGGTGGTAAGGACCACCTGAGCCTTCGTGGTCTTGGTACACAGAGCATCTTGTTAGCCGTAGAGCTAATCGTGAACTTTGCACATGACATCAGCAACATGTTACGCCAACACCCTTATGACCTGAGAAACAAATGCAGACACACGATTCACTTCTTTATTGTTGTTCTGTACAGTCAAAGACGATTATCATTAAGTATGAACTCTGTGTTCCCTTTTGAATACATTGAAAAGTCTTAGCAGTTTGTCAGATTCATATTTAAAATATTGTGGTTTGGGGAGAGTGTTTGAAACTATTTCATATTAAATTTCCTGCGAATTTCTGTTAGTGGGAAAGATGTTCGCTCAGGAAAAGAGAAGGTAAAAAATTTGCATTTGTAATAAATTGTTGCAGATTACTAGGAGATAGCAGCAAGTAAGGATTTAGACGCCGTAATAGCCTAAGTATGATGATTTTATGAAGTCACAGTTTATAAAAGATTATTCCTTTTAATAGATATCTATTCACATTGAAAATATACATCACAGTACTAGTAATGTTTTAAATATTATATAATCACATATTAAAAGCCAGATAATTCACTGTAGCTGTATTTCTTGGAAAGGAACTATGTAAATCATAGTGATACTGGATTTTCCAAACAAAATAGAAGGAATTTTCAGTGTCAAAACTCAGTCACTATTGGACTATTAGGGGACTGGATAAAGCACATTACTGGGTTTATTGTCACAAACCCTTTTGAAAGAAATTTAGCATAGGACTATCTGGAGTCATTGTATTGACCATTCTGTTTGCCTCAGAAATAACCATTCTTGGGAATTTTTCTTAAAGAAATATTTCAGAATCTAAAAGAATGATTTCACTATCATGAGTGTGACAGAGATGTGGTGCAACCTAATGTTGGGAAGCAGGAAAATCGTGCAGAAGTTATAGCAAATGCTCTCTGTGGACTCTTCTTTAGGGCTCAACTACAGCTTGAACTTTTTTACCTAAAAAACTCAAACAATGTAACCCAATCGTGTGTACCTTTATATGAATCTGAAACAGAAAAGATGTTTCAAATGATTCCATGGTGTAAAAAATGAACATGATGAAATACATATTAATGGAGTTCCAGTCTACGCACTACCATTGTGCAAACAGCCATGCACGTGGGCAGGAGCAGACCTGAAGGTCACCATACGAGATACACAGGTCACCGTGTTAAGGTGGAAAGCTGATGCATCGCAGTTTTCTTCAATTTTTCTTGAAGATATTTCCAGATTTTTTTCTTCTGGAGTTATTTTTATATAACTTACGTATTCCATAGCCGGGCGTTGTGGCGGGCGCCTGTAGTCCCAGATACTCGGGAGGCTGAGGCAAGAGAATCACTTAAGCCCAGGAATTGGAGGTTGCTGTGAGCTGTGTGAGGCCACAGCACTCTACCGAGGGCCATAAAGTGAGACTCTGTCTCTACAAAAAACGATATATATATATATATATATATATATATATATATATACACATCGATATATATATATCGTATTCCACTTACCTGTTGCCCAAGGTATTCCTACTGGGCAAACATTGCCTAATAGACTTTGATCATCTTTCCAAGTATAGGAAATTTTAAATCCATCTATTTACTCATTAGATAATAAATATTAAAATACAGTAATTTTGACAAAAGCATATTGAGGCCTGGTGCCTGTATGTCAGTGGTTAGGGCGCCAGCCACATACACCAATGCTAGTGGATTTGAACCCAACCTTCCAGCTAAACAACAATGACAACTTTAACAAAAAATAGCCGGGTGTTGTGGCGGGCACCTGTAGTCCCAGCTACTTGAGAGGCTGAGACAAGAGAATCTCTTAAGCCAAGGAGTTGGAGGTTGCTGTGAGCTGTGACGTCACGGCACTCTACCAAGGGCGATAAAGTGAGACTCTGTCTCAAAGAAAAAAGAAATCACCAAATTTCTGGAACAAAACAACAATCAAGACACAAATTACCAGAACCTCTGGGATACTGCAAAGGCAGTCCTAAGAGGGAAATTTATAGCACTGCAAGCCTTCCTCAAGAAAATGGAAAGAGAGGAAGTTAATAACTTAATGGGACATCTCAAGCCACTGGAGAAGGAAGAACACTCCAACCCCAAACTCAGCAGAATCAAAGAAATAACCAAAATCAGAGCAGAATTAAATGAAATTGAAAACAAAAGAATTATAGAACAGATCAATAAATCCAAAAGTTGGTTTTTTGAAAAGATCAATAAAATAGATAAACTTTTGCCCAACCTAACCAGGAAAAAAAAGAGTAAAATCTCTAATTTCATCAATCAGAAATGGTAACAATGAAATAATAGACCCCTCAGAAATTCAAAAAATCCTTAATGAATACTACAAGAAACTACTCTCAGAAATATGAAAATCTGAAAGAAATCGACCAATACCTGGATGTACGCCACCTACCAAGACTTAGCCAGAATGAAGTGGAAATGTTGAACAGGCGCATATCAAGTTCGGAAATAGCATCAACTATACAAAATCTCCCTAAAAAGTAAAGCCCAGGACCAGATGGCTTTACGTTAGAATTCTACCAAACCTTTAAAGAAGAACTAGTATCTATATTACTAAAACGCTTCCAAAATATAGAAAAAGAAGGAATATTACCCAACACATTCTACGAAGCAAACATCACCTTGATCCCCAAACCAGGCAAAGACCCAACAAGAAAAGAAAATTACAGACCAATATCACTAATGAATATAGATGCTAAAGTACTCAATAAGATCCTAAGAAACCAAATCCAACAACACATCAAAAAAATTATACACCATAACCAATAGGGATTTATCCCAGGGTCTCAAGTCTGGTTCAATATACGTAAATCTATAAATGTAATTCAGCACATAAACTAAAAAATAAGGACCATATGATTCTTTCAATTGATACAATAAAAGCTTTTGATAATATCCAGCATCCCTTCATGATCAGAACACTTAAGAAAACTGGTATAGAAAGGACATTTCTTAAACTAATAGAGGCCATCTATAGCAAACCCAGCCAATATCGTATTGAATGGAGTTAAATTGAAATCATTTCCACTTAGATCAGGAACCAGACAAGGTTGCCCATTGTCTCCAATGCTCTTTAACATTGCAATGGAAGTTTTAGCCATTGCAATTAGGGAAGAAAAGGCGATCAAGGGTATCCACATAGGGTCAGAAGAGATCAAACTTTCACTCTTCGCAGATGATATGATCATATATCTGGAAAACACTAGGGATTCTACTATAAAACTTTTAGAAGTGATCAAGGACTACAGCAATGCCTCGGGCTACAAAATCAACACCCATATATCTGTAGCCTTTATATATACCAACAATAACCAAGCTGAAAAAACAGTCAAGGACTCTATTCCTTTCACAGTAGTGCCAAAGAAGATGAAACATTTGGGAGTATACCTAACGAAGGATGTGAAAGATCTCTACAAAGAGAACTATGAAACTTTAAGAAAAGAAATAGCTGAGGATGTTAACAAATGGAAAAACATACCATGCTCATGGCTGGGAAGAATCAACATTGTTAAAATGTCTATACTACCCAAAGAAATATATAATTTTAATGCAATTCCTATTAAAGCTCCATTGTCATATTTTAAAGATGTTGAAAAAATAATACTTCGTTTTATATGGAATCAGAAAAAAACTCGAATAGCCAAAACATTACTCAGTAATAAAAACACAGCAGGAGGAATCATGCTACCAGACCTGAGACTGTACTATAAATCAATACTGATCAAAACAGCATGGTACTGGCACAAAAACAGAAGTAGATGTCTGGAACAGAATAGAGAACCAAGAGACAAACTCAGCTACTTACCGTTATTTGATCTTTGACAAGCCAATTAAAAACATTCAGTGGGGAAAAGATTCCCTATTTAACAAATGGTGCTGGATGAACTGGCTGGCAACCTGTAGAAGATTGAAACTGGACCCATACCTTTCACCATTAACTAAGATAGACTCTCACTGAATAAAAGATTTAAACTTAAGACATGAAACTATAAAAATACTTGCTAAGTCATGGAAAAAGCCCAAGTGCCCATCGATTCACGAATGGATTAATAAATTGTGGTATATGCATACCATGGAATACTATGCAGCCTTAAAGAAAGATGGAGACTTTACCTCTTTCATGTTTACATGGATGGAGCTGGAACATATTCTTCTTAGTAAAGTATCCCAAGAATGGAAGAAAAAGTACCCAATGTACACAGCCCTACTATGAAACTAATTTGGGACTCTCACATGAAAGCTATAACCCAACTACAACTTAACAATAGGGGGAAGTGGGAAGTGGGGGTGGGTAAAGGGAGGGGGATCGGAGGGATCACACCTGTGGTGCATATTACAGGGGTATTTGCGAAACTTGGTAAATGTAGAATGTAAATGTTTTGGCACAGTAACTGAGATAACGCCAGAAAGGCTATGTTAACCACTGTGATAAAAATGTGTCAAATGGTTTATGAAGCGAGTGTATGATGCCCCATGATCATATCACTGTATACAGTTATGATTTAATAAAAAAATAAATAAATAAATAAATAAAAAATACTTGAAGAAAGTTCAGGGAAAACTCTTGAAGGAATAGGCCTGGGTGAATATTTTAAGAGGAGGACTCCCCAGGCAATTGAAGCAGTATCAAAAACACACTACTGGGACCTGATCAAACTAAAAAGCTTCTGCACAACCAAGAACACAGTAAGTAAAGCAAGCAGACAGCCCTCAGAATGGAAGAAAATATTTGCAGGTTATACCTCTGATAAAGGTCTAATCACCAAAATCTACAGAGAACTCAAACGTATTAGAAAGAAAAGAACACTTGACCCCATCTCAGGGTGGGCAAGGGACTTGAAGAGAAACTTCTCTGAATAAGACAGGCGCATGGCCTACAGACTTATGAAAAAAAGCTCATCATCCTTAATCAGAGAAATGCAAATCAAAACTACTTTGAGATATCATCTAACCCCAGTAAGAGTAGCCCACATAACAAAATCCCAAAACCAGAGATGTTGGCGTGGATGTGGAGAAAAGGGCACACTTCTACACTGCTGGTGGGATTGCACACTAATACGTTCCTTCTGGAAGGATGTTTGGAGAATACTGAGAGACCTAAAAATAGACCTGCCATTCGATCCTATAATTCCTTTACTAGGTATATACCCAGAAGACCAAAAATCACAATATAACAAAGACATCTGTACCAGAATGTTTATTGTGGCCCAATTCATAATTGCTAAGTCATGGAAGAAACCCAAGTGTCCATTGACCCACGAATGGACTAGCAAATTGTGGTACATGTATACCATGGAATATTATGCAGCCTTCAAGAAAGATGGAGACTTTACCACATTCATGTTTACATGGATGGAGCTGGAACATATTCTTCTTAGCAAAGTATCTCAGGAATGGAAGAAAAAGTATCCAATGTACTCAGCCCTACTATGAAGCTAAATTATAGCTTTCACATGAAGGCTATAACCCAACTATAGCACAAGACTATGAGGAAAGGGCCAAGGAAGGGGAAGGGAGTGGGGAGGTTAGGGTGGAGGGAGGGTAATGGGTGGAGCCACACCTACAGTGCATCTTAGAATGGGTACAGGTGAAACTTACTAAAGGCAGAATACAAATGTCTACATACAATAACTAAGAAAATGCCATGAAGGCTATGTTGAACAGTCTGATGAGAATATTTCAGATTATATATGAAACCAGCACATTGTACCCTTTGATTGCACTAATGTACACAGCTGTCATTTAACAATTAAAAAAAAAGTAAGAAACACTGCTCTATTTCATGAGACTCACGTCTGTGTGATTCAAACCTATTCTGCTCACGGAAGTGAGAATTTCCTGGATACGGTGACTCAGGGGAGTCGCTGTACGAAGGTCTGAAGGACCTGGAAGTTGACTCCCCTCCAAAATTCAGTACAGGAAAGGTAGAATTTAAGTTTTGACTGGGTTTGACTCAACCCATATAAATTATTTGAGGAGTCACCACCCCTATAAACATCAAGGATGAACTCTGGAGTTGCTACTAGAGAAGTTATCTGGAAGCCCCTGAGAATTCCGGACTATTGCTTCAACTGATACCCTCCTTCCTGTGAGAGCTCTTCAGGGCCACACCCTGCAGGTGCCATCCCTATTTACCCTGAGTCATCACCAAAAGCCTAATCCCCCCAGGCCATCCAGCCCCAGACCCTCATTCCCAGCAACCCGTTCATACTTATCCTACCCCCTTTCAGTGAACCTTCTGGAATTCCCAAGCTATGACAGGCAAATGTCCCCATAGACCCCACATTTTTGAAAGTTTCTTTACCTCTCTGCTTTACCTGGAGACCTGACTATCCCTCAAGAAGCTCTCTCTCAGCGTGTTTGCCCTCCATCTCCCACTTGCTCCTTCCAAATAAGTTCTCTTTCCTTCCAACCTGCCCTGCTGAAACCTGTGCTATCCTGTTCTACCAGCTCCTCCGGCTAATAGCTGTGTCTGTGCTCTCCCCACTCCTGTTTCCATTGCTTTCCCTTTTAGCATTTTCCTGTCCTGTCTCAGTGAGTTCACATCCATACCGATGGCCCATCCAACACCCTGCCCCAGAGCTTCTCAACTAGGTCTCTGTTGTCATTTGGGGTGGGACAAGTGATTGTGTTGGACAATCCTGCACATCACAACTCATATGGCATTGCTACACCCTGCCAGACTGCCACCATATTGTCCTCCCCGAAGTCACCACAGCATCAAATGTCCCCACATCACCACACATTTCACCCTCCAGGGATGAGCTGTCTGGACCTCGGTTGAGGACCACTGTTGGCGTCTCTCCATCTCCTCACGCCCACCTTGCATGGAAACCTTTGAGTTGTCATCACTAGAAATGGTCTGAACCACTTCCACTACCTTAATTTCAAGCATCTCTAACCATCAACTTCCCAGCTCACCCTAGCACCTTACACCACAAGAATTTGACCCTTATGAAGATGCCAAATCCACTAAACCCAGCATTTGTCTCACTATTGTCACCTTCCCCCATCTCCGTTTTTCTCCTCACCCAATCTGAATTCCGGGGCAAAAATTAAATCAGTACCCTCCACTTCTGTGCCCCTGCCTCCACTACTGTTGGGACCCAGATGTCTCTGACTCTGCCCCTGATGAGCTGATGTCGCTGGAGAAGAATCATGAGAGGGACCTGCCTGGCCTGAGTTCCACATTCCTGTTCACACACCTCCCCAGGGCACTCCATGCCGCTCCATGTCTTACCACAACTCCCTCACAGGTCAGCTCTGCTACTCTACAGAGGATGCCTGACCACCTCCTCCCTCCACAAACTTCCACGTGTTCCACGTGCCTTCCAGCTGAGAGCCTCACTTGATGTTTCAGTGAAAAGACACAGCAGTTTAGACAGCTGGCCTCCAGTCCCTCAGCCTGCAAATTCACCCAGCTTGTGCCCAGAGTCACGGTCCCTGCTGTCAAAGGCCAGCCCCTCCCTTGTCACCAGATTCCCCCCACTAGGACATAGCTGCAACAGTGATCCCTTCTCTCCACAGGATCATTCCTATCCATGTTTTATCATTTCTAATCTAAAAACTAAACCCTCCCCAGACTTCCTTCACTCCAGCAACATTCTCTATTTCCCTGCACAACAAAAGTTCTTGCCATTCATGTCTCATCTGCTATTTTAAAACACATTTTGGTTGTGAAATATGTGCACAAAAGATGTATAGAAGGTACGTGTACAGTTTAAAGAATGATGAGCACGTCCCTGTACCCCGCACTCAGCTTCAAAACATTAGCAGGACCAGAGAGGCAGATCTAGGCCCCCGCCCTGTCACCTCCTTTTCTCTTCACTGCAAGGGTAACCACTACTCTGAGTTTGGGTTAATTGTTCCTTTGCTTCCCTCCTCTCCCTCCCCAGACAATACTGTATTATTTAGTTATGCCTATTTTGAACTTTATATAAATGGAGTCTCATTGTATATGTTTTATAATTTTTTTAATTCTGTATTTTTGTAACATGTATATTAATATATGTAATTTTGGTTCATTTATTTTCACTGCTGTCTACCTTTCTGTTGCATAAATATAGCATATTTCACACCATATTTTATCTATACATTCGAACTTTAATGGGCATTTGGACTACTACCTCTATGATTAGAATGCATATCTCCTACTGCAAGTGTGAGAATTACTCTAGGAAGAGAATCATCTACGTTGTGTAACAGAAAAACAGTACATTCTTATTACATTTTTATTAAATAAAGTCATATTCAGCCATCTCTCCATTACTCCATCAAATAGAGCACCACAGCTAGTTATTCTCCTATAATGTCATGTAATAAATTCTAGAGCCTGGCCTTAAACATATTATTATTATTTTCTTTTTTTTAATTAATTAATTTATTTATTTTTATTAAATCATAACTGTATACATTGATATGATCATGGGGCATCATACACTCGCTCCATAAACCATTTGACACATTTTTATCACAGTGGTTAACATAGCCTTTCTGGCGTTATCTCAGTTACTGTGCCAAAACATTTACATTCTACATTTACCAAGTTTCGCAAATACCCCTGTAAGATGCACCACAGGTGTGATCCCTCCGATCCCCCTCCCTCTACCTACCCCCCATTCCTACTTCCCCCAATTGTTAAGTTGTAGCTGGGTTATAGCTTTCATGTGAGAGTCTCGAATTAGTTTCATAGTAGGGCTGTGTACATTGGGTACTTTTAATTCCATTCTTGGGATACTTTACTAAGAAGAATATGTTCCAGCTCCATTTATGTAAACATGAAAGAGGTAAAGTCTCCATCCTTCTTTAAGGCTGCATAGTATTCCATGGTATACATATACCACAATTTATTAATCCATTCGTGGATTGATGGGCACTTGGGCTTTTTCCATGACTTAGCTACTACGAATTGGGCTGCAATAAACATTCTGGTACAAATATCTTTGTTATGTTGTGATTTTTGGTCTTCTGGGTATATGCCCAGCAGAAGAATTACAGGATTGAATGGCAGATCTATTTTTAGATCTCTGAGTGTTCTCCATATATCTTTCCAAAAGGAATGTATTAATTTGCATTCCCACCAGCAGTGCAGAAGTGTTCCCTTTTCTCCGCATCCACACCAACATCTCTGGTCTTGAGATTTTGTGATATAGGCTAGTCTCATTGCAGTTAGATGATATCTCCAAGTAGTATTGATTTGCATTTCACTGATGATTAAAGATGATGAGCATTTTTTCATATGTCTGAAGGCCTTGCGCCTGTCTTCTTCAGAGAAGTTTCTCTTCAAATCCCTTGCCCAGCCTGCGATGGGATCCCTTGTTTTTTTCTTACTGATGCGTTTGAGTTCTCTGTGGATTCTGGTTATTAAACCTTTGTCAGAGATATACCCTGCAAATATCTTCTCCCATTCTGAGGGCTGTCTGCTTGCTCTGCTTACTGTGTTCTTAGCTGTGCAGAAGCTTTTTAGTTTGATCAAGTCCCAGTAGTGTATTTTTGAAGCTGCTTCAATTGCCCGGGGGGTTCTCCTCAGGAAATACTCACCCAGACAAATTTCTTCAAGGGTTTTCCCCGCATTCTCCTCTAGTATTTTTATAGTTTCATGTTTTAAGTTTAAATCTTTAATCCAGTGAGAGTCTATCTTAGTTAATGGTGAAAGGTGTGGGTCCAATTTCAGTCTTCTGCAGGTTGCCAGCCAGTTCACCCAGCACCATCTGTTAAATAGGGAATCTTTTCCCCACTGAATGTTTTTAATTGGCTTGTCAAAAATCAAATAGCGGTAAGTAGCTGGATTCATCTCTTGGTTCTCTATTCTGTTCCAGATATCTACTTCTCTGTTTTTGTGCCAATACAATGCTGTTTTGATCACTATCGATTTGTAGTAAAGTCTGAGGTCTGGTAGTGTGATTCCTCCTGTTTTGTTTTTATTTTTGAGTAATGTCTTGGCTATTCGAGGTTTTTTCTGATTCCATATAAAACGAAGTAATGTGTTTTCAAGATCTTTAAAATATGACAGTGGAGCTTTAATAGGGAGTGCGTTGAAATTATATATTGCTTTGGGTAGTATGGACATTTTGATAATGTTGATTCTTCCCAGCCATGAGCATGGTATGTTTTTCCATTTGTTAACATTTTCAGCTATTTCTTTTCTTAGAGTTTCATAGATCTCTTTATAAAGATCTTTCACGTCTTTTGTTAGGTAAATTCCCAAATATTTCATCTTCTTTGGCACTACTGTGAATGGGATAGAGTCCTTAACTGCTTTTTCAATTTGACTGTTGTTGGTGTATATAAAGGCTACCGATTTATGAATGTTGATTTTGTAACCTGAGACGCTGCTGTATTCCTTGATCACTTCTAGGAGTTTTGTAGTAGAGTCCTTAGTGTTTTCCAGATACACAATCATATCATCTGCGAAGAGCGAGAGTTTGATCTCTTCTGACCCTATGTGGATACCCTTGATCGCCTTTTCTTCCCTAATTGCGGTGGCTAAAACTTCCATTAAAATGTTGAAAAGCAATGGAGACAATGGGCAGCTTTGTCTGGTTCCTGATCTGAGTGGAAATGATTCCAATTTAACTCCATTCGATATGATATTGGCTGTGGGTTTGCTGTAGATAGCCTCTATCAGTTTAAGAAAATTCCCTTCTAGACCAATTTTCTTGAGTGTTCTGATCATGAAGGGATGCTGGATATTATCAAAAGCTTTTTCTGCATCAATTGAGAGAATCATATGGTCTTTGTTTTTTAATTTGTTTATGTGCTGAATTACATTTATAGATTTATGTATATTGAACCAGACTTGAGACCCTGGGATAAAACCAACTTGGTCATGATGTATAATTTTTGTTTGATGTGTTGCTGGATTCTGTTTGTTAGGATCTTGTTGAATATTTTTGCATCTATATTCATTAGTGATATTGGTCTATAATTTTCTTTTCTTGTTGGGTCTTTTCCTGGTTTGGGGATCAGGGTGATGTTTGCTTCATAGAACGTGTTGGGTAGTCTTCCTTCTTTTTCTACATTTTGGAACAGGTTGAGTAATATAGGTACTAATTCCTCTTTAAAGGTTTGGTAGAATTCTGACGTGAAACCATCTGGTCCCGGGCTTTTCCTTTTAGGGAGGTTTTGTATAGTTGATGCTATTTCTGAACTTGATATGGGTCTATTCATCATTTCCACTTGATTCTGGTTAAGTCTTGGAAGGTGGCGCGCTTCCAAGTATCGGTCAATTTCCTTCAGATTTTCATATTTCTGAGAATAAAGTTTCTTGTAATATTCATTAAGGATTTTTTGGATTTCTGATGAGTCTGTGGTTATTTCGTCTTTGTTGTTTCTGATTGATGATATTAGAGATTTTACTCTTTTTTTCCTGATTAGGTTGGCCAGAGGTTTATCTATTTTATTCACCTTTTCAAAAAACCAGCTTTTTGATTTATTGATCTGTTGTATTATTCTTTTGTTTTCAATTTCATTTAATTCTGCTCTAATTTTGGTTATTTCTTTTCTTCTACTGGGTTTGGGGTTGGAATGTTCTTCCTTTTCCAGTTGTGTGAGATGTCCCATTAAGTTGTTAACTTCTTCTCTTTCTGTTCTCTTGAGGAAGGCTTGCAGTGCTATAAATTTCCCTCTTAGAACTGCCTTTGCAGTGTCCCAGAGGTTCTGATAGTTTGTGTCTTCATTGTCGTTTTGTTCCAAAAAATTGGTGATTTCTTTCTTAATCTCATCTCTGACCCAGCTATCATTCAGCATAAGGTTATTTAACTTCCATGTTTTTGTATGGGTATGCAGATTCCTGTTGTTACTCAATTCAAGTTTTATTCCATGATGGTCCGAGAAGATGCATGGAATAATTTCTATTCCTTTAAATTTACTGAGGTTAGACTTGTGACCTAAAATGTGGTCAATTTTGGAGTAAGTTCCGTGGGCTGATGAGAAGTATGTGTATTCAGTTTTGTTGGGATGAAATGTTCTGTAGATGTCTGCTAAATCTAAATATTGGATGGTTAGGTTTAAATCTAAGATTTCTTTGCTCAGCTTCTTTCTGGAGGATCGATCCAACACTGCCAAAGGAGTGTTGAAATCTCCGACGATTATGGAGCTGGAGGAAATCAAGTTGCTCATGTCTGTTAGAGTTTCTGTTATAAACTGAGGTGCATTCTGGTTGGGTGTATAGATATTAATAATTGAGATCTCATCATATTGAGTATTACCCTTAACAAATATGAAGTGACCATTCTTGTCCTTCCTTACTTTTGATGGTTTAAAGCCTACTGTATCTGCAAATAAAATTGCAACACCTGCTTTTTTCTGATTACCATTTGCCTGAAATATGGATGACCATCCTTTCACCCTGAGTCTGTATTTGTCTTTTAAGTTGAGATGTGACTCTTGTATGCAACAAATATCTGGCTTGAGTTTTTGTATCCAGTCAGCTAACCTATGTCTCTTTAGAGGACAGTTTAAGCCATTCACATTGATGGAGAGTATTGATAAGTCTGGTGGAATTTTGGGTATCGAGTTTTTCAAAGGTCCAGTGGACGTTTTTAATCCTTTCGCCAGTGTGGAAGTTGGAGTTTGATCCGAAGTTTCTGAGTGAGTTTACTTTTGTGGTATAGGATTGGGTTGGTCATTGTGGAGGATATGTCTGAGAACATCCTGAAGAGCTGGTTTACTTATGGCAAATTTTTTCAACATATGAATGTCATTGAAGTATTTAATTTCTCCATCATAGATGAAACTCAGTTTAGCTGGATACAAGATCCTGGGTTGAAAGTTTTTTTGCTTTAGGAGATTAAAAGTTGATGACTAGCCTCTTCTGGCTTGAAAAGTTTCAGCAGAGAGATCTGCAGTTATTCTAATATTCTTACCTTTGTACGTTATAGTTTTCTTTCGCCGGGCTGCTTTGAGAATCTTCTCTTTCATGTTAACTTTAGTGAAGCTAATTATGATATGTCTGGGGGATGACTTATTGGGGTTAAATCGTGCTGGGGTTCTGAAACTGTCTGCTATCTGAATTTCAGATTCTCTAGGCATGTCTGGAAAATTTTCTTTCATAATTTCATGCAGAAGGGCCTCTGTGCCCTTGGAGGCGACTTCATCATTCTCAGAAATTCCTATAATCCTTATGTTGCTTTTTTTCGAATTATCTGAGAGTTCTCTGAGTGAGTGATCCGTTTTTGCTCTCCATTTCTCTTCCTCTTTGGAGATTGGGAGCGTTCGAAGACTTTATCTTCAATGTCAGAAATCCTTTCTTCTGCTTGCTCCATTCTGTTACTGAGGGATTCTACTGTATTTTTCATATCTTTGAGGGCTGTTAAGTTCTTGCTTCAGTGTGTCTAAGTCTTTGGTGGTTTTGTCTTTAAATTCGTTAAATTCTTGAGACAATTTTTGAATTTCTCCTCGAATTCCTAATTCCATTTTATTAATCTTGTCTTCAATCCAAATTCTGAATTCGATTTCTGACATGTCAGCCAGTTGTTTATGAATGGGATCTTCAATCATATCTGCCGTATCTTTTCTTGGCGGGGTTGATCTATTCTGGTTATTCATGTTACCAGAGTTTTTCCGCTGATTCCACCCCATGATTATTTTACTCCCTTTGGTTTTTCCCCTGGGGTTTTATTTAGGGCCCGTACAGTGTTGTGCCTGAGAAACTGGGGCCCTGTCTGGTGTGGTGGAGTAAAGTGGTTCTGTCTTGCTTTCAGCTGGTTTCTGTTCGATCCTATTGCAACTTCTACTCTGGCTTGAAGTCTCAGCTGTGTGGAAAAATCAGCAATTAAGTCACCCTGCCTGCCCACCTCTGGCCCCAGTTGGAAAAGGAGAATCAAACCTTCCTACAATCGCACACCCAGGGCACCGCCTGAAAAGTCCTCAGTCTATTAGCCCAGTTCAAAAGGTCCAAATCCGCTGTCTCAATCGGCACTTGTCTCGGGTGGGAGAGTTCAAGAGGTCTCTGGGAACTGGATCACAGGGGCCTGGTGACTCCTCTGACACGGCTCACCCCAGTGCAGCGTGGAGTCAGGAGGAGCCACCCAGCAAACAGAGCAGTCTAGGAAGGTTGACGTCTCCTTCCCCACTTTGCCCCTCCGTTGGACCCAGTCACTGGTATCTCTGCAGATGGCTAACCCAGTTGCCTGCAGTGAACAGACACTCCAGGGGTTTGCACCTGCCTGAATCACAAGGAAGTCTGCCAGGCCCCCGCAGACTGCCGCTATCTAGCAGGAGGAGATGGGGCCTGACATCTTTGAGTGTTTGATGCAGGTGATGGGAAGGAGGTGTTCACTCAGGCTTAGCCCCGTCCCTGATGGATGCTGCTAACAGAACAGAACAGAACAGAACAGAACAGACAACTTTGCGGGGTTCTGTCTCTGTTCCTGTCGAAATCGCCTACAGAAGATGGGCTTTTTGAGTTCAAATGTCTTTGCTGCTGGAGATTTGCATTCGAACACCTCTCTGGGTCGGCCCGCCCTGGAAGTTTCCTGGGTTTGTGAGCCGTGTCAGGAAATCCCCCGCTCAGCTCACCGGTGGCCTCCTCTGGTTGCCCAGGGAGACAGGGGGTGTGGCCTCAGAATATCCAGAAGTGAGTGTTCTGCCGTTAAAGAAAAAACGGCTGTTGATCTACCTCCAGGGAAATGCTGCTCTGGTGTGGGCACTCAGGCGACCCTTTTCTCCTCTGTCCCGCGCCCCAGAGTCAGCACTGAGCGGCCGCAGTTTGTGCTGGGTCCACACCCCTCAAGAGATCCCCCAAGAATCAGAACTGTTGGGGGATGGGCCCCCAGACCCCGATTGGGAGTGGGGGGGGAAGCTAGAGTTTCATTCAGTTTTACGCAACACTACTGCCCGGGGAGGGCTCCTGCACTGCACCGCAGGGAAGTGCTGCCAAGGCTTGATTTCCCCTCAGCAGAGTGCCCTCTCCTTGCTCACGTGTCCCAGAGTCAGCGCTGACCTGACGCAGCTCAGGCACTGTGCACTCCCCTCGAGAAATCACCCAAGGATCCGAACTCTGGGGGGATAGGCCCTCAGACCCTGAGTGAGAGTAGGGGCTCTCAGCTCTCAGCGGGGAAGCTAGAGTCTTATTCAGTCTTGTGCCCTGTAATGTTGCCCGGGGAGGGTTGGTGCACTGCACCGTAGGGAAGTGCCGCCGAGGCGTGACTCCCCTTCAGCCCGGTACCCTCTCCTCACTCGCGCGCCTCAGAGTCAATGCTGACCAGTCGCAACTCGGGGACTGTCCACTCCCCTTGAGAAATCACCCAAGGATCCGAAGTCCTGGGGGACAGGCCTCCAGACCTCAGTGGGCGGGAGGGGAGTGCCGGGGATTCAGGGTTGCCGGCAAAGGATTCCCAAAGTTTTATTCAGCCCTATGTCCGGCAGGAGAACGCCACGGCACCCCAGTAGGGGAGGTAGGTCCAGTTTTTAGAAGGTCTCTCCCTGGAGTGTAGTGGGAGGACCTTTAATTTCTGCCCGCTTGTTCAATTGTGGGGCTCTTGAGCCGGTCTCATGGGGGGGGGGGACTCCCGTCCGCTTGGTGGTGGATTTTGTACCTTTTGTTTGCGTCCTTGTGATCATAGCTTGCCTCAGCGGTGTTGATGTACGTTCTTCAACCTTCTCTTGGTGAGGCTCAAGTCCACCAGGACACCTACTAAATTCCTGTCCCTTAACTCTCCTTCTGGACGGGAGCCTCTGTTGAAAGCTGGCTTCAGTCCGCCATCTTGTCTCGATCCCAAATATTATTTTTTTTTGAGACAGAGTCTCAAGCTGTCACCCTGGGTAGAGTGTCGTGGCATCGCAGCTCACAGCAACCTCAAACTCTTGGGCTTAAGCGATTCTCTTGCCTCAGCCTCCCAAGTAGCTGGGACCACAGGCACCTGCCACAACACCTGTTTATTTTCTGGTTGCAGTTGTCATTGTTGCTTAGCAGGCCCGGGCCAGATTCTAACCCACCACCCTAGGTGTATGTGGCTGGCGCCCTGCCAACTGAGCTACAGGTGCACCCTTAAAAATATTTTTTATAATTAAAAGAATCAAAGAGATGAAAAAGGTGCCCTACTCCAGTGCATACAGCCACTGAGAAAGATAATTCTCAGCATCACAAAAGTAGTTCAAAGAATCTGATTTGGTTAAGAACTTTCAGTAGAATATCTTATTCTCCTAAATAGAGTGGACACATAAATATTCATCACTATTTACAACTCTGGGTCTCATTAGACTCCTAAAACTTAAGAAATTTAAACAAATTAAAATATTTGTAAACATAATCACCACATAAACATAACCTCCCAAAGGAAACTATGTTTGGCTCCTTGTCTTGATCAATCACTGCCTTTTATCTCAGTCTGTTTGATGGTTAGAACGTTGTAAGTGACATCTCAGTTTTCCCAAATGTTATACAGACTTGAAACACTCCTCTGACAGATCGGAAGAGCGCTGTACACTTTTCATCTGCACACATGATGGGAAAAGCAAAGCCCCTGACACCCTGCTGGATATATTATTTAACAGATCATCAGTGCCTGTGTTTCAAACACCAGCTAATCAAAGTTGTTGTCCAAAGTGACTGTAACCCTCTACACTCCCACCAGCCAATCTTAGTTCCCGTCTCTCCACATCCCTGCCACTTGATTCTGATCAAGTCTTTGATGTTTGCTAACCTGGTAAGCCAAAGTTGGCATCTAGCTGTGCTTCTGATGTCCATTTTCCTGATTATTAATAAGGCTTAGGATCTGTATATATTTCTGGGCAATTTATGTTTTGTGTGAAATGTCTGTCCTATACTTTGCCCCAAATAATAATTGGATTATTTTTCTTGCTGATCTGTAGGAACTCCTCACATATCTGGCTACAATTCTTTGACAGTTCTGCCAGAAGGTAGAACATTGTTCTAATGTTTTCTCCTACCAATGTTTTCTCCCAGTTGGAGATTTTTCACTGTAAGGTATTTTGATAAACAGAAGTGGATTTTAAAGTAGTGAAAAAATATCAGTATTTTTTCTTTATGGGAAATAATTTTTGTATTTTAAGAAATCTCATCCCCTAAGTCATATATTCTCCTATATTTTCCTCCAAGTATTGTGATATTTGTCTTTTGCATTTAAGTCTTTTACCCAACCAGAACTGATTGTGTGTGTGTGAGGTAGGGGTCCAATCCAATTGAATAACTATTTTTCCCCCCCACAATACATGCAACACAATATCCTTTCCCTTTTGTTGTACCATTGCTACTTCCTATACACGTGACTGTCTTCCTGGGCTTTGTTTTGTTTACTGTCTCCAGAACAATGACGATCTTAATTACTAAAGCTTTATAAGTTTTAATATGCGGTAGAGCAAGTTCCCTAAATCTCTTCCGGAGTGCCTTTGTTATTCTGGGCCTTTTATCCTCTACATAAATTGAGAATCAGCTTCCCAAGTTCAACACCCATCTACAAACACTCTATTGGAATTGCATTGAATGTACAAGTTGACTTGTAAAAAATCAACATCTTTGAGTCCTTATCCAAGAACATGACATGTCACTTCATGTAAACAGATTTGGTATCTTTCAATAAAATTGCATAGATTTTTCCATAAAGAGCTTTCATATATTTTGTTAGATTTGTCCCAACATTCCTTATACAGAGGGTACCAAAAAATATATATACACAGGTTAAGAAAAGAGAATCTTGTATTAAAATTATAATGTTCAGGGTGGCGCCTGTGGCTCAAAGGAGTAGGGCACCAACCAGCCCCATATACCAGAGGTGGGGGGTTCAAACCCAGCCCCGGCCAAAAACTGCAAAAAATAAATAAATAAAATAAAATTGTAATGTTCAATATGTACCAATGACAAGATAACTACCAGTCATGTTCGAACACCTCCTATAGTTGCAGATGTCAAATGTGACTTGAATGTTACAATTTTAATAGTTTTTTCCTTTCTTAAAAGCTGTATCCTTTTCTTTTATAATATCCTGTATGTATTTTCTGTATTATATTCTTTTATAATAACCTGTATGTATTTTCTGTTGCTAGTGTAAATGGTATCTTTTACTTCTTAATTATATTTTTTGGCTCAATGTTCCTTTATGGACTTTTTTTAGAGGGAGTCTCACTTTGTCGCCCCTGGACTTTTAATTTTTTTGAGACAAAGTCGCTCTCTTTCCCTAGGCTAGAGTACAGAGGCGTGATCACAGCTCACTACAATCTCGAACTCCTGGGCTCAAGTAATCCTCCCACCTCAGCCTCCTGAGTAGCTGGGACTACAGGCACACACCAATGTACTTGGCTAATTTTATATTTTTGGTAGAGATAGGATCTCACTATTGCCCAGGCTGGTCTTGAACTCCTGAGCTCAAGCAATCCTCCTGCCTTGAAAGATGTAAACGATGGCACCCAGAGATGCTTCAGGGGAGATGTTCAGGTCAGGTTTATTAAAAGGGGAGGGTGACCCACCTGGGCAGTGCAAAGGTGGTATCTACACTCAGGGGCAGTTAGAGACCCCTTTTATATGGGGCCCTAGGGAGTGGGCAAATTAAAGTGAAGGTCTTTTGGCTAGAACTTCTCAGGGGGTGGCCAGATCCTTTGTGTCTTTGTCTTAAGAGGAAAGGAGGAGGGGAAGGGGTAAAGGTTTGTGTGTTGCTGTCTTAGGCCTAGGTTTCCCATAGTGCTGGGGTTACAGGAGTGAGCCACTAAGCCCAGCTGACACTTTTTATTATGAAAATCCTGATCTCTACTTTGCCTCATACTACAGCCATATCAACTTCCCTATGATTTGTGGGGTTTTAAGATCTTATTTATTTATTTATTGAGACAGCCTTACTCTGCCACCCAGGCTGGAATACAGTGGCATCATCATAGCTCACAGCAACCTCAAACTCCTGGGCTCAAGGGATCCTCCTGCTTCAGCCTCCTGTGTAGCTGGGACTACCATTATGCACCACCACACCCAGCTAATAATCTTCAACAATCTGTGTCATTAAAGTATCTTTCATATACAGCATATTTGGATCTTGCATTTTTATCACAGTCTAACAATCTCTGCCTCCTTTAGTTGGAGTTCTTGGACATTTATATTGAATGTAATTATCAATACATGTGTGTCTAAATCTATGGCTTCACTTTTTCCCCCATTTGTCCCAAATTTGTTATTCTTCCTGCATTCCTTTAGATTAATGTAGTATATTTCAGTATTCTATTGTTATATATCTTTGTTGCTTTATTTTTTGGTGGTAGCTCATGGTTTACACTATGTATCTTTAGCTTATCTTTGTCTACTTGCAAATAATAAACCACTTAACTTACATTGTTGGAAACTTAAAAAGGTACACTTCAATTTCCTCTCCATTCTTTTCACAATTATTGTCATCAATTCTCTTCTACACATATTATAAACACATGACACTTAGCCATTGGTTTTTGCTATTTAAGGCGTACTTTTTTGTTGTTTTTTACTTACCACTATACGAATAAAGATAGTAGACTATCTTTTAAATAAATTGTCAAATGTTAAATTTTGTTTGGAAGACAAAAAAAAGTCTTTTATATCTGCCCACATATTTACCATTCCCATTTTTCTTTATTCTAGTTAGTTTTCTGCACTGGTCCCCCTCCACGTCTCCTCTCCTGTGATTCCAGTCACATGCACATTAGACTGTGGATATTGTCTGAAGGCTCACAGCTCACTGAAGCTTTGTTGCCTTTTGTTTGTGTGCTCCAGTAGGGATAGCTTCCATTACTATGGTTACAAGTCCTGTTTTTTTCCCCTTATTGACATGTGTAGTAATTTCTTAATTGGATGCTACATACTTCAAATGTTACACTGCAGAGTGTCTGGATTTTAAAAAGATAATGGGCTCTCCAATGATGTTCAGACCACAAGCAGCAGTACAGACTGTAATAAAAGGAGGGAGTTTGTGGGGAAAAAAAAATAAAAATAAAAAAATGGGGATTTCTTCTGGTTTTCAGTTAAATTACTTGCAGATCAGCTTGATCTTTCCGAAGCTTATTTGTAAGCTTCGAGGTAACTGCAAGTAGCCTTTGCTCCAGGGATGGGTTAGCCCTGCTCTTAAGGTATGACCCTTGAACTGCTACTGAGTAAGTCATGGGACCTAAGAGGCCTGTCTAGTCAGAGTTTGAACATCCCTGTCCTGTGGAGCTCTGGAAATAGTTCAGCTTAAAGCTGCCAGGTCACCCTTTACACAGACTCACAAAGTCTCACCCTATCCTTTCAGAGCTGAGTAGTCAACAAAATTTCTTTTTTCTTTTTTTTTGTAGAGACAGAGTCTCACTTTCTGGCCCTCGGTAGAGTGCTGTGGCTTCACACAGCTCACAGTAACCTCCAACTCCTGGGCTCAAGCGACTCTCCTGCCTCAGCCTCCCGAGAAGCTGGGACTACAGGCACCCACCACAACGCCCAGCTATTTTTTGGTTGCAGTTCAGCCGAGGCCGGGTTTTAACCCGTCACCCTCGGTATATGGGGCCGGCGCCCTACTGACTGAGCCACAGGCGCCGCCCTAGTCAACAAAATTTCAAGGGGACCCCTATGGGGAATGCTAGAGCTCTTTCTATATAGCTCACTCTCCCCTGCGGGGCCCCGCCCTACAATTTGCAGCCTCCTATCTTTCTGAACGTGGATCTCTCTCATCAACGTAGTGACACCACTGTTCTCAGCTGAGGTCTGTCTCTTGCACGTGGTCTAGAAAGCGCCTCTGGGCAGCAAGCCAAGACAACTGTAGGGTTTACCCACTTGTTGCTTCCCCTCTCTCAGCAATCACAGTCCTGCACCACCCATTGTCCAGTGTCTGAGTATGTTCAGTTCTTTATAGCAAGGGAACAAGTCAGGACCCTATTATTCCCATCATGGCCAGAATCAGAAGTCTCTTTTTCTCTCTTAATATGGTAAATGACATTCACTGATTTTCTAAATAATTTTCAACTTTGCATTCCCTGCATACTGGCATAAACCCAATTATCAACTTGGTCATAATATCTTTTAACATACTGCTGGGATTTAACACAGCAAAGAGATAGTCTAAGATTCGTAGTAAAAGTTGGTTGGCCTGTAATTTTCCTTTCTTGAAATGTCCTTGTCTGATTTTGAATTTAAGCTTGTGCTGCCTTATAAAAGGAATCAGAGAGTTTGTGTAGGATTGGAATGATGTGTTCCTTAAATGTTCTGTAGAACTAGGCTGTCAAACTGACTGGGCCTGATGATTTCTTTGTGTCATATTTTTAAACACTGATGAAATTACATTAATAGTTACAAGATTATTCAGATAGTCATCTCAAGTATTTTATAAGTTGTATGCTATAGAATTTATCCATTTTATCTTATTTTTCAAATATATCGCATTAAAAATTTGTTCATAATATTCTTTTGCTACCACTTTAACTTCTGTTAGATATGTAGTTATGTCCTCTTTTTCATTATTCATTTTTTTATCCATTTTTCTCTCCCTCGCTCTCTGACAGAATTGTGTCTGTTCTGGTAAGGTTTTTTTTAATGATCAAATTTGCATTTTATTATACTCTACAGCAGTATTTTTCAACCTTTTTTTTTTTTTTATCTCACAGCACACTTGGACCTATAATTAAACTTCTATGGCACACTTAAATTATGTTCATTAAAAAATATGTACTATGCTTTGAACTTCTTTTGAAAATAAATTAATGATCTTTAAACATTTTCACTGCACACCCAAGATCCTCTCATGGCACATTGGTTGAATAATCACTGCTCTGTGGGGTGATTATCTTCTGTCATTAATTTCTGGTTTTAACTTTATTTTTCTTTTTTTGTTTTGAGAATCTCACTTTGTCACCCTCTGTAGAGTGGCGTCACAGCTCACAGCAACCTCAAACTCTTGGGCTCAAGCTATTTTCTTGCCTCAGCCTCCTACGCAGCAGGGACTGCAGGTGCCCAGCCATTTTTAGAGACAGGATCTCACTCATGCTCAGGCTGTTCTCAAACCTCTGAGCTTAGGCAATCCACACGCCTCAGCCTCCCAGAGTGCTAGGATTACAAGTGTGAGCCACTAAGCCCAGTCCTATTTTTCTAAAGATCTTTTTAAGCAATTTACCAGAAATGTCGCCATGGACAAGATTCCTGATGGCCACCTGGGTCCCCTTCCCCACCTGGACCACCAGAGCCCCAGAATTCACACTTCATCAGCTGTGATGACAGCCCCATTTGGTAGTGAGCTGGAAGAATACAGGAACTGTCTCCTGCAGTCTCAGACCTGACAGTTTGGACAAGTTTGCTTCCCCTCTCTGAGTTCATGTTTCCTCCTTTGTAAAAGGAGCTCCTGTTGGTCCCTATGGTCACTTGCTACTGATCCTCTGCGGAGATGCCCTAGCAGCTCGCAGGGTTTTGGCATAGCCTTGGGGAGAAGTCCCACCTGGCCCAGGAGGTAGACCTGCGAGAGACAAGCTTGCCAGTGGTCCATTGAGGCTTTTCTCCCATAACTCCTTCCCCTCCAAGATGCTCCCCCAGCTGTGTGCCTGAGAATTATGAGGGAAGCTTCTTAAAACACACATTCTCATAGGCACCTCCTCCTGATGGCCAGAGTCAGAGGCCTGGGTGGAGCCCAGGAATATGCATTTCTAACCAAGACCCTGGGCAATTGTCACTCAGATGGCTGGAAGAAACATAAGAAAGACTGGAGAGGAAGGGCTTTGTGAGCAGACACTGGAAACTTCCTCCTCTGGGCACATTTACATCTCTGTTTGCGTTCGTTCTTTTTCTTTTTCTGAAAAAGTCTCACTGTCGCCCACAGTACAGTGCCGTGACATCAAACTCCTGGGCTTAAGCGATTCTCTTGCCTCAGCCTCCCAAGTAGCTCGGACTACAGGCACCTACCACAACACCCAGCTGTTATTGTTGTTTAGCAGGCCAAGGCTGGGTTCGAACCTGCCAGCCCCGGTGTATGTGGCTGATGCCCTAACCACTGAACTACAGGTGCCGAGCCAAATAACTCTCCTGCAATCAAATATCCCACAAGATGCAAGCATCATACACACCCTGGTGTATATGGCCCCACTCTGTCATTTCTTCACAGGCTGCCTTACTCTCTGGCTAGTTGTATTCACTGTCCCCAAGGCTGCATGGCACAGCCTGGCAAAAAGCACAACTCTCTACTTCCCACTGTCTGACGTGGCTGCACTGCCCTGCCAGGGAGTAGAAATTGGTCAGGAGATTCTCCTACCACCAGTGGATCTGATACTCACTGGCACAACACCATTAGCAAGTGGACAGTTGCTAACAGGTGACATGGGTATGTGCCAGGGACCTACTAGACTGGAGATCTCAGTTGTATCATTCCAATTTTATGGAATTTTGTCATTTATCTTTCCACAGTGCTTACTAAATTCATCCCCAATTCCTCTGTCAGGCAGTCTATAAAAATGTTTGGCTTGAATGAAATTAAACCAATCAAGATCACTCTTATAGGTTCAAGTTGGTGTTTGAATAAAAAACAAAGATCTGGGCGGTGCCTGTGGCTCAGTCGGTGAGGCGCCGGCCCCATAGACCGAGGGTGGTGGGTTCAAACCCGGCCCCGGCCAAACTGCAACCAAAAAAATAGCCGGGTGTTGTGGTGGGTGCCTGTAGTCCCAGCTACTTGGGAGGCTGAGGCAAGAGAATCGCTTAAGCCCAGGAGTTGGAGGTTTCTGTGAGCTGTGTGAGGCCACGGCACTCTACCAAGGGCCATAAAGTGAGACTCTGTCTCTACAAAAAAAAAAAAAAAAAAAAAAAAAACAAAGATCGCTCTGTACCTATACATCATCCTCCCCTCATCCTTCTCTAAGAGTCTCTTTCAGAGAATCATAATTCTCTAAAGCCCCAATTTTATTCAGCTATTCCACTGCCTGAGAAGTTGACCTTATCCCCAGACTGGAGGAAATCCTTGTTAGTTTTAGGCACTAATGGTAATCTCCTTTCCTTGCTGGGTTTGGTTTAGAGGTTCTAGCCACTGAGACCTAAGCAGAGCCCACTGGAGGGATTCTGAGAGAGACGTCCTTCTCTTAGGAGGAGATCAAAAGATATGCAATACCTATAAAGGACATAGGAACTGCAGTAGCCATCTTTCAGCCTTTTGAGGGACTAGTGACCTAAAGATAGAGCCACCACACCAGGCATGGAAAAGAATAAGATGGAAAAACCTGGGTCTTTGTTGCTTTAGTGAGCTGATCACCCAGACTGGAGCTGGCCCCCTATGGATTTCATACAATGTGAGATAACATCCTTATTTATAAGCTACTTTCAGTGAGTCTCTATTACCCACAGCCCAAAGCATCCCAAGTCATACATCTAAGCTGTCCCAGAGATCTGGTTTCAGGCAAGTGATGTGTTGGGGCAGGCTTTTCTCCATTGCTGAGCTCTACCTCTTCAGTCCTGGCTCCAGCCTCAGGTAGGCAGGCCTCTCCTTGAGGCTACAGGCATTCTCATTTGGGACCAGCAGGAAACAGCCTCTATGTTCTAACAGTTTGGTGTGACTAGGCCCAATGGGGAAAGTTGACCATCCCTGAAATAAAGTAGCTATGAAAAGGAAAATGCCAACTGGTTTACTAGGTCTGACAATTAAGTTTGCAAACTCGTCACCATGCGTTTATATTGGCAGCACCATACAAACAACTCTGTAAGGTATCAGAACCTTGGTATATTAGGGCCTCACAGTTGTGTTCACATCAACACGTAGCAGGGTGTTGCTTAGTGGCAATATTATTGTTGTAATTTTTTTGTGTTTCAATCTCTGAGAATGCTAGAGATTAAATTAAGGCAACAAATATTCATAAGTTTCTTGTTAAATTCAGCAAGAGTGGAAATGAAATCAGGGGCATGTTAGTCCAAGTTTATGGGTGGAGAGAAAGCATCACTGATGTAGGGAGGGCTGGGCATCTAGTAACAAGCAGAACTGACAAAAACATAGCAAAAACTTGAATTGTGCATCAAAATCATCAGCTGACCATAAGAAGTATAGCAGACCAAGTAAACATCAGTACATTAAACAGTTAAGAAAATTTTGGCATGAGAAAGCGTGGCTCTTGCATCACAACAATGCACCAGCTCACATGGCACTGTCTTTGAGGGAATTTTTAGCCAAACTATTTTCTTTACCCAGAGATAAAGGAAATATTGAAAGGAAGACATTTTGATGACATTCAGGACACCAAGGGTAATACAATAACAGCTTTTATGGTCATTCCAGAAAAAGAGTTCAAAAACTGCATTCCAGAAAAAGTTTCACTCCTTTGAAGGGTGGATTAGGCACTGGAGTTGGTGCATAACTTCCCAAGAGGAGTAAGTAATGATATTCAGCAATGAGGTGTCTGTAATGATATTCAGCATTGAGGCAGGTAACACTTTTTCTAGGATGAGTTTGCAAACTTAATTGACTTCGCAAGATAGGCTCTCATACAGGGCTGCATATTAGAAAAAACACTAACATTTTTAAAAAGCATATTACTAAATGAGAGAAGACCATCTGAAAAGGCTATAGATGAATAATTTCAACTATATGACATTGTGAAAAAGACAAAGCTATGCAGAGAATAAAAATACTAGTGGTTGCCAGGGATTAGGAGGAGGGAGGACTGGATATGCAGAGCACAGAGGATGTTTAGGGCAGTGAAACTACTCTCTATGATGCTATGATGGCATGTACATCTATGCACTCTATAGAATGCACAACGCCAAGAGTGAACCCGAATATAGACAAACTATGGGTGATAATGAGTGTCAAACCAGGTACATCAATTGTAACAAATTTATCACTTTGATAGTGGGAAGTTGTGGGTGGGTGGGAAGTAGGGATATATGGAAACTCTGTGCTTTCCACTTAGTTTTGACATGAATCTAAAACTGCTCTAAAAATTTAAGTCTATTAAAAAATAAACTAACTTGGGCAGTACCTGTTGCTCAAAGAACCTGCCACTGGAGGTGGCAGGTTCAAACCAGCCCTGGCCAAACCCCCCCCCCAAAATAAAAATAAACTAACCAACCTATATTCAGGCCCTACCCATAACAATTAAACCAGTAAACTCTGGGGATGGAGCCCAGAGTATTTTAACCCCTCAGATGATTCTGTTCTGGAGCCAAGATAGAGAACCACTGGTAAAAAGCAATTGTAGCAAATCCCTGAATCTGGAGGTCAGGGCAATTTTTAAAAACCTAATGTCTGAGGTTAGAGAAAAATAGAGTTCCAAATACTTGTGTAGTTCTCTTATCAAGCAGGATGCAAAATGAATGCTGAACAGCAAACAAGCGTGTCCCTGTGAGAGACGAGTCTAATTGTCAAGGACAAAACACCCAGCTGGATTCTTATCCCAATAGCTGACAGCTCCATAATTAAACACGACCTTGTCCCCCCTTCACAGTGTTGCTGACAAGCTTTCCTTTTGACTAGGACCTCCCAGTGTTCTCAGAAGGGCCAAATGAGATGTACAGGAAGGCATTCTGTAAATCCTGAGCTCCTATGCAAAAATAGAACATTACTTTAGAATAGATATGAAGGCATGCATTCAAAAAAATTGGGAAGTACTTGCCACATGAAAGGATTCCTCACTTTCTAAAAGTATTTATGCAATTGTCTTTTTTTTTTTTTAAGAGACAGAATCTCATTTTGTTGCCCTCGGTAGAGTGCCATGGTGTCACAGCTCACAGCAACCTCCGGCTCTGGCCTCAGCCTCCCCAAGTAGTGGGGACCACAGATGCCCACTCCAATGCCCAGCTATTTTTTTGTTGCAGTTTGGCCGGGGCTGGATTTGAACCCACCACCCTCAGTATATAGGGCCAGTGCCCTAGTCACTGAGCCACAGGCGCCACCTGTCTTTTTTTTTCTTTTAGACACAGTCATGCTCTGTTGCCCAGGCTAAAGTGCCGTGACATCAGACTAGCTTGTGGCAAACTCAAACTCCTAAGCTCAAGAGATCCTACTGCCTTACCCTCCTGAGCAGCTGGAGTTGTACACATCTTAAAGGGACACAGGAAGAATTCACAATTGTAAGCCCTTCTTACAATTGCTCTAAGAAAGGGAGACCAGGAGCCTATCTTCAGGTGTTAGCTAGGACAAACAGTAAATTCTTTTGAGAACTCTGACCTTTTTCAGACTGGAATACAAAAAGGGAATGGACTGTCTCAGGGACTTGACTGGTGTCGGGCTGCTGGAAACCATGTTAAGGTTGGGTCAAGTCTGTTAGGTTTAAATCAAATATTCATGCCAAGATTGTTTGTAGTTCTTGCCATACACAAAAATGAACTCAAAATGGATTAAAGACCTAAAAGTAAGAGCTAAAATTATAAAAACTTTGAGAAGAAAACACAGGGGAAAAGCTTCATGACACTGGATTTGGCAATAGTTTCTTGGATATGTCAAAAGCATGAGCAACAAAAGAAAAATAGAGATAAATAGGACTATACTGAAACTTTAAACTTCTGTGTGCAAAGGACACAATCAATAGAATAAAAAAAAGTCAACCTATGGAATAGAAAATATTTGCAAATATATATCTGATAAAGATTAAGATTCAGAATATATAAAACTGGATTTCAAAAAGACAAAGAACCTGATTTTTAAATGGGCAAAGACATAAGACTCAAGATGGATAACTGGAGATGTTGAACACAGAATCTCAGAAAGAAGAACAAAAGTTACAAGTGAATAATTATCACTCAAATAGATCTTCAAAGGGAGAGCACAGCAGAGAACTTACAGGAAGAAGCTGGGCACAGAAGAAAAACCAAGGACGGCGCCTGTGGCTCAGTCAGTAAGGAGCCGGCCCCATATACCGAGGGTGGCGGGTTCAAACCCGGCCCTGGCCAAACTGCAACCAAAAAATAGCCGGGTGTTGTGGCGGGCGCCTGTAGTCCCAGCTACTCGGGAGGCTGAGGCAAGAGAATCGCTTAAGCCCAGGAGTTGGAGGTTGCTGTGAGCTGTGTGAGGCCACGGAACTCTACCGAGGGCCATAAAGTGAGACTCTGTCTCTACAAAAAAAAAAAAAAAAGAAGAAGAAGAAAAACCAAGAAGTTTACAGAGGTTGGCTAGGAACCCTGAGGACATGGCATTGTATAGAAAGGGCAGGTGAGGTGTTTTGTTCCCCTTACCCCTGTAGCAGATGATCAGTATCTAATTGGTCAGGGAGCTCCTCTGCCCCCACAAAATTAAATACTGGTGTGGGCAGTGATCTGGGGGACATCTTAAGGGCATTGTATCAGACTTGAACTCATACTAGGTTGCTCATTTTCTCACTGGACGATAATGGTGGGAGGAGGGCAACATACTTGGAACACAGCCATCAGGAGACTGTCCTACCCAGGGAACCTCAATTTCCACGTCTGTACATTGCAAGAGCCCCCCACTGACATTCTTGCTGGCAAGGCAGCAAGCACAGAGCTGGTTGGACCCAGGGAAACTGCAAGAAGTACTGCTACTAAGGGAAGGGGAAGTGTAGCGCACCAAAGAGGCATCCCCTGCAACAAAGGAAACCAAAACACATGCTTTCCTGAGCCAAGAGCGTACTAGGAATTGTCACACCCCTTCCAGCAGACACAAATGCTGTGCTGGCTCTGCAAGGGAGATATGTAATTCCATCCCACCAGCTGAGCAGCCTTGTTGCTTGGGCCCAGGCATGGAGAGGTAACTTCCTCCTCGCTTCTCCACTCACTGCTGCAAACACAGCCATGGCTACTCTCTTGCAAAACTAGCAAAAGACTATCTGTCTTTCTGGAGCTGTTGAGGGTGACTGTATCCCCAACCGGCAGTGTGGCCACTGGGGCCCAGCTTGTATGAAATATGAGCCCATCTCCCACACCAAGTGGCAGTGAAGAGCCAGTGAGCCAGAGAGCCAGAGAACTGTGTGTTTTGGGCATCAAAGCCATGCCAGTAGTGAGCCACAGGACAGCCACCTTATATGACTTTCACCTACATTGCAGCAAATCTATAAGCAACATTTGAGAAAGCCACCAAGCTAAGACTATCTATAATCACAGAATTCATACAGAGGCTTTGCCACTGAAAGCAACCAGAAGTAAAGCCAAAGGACCCTACACAATATACATTATAGGGATATCTTTAAGGGAAAATAAAATAAAACAAATCCCATCCAAATGAAAGTAAATTAAAAAGTAAGAAGAAAAAGTTTCTTCAGATGAGATAGAACCAGCATGACAATTCTGGAAGTATGAAAGAAACAGTGTTATGACACCCTCAAAGGATCATATTAATTTAACACACTTAAATTATGTTGATTAAAAAATGAGTTAAAAAAAAGGGTATACTTACTGTGCTTCGAATTTACAGAAGTTTAACTGTAGGTTCAAGCGTGCTGTAAGATAAAAAAAGTTGAAATACACTGGACTAGACCAAGCAGAAGAAAGAATACCAGAACTTGAAGACAGATCTTTCAAATTAGTTCAATCAGACAAAAATAAAGACACCTTGTGATGAACCTGTCCAAAGTCAATACAAAAGAAAAGATTATGCAAGCTGCCAGGAGTAAGCGCCAGTTGACCTACAGGGGCAAATCCATCAGAGTGACTGCAGACTTTTCTAATGAAACTTTCCAAGCAAGATGACAATGGTCATCTACCTTTAATCTACTTAAACAGAACAATTTCCAGCCCAGAATTCTATATCCTGCTAAGCTAAAGCTTTAAATTGACAGAGAAATCAAAGCATTTACTGATATACAAACATTGAGGAAATTCACCACCACAAGACCAGCTCTACAGGAAATACTTCAACCTGTTCTGCACACTGACCACCACAATGGATCAGCAGCAAAGTAAGAACTCAGAAATTAAAGGACAGAACCTAACTTCCACACTGTTGCAAAAGATAAAACTAAGCAATGGACTCTCACAAAATAAGACGAATAGAATACTACCACACTTATCAATTATCTCAATAAATGTTAATGGCTTGAATTCTCCACTGAAGAGACACAGATTGGTTGACTGGATTAAAAAAAGCAAGCCATCTATTTGCTGTCTGCAGGAAACACACCTAGCTTCAAAAGACAAATTAAAACTCTGTGTTAAGGGTTGGAAGACAATTTTTCAGGCAAACGGAATTCAGAAGAAAAGAGGAGTTGCAATCTTATTTTCAGATACATGTGGATTTAAAGCAACCTAAGTCAAAAGAGACAAAGATGGTCACTTTATATTAGTCAAGGGAAAAATACAGCAAGAAGACATTTCAGTTCTAAATATTTATGCACCCAATTTAAATGCTTCCAGATTCTTGAAACAGACCTTACTCAGTCTGAGCAATATGATATCCGATAATACCATCATAACAGGGGATTTTAACACTCCTCTTACAGAGCTGGACAGATCCTCTAAACAGAAATTAAAGATATAAGGGACTTAAATAAGACCCTAGAACAACTGTGCTTGATAGACACATATAGAACACTCCATCTCAAAGAAAGATTATACATTCTTCTCATCGCCCATGGAACATTCTCCAAAATTGATCATATCCTAGGACACAAAACAAACCTCAAAAGAATCAAAAGAATTGAAATTTTTGGGCGGCGCCAGTGGCTCAAGGAGTAGGGCGCCGGTCCCATATGCCGGAGGTGGCGGGTTCAAAGCCAGCCACGGCCAAAAAAAAAAAAATACCATTTAAAAGAATTGAAATTTTACCTTGTATCTTCTCAGACCATAAGGCACTAAAGGTGGAACTCAACTCTAGCAAAAACGTTCAACCCCACACAAAGGCATGGAAATTAAACAACCTTCTATTGAATGACAGTTGGGTGCAGGAAGAAATAAAACAGGAAATCACTAACTTCCTTGAGCATAACAATGAAGACACAAGCTACCAAAACCTGTGGGATACTGCACAAGCACTTTTGAGAGGAAAATTTATCACTTTAGATGCCTACATTTGAAAAGAGAAAGAGAGAACAACAAACTTACAAGCCATCTTATGAAATTGGAAAAGAACAATCTAAGCCTAAACCCAGTAGAAGAAAAGAAATATCCAAAATTAAATCAGAGATCAATGAAATTGAAAAGAAAAGAATCATTCAGAAAAATAATGAAACAAGGAGTTGTTTTTATTTTTTGAAAAAATAAATAACATAGATAAACCTTTGGTCAGACTAACTAGAAATAGAAAAAATCTCTAGTAACCTCAATCAGAAATGATGAAGGGGAAATAACAACTGATGCCACAGAGATACAAGAGATCATCTCTGAATACTACCAGAAACTCTATGCCCAGAAATTTGAAAATATGAAGGAAATGGATCAATATTTGGAATCACACCCTCTCCCTAGACTTAGCCAGGAAGAAATATTGCTCCTGAATAGACCAATTTCAAGTACTGACATTAAAGAAACAAAAAATTTTCAAACAAAATAATGCCCCGGTCCAGATGGCTTCACACCAGAATTCTATCAAACCTTCAAGGAAGAGCTTATTCTCGTGCTGTAGAAATTATTCAAAAAAATTGAGGAGGAAGGAATTTTCCCAAAGACATTCTACAAAGCAAACATCACCCTGATACCAGAACCAGGAAAAGACCCACCTAAAATGGAGAATTTCAGACCAATTTCACTAATGAACATAGATGCAAAATTTTTCAACAAAATCCTAGCCAATAGATTACACCTTAACATCAAAAAAGTCACACATCATGATCAAGTAGGTTTCATCCCAGGGATGTAAGGCTGGTTTAACGTACACAAGTCCATAAACGTTCTCCATCGTATTAACAGAAGCAAAAACAAAGACCATATGATCCTCTCCATAGATGCAGAAAAAGCATTTGATAAAAACCAGCATCCTTTTCTAATTAGAACACTGAAGTGTATAGACATATGTGGCACATTTCTGAAATGACTTCTCATCAAAACTATCTATGACAAACCCACAGCTAATATTTTATTGAATGGAGTAAAACTGAAAGCTTTTCATCTTAGAACTGGAACCAGACAAGGTTGTCCTCTGTCACCATTACTATTCAACATAGTGCTGGAAGTTCTAGACAATACAATTAGGCAAGACAAGGAAATAAAGGGCATCCAGATGGGAGCAGAGGAGGTCAAACTCTCCCTCTTTGCTGATGACATGATCTTATACTTGGAGAATCCCAAAGACTCAACCACAAGACTCCTGGAAGTCATCAAAAAATACAGTAATGTCTCAGGATATAAAATCAGTGTCCACAAGTCAGTTGCTTTTGTATATGCCAATAACAGTCAAGAAGCTAATTAAGGACACAACTCCCCTCACCACAGCTTCAAAGAAAATGAAATACCTAAGAATATACCTAACAAAGGAGGTGAAGGACCTCTATAAAGAATGTTAAGAAATCCTAAGAAAGGAAATAGCAGAGGATATTAACAAATGGAAGAACATACCATGCTCATGGCTAGGAAGAATCAACATTGTTAAAATGTCTGTACTTCCCAAGGCAATCTATCTATTCAATGCCATCCCTATTAAAATACCAACATGGTACTTTCAAGATTTGGAAAAAATGATTCTGCATTTTGTATGGAGCCTGAAAAAAATCCATACAGCTAAGGCAGTTATTAGTAAAAAACAAAGCTGGGGGCATCACCATACCAGATTTTAGGCTGTACTACAAAGCCACAGTGGTCAAGATGGCATGGTGCTGGCACAAAAATAGAGACATAGATACTTGGAATCGAATAGAAAACCTGGAAATGAAACTAACATCTTACTATCACCTTATCTTTGATAAACCAAACAAGAACATACACTGGAGGAAAGACTCCCTATTCAAGAAATGGTGCTGGAAGAACTGGATGTCCACATGTAAAAGACTGAAACTGGACCCACACCTTTCTCCACTCACAAAAATTGACTCAAGATGGATAAAGGACTTAAATTTAAGGCACAAAACAATAAAAATCCTCAAAGAAAGCATAGGAAAAACACTGGAAGATACTGGCCTAGTGAAAGACTTCATGAAGAAGACTACCATGGCAATTGCAACAACAAAAATAAACAAATGGGACTTCATTAATCTGAAAAGCTTCTGTACTGCTAAAGATACAACAACCAAAGCAAATACACAACCTATACAATGGGAAAGGATATTTGCATATTTTGAATCAAACAAGAGCTTGATAACAAGGATGTATAAAGAACTCAAATTAATCCACATGAAAAAAAGCCAACAATCCCATATATCAATGGGCAAGAGACAGGAATAAAACCTTCTCTAAATGGCTATCAAACATGAAAAAATGATCAACCCTAATTATTAGAGAAATGCAAATCAAAACCACCCTGAGATACCATCTAACCCCAGCGACAATGGCCACGTCACAAAATCTCAAAACAATAGATACCCAGAAGAAAAAAAAATCCTCTTATCATAAGGACACTTGCACTAGACTGTTTATTGCCACTCAATTTACAATCACCAAAATGTGGAAACAGCCCAAATGCCCACCAACCCAGGAATGGATTAACAAGCTGTGGCATATGTACATCATAAAATACTATTCAACTATTTTAAAAAATGGAGACTTTACATCCTTTGTATTAACCTGGATGGAAGTGGAATACATTTTTCTTAGTAAAGCATCACAAGAATGGAGAAGCATGAATCCTATGTACTCAATTTTGATATGAGGATAATTAATGACACAGTTGAGGTGGGAGAAGGGGAGAGCAGACAGAGAAAGAAGGAGGTGGGATGGGGAAAGGAAGAGCAGAGAGAGGGAAAGAGGGAGGGGGGATGGGGTCTTGGTGTGTGCCACACCTTTTGGGCAAGACACAATTGTAAGAGGGACTTTACCTAACAAATGCAATCAGTGTAACCTGGTTTCTTGTACCCTCAATGAATCCTCAGCAAAAAAAAAAAAAAAAAAAGGAAAAAGCCAAGTTATCTCTATTTGCCAACAATATGATTCATTGGATAAACAGTAAAGTTTCAGGATACAAAGACAACATACAAAAAAATAAATAAATAAAAACCAGTAACATTTCTATAGACCAATAACAATCAAGTTGAAAAACAAATTAAAAAATCAATTCCGGGCGACGCCTGTGGCTCAGTCGGTAGGGTGCCGGCCCCATATACTGAGGGTGGCGGGTTCAAACCCAGCCCCGGCTGAACTGCAAACCAAACAATAGCTGGGCGTTGTGGAGGGTGCTTGGAGTCCCAGCTACTCGGGAGGCTGAGGCAAGAGAATTGCTTAAGCCCAGGAGTTGGAGGTTGCTGTGAGCTGTGTGATACCATGGCACTCTACCGAGGGTGATAAAGTGAGACTCTGTCTCTACAAAAAAAAAAAAAAAAAAAAAAAGAAAAAAATCAATTCCATTTATAATAGCTATAAAAAAAACCCCTAGGAATACATTTAACTATGGAGGTGAAAGATCTTTAGAAGAAAAACTATAAAACACTGAAAGAAATTGTAAATGACACAAATGGAAAAATATCCCATGCTCATGAATCAGAACAATATTATAAAAATACTTATCTATGGCTTGGCACCTGTAGCTCAAGCAGCTAAGGTGCCAGCCACATACACCTGAGCTGATGGGTTCAAATCCAGGCCGGATCTGCCAAACAACAATGACGGCTGCAATCAAAAAATAGCTGGGCACTGTGGCAGGCGCCTGTAGTCCCAGCTATTTGGGAGGCAGAGGCAGGAAAAATTGCTTGAGTCCGGGAGTTGGAGGTTGCTGTGAACTGTGATGCCACAGCTCTCTACCCAGGGCGACAGCCTGAGAACTCTGTCCCCACCCCCCAAAAAAACAAACAAAAAAACCACTTATCTACCCAAAGTAATCTACAGATTCAATGCAATCCCTATCAAATAATCAATGTCAGTTTTCATAGAATGAGAAACAATCCTAAAATACATATGAAACCAAAAAAGAGCCCAAATAACCAAAACAATCCTATGCATAAAGAAAAAAGCATCACATTACAACACTTCAAATTACACTATTAAGGCTATGATAACCAAAACAGTGTTATAATGATATAAAAACAGGCATGTAAATCAGTGGGATAGCAGAGAACCCAGAAATAAAGCTACATACCTACTCATCTTCAACAAAGTCAACAAAAACATACACTGGGGAAAGGACACTCTATCGAATACATGGTGCTAGAAAGACAGAATAGCCATATGCAAAAGAATGAAACCAGATACTTACCTCTCACTATATACAAAAATCAACTCAAGGGGAAAGGAAGAGCAGATTAAAGGTAGATTAAAGACTTCAATGTAAGACCTAAAACTGTAAACACTCTACAATAAAACCTATGAAAAACTCTTCTGGACATTGGCCTAGGCAAAAAATTAATGGCTAAAACCTCAAAAGCAAATGCAACAGGGCAGCACATGTGGCTCAAAGGAGTAGGGCGCTGGCCCCATATGCCGAAGGTGGTGGGTTCAAACCCAGCCGCAGCCAAAATGTGCAAAAAAATAAAATAAAGAGTTTCAAATAAAAAAAAAATAAGAAAAAAAAAGCAAATGCAACAAAAATAGGAAAAAGGGACTTAATTAAACTAAAAAGTATCTGTATAGCAAAAGAACTCATGGAGTGAATAGACAACTTACAGAAAGGGAGAAATCATTTGCAGATTATGTATACAACAAAGGACTAATATCCAGAATCTATAAGGAACTCAACAAAAAAACCCAAACAGCCCCACTAAAAAGTGGGCAAAGGACATGAACATTTTTTAAAAGATGACATGTAAATCACCAAATAAGCATATAAAAAAATGTTCAACATCACTAATCAGAGAAATACAAACTACCCTGTTTCCTAAGACAGTGTTTTATTTTAAGGTGTACTCCCAAAGATGCGCTAGGTCTTATTTTCAGGGGACGTCTTACCTTTCCTGTAAGTAGGTCTTATTTTCGGAGGATGTCTTATTTTTAGGGAAACAGGGTAAAAGCACAATGAGATACTGTCTTACATAAGTCAGAATGTCTATTATAAAAAAATCAAAAACTATAATCCTAGCACTCTGGAAGGCCTAAAGCAGTGGATTGCCTGAGCTCATAAGTTCAAGATCAGCCTGAGCCAGACTGAGACCTCATCTCTAAAGACAGCCACTCATTGTGGCAGGCACCTGTAGTCCCAGCTATTTGGGAGGCTGAGGGAAAAGAATCGCTTAAGCCCAAGAGTTTGAGGTTGCTGTGAACTGTGATGTCATAGCACTGTACAGAGGGGGACAAAAATCAGACTCTAAATAGCAGACATTGGTAAGAATGTGGAGAAAAGGGACTACTTGTATACTGCTGGTAGGAATATAAATTAATACAGCCTCTGTAGAAAACGTGTGGAGATTTCTCAAAGAACTAAAAATAGAACCACCATTCCATCCAGTGATCCTGCTACTGAATATCTATCCAAAGGAAAAGAAATTAGTATATCAAAAAGATACCTTCAGGCCAGGTGCAGTGGCTTACACCTAGCACTCTGGGAGACTGAGGTGCACGGATCACCTGAGCTCAGGAGATCAAGACCAGCCTAAGCAAGAGTGAGACCCTGTCTCTACTAAATATAGAAAAACTAGTTGGGCATTGTGGTGGGTGCCTGTAGTCCCAGCTACTTGTGAGGTTGAGGCATGAGGACGGCTTAAGCCCAGGATTTAGAGGTTGTTGTGAGCTATGATGTCACAGCACTCTATCCAGGGTGACAATGTGAGACTCCGTCTCAAAAAAAAAAAAAAAAAAATACCTGCACTTGAATGTTTATCACAGCACTATTCACATAGCAAAGATAACCAACCTAATTGTCTATCAATAGATGACTGAATAAAGAAATATGTTCTGGGCACAGTATTTCATGCCTGTAAACTTAGTGCTTTAAGAGGCCAAGGCAGGAGGATTACCTGATGCTATGAGTTTGAGATCAACCTGGGAAAGACAGACTCCTATGTCAGTAAAATCTGGGTTTTTTTTTTTTAATTGAATGAGCATGATGGCATATAGCTGTAGTCCCAGCTACTCAGGAGGCTGAGGCAGAGACACAGCTTGAGCCCAGGAATTCAAGGTTACAGAGCAAGACCCTATCTCTTAAAGAAAGAAAAAAAAAATATGGTGTATATCTGGAATACTACTCAGCCATATAAAAGAATGAAATCATGTCTTAAGGATGAACTGGAAGCCATTATTTTAAGTGAAATAACTCAGAAACAGAAAGTCAAATACTATGTGTGAAAGACTTGGGGCAGGACCCCCCACTCTGCCCTGAGCGATGACGACCCCCATCAACCGCAAGAGACGGCGCTTGATGCAAACAGCAAGAGGATTTTATTCCAGCATGCTGGGGCTTGACTCACAACTCTTTTAGGAGCCGAGGAGTCAAGCCCTGAACAGCAGGTTTTACAAGCTTATAAAGGCAAAAACCATAAAGTAGGGAGGAGTAGCAGACATAGCAGGGGCTTTAGGGAGGGGTAGCAGACATAGGGGCTTTTCCAGATAAGAAGAACTCTGGTTCATTACTCATCTGTCTTAAGACAAGATCAGCAGTTAAACATTTGCTTAGCTTTTTTCTTTCAGAACCAGTTACCGGTTATCTGCTTCAGCTTGGGGCTATTTCCTAAGACAGTTACAAAAGGTCACATTCTTATGGTAGGGGGCGAGGGGTGCTGCTACATATCTGGTCCCCCCCCCTTTTGGATTTGGTAGTACTTTCCTTCACGTGTTCTCTAAGTGGGAGCTAAATAATGTGCACACATGAACTTAAAGAGTAGAATAGTAGACATGGAAACACAAAAGGGTGAGAGGGAGAGAGGACAGGATGAAAAAATTAGCACAATGTAAACTATTTGGGTAATAGTTACACTAAAAGCCCAGACTTCATCACCACACAAAAGAGCCACACAAAACATCCATGTAACAAAACTGCACCTGTACCTCCTAGATCTACAGGAACAAATTTTTTTTCTTAAGAATGGGCATTGAGGGCGGCGCCTGTGGCTCAGTGGGTGAGGCGCCAGCCCCATATATGAAGGGTGGCGGGTTCAAACCCAGCCCCAGCCAAACTGCAACCAAAAAATAGCCGGGCGTTGTGGCAGGCGCCTGTGGTCCCAGTTACTTGGGAGGCTGAGGCAAGAGAATCGCTTAAGCCCAGGAGTTGGAGGTTGCTGTGAGCTGTGTGATGCCACGGCATTCTACCGAGGGCCATAAAGTGAGACTCTGTCTCTACAAAAAAAAAAAGAATGGGCATCGAATAGATGTTCTTCTGAGAACACAGACAAATGACCAATAAGCACATGAAAAGATTTTCAACATCAGGAATCATCAGGGAAATGTAAAACCCATAATATGATACCATCTCACACCCATTAGGATGGCTACTAAAAAAAAATAATAATAATGATAAGTGTTGAAAATACCAAGTGTTGGTGAGGATATGGACATACTAGAACCTTTGAGCCCTGTTGGTGGGAATGTAAAATGGTGCAGTGTGGAGAGTGGGCTGTGAGACTGACAGAGCCCTCACAGCCTGGGGAACATTCAGAGAATGAACCCCCAACTGCTTTGCTTCTGTTCACAAAACAGCCATATTCCTTCCTTCATGCTCCCTCTGCCAGAAGTCACATAGCCCTTTCTTTGTGTAGTTAACTACGCAGAGATCTTTGAGATCTCTCCCATCTTTCTCCTTGTCATATGCTAATAAAGTTAAGTAGTAACCACTAAGTCACACAGTTCTTTGTTTTGTTAACTATGCTGGGATCCTAGTGATCTTTCCCTTCTTGCTTCTTGTCATATGTTAACAAAGTTGAGTAGAAACCATTAACAAGATGGTTTGTCTTTGTTAAAGTTATTTACATTTTCCTATTGTACTGTAAGACCAAAACTATGTCTTTTGTTTATGCTACTTCCCCTTGTTGTCTATGCTACCTCCCCCTGGACAACCCTGTAGAGAATCTATAAAATAAAGCTGATTTTGTGCTTTGGTGCTGGCTGCAGCCATCAGCTCAGTCAGACCTTCTGATCCCATCCTTTCATTCTGTCTCTTCTCTTACGCTGTATTTTTCTCAGTCCCCACCAATTCCATTCCGGTTCGCTCCCCTTCACTACGCTAGTTCACAACAGTGCAGCTTCTATGGAAAACAGTTTAGCAATTTCTCAAAAAAATTAAAAATGGCATTACCACATGCTCTGGCAATCCCACTTCTGGGTATACACCCAAAAGCAAGCAGGGTCTGTACACACGCCCATGTTTATAGTGGCATTATTTACACAAGTCCAAAGGTAGAAGAAACTCAGGTGTCCAATAGTGGATGAAAGATGAACAAAATTTGGCATATACATATTGTGGAATACTATCAAAGGAAATTCTGGCACATGCTACAGCATGAACCTTGAGGACATTATGACTAAGTAAGGCTGCCACAAGAAGTAGCGTACTATAGGATCCCACTCACAGGAAGTACCCAGAGCAGTCACATTCATGGGGACTGAAAAGTAGAATGATGGCTGATGGGGGTAGAGAAGAGGGAACCAGGAAATTATTGTTTAATGGGCACGGACTTTCAGTTTGGGAAGACGAGTTCGAGAGATGGAGTGTGGGGATAGTTGCACAACAGTGTGGATTACTTTCTGTCCCCATGAATGTGATTGTATGTAATGCCACTGAACCACACACTTAAAAATGGCTAAAATTACAGATTTTCTTGTGTGTATTTTACAATTAAAAATTTTATTTTAAAAATCATTCAATATAGGAATATAGATTTGTATAACATTTTTAAGAAAACTTTGGCTATCTTAAATCTTCATGCTTTCCCCTGGGGGCAGAAGACTGCCTCACCACTTGGATCTAGCCCTAAGGACATACCTCTCCACGCACCAGCAGTAACCCAGATGTACTGCCCCCCTCCCCTTCTCTTTCAGACGGTGGTGCCCTAACCCACTAGCGAGGCGATGTATCTCTTGAATTTTCTTCTCAAAATGAAGCCCCAGCATCACGCACCTTTCCCACCACGTCCACCCCCCTCTGCTGGCAGTCACCCACCACCCAGATCTCAGAGTACTAGCCTGCACCAATGTCACTGCTCAAAGCTGACATCCCTCCCCATGGAGACACTGGTGGGTTAAGGTGGGACAGGTTTCCCTGTTCCTCACCAGCACCTTCATCCAGGCCCCTGGCCCATGGTCAGCACAGAGCCGGAATCCCGCTGGTAAGAGCTTCTCTATTTATCCTCAGCCACAGACTCACCAGATCTATTTCATTAAGTTTTTCTCTTCCTTCAAGATCAGTTTAAACCATATTGAGAAGGGAAATAATTCCCCTTATAACAGTTTGCCTCATTCTCTTGTCTGTGGAGCCCATAGGCTCCCCAAATTGTACAGAAGCCTTTGGTATCTTCCCTGCTCTACATGGTATAGAACAAGAGCTGCCTTCATGGGGCACGGTGGTGAGTGCCGGTAATCCCAGCCAGTTGGAGGCTAAGGCAGGAAGATTGAGCTCAGGAGTTTGAGACTAGCCTGAATGACACTGAGACCCTGTCTCATTAAAGAAAAAAAAAGAAAGAAAAAAAAACTGCCTTCAATGTCAGATCTGTTATTTGAGGAAAAGCTCTGAAGTTCATAACATTCTAACTTTGGAAAGAGATTTTCCACAGGAAAGAAGGTTTAGCATTTTCCCTAAGGTTCTTTTGTTTAGTTCATTCACTTAATAAGCATATCTACTATGTACCAGAAATATACAATTTTCTATTTATAAAGCCCCTTCAGCATCACAGCATTTCAGATCTACAAACTGCACTGGACTTGAAATAAGAAATACCTTCAAATCCTTGTTTTGCTGTTAGAAGTTAATACAATCTCTCTGAGCCTCATAGTCCGTATTTTAAAATGCAGTAAGACTCCCTGCCAAGTTTACAAGACTATATACTGATCACCTGAGAACTACAGAAGTGGGGAGTAGGGCGGCGCCTGTGGCTCAGTCGGTAAGGTGCCGGCCCCATATACCGAGGGTGGCGGGTTCAAACCTGGCCCCGGCTGAACTGCAAACCAAAAAATAGCTGGGCGTTGTGGCAGGCGCCTGTAGTCCCAGCTACTCAGGAGACTGAGGCAAGAGAATCACTTAAGCCCAGGAGTTGGAGGTTGCTGTGAACTGTGTGATGCCACAGCACTCTACCCAGGGACATAAAGTGAGACTGTCTCTACAAAAAAAAAAAAAAAAAAAAAAAAGAAGTGGGGAGTAATGTTGTCATTGTTATAGTTAGGGCGGGGTAAAAGATCTACTGTTAAGAAGATGGAAAGGTTGGGTGGTGCCTGTGGCTCAGTCGGTAAGGCGCCAGCCCCATATATATGAGGGTGGTGGGTTCGAGCCCGGCCCCGGCCAAACCGCAACCAAAAAATAGCCGGGTGTTGTGGCGGACACCTGTAGTCCCAGCTACTCGGGAGGCTGAGGCAAGAGAATCACTTAAGCCCGGGAGTTGGAGGTTGCTGTGAGCTGTGTGAGGCCACAGCACTCTACCGAGGGCCATAAAGTGAGACTCTGTCTCTACAAAAAAAAAAAAGAAAAAAAGATGGAAAGGTTAAGCCACCTGTCAGGGCAGAAGCAGTTCTAGAAACCTGTTCTCATAGAATCCTGGGTACAGAATTGGTGCAGACATCCTTCCTCTCCTCCTCTCTGGGTCTTCCCTCAGAGATTAAACACAATGCCAGCCACAAGTTTCATTAACTCAAATTGAACCATCAATTTTAGTGCCTGCCTTACCAAAAAGTTTAGTCTAATGATAACTATGCAGTCCCGGGTGGCACCCGTGACTCAGTGAGTAGGGTGCCGGCCCCATATACAGGGAGTGGTGGGTTCAAACCCAGCCCCGGCCAAACTGCAACAAAAAAATAGCTGGGCATTGTGATGGGTGCCTGTAGCCCCAGCTACTCAGGAGGCTGAGGCAAGAGAATCGCCTAAGCCCAAGAGCTGGAGGTTGCTGTGAGCTGTGATGTCACAGTACTCTACCATGAGCAACAAAGTGAGACTCTGTCTCTTAAAAAAAAAAAAAAAAAAAAAAAAAAAACATGCAGTCCCTAGCCCACCTTCACTGCCTTTTCGGAGAAGCAATTCTCGGCTTAACTAGGTGTTTGGAACAGGGGTAGGGCCTCCTATCCAAAGATAGCTAGACCCCAGGCTAGCTGTCCACTCACAAAGTAGCCTGGCATCACTAAATGGCAATGATGGTTATTTCTGAAGTCGATCAGACCACATCCCTCATATCTGGCTGGGAGGATACTGAGCTATCGCCTATCACATGAATGGTGATTGACAAAAAGGACCTATGGGTGGGGCTTGGGAGAGGTTCAGCAGAGGTAGAGGGAGGAGCCTGCCCCAGAGCTGCCTCAAGGCCTATGGTCTAGCTCCCCTTCCTGAGTTCCCTAACAGCAAATGTTTCTCCCCTTGAAGTAGTCTGAGGTGGAGTTACCATAAAGGGATTATGACGCTAGATAGAAACGCCTCTAAAAGGCTGGGCACAGTTGCTCACACCTGTATGATCCTAGCACTCCGGGAGGCCGAGGGTGAATTGCTTTAGCTCACAGGTTCGAGACCAGCCTAAGCAAAGCAAGACCCCTGTCTCTACTAAAAACAGAAAAACTGAGGCAAGAGGATCACTTGAGCCCCAAGAGTTGGAGGTTGCTGTGAGCTATGACGCCACAGCACTCTAGCCAGGGCAAAAGCTTGTGGGAAAAAAGCCTCTAAAAGAGACAATTAGAAAAAGCTCCACCAACACAAAAACTCAACCTGACTTATGTGCCCAAGAGTCATGTTTCTGGAATACCTATACCAAAAACACTCAACAAAAAAATGGCTGAACAATGAGGCACCAAAAAAAAAAAAAAAAAAAGATAGATATAGGAGAAGAAACCAGTTGCATGTTGGTGCTACTCTAGGCTAGGATGATCAGAGATAAAAGTTGTCAACATGAAATACTGTAAAATTCCTAGCTTTGAGGTGGGGGTTGGGGGGTTGGGGAGTTGGGGAGAACAGCAGGGGAGGCCGCCACCAGCAGGTACTCAATCCCAGCACTCTGACAGTGTCTGCACCCAAGGATCACGCTTCTGCTGGATCCGGACACTAGTGGGAGACATTTGTTGGTGTATCTCCCACCAAATCTAGTAGAAGCTACCACTCTCTTCTTCGCCTGGGAGGGATCCGTTATAATCAATAAGCAAGACAAACCAATCAAAACCTGGTAGCAGTGCTAAAAATAGCCAGGATACAAAAGTGAAACTAGGAGGACAGAAAACACACATTAAACCACTTCATAAATCCCCTCAGTTAAGCATTTCCATGAGGTCATGTGCTTATACATGTGATGACAGAGGTGGGTCCACGCAGACCAACACACAATCTTAGGCCCATTTCCTTAGCCTAGTGAACAGAAGTTTTGTGGACACAAGGCTCAGCTACATTCAAATTAAGGGTCAGAGAATTAATTGTGCTTTAGTTCGGCTCTTTACTTTGTGAAAGAAACCAACCCAAGAAACATTGAATAGTTGGAATCTTTTATGCATTATTGAACACACCTCTATCCTAGAATTTAAATATTCAGCAATTTGGTATTCTACTGGTGTCTTTCCTTTTGGCCTCTTACCTCCAACCTCTCCAGGCAGAGAGGATTCAACTGGGGCTACAGCTCAGCTTTTAATCCAGGCATCACACGATCCCTGGCCCAATTATCTATAGGCACATTTGATTTATGAAGATAGGGCTAGCTATGAGATTTAACGGCTTTTCTGGCAAAACTGCCTTCCTCTGTCAGAGACCTACAGAATAATTTAATCTACCTGGGCAATGGCAAGAATAAAGCAGTTTAGTGAAAATACATCTAACCAACCCTAAATCACAGAGTTACAGAGAATTCTGCCCTGTAGGGCTTCCATTCTGGCCCCAGCTTTCTAGCCTTGCCTTTGTTCTGCTTTTCTTAACTTCCTAGGTTCTTGCCCCGGGATCAGTCATCACTCGCACACCATTCACTGAACCTTGCTTAACTTCCTTCCCCGGTGATTGACTGAAAGGCATCGGGAAGCCAAGGCCACTTCAGTAGCAGCAGCGCCAAGCGGAGACCTAGAGCTAGGCCCAAGTTCAGCGTCCCTGCCTTGCTGGTTCGAAGGGCACCGATCTCGGGCAGTAAGGGGAAGCCGCAGGTGTGGCCTGGGAATCGCCTGAGGAAAGACTCTTGAAACAGTTTAATATCTACCTCTCAGGTGCACAGCTCTTTCAGAGTACTTAGGGCACTTTCACTTCTATTTTTCTTTACTTTCATCCTCAGGAGTCTGTAGAGGCTGTGTGTCATTTGCCTGCCAGGTTTACTGGATGAGGAAAGCGAAGTTAAGGACCCACCCAGGAATTCCTTAGAGTCCTCTCCCTTTGTTAACTCATACTAGTTTTCAAACTCCTCACAGGTGTCCCTTTTAAACCACAAGATTCATAAACACCAGAAAACAAGCTAAAAATACCCCGTTCTCTTCGACGTGGGAGAGTTCAGCGTCCTGCTTTGACATTTTTAGAAGCTTGAGCCAGCGCGCTGCACAGATCGAAGACCCCTGCGGCGCCCACCTTCTTCCTCCGGGAGCGACACGCGGCCGGACTCGGCCATTCGCGGCCCGGCCGCCGCCGGCTGCCCCTCCCCACCGCCCGGGAGCGGGTTCCTTCCCTACCGCCCACAGCGCGCCACCCCGGCTCCCTGCGCGTCCCCCACATCGGTGTTCTTTCACTCATGCAGTGCTGGGTTTATTTTCAATTTTTTACCTTTCTTTACAAAACAGAACCCCAAAGCGCAGCGCGCAGGGGGCGTGTAGGTCCGGCTCCACGCGGCCGCCGAGGCGGCCTAGTCTCCGAACCGCGCACGGTCCAGCACCAGCAGCGGGATCTTCTCCAGCCTCTCCGGCCGCTCCCCGCGCCGCAGATAGCGCCGCCGCCACGTCGCCAGCCTGTGCAGCAGCCGCCGCAGGCTCGAGCGGCCCCACAGGCCCCGCTCCTGCGCAGCCTTGCACGGCCGCGCGAACTTGGCCTTCTTCCTGCGAGAGCCGCGCGCCGCGCTCCACCGGAAGAGCCGCCGCCAGCACCAGCAGCCAGAGCAGGAGCCTCCGTCGGGGGCGCCCGCGCGCCGCCACGCCGCGTCCGCCTCCGCGCGCTGCGCGCCGCCACGCTGCGTGCGTGCCGCGTCCTCCCGCGCCTCGTGCTGCGCGCCGCCGCGCCGCGCGTCCGCCATGCCGGGCCCGGGCCTCGTCTCGGGCCGCGCTGGGCGAAGGGCCGGGGCCCAAGTCTAAGGAACTGCCGGGCTCGGGAAGCCCGCGGCGGTCTCCAGGATTCAGAAAGGCCCTGGCGACCTCCTTTGCGGCCTCCCCGGGGGATGTGCCTGAAGGCCGCCCTCACAGGTTTAGGCTGCCAGGGAAACCCGAACGATGACCCCACAGTGCCCAACAGAACCTCCCACCCTGTGCCACTGACAGAGTCACCAGCCTCCAGGGACGCCGGACTTGCTGAGTGATTTTCAGACGTGGCCTTAGGAGGACAAGAAAGGGCCTTACCTGCTTTACTGAATACCAGGCTTCTAGCCGGGAGAGGCTACGCGGCCTTCCCCGGATTGAGGTGCAGCTTTGGGCCTCAGGCTTGTGTTGCCCCGGTGATTTATATATTTTATGAAGTGGTTGCAGGTGTTCCGTACTTTTCTGCCTATAGGGAACCAGAGTTTCCGGAAGACTCTCAAAACCTGATTTTCTTCATCCGCCTTTACCCAAACGTCTCTTGTCTTCTTGTGGGATTATGAGTGATATTTTTCCCAACATTTTTTGTCTTGATTGCAAATGTAAGATTTGTGAAGAAAAATGGAAAATACAAATACAGTAAAAAAAAGATAACACCTTTTTTCCTGCTTTCTGTTTTTGCACCTATTTTCTCAAGTTCAAGTAAAGTTAAAATAATAGCTGCTATGAGTAGACCTTCCATTTGATCTTCTGTCCCATTACTACGTATCTACCCAAAAGAACCAGAAGTATGTGTGCACTACAATGTTTAGCAGCCCAATTTACAATCGCAAAGACGTGGAAACAACCCAAATACTCTTCCACACATGAATGGATTAATAAACTGTGGCATATGTATACCATAATACTATTCAGCCATTTAAAAAAAAAGAGATTTTTTATTTTTTTGTGAGATCCTAGATGGATTTGGAGAACACTCTCCTAAGTATCACAGGAATGGAAAAATAAGCATGCCTGTGCTCAATACTAAATGGAAACTAGATTAACAACTACGTGCTCACTTGAGAGAAAAACTCAATTAAATCCAAGAAGGGAGTAGAGTTCAAGTTCCCACCACGGGGGATGGAACACTTTCTGGGTGAAAGGAAACAACTAGAACATGGACTTAATCTTACAAATGCAAACAATGTAACCTAATTGTGCATACCGTCATATTAATCTGAAATTTAAAAAATAATTGTAAAAAGTAGCTGTTATGTATCATACCTATTATGCACTGTGCATTCTACTTAACATTTTGCTTAACATCTATAATTTTGTAGCCCTCTGACAAGTGAGCAGGCTATGAAGTGTGTCACCTTGAATTTGAATTCTGACTCCACTGTTTACTAGTTATAAATTTGGGCAAATTACTTAACCTCTTAGTGTCTGTTTATCCATCTGTAAAACTGAGATCACAGCCTACCTCAGAGGCTTCTTGTGAAAATTAGATAACGTATGCAAAGCCTTGAGCATGTGATTGGCACATAGTAAGTGCCCAATGAATAAATTATTGCACAATCTTTACAACTTGGATAAAGTGGTTCCTAAGAAAAGTGATAGTCTCATTTTGCTGACTGAGAAAACAACCCCACGGGTAAAATCATTTACCTGAGATAACATAGCTTTTAAAAGTTAATGAAAGGTGGGCTGTGCCTGTGGCTCACTGGGTAGGGTGCTAGCCCCATGTACCGAGGGTGGCGGGTTCAAACCCGGCCCTGGCCAGGCATTGTGGTGGGAGCCTGAGGCCCGGCTACTCCAGAGGCTGGGGCAGGAGAATCACCTAAGCCCAAGAACTGGCGGTTGCTGTGAGCTATGACGCTACAGCACTCTACCGAGGGTGATAAAGTGAAATTCTATCTCTCCAAAAAAAAAAAAAAAAGTTCACGAAAGGGTTCAAAATGTCACCTCAAAATATGCCATTATGGTATGCTGACTATTTGGTACTAAAAGAAATTAAGAACCATCCAATTCAATAAAAGCTCTTTGCCTCCTCCCAGTTTCCTAAAATAAAGTACAAATTCCCTCTTTTATAAAGGAAATTTACATTTATAAAGGAAGTTTTCATTAGCGAAGTATCTGCACCAGGAAGAAAGCTACTCCAAGATTTTAATCACCTGAAAAACTTTTTTTTTTAGACAGAGCCTCAAGCTGTCACCCTGGGTAGAGTGCCTGGCATCACAGCTCACAGCAACCTCCAACTCCTGGGCTCCAGTGATTTTCCTGTCTCCGCCTCCCAAGTAGCTGGGACTACAGGTGCCCACCACAACTCCCTGCTCCTTTTTTTTTTTTTTTTTGGTTGCAGCCATCATTGGTGAGCCTGGGCTGGATTTGAACCCACCACCTCAGGTATATGTGGCTGGCGCCTTCGCTGCTTGAGCCAGCTTTTATCTGCATACCTTTATTCACCATAAAGTTTCTCCTCTCACCTTCCCATAACTGTCTCCTCTTCCACCCCCTAGAAATCCCAATCCTCTACGGACCAAAAAAGAAGAGGCTGAGGCACAAAGTCTAATTTAAAGGGTTTACTTGAGACAAAGTGAGGTCAACTGCCAGGACGACTCAGACCCGGGTATTGTCAATTAAAACTGAGGCCTTATGAGCAGATTTTTAACGGTCACAAGAGGTGGCGGAAGAAGTGGACTTAATGCAAAGTTGTTTGTTTAGAGCAGTGATTTTCAACCAGTGTGCCATCAGAGGATCTTGGTTGTGCCAGGAAATTTTTTAAAGATCATTAACTAAATTATTTTTGAAAGAAGTTCAATGCACAGTAAGTATTTTCTTTCTGATACTCTTTTTGTATTTGATCAACATTATTTATTTATTTATTTTTTATTTTTGCAGTTTTGGGCTGGGACTGGGTTTGATCCCGCAATTTCCAGCATATGGGGCCGGCACCCTACTCTGTTGAGCCTCCCTGATCAACATAATTTAAGTGTGCCTCAGAAGTTTAACTATACGTTCAAGTGTGCCGTGAGATTTAAAAAAGGTTGAAAAACACTGGTTTAGAGTAATAACATTGATTAGTGATTGGCTAAACATTGCTAAGCTCTAGGATATAGGTTATGGTGTCCAGGTATGGCATTGGTAGGTTAATTTTAGGTTAGTGAGGCAGTTGTCCTCACTCTGTCTCAAGTAAACCCTTTAAATTAAACATTGAGCCTCAGCCTCTTCCTTGTAGGTCCACAGATTATTAGATTTCTAGCAGTCATGGTGGAGACAATTATGGGAAGGTGAGGGGAGAAACTTTATGGTGAACAAAGGTATGCAGATAAAAGTCTTCCAATTGATTAAAGTCTTGGAGGCTACTTGTGGCAATAGCAGTTTCAAAACATGATTGCGTACTCAAGGGAGAAGTAAGACCAGATTGCTACCTAATTTTTTTTTTAAGACAGTCTAACTTTGTGGCCCTCAGTAGAGCGCTGTGGCATCACAGCTCACAGCAACCTCCAACTCTTGGGCTTAAGTGATTCTCTTGCCTCAGCCTCCCAGGTAGCTGGGACTGCAGATGCCTACCACAACACCTGGCTATTTTTAAAGATGAGGTCTCGCTGTGGCTCAGGCTGGTCTCCAACCTGTGAGCTTAGTCAATACCCCCTCAGCCTCTCAGAAGGCTAGAATTACAGGTGAGATTGCTATCTCATTTTAATGTCTCTCTGGGCCTGATAATTTAAAAGGATTCATTCATTAGATAAAAGCTTCCCCCCCCCCTTATACCTATTTCTTTCTGTAACTCAGGATGATATTGAAGTCTCAGTCATCTGGCCCCTTCCTAGAAACTCACATTTTTGTGGGGTTCCCATGGGTACTTATATATTAAAATTGGTTTTCTCCTCTTAACCTGTCTTAGGTCCATTTAATTCATAGGCCAGCCAAAGAACCAAGATGAGTAGAGGCAATTTTTCCTGTCATACATTAAGGACACATGATTGGAACCCCAGATTCTTTAAAACTGAGGATATCAGGGCGGGGCCTGTGGCTCAAAAGAGTAGGGTGCCGGCCCCGTACGCCGGAGGTGACGGGTTCAAACTCAGCCCTGGACAGAAATTGCAAAAAAAAAAAAAAAAAAACCTAAGACTATCAAATACTATACTGCTGTTGAGCTTTTTTTTTTTTTTTTTTTTTTTTTTATTGTTGGGGATTCATTGAGGGTACAATAAGCCAGGTTGCTGTTGAGCTTTTAGTTATCCACCTCACCAGTATAGTGACCCTTCTAGGAGTTTTTATTTTCTGTAATTCTCTTCTGATTCAAGTTCCTAGCCCTGTAACAATTGCTGAACAGAACTTTGTAACTTTCTGTTGTGCTGATGTGTTTTGAGTTTCTTTCCCAGGAACAGTGGAACCTCCTTGCAGCCCTCAAATAACTACGGAGCCCTGTATCACCTGTTTGTCTAGAAAAGCCAAGATAAACAATATGCCAGGACAGATTATGCTCAAGGATCCAAGGACTCACTGAGCCTGTGCACAAGACTGAAAAGAATGACCAATATTAACCCTTGGCTCCTTATAATACTAAAATCCCCTCTCTGGTCAGCAGTTGTTAACTGGAATAGTAACAGGAATGTATCAAACCAAACTGTAACCTGGTTAGCTCAGGCACATTTTCTCAAGCCATGTTTCCCTGGGCTGTGGTCACACACACTTGGCATGGAATGAACTTTATTTTATGGAGTTGGGTTTTTTTTCCATTAATGGTCTTATACATCACCAGAACCTGTCAACCTAGAGGGAAGAGGCTGGAACACAAAATATTAGAGTTTATTTGAGCTAAAGTAAAGAAAGGTGCCTGAGACACACTTAGAAGTTGCTTTGGGGGGTCCTGTCAGCCTTTGTTACAAGCAGGTTTTTAAGGCAATGGGTCCAAAGAGTGAGCTGATACAATGTTGTTTCACAAGAATTCTCACTGGTTTATAGAGATAACATGCATTAGCGACTGGCTACACATTCTTGAACTATAGGGTATGATTTACAGTGTCCAGCAGATGGTGTTTTATAGCTACTTGATGTCAGTCTAGAGCCCACATAGCAAGTGGCTTCCAAAGATAATTATTTAGATCTAGGGGATGTGAGGGTTACTGCTGTGAACATTTTAAATGCTTCTCTGGGACTGATCATTTAAATGGGCTCACATTCCTTAGATAAAAAATATGTTTTCTCTTTCTCAAAACTGACTAACTCATGATCTCCTCCCAGGAAAATAGAGACAAGTGGGAAATGATCTTATAGCGCCTCACAAGCTTTCTGGGCCCTCATGTTCCCAGGGGATTGGAGGGTGATTAAGTTACATCCAGACTTAGATTCAGCTGCAATTCAAGCCTGGCCTATGTGGGTTTGTACAAGGTCCCCAGGGTTCTATTTTCCTGCACAAACCACTTCACCTGTTCCTCAAATCTTTCTCTGGCTATTGTCGGCTAACTTGTACCCTCCTTCTCCAATTCCTATATATATAAATAGATAGTTATATATATATATATATATATATATAAGAGGAAGGGCTTTATTCACCAGCCGGGAGCTTACGGCATAGAAGAATTCCAAATGGTTGCGCTCTCCAACTGGCTTGGTCTTTCCCATTTTATCGACAGTCAAAAAGTTCCACCCCACAGGTACCCTTCTTATTGGCCAGTTTGAATCAAGCGGGAGATGCTTTTCCCGCCCCTACAGAACTACAGGATTTCACAGAATTTGGAAATTTCCAAGTTCCAGGAAGTTAAATTTATAAATTCCCAAGAGCTGAGTCACCATGGAGAGGACCCTGCAGGTGTATCCTTGTGGTCTCCTTGGGAAGACCTTTCCAATTCATATATTGACCCCAAGAACCTCAGTATTTGGCTGTATTTGGAAATAGGGCCTTTAAAGAGGTAATTAAGTTAAAATGAGGTTTTGCCAGGCATTGTGGTGGGCACCTGTAGACTCAGCTACTCAGGTGGCTGAGGCAAGAGAATCGCCTAAGCCCAGGAGTTGGAGGTTGCTGTGAGCTGTGACACCACAGCACTCTACCAAGGTTGATAAAGTAAGACTCTTTCTCTAATAAAAAAAAAAAAAGTTAAAATGAGGGTGTGAGGGTGAGCCCTAATTCGGTATTACTAATCTTTTTTTTTTTTTTTTTTTTTGTAGAGACAGAGTCTCACTTATGGCCCTCGGTAGAGTGCCGTGGCATCACGCAGCTCACAGCAACCTCCAACTCCTGGGCTTAAGCGATTCTTTTGCCTCAGCCTCCCGAGTAGCTGGGACTACAGGCGCCCGCCACAATGCCCAGCTATTTTTTGGTTGCAGTTCAGCCGGGGCTGGGTTTGAACCTGTCACCCTTGGTATATGGGGCCAGCGCCTATAAGAGGTGATTAGTATATAAACACAGAGTGGGAGAGTATAAGAGAACACCATGAAAAGATAGCTATTTACAAATCAAGGCTTCAGAACAAACCCACCCTGTTGACACCTTGATCTTGAACTTCCAGCCTCCAGAATTGTGAGCAAATAAAATGTCAGTTGTTTCAGACACCTATTCTGTGGTATTTTACGGTGCTGGCCCTAGAAATTAAATACCCTGACTGACTGGCATTTGCCATTTTGTTTTGCCTCAAGCCCCTCTTTTGTTCCATACTAAAGATCTCAGGAGACAGTTCCTTGAACCCCCATGCTCAGGCTCTTCCATGCAAAGTTCCATCTGTGGATCCTCCCTGTGCAACTCCTGACGGGCCTGGGCATTGGCTGCTCCTCTCAGGCCACCCACTGTCCCCACCAGTGAAGGCCTGTGAAGCTTCATTCATAGCCTTAGGCCTGACTCAGAGATTTGAGCTTTTAGACACCTGTCACCATCCACAGCAGCTCAGCCTAGTGCCAGAGGACCTTGAGTCTAAGACTGCCGGAAAAATACAGGATTCTCTGCTGAAATCAAATATTAGATAAACAAGAAGTGATCTTTTAATGTAAGTACATCCCAACTATTGCATAGGCATACTAAAAAGGAATATTTGTTTACCTGAAATTCAAATTTGACTAGGCATCTTATATTTTTATTTGTTACCCTACCAGGGTCATGGGGAGAGTCCAGTGCCCACCCTATAAATGCCCTTTGGGAGAATTTTCCTTCACTTTCCTCAGAAGATATCCTGGGCCAAAAGCTGCCTAGATGGTGGAGACCTCTCTACGTTGATTAACCTCAGGCCAGGGGCAGGCTCCTTAGGCCCGTGGTGTCTTAACTCGGGTGCCTAGAATAGCACCAGAGATCCAACATCGAGAAGAACGACTCACTCTACAAGGGGTATAGGAACCCCATTCCTCCTCCCCAGGGTCTTAAAGAAGTGACAGCAGATTTGGACACAGCTCATGATACCCCAAAATCCAGAAAAAAGAGGCAGAATAGTACATTTTAAAGGTGTAAATTTTGAAGTTATACAGACCTGATTCCATATTACCAGTATGGCCTTGCAATCAATTATAGACCTTGTCTAACCCCGGTTGTCTCATCAGAATATGGTGCTACTATTCCTACCTTTCTTTTTTTTTGGCCGAGGCTGGGTTTGAACCCGCCACCTCTGACATATGGGGCCGGTGCCCTACCCCTTTGAGCCACAGGCTTTTCCTACCTTTCTTACAGTGTTGCTGTGAGGAGCAAATAAGACAAGGCACAGAGGGCTGAAGACAGTGGCTGGCACAGGGAAATGCTTAGTGACAGTGGCCTCTGCAGCTCTGGAATCCTCTCCATTTTTCCCTGTTCTCATAACGTGAGTTCCAGCAGTGCCTTTGTTTCTGAAGGCTAATGCCAAGCTCTGTGAGCTCGAACTCCTGGAAACTCTCCCAGGAAAACGTGGGCCATGGAGATATGTTCTGGAAAAGAACAGATGGCTTCTGTATTTTCAGTAGCATGGACTGCAAAAGGTCAGTGAGCTCTGCAGGGGGGAGCATGGTGCCAAGGGGACCCAGCTCATGGGACAGTCTTCCTCCCCTCTGCATCCTGACCCTGCCCTGTCTCAGCCTCCTACTGACCCTCCACCAGGAACAAGTGGAACAGTGCCAGCCAAGCCGTGGGGTTAGGGGATTAAACAACCATGCTCCGTCCCAGCAAGGCTGGGTCAGTGACATGTCGATATGTGAACAGGGACACAAAGTGAGAGAATGAGATCACCCACAGCGACACCTGCCATTACCCAGAGAACTGGGCCAGAAGTGGGCTGTGGAATTGGAACCAAAAAGGACATATTTTGCTGCTTCTCTTTATAGATTTTGCCCTCCTTCTATTGTATAGACTTAGCAAGATTAACATTTTAAAATTGCTCTTTATCATAAGAACCAAATATTTCCTCTGGATATCTTGACATAAAATTTTGATGAAATGAATGCATCACAGGGAAGGCCTGTTTCCCATAATAGGAAAGTCAATTCTACACCCGAGGATGTTGGGTAACTACACCCTTGACTGCTGGTACGCTATAATGACTATTATGAGCAAAACTGATTCTCTCACGCTTACTGTGTGAGGTGTGGGTAGATGTTTTCATCAGTGTATCAAGCCTATTGAAAGGTTCGTGTAACCTTGATCTCAGACGTGGTCTTTGGAAGCCTCCCAAAGCCTTGGCCTATGGACATCCAAAGCATTCCCCCCAAGATTTCTACAAATCCTGTCTCTTGATTCCTCCTTCTATACATACTCTTCTTTCTCTCTGCCCACCTCTCTTTCACAAACCACCCTCCAATGTGAAGCATAAAGTGTTCTGAAATTCATACATTTTCATGGAAGGGGAATGGATACGATTTCCCAGGTAACAATTTACAGTGCTAAAGGTGCCCTTGATTTCAGTGGCTAAACCCCAGCCTCTCTCTCTCCTCCTTGCTCTTCTTAACCTGCCCCTTCCCACTATTCTTCTCTTCCCTCTTTTCACGAAGAAGGAAAAAAACCACCATTTCTTTCCCTCGTCCATGGTCAAGCAGTTTCCCCTTGCCACGGTGATCTTTCCAACTGGTGATGGCTGACTTCAGTTTATAAGCCTCAAGTATGACTGATGTTTTGTTAGAGATAAATATTTCTATCTAAGAAGAGTTCTTTTTCTTTTTTTTTTTTTTTTTGTGGTTTTTGGCGGGTTTGAACCCGCCACCTCCGGCATATGGGACCGGTGCCCTACTCACTGAGCCACAAGCGCCGCCCAGAAGAGTTCTTTTTCATCCCCACCCTTACATTAAGTCTGCTTCTATTGTGATCATATAGACCTTGGCAAGATTACTTACTTCCCTGTAAGATTGGAGAAGGTGGGGTGAGTGAGAGAGGGAGAAATATTCCTGACTCAGCGTCAGTGGCATCATCACCACCACTCCCACCGTCACCATCATCCCTACCTCCATTAACTTGCTCTTTTATGTGATATGAGGGCATCAACATGCATGATCTCATTTCAGCCTCACAGCAGGCCCAGGAGGTGGATAGAAACAGACTCTCATTTCACAGGTGAAGATACTAACACTTCAATTGCAAAGGTAAATTGACACTGAATTCTCTACAGCTAAGCAGAGATGATGGCTCAGCTTGGAAAGGCTGGTGGATTTCATCCCTCTCAGATGGACCACCAGGAACTACCAGGGTGGGGTAAAGAGAGATCTGTAAGATTTGAATCAGGCAAAAATGTGAAATTTGTATGAGAGAAGCAGCTGTGATACGGTTCTTAGGGAAAGACATTTGCACAATGAGATGCTGTCTTATCTCAGAACGAGGAACGCCCTGACCTCGTGAAGATAGGGACCTGGGAGGAAAGGGACCCAGACCAAACTGTACTAGGTTCCTGGGAATAGAACCTAGTTCTGTTAAACCAGGGCACACAAGGGTACCAGCTCTATTTGCTTGTTAATGACGTAAGCCATTATAGGGTCATTAACCCCTAGTTTGTAAACAATGATATTCTCTTGAGTTCTTTCTGTGCCTTATTAACTTCAATTTTTCTCTTGCTGTCTTTGTAATATTCTCTTAGATGATGCCAGCCTTCCTCATTTGTTATTAGGTAGATACAGAAAGAGTGAATTTTTTCAGATTAATATGAGGGTAGAAACAATTAGGTTACATTGTGTTTATCAGGAAAAGTCCAAGTTGTAGTTAAGCCCTTTACCCAGAAGGTGTGCTATATACCCTTACATTGTGCCATTAGATGAGAGCTTACTAATCCCTCTTCCTCTTCCCCTCTCTGTTCTTTCCCCTCCCCCTACTTAAATTTAATTGTGTATTTCTCTCATGTGGGCATGTATTTGTCTACTGGCTTCATATTAGTATTGCATACACTGGATTCTTGCTTTTCCATTCTTGTGATACTTTACGAAGAAGAATAGACTTCAACTCCATTCAGGTTAATACAAAAGATACAACGTCTCCATGTTTTTTTGTGGCTGAAGCGTATTCCATGGTATACATACACCACAGTTTATTCATTCATTCATGTGTTGATGGGCACTTGGGGTGATTCCACCACATCTTTGCAATTGTAAATTGAGCTGTGATAAATGTTCCAGTGCAAATGTCCTTATGATAAAATGATTTTTTGTCTTCTGGTTAGATACCTAGTAATGGGATTGAGGGATCAAATGAAAGGTCTACCTTTAGCTTTTTGAGGATTCTCCGTACTTCTCTCCAAAGAGGCTGTATTAGTTTGCACCCCACCAACAGTGTAAAAGTGTTCCCTTCTCTCCACATTCACACCAAGGGGGAATTTTTTTTAATAGTCACTGGGACAAAGTTTTAAATAGGACCTGTGAATTTGTATCCAGGTAAGGTAGTAGCAGAGGGAATCCAGAGAGTATCTCTAAAAGAAAGGTGAAGTTCAGAGGAGAGGAGGCTGGGATGTGAAGGCAACCACACTCCTCTGCCCTGATTCTCTGCCCAGACTTTGAGATATGACAAGCCTTATAAGGTTATTGATTTAAGTAAATCAGCTGTGAAAGGGGGAATTTGAATACAGACTTGGTATTACATGGTACTAAGGAATTATTAATAATTTTGTTAGATATGATAATGGAATTATAATTTTCCAATAAAACACATCACCCTCAGTAGAGTGCTGTGGCATCACAGCTCACAGCAATTTCAAATTTTTGGGCTTAAGCCACTGGTTCTCAACCTTCCTAATGCTGTGACCCTTTAATACAGTTCCTCATGTTGTGGTGACCCCCAACCATAAAATTATTTTCACTGCTACTTCAAAATTACTTTGTAATTTTGCTACTGTTATGAATCATAATGTAAATATCTGATATGCATGAGACCCCCAAAGGGGTCATGACCCACAGGTTGAGAACTGCTGGCTTAAGCGATTCTCTTGCCTCAGCCTCCCAAGTAGCTGGGACTACAGGCACCCACCACAATGCCCGGCTATTTTTTGGTTGCAGTTGTCATTGTTTAGCTAGGCCAGGCTGGGTTCGAACCCACCAGCCTCAGTGCATTTGGCCGGCACCGTAACCACTGTGCTAGGGGCGGCGAGTCCCAATAGAACATTTTTAAGTGCATACTCAAGAATTTAAACCTGAAACATCCTGGTATCTGGACTTTACTTTGAAAGATCCAGGAAAAACAGGAGAGGAAATTGATGGGTGAAACAAACCTGACAAACATAGATGTTTGTTAAAGTGGAGTGATAGGTACAAGGGGATTGTTGCTTTCCCTATTGTTACGCATATTTGAGAGTTTTCCCAAAAAAAGACCTTTGGAGAATCTTCCAGAAAGAGGGTTTGCCATTGGGTCCCTTTCATGTGGTGTAAAGTGGAAAACAGACATGCTGGTCCCAGTGATTTGACAGAGGATTGAAACTACCTTCCTCAACTCTGAGCCATTTCAGAAGAAAGAGATTTGGTCGGGTCATTGACCGAGGTTTCCACCTAATTTGGCAACATCTGGGGCCCAAAGGAAATACAAGAGGCAAGATCTGAGGAGGGAGGATATGTCCCCACGTTCTACCACAGGAGTCCTAGGGGCTGGGAAGGCCACACCAGCTTACTTCTAGATACACAGGGGACGATTGTCTCACTCTTCTTGGGAGTTCCCACATCACAAAGTTAAAGTGATTACCATAGACTCAAATGACTTTCCTCCTGAGGTCTCAGTTTCTACTTGTGGAAAAAGGGTGAAATAGCAACGAAGACAGAGATAGGCAGATTTGACCCCTCTGGAGGGCGACTGTGAGGCTCTCTGTAGCCATAAGTCCAAATCAGTGAGCTGAACAAGGACGTGACCCCACTCAGGTCCCTGGTGTTTCAGTGGGCCATGCCAGGCCAGGGCCTCTGCTACCAAAGTCAAGTAGAGGATTAAGGCAGTTTGCTGTGCATGGAAGCAGCCTGAGCTTTTGTTTTTGTTTTGCAGTTTTTGGCCGGGGCTGGGTTTGAACCCCCTACCTCTGGCATATGGGGCCGGCGCCCTACTCCTCTGAGCCACAGGCGCCATGAGCCTGAGTTTTTAAGGCACATACTGAGGAGATACCATCCTGAAGTAGCTGGGCATAAAATCCGGATGATTCAATAAACTGGGGCTGAGCTCTGGAAGGCTGGGATAAGTGGCTGTACTCCAATCTCAGCTTCCTTGAGAGAGACTTGGCCAAGGGCTGCATTTATTTTAGCAAATGTTTTCTAAAATAAAACCCAAAACATTTGGCTTAGTTAACCAATTCCCTATTGAACACTCAACAATCATCACAGCGTCAGAAGAAGATGCTTGGGTAGATAATGTTTCTAAAAAGAACCAAAGGCTCGAATCTCTGTGGTTTAGACAATGGCCACCAAGCTATTAGGGGCAGGTAGATGTTCAAGGCACTCCTGCCTGGGGAGGTGTGGGGAGATGGTAAGATATTGGAAGACCCCATCTAATGATGACTTTCTCTTGCCCTGTTCCCTCTCTTCTCCAGGAACATTCTCCAGGAGAAGAGAAATGGAAAAGGGTGCTTGCCCAGCCCCCGCCCCTCCTCTGAGAATCCTCCCACACCCTCATCCTTCCTGTCAAGTGACCTCACTCCTCCCGGGCCAGAGGATAGAAACCAAAGTGTCTCAGAGACAGTCTGTCATCCAGGAACTGGGAATTAGGACAGAGAGTCTGGCCTGGCCAGTGTGGGAGCAGGAGCCAGAAAGTCATGTTGATTTGGGGGTCTGTGCACCATTGCACCCACCTTTGTGCCTGCCCCTGCATCTGCTAGAAGTCAAAAAAACAGTTCCCCGGGACAAGGGCCTCAGAAGCAAACATTTCTCTCTGACCTTCTGTCCTCCTGATTCTCAGCCCCACACTCCCCTGCAGCCATGGAAACTAAAGCCCCTCCTCCCCAGGCTGGGTCTTCAAGGCCAAAACCCTTTTTCCTGACAGTCAGCTATAACATATAAAATTATTCTGTCTAAAAACTGGCCATAAAAAAAGTTATCTGACCTACTTTGTTTTACAGTAGGGCCTTGCCTCATCCCTAGAAGATAAGAATGCATGTTCCAGGACCCCAAGAAGAATCTAGACAGACCGGCCTTGCTGAGTTTCCCCACTCAGTCTGTTAACTTTAAATCATACACTTTTTGTCCCTTTGTATTTCTAGATGGCTGTCCATACTGTTGAAACTAAACCTAAAAATGGACAATTTCCCTAAAATGTGGGTCTTCATTCCGAAAGTTCCTGTGTACACGCATTAGTTAAATGTATATGTCTTTTCTCCTGTTATTCAGTCGGCCTCATATCAGTGATTTTTCATTAAACACTTAGGGGACCAAGAGCCTTGGTCTCTACATGACCAAACTTTACAGATGGGGAGATTTATGTTATATTATACATATATAGAAAACACAGAGGTAGCTATCCCTTCCATGTACTCAAAACCCATTCAACCAAGAAACATTCATTCTATGGGATAAAACAGACTAAAACTTTACAACAGACACATGAGGCAATTTCTCAAGGTCATTCAATAACTCACTAGAGGGCCAGGCATGGTAGCTCATGCCTGTAATCCTAGCACTCTTGGAGGCCAAGGCTGGAGGATCACTTGAGGCCAGGAGCTCTAGACTAGCCCAAGCAAGAGTGAGACCCCCCCCATCTCTACAAAAAATCTTAGAAAAGTATCCAGGCATTGTGGCATGTGCCTGTGGCCCCAGCTATTCTGGAGGCTGAGGCAGGAGGATCACTTGAATCCAGGAGTTTGAGGTTGCTGCTGTGAGCTATGACATGCTGACACTGAACTCTAGCCCAGGCAACAGAAGGAGACCCTCTCTCAAAATAAAAAAATGAAAATCACCAGAAAATCCAACAGGAATTTAAGTTTTACAAATCCAGACTCAGCTTATACCCTGTGAATGAGAACTGCTTCCCCCCTTTGGAATGCTGGATATTCACATAGCTTCAATTATCCAGATAACATGAATGAAAATGACAGTGCTAAATGCCAAACAGCATTGTAACCTGAAAGATCTAGGGGATTATCAAAATAGCTAGCATTCTGCAGAAGATTGCTCTGAAATTGCTGTATGCAGCAGACTTTTCGAATGGTTTGTATTTTAGGTGATGAATGTCACCTTCAGCTCTATTTTTAGCTTTCTAATCCTACAAAATCATTTGCAAGAACAGAGAAAAATCTCTGTGACAGAATCTATCAAGTGTGAACTGCTCACCTTTGATATCAGAGTACAATTTCTCAGGTTGCACTTTTTAAAAAACATTTCTGGAAGGTGACACAAATAGATTTAAAAATGTTTGCTTCTATCTAGTAGAATATTTAAGATGTGCAAACACTTAGTCTTTTCAGGCACAAAGCTGTTTGAGAAGTCTGAAAAAATAGGATTTGGTTTTCCTTGACATCCAGATTTTAAAATCACCACCAGAATCTTTAATTATTTTCACGACAAAGTATAGAGTTATGGGCTAGAGTTTCTTTCTTTTTTTTTTGTAGAGACAGAGTCTCACTTTACCACCCTAGGTAGAGTGCCATGACATGACAGGACTCACACAGCAACCTCCAACTCCTGGGCTTATGCGATTCTCTTGCCTCAGCCTCCCGAGCAGCTGGGACTACAGGCGCCCACCACAATGCCTGGCTATTTTTTTGTTGTTGCAGTTTGGCCGGGGCTGGGTTCGAACTGGCCACCCTCAGTATATGGGGCCGGTGCCCTGCTCACTGAGCCACAGGCGCCGCCCCTGGGCTAGAGTTTCTATAAGGAATGTCCTACATTTCTATTTCCATGCAGTGTGACAGAGTCCATCTCACAACTGGACAATCCACTTGGGAGTCTCCTTAAACTCAACATGACCAGGGATGAATTCATTATCTTCCAATCCAGCAACACCAGGGCAGATAATCCATCTACAGCAGTCGATGGAAAGGTGTTAACATTCAGGTGTCAACAAAAACTGCAATTAGATGGTTAATTGAGAAGCAAAAGAAATAAGGGGATCATGTGGGATATTTGCCCCAGACTGGGGCAGAGCCTGAAAAGCGTTCACACTTTCTGGAGGCTGAGGCTACTTCCCTGGACCCTAAGTTTCTAATGGGAACTGGGCTAGGATAGCAGCTTCCTATGTGTATTGCAGATTTATTTCTGCAGAGGTTATGAAGAGGGCTGGCTCAGGAGCACAGGGGAGGAAATACCTCCTGGGCCACCCTCATGTGACTACTTAGGGAATCCAGGGCCCTCATGAGGCCACAAACCACACCCATCCCCCAGCCACATGTCAGGGTATGCCACTGGTTACGGGGGTGGGGGGTGCATTTATCAGAGAACTTGGTCCCAGTGGTGGGAGAGAGGGGTCATCCCCACACCAAGGCCTAGGTCAAAACCCCAAACCCTCAGAAGCAGCATGTAGGGCTTGTTCTCAAGCCCAGGCTCTGCCACTTGCCAAGGGAAGTTTCTTCCCTTTTCTGAGCCTCAGTTTCTTCATTTGTAAACAAGGATGGTTACACTATCAATTTCAAAGGTGTGAGAATTCAACAGGAGGTATGAAAGTAAAAGTGAGATATTAGCATGAATTCGTGAGGAAACTGAGGCTCATTGTAATAGATTAGCACCCAGTATGAGGCCCTTTAAGGAAATACTTAATAAATATTTGAGAACAAGGAGGATTAATATGATTATTTCAAAGTGTGTTGATTCCCCATCCTCCCCTACCTCCAGCAGCAGACCACAACACGCAGGAAAGGAAAGAGTAATCTCTGACTTCTGGTGGGAGATGGAGATTCCCAGGGATGATCTTTTGAGGTACCTGGGAGCAAAGAGATCCGTGTCAGCCTTCTACAGACATTCAATGCTTTCTTCCCTAAAAAAAAATGAAAGAAAGAAAGAAGGAAGGAAGGAGAAAGAGAGAGAAGGAATAAAAGAAAAGAGAGAAAGGAAGAAAGGAAGGAAGGGAGAGAAAGAAAGAAAGAGAAAAAAGAGAGAGAAAGAAAGAAAGAAAACAAAAATGAATGAAGGAAGGGAGGGAGGGAGGGCGGGAGGGAGGGAGGGAAGGAAGGAGAGAAAGTAACAATCTGTCAGGGCTTTAGTTTCCAGGCAACCATGTTCCATTGAGTCTCATGTTTTGACATTTCTTTGATGTGTGAGTCATATCTGTCATGAACTGTAGCAACTTCATCTGCAGAAACATAGCTTAGTCCCAAACTGATGAGACCTTAGCCAGTTTTTGTATCTTTGCCAGCCTGGTGAAGTCCGTAAACCTTTTCTAAGAATGTTTCCAGATGCATTAAAAGTAAAATATATGGCATTATCAAAGGAATGAATCATATCAAATATTGGAAATTGGTGATAAATTAACACATTCAATAACAAGATTGAGCAGCAGGTCTAATATAATTATCAAAGTTCTGAAGGGGGACGTGGTGACTCACACCTGTAATCCCAGCACTCAGAGGCTGTGAGGTGGGAAGACTGCTTGAGCCCAGGAATTCAAGACCTGTGTGGGCAACACAGAAAGACCCTATCTCTACAAAGAGGAAAAAGAAAAAACAATGTTTAAACTTTAAAAAAATTATTTAGTAGTAATGAGTGCAAAAAAATAGCTTACGATATTTGAAAAAACTGTTACATGATTTCTGCTGGTAACCAGCACAGGGACTTAGTGCTACCGTGGCTTGCTGTTGGCGTTTATTTCATCGCTGGCCCCAAGGTGCATGTCTTTGACTTTCAACACCCTTTATAATTTTACTCCATCCTGCCAGCCAGGTTTATTTCTCATCAAGACTTGACAAGTGCTTGGGCGGTGCCTGTGGCTCAAGGAGTAGGGCGCCAGCCCCATATACCAGAGGTGGTGGGTTCAAACCCAGCCCCGGCCAAAAACTGCAAAAAAAAAAAACGTGACAAGTGTCCAATCTCCTCCCAGGGGACACACACACTCCTTGCCATATTCATGACTCTGCTGATGTTATGTCCCTCTCCTGAACCCTTTTCCTCCCACCACTGAACCCCCCAAAATTCAGCCCATCCTCCGACCTGCACCGGGAGATCCTTTTCCCCCAGCTGCGTTGAGCTGACCCAGCCCTTCTCTCAGCTCTTATTGCACAGATATTACCACTCAGCTTGGCACCAAAATATTTCCTACCTATTTCATGTATAGTAATTCTCTCTCTAAATCAATTCTAAATGCCTTGAGGATGGAAATTATGTCTTTTATTCCCCTATATTTCTCCATGGGCCTCCACTAATGCTGAACATATAGAAGTCATGTTATCCATCAAGTTACAGTGAGATGAGGATTTATTTTATTTTATTTGATTAGCTCTCTCTGGGAAAGTGCTATGTGTGTTTGGAAGAAACACTTTGACAAGCTTACCAGGATAAGAGTGAGGCCACCTAGGGTATTCTCAAGAAACAAAAGAGGTTTGCTAAATTACTGTCCATGAGATGAAAAGAGTAATTTATGGAGTGTCTGAGAAAATGGGAAAGCGAGATGGGATGGGGAATGAGATGAGGACCCTGTACTGTATTACAATGACCACTCCTTGCCACATAAATATTAAGATTCTACTAAAACTCACAAGACAGCTGGTATGGGTAGATTACTGGTGGAAATAAATAAATTTTATTTATTATAAAATAATAATAAGGGACCAAGTTTTATATGGAGGGTAATGTGAGATTTTGAGACATATGTATGCAGGAGCCAGATGGACTGGGAGGCCCTGGTTGGCATTTGGATTACAGTCCAATCAGTGATTGATTGCCTAATGCAGAGGATCAGCATGGAAATGTTTGTGATGGCTCTCTGGCCTCCGATGCACATTCCTCCTGCCTCCTCCACTCACTGCTATCTATATGAGGAAGAATTAAAGTGAAGGCCAAGTGGGAACATGGTAGGAAGACAGGTAGTCACATCTCTTGTATTTGCTGGTTGGGACTCTCTGCATAGTCCTAAGGCAGCAGAGGATATCACATGGCGAGAGGGCTGAGCATGCCAGCTCAGGAACCATGATAACCCAGTAATCCATGATCTGTGAATGGATTAGTCCATTCATGAGAGCACAGCCCTCCCAACCAAATCACGTCTTAAATGCCTCTCAATTCTGTTGCCACATTGGGGATTAAATTTCAACATGAGTTTTGGAGGAGACAAATATTCAAACCATAGCAATAGATATAGGAAGAGATTTATATTTAAATTTATACTTATATTTATATTATAATATAATTTATTATATTTCCTTATAATAAAGGAAATATTTACACGATCATAGAGGCTGAGAAGTCCCAAGATTTGCAGTTGGCAAACTGAAGACCCAAGAGAGCTGATGGTGTAGTTTCAGTCCAAAGGTCAATAGGCTCAAGACCTGGGTAGAGCCACTGTTTGAGTTCAGAGGCAGAAAAAAATCAATTATACCAGCTTAAAGGCAGTCAGGCCAAGGAATTCTCTTTTACTCTCAGGAGGGCCAGCCTCTTGCTCTACTCAGGCCTTCGACTGATTGGATGAGGCCTGTGCACGATGGAGAGAGCACCTGCTTTTCTCAGGCGACCAGTTCAAAATGTTAATCTCCTGCAGAAACACCCTCACAGACCCCCCAAGATGGCACTTAAACAAGTGTCTGGCCACCCAGTCAAGTGGACACGAGATTAACCATCATATGGTACAACATGATACAACACAACCTCCATAGTTGATGACTTGCCTAAATTGACCTAATTTTCATAAATCAGACATGTACTCGATTGAAGTTCTTTATGTTCACCTTATTGATCAACTGGTTACGGTCCCTTGGGTGGTCAACGACTACAGGTTTTGCTGTATTCCAGTGACAAAGTATAAGAACAGGTAAAATAAATCTATTCTGGAACAAAGTCAGGAGAATGAATGTCTATTCTGGAGGGGCAGGGGAAGGGCTTCTGGTTAATGGCAGTATCTCATTTCCAGATCCGATGTTGGTTACACAGGTATGTTCACATTGTGAAAATTTATTGAGATTGACGCCCTTTTCTAGATGTGTTTTATGCTTCAATTCAACATATTTTAAAGGGGGTGATGGGGATGTGTCCCAGTTTCAGACATCACAGCCTTGGTTCATTCCTGAGTGCACCTATCTCAGCTCAGGCACCTCCTTCCAGCTCCAGGATGGCCTGTTCCTTCACTGATTCCAGGCTTTCTTCACATGCCAGGATTCTGCTTGACATGGGGAAACAAAGCATGTCTGGTCAACAATCCTGCTTGCTGGTATCCTAGGAAGATAATATTCAGAAGCTTAATGAGAGCCTTCGTGCCAGTGCTGATGTTTGTCTGGGGTGTTTGAATTTGTGGTTTGTGTGGAGGTGATTACGGTGTAAACCAGGTCATTACCACGCATCAGATTTATCATGTTACTGCCACTTCAAAGTTCCCGAAGCCCTCCTGCTGCGTCACTCAAGTTCATGTAAAAACTGACTCTTAGTGTCACCCAGAAGGTCAGGGTCAGTAGAAAGAGTGTTAAACACCTTAGCCGCTAACCCCAAGTGATATTAATATTTTGACTCTATATTTTGTAACTTAACCAGTTCAAATCATTTACTCACCTACTTAAAATACTTTGACGTTTATTATTATTTATTATACAGGAAATTTCATAAAAATGCTACGTTGTATAAAATGAATACGTTTTGCCTGATTTCTTTGTGAACCTTAATTTTCCTGGAAGAACTTCAACCTGAACTGAAGTTTAGAAAATAGATTCCAGTGAAACTTGAAAAATCATGAAATCTTTTAATCTCCCTAGACCAAGAGCAGATACTTACCTACCCACCAGAGCTCTCCTGAGCCAGGGCAGAAATGAAAAACAAAGAAAATACTCGATGTCTCTGGGAATACAATGGACCCTTCTGTACAACTCGGGGTGGGAAAGTGAGGGAACTTCTTTTTTTAACATTTTTTTTTTTTGAATTTGACAGAACAGCATGCATTTACCATGTACAACATGATGTTTTGATGTTTATGTACTTTCTGCAATGACTAAATCTAGCTAATTAACAAAGTTCATATTTGATTATCTTTGTGGTGAGAGCTCCGAATATCCACTGTCTTAGCATTTTCAGGACTACAATATACATAGTGTGATTAACTATCATAGTGTAACTAACTGTCCTTGCCACACAGTACAGCAGAGCTCCGGAGCTCACTCTTTCTGTCCAGCTGCAACTTTGTATCCTGTGCCACTAATGAAGGGATTTTCTTCTTGTCACGGCTGACTGGTATTCCAGTGGGTGTGTATCCAGCCTTGCCTTCATTGCCTCTTCTATCTGTGGACACTTCAGGTTGATGCCAGTCTTGCCTGGTGTGAGCGCGCTGCAGTCGGCTCCAGAGTGCGACGTCTCTTTGACACACTGATATAGTTCCTTTGGATATAAATCATTAGTGGGATTCCTGGATTACATGGTAGTTGTATTTTAATTTTTTGAGGAAACTTCAAACATTATTTAAAAATAAAGCCTATACTAATTTACATTTCCACATCCTTGCAACGTTTGTTATCCTTCATGCTTTTGATAATAGTCATTTTAATGGGCTATTGCAGACAGTATCTTACGGTGGTTTTAATTTGCGTTTCCCCGATCATCGTGACATTACACATTCCTTCATACACCTGTTGGTCATTTGTACCTGTTCTTTGCAGAAAAGTCTGTTGAGGTCATTATCCCATTTTTAAATTGGCATGTGTGTTTTCTCACTGCTGACTTATCTGATTTTCTGTTTTTGATATTAACACTTCATCTGATAAACGGCTACAAATATTTTCTCACAGTCTATAGGTCATCTCTTCATTCTGTTGATTGCTTCCTTTGCTATGTAGAAACTTTTTAGTTTAATGTAACCCCATTTGTCTATTTTTGCTTTTGTTACCTGTGCTGTTGGGATACAAAAAGTCATTTTCCAGACCAATGTCATGAAGCTTTTTCTGTGTTTTCTTTAGTGATTTCATAGTTAGGGGTCTTACATTTAAGTCTTTGCTCTATTTAGAGCTGATTTTTTTATACTGTGTGACGTAAGGGTCAAACTTCATTCTCCCACATGTGAATAGTCTGTTTTCCCAGCACTATATGAAAACTGTCCTTTCCACATTGCACGTCCTTGGCATCTTTGTCAAAATCAGTTGGCTGTAAATTCATGAATTCTTTTCTAGACTCTATTCTGTTTTACTGGGCTGGGTGTCTGTTTTTATGTCAGTACCAGTACCATGCTGTTTGGTTTACTATAGCTTTTTAGTATATTTCGAACTCATATAATATGCTTCTAAATTTTTCCCTTTTTTTTTATTTTTGAAGATTGCTTTGGCTCTTTGGGGTATTGTACAGTTTCATACAGTTTTTAGAATTTTTTTTTCTATTTTACTGAAAATGTCATTGCTGTTACCTTTCATTAATGTTTTACAGTTTTCATGGTAGAGATCTTTAACCTCCTTGGTTAAATTTATGTGTAAGTATGTTATTCTTTTTTATTAAATATAAATGGGATTGTTTTCTTGACTTCTTTTCAGAGAGTTTGATGTCACTATACAAGAATGCTGTGAATTTTTGTCTGTTGATATGATATCCTGCAACTGTATTGAATTTGTTGATTAATTTCTAACAGTTTTTGGTGGAATCTTTAGGGTTTACTCTCATTGGTCTATGATGGTCAAATGCAAAGAGGAACAATCAATTGAACTTCTTCCTTTCCAACTTGGATGATTTTTTCTTTCTTTCTCTTGAGTAATTGCTCCTGCAAAGACCTGAGTACTCTATTGAAAAGAAGTGGTAAGAGTGGACATTTTTGTCTTGTTCTGGATCTTAGAGGAAAAATTGTCACCTTTTCTGTTGATTATGGGTTTCACATTATGTACTTTCCTTATATGCCTAATTTGTTGAGAGTTTTTATTGTGAAGAGATTGTAAATTTGTCAATTTTTTTTCCATTTGTTGAAAACAGTGTTTTTTCTTTCATTCTGTTAATGTGGATCATGTTAATCATGTGGATCAGTGAAATAGATTTGCATACTTTGAACCACCTTTGCAACTTTGGGAATTCCCACTTGATCATGGTGAATGAGCTATTAAATGTGCCATTGAATTTGTTTTGCTTGAATTTTGTCTAGAATTTTGCACCTGTGTTCATTTCATAAGTGATATTGTGGCCTGTAGTTTTCCTTTTTTTGTGGAGGTGAGGTAGTGTGCTTAGCTGCCTTGGGTAATAGGGTAAGGAGACATTTCTAAATGGTTTACCCTATTCAGTATAGGGTAAAATTTTGTGATACTATTTTTAAAAAATTAGAGGACCTAGCAGTTACGGTTAACAAGAATTACAATAAAATTCAGTGTCCTTTGTAACCCCTGAGCGCTGGGGTGTGCCGTGTCTGCAGTGCTCACTGGCTGCGGTGTGTTGAGTCCACTGTGTGATTGTTCAGCCCGCACACGGCAGCAGGACAGCTGAGCCGTCATTGGCCACTATGGCCACTATGGCACAGGCTGATGGAATGTGAGACTTGGCATCACCGTGCGCCTATTGTCTTTTGTGCACGGTTAGTGGTACCTATTGCTGAACAGTGAATTAGCCCTGAACTTCTTGCCTTCAAACAGCTGTTACATCTCATGGTTGTCACCTGCCTGAGTGGCACTTTACTGGCAGTTCTTCTGTCACCAGTGGCATTCATGGAGGTTGGTCAGTGACTCTCACCCGAGGCATGGTCTAATTTGAAGGGGAAAGATGGCTTTGGTTGTACATCTGTCACCTTGGGAGGGAGGGCTGGAAAGGCTGACTCGTCCTGGGCCACTAGATCCCTACACTCAACCCCCAGCGTTGTGGTCTCAGAGGAACCAGAATCTTCACTGGCAGTCCTGGGCCCTAGAGGGTGTTCCAGGAGGGCACAGGAGCCTCAGAAGCCCCTGAACATCACCTGTGAACATTCTGTTGATAAAAGTAACCAGTGAGGCTGACCGGGGCTCAAGGGTGGAAAAGTAAACCTAATTTTTACTGGGAATCAAATTGACTTGATGGATACCTAGGTCCTCAGGTGGAAGAAACGTACTGAGAGTTGCCTCTGTACATCAGCCAAATCAGTGTTTCTCAAATCATTATCATTCATTACAATCCTATGGAAGATTTGCTAAACCATGGATGGCTGTCCTCACCCATTGAGTGTCTCATTCAAGTGGTCTTGGGAGGAGCCCCGAATTTCCATTTCCAACAAGTTCCAGGTGATACCGATTCTACTGGAGCTGGCAGCAAACCACGAGCCACAAACATTTATTCAATCCAGGTTGTCCTTAGCATTTTCTAACTGACTGGTTACACTGTATTTTAGCACTGCATGTGCTTTATAGCAATTTTTAATTTACTTTTGGTTTTGATTAATATTCTTGATCAGTATCTACAAACTTTGGGAACCACGTTTTGTCTGAAATAACCTTTTTCTTGTAATGATGTAATTCCCTGAGGAATTGTATTCTATGTGACCACTAGCAGAGATGATGGAACAGCACACTGGGAACTCACACTGTTGGAGGCAGCTTGCTTATACCTTTATTCACCTACACCTATTCACTCATCAAATATTTGTAAGTACTCACTATGTCCTGCACAGTATGTTACCTGCTGAGAATGGGGTCTGAATATGAGATACAACCTGTATGTCTTCTAATTTACACTATTGAAAAACGACCAGCTCTTCTGTGTTTATATACAGAAAGACCGTCCTCCCTCTGAGGGTCAGTTGAAGTTTCACTGTGAAATAAATTTTTCTCCTAAGGTGGACTGATGTATAGAATTTGTTAGACTGACAGGAGTTAATATCAGGCTGATAGGAGCAGTGTGGCCAACCAGGTCTGTCCAGAATATAGAAACTGTGTTCATTAAGGTGGAATCACACACCCAAAGATTTTCAGAACCGCAGGGAGCTCACAAAGCACAAGAGCAAGTTGAGTGCAGTGCACGTTTAGGTAGGAGACCACAAGAGATGATTTCAATGTAAAGAAAATGGGACAACAGAATTTTGCGTTTTATACTGTTTTACTGAATAACAATAAAATGAGATTCCATGACAGTACAAAACCTTCAAGACAATAAAGTAGGGTTGATTTTCTTCAGCTGAGAAGGGCTCTCCAGCACATGGAGGTCCCAGACCTGCAGTCAGGTTCCTGCCTCATCCCTGTTCATTTGTGTCCAATGATAACGAAAGGCCTGACAGGGAAACACAAGGAGCCAGCGCGGCACTTCCATATGAGGGAACTCTTGGCAACCTTCACAAAACTCACACTTCCACTCTGCAAATCAAGATACACACCATCCCAGCCCACAGATTTCTCTACAAACTGAGGAATCGCTGGGGAGGTTGTCCAGAGAGTGTACTGATTATCCTGCCTCACACATGCAAGAAGAAACATGTCCCCAGATACAAGCGTTGTGCCAAGTCTGCGTATCGGGTAATCTCTAGAGACCCCTAGAGCCCAGTCCCGAGAGTCGTCCATATCCAGCTCCCAGTAATACTTCCCAGCAGTGAAGACCTGGTCTCCCCAAGCAGCAAAATAGTTAGATTTCTCAGGATTCAAAGACTGATCTTGACTGTGAGATCTAAATGTGAAGTCTCTCAAATCGTCAAACAGCCTGATGTGCTGATTGCTTACTTCATTGTGGAAATAAATCTCCACTGTGGAAAGAAGACAATAGTTCAGTCAACATCTATTTTACAAATAAATTATCTCTGAGATATGAATGTCTGCCTGATGGTCAGTGGAATAAATAGGCCAAGACAACCAAGAAGGCAGTTCTGGCAGAACTGTATCAATTCACATGCTACCCATAAAAATGAAGCAGAAAGAAGGATCTAATCACAGTGGGGAGATTCCTTCAACTTCAGAGACTGTAGAGAAGGAGGCCATGCCTACCACTCCCTGGTTACATTTCATGGCACATGGAATTCTGGAGCTATAATTCCATAGCAATAAACTTTCCTACATTTCCCTTCCTGCTTCCTGCTTTCTCAAAAGGATCTGAGACCTACAGAAATGGTGATCACCCTGCCCATGTTACTGTAGGCTAGCTCCTGAGCACTTAAGCTAAATATGCCTGTGAGAACGTGACTTCCTACTAGGAATTCTGTGCCTTTCACTCCTACTTTCCTGTTACAGCTAATCTGCCACTCTGCCTCAGGCTTAGTACCTGCCTTAGCCTTAGATGTGCCGCTGGGCTCTAGGTCCTGCCTCCTTAACCACTGACTTTCTTTCTGTTTATAAAATGCGGTCTGCATTTACTTAATTTATTCATGCATTTTTATGATAATTTCAATTGAAATTCCCATTATATGAAGTCCAATGTTTCAAAATTTTACAGGAAATATATTTTAAAATGAAACGTCAGCATCACTAATTGCATTTAATAAGAGCTCAGAGGTAATGAACACATTCACAGTTCTGCACGATTCCATGCATTGACAAGCTCCCTAAGAATGATTCCAATTCTAATAGAGACCTTTTGCTTGATATTTTTTTCTCATTCTAGATTTGCACCAGCTTCCTTTTATTGTAGTGCAATAAACACATTTCTATCCTGTTCACGGCATTACTTTCTCTCCTAAAGGAAAGACCAATGAAGAAGGAAATGCTGGCTATAGGAAACATGATCAGAGTGGACTTGGGCATTCCCAGTCACACCGCAGGCTGACACTCACCCCGGTAGCGGCTGTATCTGTCCATCAGTCCAGTGATGGCTCTGACGCTGAGCTCTGGACGCACAGGCCGGGGCATGTGCAGCTGCACAGACTCCCTCCTGAAAGAAGAAGGATTCAGATGATACTTTGGCTCCCAACACTTCATCATGATGCTTAAGAGAGACATAAGTACACAACAGAAAAGACTTTCTCAAAGACTACTTCCCAATTATGCTTACCTCCACAAACTCCTTACAGGATTCTACTATTCATAGGGTCCTTTCTTACTTTTCTCTTTGCTTAAATACTTTCACCTCATGATTCTCAGAGACACTTGCTTTTAACTACAATCCTGGGGAAATCTAGTCCACACCCCTGAAGATTTCTCTGAGTTTGATGCCTTCCGCCACTTGTGAATTCAGCCCTTCAACATACCCCTCTGAGCCACCAGGCAGAGATCAAGACTAACTTGTGGTAAAGGGAGTACAGGACATGGTATTCAGAACAGCACACGAATGCTTGGTCACATGAACAATGTAATAGCTATAATGTAATATGTAATGGCTTCAATTGCTAGAAACAGCTTGATCTCTGTCCTAACCAGGTACCCCAGTTCACACTGAAGGTCCAACTTACCTCATCAGTAGGGCTCCCAAATCCTGTAAAGAGGGAAAAAAGGAAAAGTTAGATTCCTCAGACATTGGATGTTGTGCCTATCCAGGCCTAGGGTTTGGGAAAGTAAAGAAAATTACTCATCACAAACATTCCCTAAACCTTCTTATCAACCACGTCTCTTTTTCCTCTTAAAGGATGAGCCCAGTACAACCTAGTAACAGACTGAACTCTTGATGAATTCATAACCCTGAGGGTGACATGAAGAGAGAGAAGCTAATGGATAGGAACCACAGTCACCAGCCTCCTGCCACCATCCAATGTCTGCCAGGGGTTCTTGCTAGGGGTTATCCCCCAAGGCCAATGAATTAGGACAATTCAAATCTAGGACATCCACAGAGAATGAGGAAATCAGTGGGAGCTTGTGCCAGATATTTCTGTATTTTCCCTAACAGACAAAAATGGAGGGTGAAACCTGTGGCTCAGTGAGTAAGGCGCCAGCCCCATATACCGAGGGTGGCGGGTTCAAACCCGACCTTGGCCGAACTACAACAACAACAAAAATAGCCGAGTGTTATGGCAGGTGCCTGTGGTCCCAGCTACTCGGGAGGCTGAGGCAAGAGAATCGTCTAAGCCCAGGAAAGGAGGTTGCTGAGAGGTGTGACGCCCTGGCACTCTACCGAAGGCAACGTAGTGAGACTCTGTCTAAACAAAAATAAACAAAAAATGACTCCCAACAAAGATGTGGAAATAAGGAGAAATATTTTGGGGACCAAAGTAATAATGGAGATTAATGTAGTAGCAGGGTGGCGCCTGTGGCTCAAGGAGTAGGGCGCTGGCCCCGTATACCAGAGGTGGTGGGTTCAAACCCGTCCCAGGCCAAAAACTGCAACAACAACAGCAAAAAGATGTAGCCAATGAGCTGAGGGCAAGTCCTGACCTGCAGCAGCTCCTCATCTGGTTTGTGGCACATGCCCATCAGTTCCTCGTGCATTTCCTTTAGTTATTTCCGCTTTTGATTTATTTGGGCCACACTTCTCTTGAGTTGCTGAAGGATATTCCAGCTCTCCCTTTCCAGTTCCTCCAAATGTTGTTGTTCTTCCTTATAGAGAACTGGGTGAAGCTCTGCATATTCGGTCCTGGTCATTTTTCTCACTAGAAGCACATATTCCTGTAAGGAGATAGAAATGGGTTACCCATGTCACATTCCAGGCCACCTTAACTTGCATGCACACCTCGCCTGTTTCTCTTTGGCTCTTGCCCTTCACCCATTAGCAGTGCACAGCTTAAATTCATATTGTCCAGCTGTCACAATCCACAATTCATCTCTTTATTTCCTTTCTTCCTTCCTTTTTTTTTCTTCGTTAATCGTGACCAGTTTATTAGCGCACAGCCTAAATAAATCATTTTTAAATCCACCATGTGCTCCTTGGTCACGAGCACTCAGGAAGCATTATTTCTCATAGTAACCTTAGTGATGCTTTCTTTAAAGATGGAGGCTATTTGGAGCACATTGATTTTCATTGTTATGTGACTTTTTGACAGGAGTCATCTTTGCTGACCTCTGATATTGGTAAAGATATGGGCGTTATTTTTTTTCTCTCCTATCTATAAAGGTGTTTTTATTTCTGCTCCTGTTACATTAATTACCATTCAAGATTTCTATGTCCTCTATCATACCAAATATTATTCAAGGCTTTTATTCATTTTACTATAAAGATATGTCAGTATTATTTACACTGTCCTGTTTTTTGCTATCTAAGAAACAATTGGTGAAGTAATATATTTTAAAAATTTAGAATGTTTTTCTCTTCAATACACAAGATAAGTGCCCTGATTACACAACGTGTGCCTGGATGTAGCATCGTCTTATGATTCAAAACACCACCCTCGACAAAGTATTTCTTTAGATTTTCTTAGTGGAGTTTACATTTAGTACTAAATATTCTTGGATAAAATTGATACTAATCATATTTACGATCATACTAAATAGCCTGTCATAGGCTTGAGGCAGATCCCATATTTTTGAAGTAAACATTACGAATAAAAGTATAGCATCCAGTAATTTGAGAACTGAATTACATCAATATTCACTTTTGAATATTAAAATACTTTCAGTAGAAAGCATCCATGAATATATTAACAATTATACCTTTTAACATAAATGTCTAGTTAATTATTCAGTGTAAAATTCTGGGAAAAAGATACCAAAATTTTATTGGATACGCAATCTTTTTCCAATTATTTATTCCTTATTATTTGATTAAGCAATGATAATTAGATAAACATTTTACCATACTGATCCCGGTTGTAGATTTTGGCATGTAAAGGTAATTGGTTGGGGGAAATACAACAAAGTTTTAATGAATGATTCATAAAATTGATGGCATTCATAGCTATGCTCTTTGATTTTATATCTCTGGTTGTCAGAAACACTGAGGCTGGGTGTGTGGCTTACACCTGTAATGCCAGCACTCTGAGTGGGTGGATTTCTGGAGGTCTCCAGTTCAAGACCTGCCTGAGGCAGAGCAAGACCTCATCTCTAAAAATAGACAGGCACTGGAGAGTCACCTTCCCCAGTTACTTTCTTTAATACATATCCTCTCAAATCTGAAATCCCACATTCAAACTGTTGAAATTTAAGGTGTCTTATTAAAACTTTGTATGAGCTATTGTGATCTGTTCAACTCATTAGTCTCCCCACTCTGCAACCTGATTGTTTAAATTAGAAGAAATATTGTATATTACATATAGGATTAGAAGCCATCAGACAAGAACAACATATCTAAAATGTCTGAACCTAACCCCTTAAAAAGATTTCTATTCTCCTAATTTCCATGGTGCTCCTAAATATGACCTTGGGCCTCATATGGCCAGCCATTTTAAAAACAGGAATTCTAATTTCATTGCGTCTCCTCCCAATAATCACCTATTTGTTTTCTAAGTCCGCTGAGTATTTTTGTTTTTGTTCTGTCCTTCTTTGTCAGTATCTCCACATGTTCTATGTTCTCCTACCAGTATCACTGTCTAGCTTCTGTGCAAACCGTTTTAACCATGGCAGGCACACTTCTAAAATTGCTGTTCATGCTTTTCCATCCCCAATGAAAGGCTTACAATATGCAATTACATACTCTGTATTTTCTAGAATTCTCCCACATAAATCTTTGCCTGAGGCACCCATGGAATTTTTATCACCTATTTTCCTCTCTGAAATCGGATTGATTTTAAATCAATATTGGGGAATTTGGGAAAGCTCGGTGGTTACTGAATTTCCTCAAACCCTGTGTGTGTGCCTTCTCCACCTCTCTTTGTGTAATTTTTGTGGTTGTTCTTACCTTAGGGTCTAGAAATCCTCAGAAAAATGTGATCCTCCGTTGAAAAGCCAAACAGCAGGGTGTCCCAAAGGTCACCATATAAGCAAAATTCATATATTCATATTATATTTTATATTTTATATTTCATATGACTTATATTTATACATATATGTATCTACACATAGAGAAATGTATTATAAAATTTTGTAACAAATGTTTTGCATATGAAGCTACATTTGGCTAAAATTTCTCATCTTCCCTATGTATGTGTCTTTAAGACAACCTGCATTTTTCCCATAAATCTATCAATTCATTGAATGTAAGAACTCATGATTTCAGGTCAGGCGTTTAATGGCTAATGTTGTAGAATGTCTGTCCCAAGGTGAATCTGATGGAAACATTTCTTGTACTTACCATGAATTGGTTAATCATTATTTGTTCCTCTCTCAGGTTTCTCTGATTTTCCTGGATCTTGTCCCATAAAGATCTCATTTGCTTTTTGAGTTTAGCCTGCCAGAAAGATACAAATGTGAGCAGTAGAAAAACAAACAGTATAGAATTCTGACCCCGACTGATGCAGAGAGTCAAGGGATGTTCAATAAAAGTATGTTGGGAAGAGTGGCAGGATTATTTTGTACTTCTACTCTGCATAACTTTCTATATTAGAAGATTTCAGACTGTAGCCCACATGTAATGTAACCACTATCAAGGCAAAACAAATAAATATTTGATATATTTGGGGAAGTTTCAGGTAAGCATCCTGCCGCATGATGTCCATCTACAACTGCTTCTCGAATGCCCCTTCCAATGTACTTAAAGCTAACATGTTTGTCAAGTTTTGGTAAATGTGTTTCCAATACAAAATTTTCTTTACGTAGTTTTCATAGTCAATGATCTCTGAACATGAGAGCTTTCTGTTGATGTTTGCATAATCCTCTTAATGAAAACAATAATCAGTTCACATTATCATCCTTCTATTGGAATGCTAACCTCATGGAGGCGGCTATATGTATAGCTGTTAGGCATATACCAGTACATGTTAGGCATAGTAAAGAACGGAAAACTCTTCCTCATGATCTTCATCTTCCCCCACCTCTTTAATTCCACCAGCCTCCAGCTCTCAACGTGATCTCAGAAGCATCCCTTACCCGCTGGTCCACAGCTGCCCCTTCAATGGGACAGTGTCTGTGAGTCCTGTGCTCCTGGGAGTTAGAGCAGAGCGAACACAGCAGGCTCCTGTCCACTTCACAGAACATCTTCTTCTTCTCCTTGTGGGTTCCACACATTTGTTCCTCAGAGCTCAGGAATTGCCAGAGACTGGCTTTTCTGGCAACGGACACGAGATTCTTCAGAACAATATTGGTTTTGAACTTTCTCTGCTGTGATGGTTCTCTGCACTCTGGGCAGTGGGCAGGATTTGGGGCTCCTTCCCAGGAGAGAGAAAGGCAGGGCCTGCAAAAGCTGTGTCCACAGCCTATGGTGACTGGGTCTGTAAGGTAGTGGAGGCAGATGGCACAGGTGATTTCCCTCTGGAAGGCTTGCAGTATACCTAGGTCCATGTTACTAAAGAAAGAAAATTAGAATTTATTCTTCTGCCCTAAAGAAGCAACAGTCTAACCAAAAATACACTCACATGTTGACTGAATAATAAACTCCTATCTAGAGCAGAATAGGCTTTCCTTTGCATGACACAAATGGGAAACTGAGGCACAAACAGATTTCTCAAGCTTTGTAGATAACTGGTTGCGTACTTATCTAACATGTATCTACCTTACCAAACCGTTTGTCCTCTAGAAATATACCAGTTTTCAGCTGGGTGCCAATAACTTAGTGATTAGGGCACCAGCCACATGCACCAGGGCTGGTGAATCGAATCCAGCCTGGGTCTGTTAAAATTGAATCTGACCCATGCCTGGTAAAAGAAAAAAAAAAATAGCTGGGCTTTGTAGCAGGCACGTGTAGCCCCAACAACTCAGGGGGCTGAGGCAAGAGAATCACTTCAGCCCAAGAGTTGGAGGTTGCTGGATAAAACTATGATGCCCATAGTTTTATCACCTATTTTCCTCTCTGACATCAGATTGATTTTGAATCAATATTGAGAAATTTGGCAAAGCCCAGTGGTTACTGAATTTCCAAAGTCAATTTAAAAAAAAAGAAAGAGAAAAGAAAAGAAATGTGCATGTTTTGTGTTGTATTACTTTCCTTTAAGTTGCTCAAACTACAGGAGCTTAACCCAATCTGTACCTCCAGGAGTTTGGTCTGGAGGGATCTGAAAATCAGTCAATTCTCATTGCCAGTCATTGACTTGACAATGGAAGTAGGGGCTGAGATTTGATCTCAATTAATTGTTAGAATCCCCCTACCATGACACGTCTCCAACATCACTCTAAAGTAAGTGTTAAGGTTTCAGATCTAAATTAAAATCAGCTAACCAAGCACCTGTTATTCTCTAAACAACAATTTAATTCAATCAACAATTATTTTCTGGTACATTTCCTCTTCCAAGCCCTATGTCTCTATCAACTCAAAGATATGCTGCTGACTACAACGTCCTTATCAATAGATAAGAAATGTTTCACAAAAAGAAAAAAAATTATAAAATGCGGTAATGTAGAGAATGCCACTGTGTCTTGTGTGTCTCACTCATGAGGTAGAAAATACTTTCCAGCTAACCAATTGATAAAAACGAATAAGAAAAATGTATATACAACATGTTTATAGAACAAATTTTCTCCATTGATGTCTTTTGTTGTCTCTAACAGATTCCCTCCCAAAATCAACTTTTGAATACAGGAGACAAACTTAACTTTGTAAAATTGGATCATATTTCGACCAGTCTCTTTTTATATAAATACCCTAAGTTGTTGAATCTGTTCTATCTTTATTATCTATATCTTGCATACAAATCGAATATCTAGAGCCTGTTTGATGGAGAAAAACCAAAGTGATAATGGTGGGCAACTAAGAATAACAAGAGAAACATAAATACAGGATTGGGAGGAGTGGTGCAGCCATGCTCATCACCAGCCTCAAGCAAAGAAATCAGCTTTACTATATAGGGAAAGTTAAAGTTGTTTGTGCAGAGACAGTGTAACCAAGGAAAAATATCTTCAACTTTATGGGCTTCTGTAGGTGCTAAGGAAAAGGTTACAAAGAAGGTAATGAAAAACAATCTAGTCCATTACAATTGTTTCATCACAAGACTTCTGTAGAGTGAAGTAAAAGGTAAAAGCTTCCTGGGAGAGGATGAAAAACAAGGTGAAGAAAAACATGTTGTTCTTGAAGGAAGAGGGCAGGTGGTGGTCATTCTTAGAATGTTTCCAAGTCGTGGGGGCCCCCACCACCTCATGACTGTTCTCCACCACAGACCAGTAAATACACCATTGAAATGAGATCTTTCAGATCTTTGAAAAACACCAGGCATACTTTCATATTGTGAAGAAATAATAAATATCATGTAATAAAATTCATTGTACAATAAAACTGGGGTTCTCTTTTCTATAGTAGATAAATACAGATAGCATTCTCATTACTGAGGTTCCTTCATGATCACTAATATCTTTTTCAGTGCCTAAACATTTACTCATTTTTAGTATTTAAGTTTATAAATGGAAGCTTCTAAAGTGACAATATTGCCACCGTCAAGAGCAATATTTTCCTAAGAAAGTTATCAGTTATTTGAATATCTCTTCTATGTGTACATGAAGCACCACTTATAAAGTAGTATGTAATGTATGTATGCATGTATAACATATTTCTAGAATAAAATGTTCCTGGCCAGTGTCTGCAAACATAGCTCAGAGTTTAGGGTACTGGCCACATGCACCTGGGCAAGTGGGTTTAAACATGGCCCGAGCCTACTAAAACAAAAATGACAAAAGCAGCGGGAAAAAAAAAAAAAAGAAAGAAAGAAAAGAAAAAAAAAGGCAGGTGCCTGTAGTCCCAGCTACTTGGGAGGCTGAAGCAAGAGAATCGCTTAAGCCCAAGAGTTTGAGGTTTCTGTGAGCTGCAACACCACAGAACTCTACCAAGGGTGACATAGTGAGAGTCTTTCTCAAAAAAAAAAAAAAAAAAAAAACAAGAAAGAAAGAAAAAGAAAAAAGAAAATAATATTCCTAGCCAATTTGTAGAATCTACAAAAAGCACAAAATTATAAGTCATCTGGCAACCGATCTTTGAATATTACCAGGTAAACAATGAAGACATACATAAAATAATACAGAAAAATCATCATATGAATTAAAAATTAGTAAGATGACTTTATAAAATAGTTTATCTTTCAACTAGAGTATAGGAGTCATTTTTACTAACTGAGCAAAAGCACTGCATAAAAACAATTTCAATTGACTGATCTGCAAATTAAAATTACACTATTTATTTCAGTGATAGAAAGTAGTAGGGACTCATGCAGATCGGGTACTCACCTAATGACTCTATCTGTGACCTCAGCAGTGCTTGCTGGAGCAGTATGAAGTCAGGTTAGGATCAGGACCTCACAGGGTAGGGGTAGTAGCTTTCAGAAGTGTGCCAGGCCAAGTGAGCTCCCAACTCAACTCTGCCTGTTATGGAGAGAATGAGCTTGACTCCTTGACAGTCTCTAATTTATAGGACCTCTGAGGACCACACCCATAATGTCAAAGTGATTATCAAAGTGATTACTACTCATCAGATGGGTGGGTGTTAGTATGGGCGATTAGGTTTCCCGGAGACAAAAGGGAAGATTGATTTATCACCTTGGATATCTCTGGAAACAAATTTCTACCAACATCATCTCATCAAGAATCACATATTTTTGCAACAAATAAACTCCCTACTGGTGATTTAGTATCTAAAAAATGATTTCTGGATTGGTAGCTTTAATTATTAACTTAAAAAACGGTAAAAAAATTTTTTCAAAAGTTAGTAATTTTGTCAAATGTCTAAGAAATATTGTCAATGATGTGCCTGAGGGTGACTTCACATGTATTTGTTACTGTAGGAAGTGTTTTATTTTTTATATTGATTTATTTTTGTATTGGAATGTAAAAATGTAATGTGAGAACAATTTTGGCCCTTACTTCAGAACACAGATTTCTCCTGCTCCTGAAACTCCAGATAATGTTGCCTAAGGGTTTCTCCCCAGACCATAATACAGAATTCTTTGCCAGGCACCCCCCAACCCCATGTCAGAGGGAAGGAAAGCCAGGAAATTGCTGGGAAGCCAGAAGCAGGGTGCCCCTGGGTCTGAGCAGGGAAGAGAAGTTATGTGGAGGTTAATCAGAATTTATTTCTACCCCAGAATATAATATGATGGGAGCCTTTTCCCCAACTCATTTAGTTCACTGCTTATGGGGCGGCAAGAGATGACACATTGGAGCCTTAAGGAAAACCCTTCTCCTGACAATTCCCTCCAAACATCTTCCATGTTGTCTGAGAGAGCCAAACTGGATTCTGAAGCAGCATCTCAGATCTGTGCACAAGAGTTTTTAGGCAACTGCCTTGGCTTCACAGAGAAAATTGGGACAGTGGGATGATACACCAAAGCTCTGAGGACCTAGAAGAAGGAAGGCCTGGCTCTGCCTCGCTGACCTGAGGCCTCGCTGTGGAGCTCGGACAGGCGCCTGGGCCTCCACCTCCCACCCGCACCCTCACCAAGCAATGGCGCGCCCTCACAAAGGCCAATGGCTGCGGCAGCCATGGCGCTCTTGGGCGTGGGTCCCCCACTGGCGGGCAGCGCGGCCGGGGCAGCGGGTCCCCACAGGCAGCTGGGCCGTGGCACGACTGGAGGGCCGCGAGTTCGAGTATCTGATGAAGGAGCGCTCCGTGACCCTCCGGTGCAACTCGTGGCAGGGCTCGGTGGACGTGAGTATGGGGCGCTGGAGCTTCATCTCCCTGTGCCACCTCGAGATCTTCACGCCCAGAGTTGCTGGCCTCACAGCCCAGGCTGGACACTGGCGGCTACTTCTACCTGCACTGCCTCTGCAAGAACAGCCTGTGCGTGGACTGCTGTTCCAGAGGCACAGGGCGCCTGGCGGCAGCTGCCTCCCATGTGCAGGTTCAGGTTGCCGAGCACAAAGGTCAAGATCACATTCACCGCCCTGTGCAGTGACAAGAGGGAGAAGCAGGAAGTGCTGAGACACCATTGAAGGCCGGTGAGCCGCCCATCTTGCCCCTGACCATCAACATTCCAGACACCGTGGCCCCTCCCCTCCCCCAAGGGGGCCATCGTTGCTGCCAACTCCTGCCCATCCAGCCCACGGAGCAGGGTGTTCAGGGTACAAAGTGGGCCAAGTGATGCCACCTGACCTCAATTTAATGGCCGAAAACTCTCAGCCAGAACATGAGAAGGAAGCTTCCAGAGAAGAAAGCCCAAAGGGTGGCTCAAAGCCACCTTATTCCTGTGCACAGTTAATAGTACAAGCAATTAGAATGGCTCCTGATAAAAAACTTACCCTAAATGGAATTACATGCACATCACAAAAATTTACCCCCAGTACAGGACTGCGGGCAAGGGCTGCCAGAATTCAATTCGCTACAATCTCTCTCTGAATCATTACTTCATCAAAGAAGCATGTTCCCAGGAAGAACCAGGCAAAAGCTCATTCTGGAGGATAGATCCTGCCTCTGAAAGCAAATCAATAGAGCAGACTTTTAGGAAAAGACGGCCTAGGGGCGTGCCTTGCTTTAGAACCCCCCTGGCACTTCTCTCTTCCAGGAGCACCCGGCTTCTCCCAGTCACACTGGGGCGCCTGTGCTCACTCCAGTAGCACCCAGACCCCCGCAGCCTGTCCAGGGAAGGTTCGCCAACACCCTGGAGCATGAGTCTGGTGCCTCACAGCCCAAACTCACTGACATCCAGGAAGCTCGGTGTGCCCAGAGCCACCATGGTCACCTCTGCCCAGCCAGCCAGTCCTCATTGCTGTTCAGCGACAGCTGCCACAGACCATTTAAGGCTGTCCCTTACACGGTTGCAGCCCCAGTGACCACTCCGACCTCCCAGCCGCCCATTGTGTGGACAGTTCACGTGGTCCACCAGTTACCAGCAGTGTTGGTCACCAGTGTGGCTGGACTGGCCCCAGCAAACACTTACACTGTTGCAGTACAAGCTGTGGTCACTCAGGTGGCTGTGCTGCCCCCCACGACATCCGAGCCGGGGGGAGAACGGCCATGACAGGGAAGTGAAAGTAGAACCTATTCCCGCAACTAGCCATGCCACACTAGGCGCTGCCAGCCAGATCATTCAGCCCTCACAGACCACCCGTGTCCAGCCAGATCATTCAGCCCTCACAGACCACCCGTGTCCAGCCAGATCATTCAGCCCTCACAGACCACCCGTGTCCAGCCAGATCATTCAGCCCTCACAGACCACCCGTGTCCAGCCAGATCATTCAGCCCTCACAGACCACCCGTGTTCAGACGGTCAACAAAGTACAACAGGAGCCTCTAGGTCAACACCAGCAACCAATAAAATCTGTAACACAAAATGGTACTCACGTGGTACCAATCCCCAGCGCAGTCCACGGTCAGGTGGACCATGGGGCAGCGAGCCCTCCGCTTGCTGGCAGAACATGGTCAACATCAGCCTCCCCGCCCCGTCCACAAAGCACCAGAATGGCGACCAGCCAGAGCAGCCAGAGCACCAGTGGCTGAAAATGGAGGACAGCGAGAGTATGGTCATGGCGCTGAGCATGGCCACCCCACCGGCAGCTGCGAGGGAGAAGGGCATCCAAAACTGGTGGCTGGGAGAGTTTTCTGACTTCAAAGATACCAACTTTGTGGTGCCAAAAGGAGACATTGCCTCTCACCTACGCTCAGAGTGCATCCCCTAGCCTAGCCCAGCCCATGGAATGATTTACTTTTGTCTGTCTTGTTAAAGTTCAGAGGGAGCTACTCTGTGACAGCTGCAGATGTCCCCTGGTGGAGCGGTTGCCTGAAGGATTTCAGCACCTCGGTCTCCGTGGGTGGGACAGACCAGCGGTGCCACAGCCACACGTGCAGGCCCAGGTGCGTGAGGCACATGTGAGGGCCCAGGGATGAGCCTGTTGTGCAAAAGAGCTGCCGGCACTCGTGAGCTGCACTTAACTGTTCTCTTTCTTGGTATTTTTTATTGTTTGTTTCTTTGTGTTAACTTTGTCCCTGGCAAAATATTTTCACTCTAAGTAAAACCAGTCTCCTAAAAAAAGAAAATGATAATGATAGCAAGGAAGGAAAATGAAGTTGAGGAAGCCCCTGTCTTCTAGGATGCCTCATTTTGAGCATGGGCAACATGGATGATTTCACCTTGAGGTCTTTCCTGGTCTCCTCTGAGATCTGGGTTTTCTTCTGGATGAGGCCATCCAGGGATGTGACAAGAGGTTTGATTCTAGGGGTCTAAAGCAGGGACTTGGGATGGAGAACCCCTAAGGGAAGGGGACCCTGCTGAGCAGATTCCTGGATGCTTGGGGCACAGTGGAGGTAGAGTAGGGATAATTTTGCAGAACCTGGAAGTTTCAGAACCCCCCTGTCCCCATCACCAGTGGATGGATCCAGTGATAGTGGAAGCCTGGGGAAACATGGGAGAATGTGTCATAAAGAGCAGCCCCCTAAAAGACCCAGGTTTGTCTCAGCCTGTTTCAGCCTTAGTCCCCAGCACGTTCCCCAGTTTAATCTGAAAGGCAGGTTTCAGAATAAAACTGAATTTCTCCCAGTTCCTCCAACCCCCTAGCAACAGCTAAACAATGGTGGAAAAATTACCTACACGAAGTTCCCAAGCTACTGTATCTCCCACGCCGTCTCCGTGCCAACCATCACAATGTAGGCCATGCATCACCAGGCTATAGCCCCCTGACTGTAACTCTGCCTCTAGCTAACTGCCACGTTCTGCTTTTGTTTCTGCTTGCTTCTATGGCGCAAATGGTATAAGAGTCCACCTGCCCCTCACTTCGGGCCTTTGCTATCCCAGGTATAGCCCCCTGCACAGGTGTAATAAATCACCATCTGATTTATACCTGAAGTGGGGTCCAAGTCTTTCTAACAGGTGGCTGTGGGTCCTACACTGCTTACAACAAAGGGAAGTGAAATACTACTGTAGTTTTTACTGTTCACTGGACTGAGCATCCTCTTAGTTTCAGAAACAAGGACTGCAGGTGCTCTGGGGCCTACAGAGCAGAGCACTTTTCTCTGGTTCCTCCAAGACCACCCAGCGTCACCCAACTGACAGAGACGTCTGTGAGGACTTCTGGTTCCTAGAGTCTCTCTAGGATTTCTAAATCCAAAACTGACTGTGTGAACCAGGAGCTGCTCTGATCATTCTCCCGGTTTGTTTTTCCAGAGCAGACAGCACAACATTGGCTCCATACATAGGTCTGACCATTCTAAATTCCAATTCAGCCTTCTATGTTATGAAAGTATAAAATATTTCTCAGAAGGATAGAAGATGTGTATTGACAGTTTGATAGCTATAGTTACACATTTTGAACATTTGGGCATTTGGTGTGTGTGCCTCAATTTGTTATCTTGCTCCGGTTTCACAAATATGAGAAGATATCTGTGAAAAAGTCTCACTGAGAGGTTCTTTTATCACCACCTCTTCCCAGCCTGGGGCTTGTTCCCAAGCCAGTTTCCTTGAAAATTGCTTTCTATGTCTTCTTTTACTACTTAGTTCATAAATCATTGTAACAGAAAATCTACTATAGTGGAAAAGTGATAGAGCTCATTTTTTTGTTAATATTAAATCATAGCTGTGTACATCAATGTGATCATGGGGCACCATACACTGGTTTTTTAGACCGTTTGACACATTTTCATCACACTGTTTAACATAGCCTTCCTGGCATTGTCTTAGTTATTTTGTTAAGACAATTATATTCTACATTTACTAAGTTTCACATGTACCCTTGTAAGATGCACCGCAGGTGTAATCCCACCAAAACCCCTCCCTCTGCCCATCCTCCCTCCTCCCTCCCCTCCCTCTCCCTCTTTCCCATATTCTTAGGTTATAACTGGTTATAGCTTTCATATGAAAGCCATACATTAGTTTCATAGTAGGGCTGAGTACATTGGATACTTTTTCTTCCTTTCTTGAGATACTTTACTAAGAACAAGGATAGACCTTATTTTTAATGAATTATTTCTATCCAAACTCCAGTAAAATTTAATAATTGAATCTGCATGTCTCCCTTTCCTGAAGCATTCCCCACCTAAGGATTCAGGTGATCATAAAGAGTTGATGATAGGTATGCGATGTTTTGCTTAAAGAAAAAAAATTGTCTTTAAAGGAACAAGAATTATTACCTGGTCTTAGACCTCCCATAGCACACTCATATAGGTAGGTTGAAACTTTTGAGAGACACAAAAATCACAACACATGCAATCCATGCAGACAAAAACAGATGAAGCCCTCCCCGCAACACCAATGAACCTAGCAAGTTGAATCTGGCAGGGTGAATGTGAAAAGACACTGTTGACTGTGTTACGTATACATGAAATAATGGACCACAACACAGTCTGTCTCAAAACTTCTATAGTGATCCATGTATAGTTTATGTTCAGAAGGTGATTAAGCTTCAGCCATCGTGTTCTGAGAAATGATCTTGAATTTCAAAAGCATGATTATTCTCTCCTGAGACCCATGATTTTACAAAGACTCCCAAAGCCTTTTGTTCATTCCTTGGTTTACAATAATTTTAGGAGCATCTCTTCCTAAATGAGGTACAGAAATATATACTTGTTAATAAAGCAATATGTATTATTCAGAACTAATCAGAAGTATCCTCCAGGAGGATGGGTAGAATACACAGAAAAGATTTGCATCAGCAGTGGGGAATAATTATCTTCACATTGAATCTTTCTCCAGTTTAGGCTATTCTATCTTAAAAGGAAGATCTTAAAACATTCAACTATTTACAAACTATTTAACAGTGATTCCAAATAGCACTGAAAAATATGACTAAGAATATAAAACTATGCAACACCCCCCACAAGGTTCACAATATCTGGAATACAATAAAAAGTATCAATAATGCAAGGGGGCAGAAAAAGAAGGCCAGTCAAAAGGAGGAAAAGTGGTCATTCAAAACCAGAACTGACACAGGTATTAGAACTAGCAGATAAGGACATTAGAGCATTTAAACTAAGCATACTTCATCTGTTCAGATAAAGTAAGTAGGAATATGGAAAGCATAAAAAAAAATTTAAATTACAGAGATAAAATCTACAACTTCTGAAAGGAAAAATGCATTGACTGGGATTAATGAGAGATTAGACACTCCAGAAGATTAGATCAGTAAATGTTAACACTACAAAACGAAACAGAACGAAGAATTTTGTCAATAATAATCCTATTCTTATACTCTTATTGTCTGTCTGCTCTGTTGTGATGTTAAATTTTATGCATTAATTTGGCTAGGTCACATGTTTTAGTCTGTTTAATGAAGCCATAACAGAACACAAGAGTCTCAACAATTTATAAGGAAATTAATTTGCTCCCAATTCTAATGGCTGGAAAGTCCAGGATTGGGCAGTGGCATCTAGTGAGGCCACCAGGCTGCTTCTACTCACACAGGCAGTGAGCATGTCCTAAGAGATCACGTGGCCACAGAGGAAGCAAGAGAGGGAAACCGAGGGAACTAGCCTCTTCTTAACAACCCACTTTCTCTGGAGGGAGTCCATTCTCAAAAGAGCTACACCTCACTCACCCCTGATGGAGGTACTAATCTATTAATGTGGATTTCACTCGAGGATCAGAGCACCCAGCACTAGCTTCACCTTCCAACTTTGTCTCCTATTTTGACATAGTATTGCCAGGGATGAGCCACACCAGGTTTTCATCGGCACCCAGGTTTTCATCGAAAGCCAGTCTAAATGTCCCTGTGCAGACAGTTTTTAAGATGCGATTAACATTTCAATAGACTTGAGCTAATCAGATTCTTTTCCATGAGGTGGTTGGGCTTTGTCCAATCCACTAAATGTTTTAGAGTGCAGACTACCCTACCTTGAGGAGGAATTATTTCTGCCTCCAGTCAGCCTTCACACTGGAGATTGCAACATCAGCTCATCCCTGAGTTGACAGCCTACTAGTCTACCTTTCAGATTTTAGAATTGTCAGTCTCTAAAATCATGTAAGTCAATTCCTAATACTCCAGTTTGATAGATCAAGATATATATGTGTTTGCATGTAGATTTATGCCTATAGGGTCATGCCTTGCTCAATGATGAAACTACATTCTGAGAAAAGCATTCCTAGGTAATGGTATCATTGTGAGACTGCTACTGAGTATGCTAACACAAACCTAGTGTAAAAGCCTGTTAGCTCCCAAAACTTCAGCATGTTCCCCCAACCCCCGTAGATTCTGAGAAAGGGCTTCAGAACAAGAAAGCACAAAGTCCCCAAGTTCCCAAAACCTCCCCTAGTTCCCAGGGAACAAACAATAGTGAAAACTTGCTCAAGCTGTGTTTCTCAAGCTATAGGTTCTCGTGAACAAACAATGGTAGAAACTTACTCAAGCTGTGTTTCTCAAGCTCTAACCCCGCCCTGAGCTAGCCACAATATTCTGCTTCTGTGTAACTTGCTTGCCACGTGGCACAAAAAAGGTATAAAAGTCAACCTGCCTTCCACTTCAGGGCCGCCTGCCTTTGAGAGCAGCGGTCCCCTGCACAGGTGTAATAAAATCACCATCTGATTTTACCAAAGTGGGGTCCGAGTCTATCTTTACAGGCTGTGATGGATACAACACTAGACGGGTTAGCCTATTATATACCTAGGCTATGTGGTATAGCCTATTGCTTCTAGGCTACAAATTTGTACAGTATGTTACTGTACTGAACACTCTAGGAAATCATAGCACAGAGGTAAGTATTTGTATATCTAGATATAGAAAAAATGCCATGAAATTACAGTAGACAAGATTTTAAAAATTGGCTGGACATAGAGTTTCATGCCTATAATCCCAGCATTTTGGGAGTCCAAGACAGGAGAACTGCTTTGAGTCCAAGAGTTTGAGAACAGCCTGGGAAACATAGGGAGGACCTGTCTCTACAAAAACAAAAACAAACAAAAAATTATCTACACATGGTGGTGGGTATCTGTAGTCCCAGTTTCTTGGGAAGCTAACCAGGAAGATTACTTGAACTCAGGAGTTCAAGGTTACAATGATCTGTGATCACGCCACTGAACTCCTGCCTGTACAACATAATGAGAACTTGCCTTAAAAAAAAAAATAAAATAAAAAATAAAAGAATTGCATCGCTATACTGGGCAGCTCCAGTACAGTCTTTTGAGACTATATTTGGTCTGTTGTTAACTGAAACACCATTATTCAGCACATAGATGGCCCCAAAGATTACAGTGGAACTATGTATACAGGTAAACTGTTTTTCCCACCTCTAGAGAACCTGACCAGTACACCCATTTCACAGTCAGAGCATTCAGGAAAAGTTGGCCAGTTTTTCCTGTTCGTTTGTTCATTATTGATTTCCTTTGATTCACTAATGCACAAAACAGTTCCTGAGACATAGAGTGCTACCTTCCCTGAGAAATTTAAACCATATAATTTCCCAGGTGTCTCTGGAAGGAAAATATCAATGTAATGAAAGTGACTTTCTCTTGAATTTTGCTTTCTTTTGACATGTTTTTCCAAATATCAATAGTACTATTTGGCAGACCACAACGTGGCCTGCCCCTCATCTCTGCATCGTTCATAATAAACCTCTGAACTGTTTTGGGGGGGTTTTTGTTTGTTTTTTTGCAGTTTTGGGCTGGGGCTGTGTTCGAACCCTCCACCTCTGGCATATGGGGCTGGTGCCCTACCCCTTTGAGACCCAGGCACCATCCTCTGAACTGTTATTTTTAAACCAGATTCTACTCAAGTACATTTGTGTCTTGAAAATTGTTGAAGATATCTGTTCCTGCATTATGTTTGCAAGAGTGCTCAAAGTAAGTAACTCTTGGTAGCAAAGAAAATCTTCCCTTTTGAACATAATGAAGGGTACGCCTATGCTGAGTTGGCAGTATCAGTTAATTCATCCAAATAGTTGATTAACATATATATTTGCTTTTGCCTTATAGCTTTGATTTCTGCAATACAACCTTTCATGTCTCTCCCTCTAATTTAAGATACTTGTGGTCCTTATGAGTGTTATGATGCTGACAAACAATGAATTTCTTTGAAAGTTGTCATCATCACGTAAACCAGTAACTGTGAACAGTTTGCAACATCCATAGATTCATTAAGCTGGATACTAAATATTGGAAGTGGAGCAGATTTAATTTCCTGGATTACCTGATCAAGAACATCAGCAGACCTGTCGTCTATTCTTCTGCCGACAGTGTTGTTAGATAAGGAAGTTGCACTCGATTTCATAGCAAATTCTCCTCTGATCATAACTTGAACAACGCCTTTGGCTACTGGCAACAATAAATCCTCAGCAGTGGTGTGAGGTATCATAGCTCTGGTGATTCTGAGTGCCACCCAATGTGAAGCTTCAATGGCTGCTATGTTTTGTTTGTGGTACTTGCCACCAGTGTCAAGCCTGGCTTGAATCCATTAGGTTTGCTTCTAAAATACTTGGTATCCTTGCTGGCAAAGCTAGGATGCTTGCTATCAAAATGGCATTTTAGTTTGTTCGGTTTCATAGATTCGGCTGATACAACTTCACAACAAATAACACATTGTGGTTTCTCAATTCCTGCTATAATTATTGAGGTAAAACCATATTGTAAAACATCCTCACTATATTTTCTTCTCTTAATGTTCTTCTCTACACAATCCATTGTCATGGGATGGTTTGCTAATGAAAATAATATATGACAATAGCTTTAATAATACAAAAGATGATACATGGCATACTTCCGTCAATACAGTTCATTAAGTTTCCTATGATTTACATTCTCTGTGTTGTTGGTTTTTTTTTTTTTTGAACATACATGTTATTATCACAAAGGGGCAGTCTTCACGTCAACCACAGCGGAATATAAAAAGACCGATCAGCATCTAGATTTAAGTTCCCATGGTACAGATATATATATTTTTTGCAGTAGTTGATGATTTTACAGTACATGATTTTACATTTACCCAATGATCATAATTCACGAAGTGTCATTTTACCTCCAATACTGCTGATTTTTTTCTTTCTTTCTTTCTTTGTTTCTTTCTTTCTTTCTTTCTTTTGTTTTAGAGACAGAGTCTTACTTTATTGCCCTTGGTAGAGTGCTATGGTGTCACAGCTCACAGCAACCTCCAACTCCTGGGCTTAGGCAATTCTCTTGCCTCAGCCTCCCAAGTAGCTGGGACTACAGGTGCCCGCAACAATGCCTGGCTATTTTTTTGTTGCATTAAGTATTTGATAGTGTTTCTCAGTGAATTAGCTTGCATCTGGGCTCTGTATATGGAAAAGTTTCAAATGAATTTAATATTTTAATTTTTGCCTGAGTTTATTATATTAATTTGTAGAGAGTGTATAGGGATTTATTTCTAATGTATCATATTGCACATTTCTAGATTTTGAGGCAGTTGAGATCAAAATTTTAAAAAGTAATATGCAAAAATACAGGTTTTTAGCAAAGTTTCCTCAATGTCTCAGGGTCTCCTGTGGGCAGGAGGAGGCCATTATTGTACTTCTTGTATTTAATTCCTGTATTTACTACATGGAATAAATGGCGGTATATAATCTATAGAAATTTGAAGAATGTTCTAATTGTACTCAAAATAAAAATCCGAGCCATGGGCGGTGCCTGTGTCTCAAGGGAGTAGGGCACCAGCCACATATAACGAAGGTGGTGGGTTTAAACACGACGGCGGCCAAAAAAAAAAAATAAATAAATAAATAAAATATATATATATCCATATTGCCCTATATATATATATATATATATATATATATATATATATATATATATATCCGAGCCTATCTCTCCTCATCAATATTTAGGTGGACAAATATAAATTTGAATAAAAATAGAAAATTACACAGAAAATAAAGAACGGTACAAAGAGATAAAACTCTGACAAAGTAGATTTGTTAATACCTAGATTATACCTGTTTTTTGACACAACTCCTATGTGTTTATGTATATATATTTAATGATAATAAATTTGGCATATAGCTCAGAGGGAGGACATATTTATAATCATTTGGGTGATTTAAAAGCATCATAGAAATCAACTGTTCCGGTACAAAACAAATTAATGAACACAAAAAGTGTTAAGTAATTTTGTTAAAAAGTTTGATTTGGTAATTAGGTACACACATAAACATCATTTTTGATACTAAACAGAAGATAAAATACTTTTTAAACCCTATGGGAAAGATTTTTATAAGTACTGTGAAATGACAGTAGAAACCATCAATTACAGCATAACCCATAAGTAATATGTAAATAACCACATGCACATTTCCTCTAAGATAATTTTAAATAACTACTGGAGAAAATTTAAACCAACATCACTTTAGGAGACTTCAAGTATTATTTTTTCTTATTTTGAGACAGCCCCACTTTGTCACTCTTGGTAGAGTGTCGTGGCATGACAGCAACCTCAAACTCTTGGGCTCAAATGATTCTGTTGCCTCGTCTGCCCTAGTAGCTGGGATGATAGGTGCCCATCACAATGCTCGGCTATATTATTTTGGTTTAGCAGGCCTGGGTGGCTTCCAAACCACCCACCCCGGAGCATGTGGCTGGTGCCCTAACCACTGAGCTACGGGCAACCCCAGAGTTCAAGTATTGATAAGAAGAAAGCATTTTCACTGAAGCCAAAGGGCCTACATTTACATAATTGATTCTATCAATACTGAATTTATGGGACTGAAAAACATAAGTCTGGCTGTAATCAGGTCTCATACATTAAGGTGGAAGATTGCCACTTTATAGTTCATGTTTTGGACAAAGGGATATTCATAAATACTATTTGGTGAAGACATCTAAAAATACTCAAATGTTATCATTATTCACACATTACTTAACAAATTGAATCGGAAAATATGGGCACTTTCGAAGAGCACAAGTAAATTAAAAGAAGAATTCATAGGAGTAATCAAACCAAGAAGTCAGTTTTCCTTCAGAAACTTTATAACCATGTGGACCTCAAGGCTTTGGGGACTTCTCAACTTATCCTTTTTGACTAAATGAGGAAAATTGCTAAATGAACTTATCCCAAATGTAAATTTTTTCAAATGTACAAACCAAATTATTTTCAAATTGTAATTTCTTATGGAGTATGAAGCAAGGTGAGAAGGTCATCTCTAGAGCCTGCATAGTACAGAAAACAGGGAAATAAAGAGTGCTGAGAGAACTTAGTGTCCATGCTATAATTGGATACCTAACTAAAATGTCTTTACAAAATAAGGGTAACATTTTTTTTTGGAAATAAATTTAATTACTAATAGGAGCTTCTTTAGATAGTGAAGTTTTCTGATATGAACTTCAGGGAAGCAAATTAAAAGATAACAAATGTCTTGGGTTTTTTTATGATGAAAAGTTATATATTTAGAATGAGCCACCTCGACTTGGTTTAAATGATCTCAACTTTGTTGGCAACATACAGAGCATCATAATCAGAAGCCAGTGGAACATATGCCTTCTACTCACTGTCATTTCATTTTTTTATAAATGAAATCAGATTTATTCATCTTTTTATATATTGGTCTTGATGCAAAAGAAGACTAAAAGTGACTTAAAAGGTGAGTAGAGTAACTTTAAAAATATATCAAAAATATATATTGTTCTCCCCAAAAGCTAGCTGCTTCCAACTTGATTTAATACTTTGCATGTTTTCCCTTCATTGCTCGGTAAACCCATTTGCTTCTGTTTTCTGTAATCACCGACTGCTGAGTTTTGCTGTTTTGTCAAATGACGTTTCACCTTCTGTTTCACGAGTTCGGGAAGAATTGTTGAACAGCTCACAACACTGCCCGTAGAAGAAGTAATACTCAGAGTTCTTGTTCTACACCAATTAATGTCTCCCATATGCTTTTCATCTCTGAGAGGCCTGGATTCTTTACTCAGTGACACAAGGCAGTTAGATGAGAGCATTCGTCCACACACTCCTCAGAGCCAGCAGAGGCTTCTCCTTGATGTGTCTGACCACCTTGTCTCAGGTAATTTTCATTTCTGTTTTTCTCCTCAGAAAATTCAGGTATGGAATTTTTGTCAACAACCTGCCCTTCCATTTCTTCTAAACCTGGCTGAAGTCAGTCATTTCAAAGTGGTGTGCGCCAACACTCTGCTCTGATGAACTGTCCTCCCTGATGTGTTCCAGGTCTTCGAATGATGTGTAGCCACCCGACTGGTCCACACAGTTCTGTTCTCTTTCATCTTTGGAACTACAAACCTCTGATTTTTCTGACACTTCTCCATTAGAAAATGAAAACTGAGGTCCCTCTTCTGTCTCAGTGGCCCTCTCATCTGGGCCCACTGGCTGCAGCAGGTGGTCACCAGCCTGTAGCTCCTTTGTGTAGCTGCTGGAAGAAACCTCCACATCAAGAGAGCCTTCCGTCCTGACATCACTAAAGGTTGGATAAAGCTCACTTTCATAGCCAAAACACTTCATGAAGAAATCTCTGATGCACTTGACATCTCTGTCGAAATACCCTTCAGCACTGGGATGAGAAGTTGAGATCATCTGTGGGAAATCGATCCATGGTGATACGATCATTTCCATCCAAAATGCGATTGAATGCATTGAAATCTCCGTGAATCAGCCCATGATTCCCAAGTCTTAAAATTAGTTCCATAGCTTCATCATAGACTGAGGCAGGATCTTCAACATGGTGTATCTGACATAGAGGATAACCATTTATGCTCTCCATGACCACTGCATGGCGATTGTAATCAACTAGCTTTGGAACTGGAAATTTCCTCCCATATAACACCTTCATATAAGCAAATTCCTTCACCGCAGAGAGAGAAGATAAATAAAGCTAAGACACATCATGCCTGTGTTTATGGTAATGAGGCTTGTTTTTTAGATTTCGAAAGGAGGTTCTTCCTAGTCTGTGAAGTGTTAATGCAAATTGCTGTCCTTCTTCATTTGCAACAATGTAAATATCTGATTCTTTGCCAACACCCATCTGGTTTCCAACAGACTCAACTAGTTGTCTGGAACAAAGTGTTTTCAAAGCCATAATCATAGCCTGCATTTGTCAATAAATAGACAGTCTTTTATTGACAGTCTTGGGACGCTCCCAAGCTATGAGTTTATGTTTCACTAATTCTCTTAAAACTTTATTACAGCCAGCTATAGAGGTGATCAAACTGCAGGGAACTATTTCATGGTTCTTCATGGTCATTTTAACACCGGTCAAAACCCTGAAGCCATCCCGGCTCAGGTAGTGCAACTTGGCCACATTCACCTTCCCCATGGAGGCAGCAGACGAAAGTCCAATCATGAAGCTTTTAAGTAGCATCAGTTCTTAAATAACTGATATATAATAAGAGTATAATTTTTATACATGGTAATTAAATCAAACAAATTATCTTCTAAGTGAAAGGTAACTGAGGAGAGAAAAGCCTACTCTTCAGAGAATTAATTTTATTTTATGCCACTTATTTTGTATATTTTAGAGAACATTATTCTTTTGTTTGAACTGAGTAGCACCAAAGGATCAAATGTGGCATCTTCTGGACATTCCGATGACTGAGCCATATGCCCAAAACAAGGTTGAGGAGAATGAAATAATAAAATCCACCCACTACATGACCACAAAGCAACTCACTAGCAGCAGGATAGTCTGGGTGGCCATCTTCTCCGGGGAGGCATTAGAAGAAAGTCTGGTGCTGTGAAGGTGCTGGGATCGTCTCTGCTCCCTGAGCAGGAGGATCACCATGTAAGCACTTGAGAGCAACATGATTCCTACAGAGGAGACACACCTGGATAATGACAGAGCAAAAAGAAGTCCCCTGATGATGGGATTCATGGGAGAAAGTGAGAAGTGTTTATCTTCAGTAGATTTGTCTGATCAAATTATAAGTAGATACGGTGTAGAATATCATGCTATGATTAAAAGACAAGGTGCAGGACCACAAAAAGAATAAAACATGGATAATGTAATCTGTGGACTTACGTTTAAATCTGGCCAACCAGGAGGTGCTGGGGCTGACAGTGATGGCCTGAAGCATGCTCAGGAGGCTGGTGGTGCATATGGAGAGATCCTTGATCCCTCTGCTCAAATAGAAAAATGCCTTGCATGTAAGGTCATTCTGAAAGTTCAATGACCCAAAGAGTTCTGGAGACCCCAATAATAGTACGGTGAAGAACTTCACACATGAAGGAAGGCCAAGTGTCAGATGGTCAGGTCCGTGGCTTTCACCCTGTGATCAGAGGAAGTATGAAAATGCAGAAGAGGAGGAGAAAGGTGTTGGCTGAGATTCCAATACCAGTTTGTAAAATTATGCAGTTTTAGACGGTAGCATAAATGAAAAATAAGTTCATTGTTGTACTAAAAGTGAAATAGTTGTATATCTGAAAACATCAACAGACATTATCAGTGTTTTTTTATAGTCAAAATTATCACCACCATAAGGCTTTTTTCTCCCCATGATTAACTCTTCCTATGTGATAGAAAAGATTAAAAATACAGCTGCACAGGGAAGGCTGGATGTGGTATGTACATTTTTATCTCACTTGCACAATGTATTTGATTTCATTAATGGAATTTTCAGTTCCAAAAAAATAAGTTTATATTTCTATAAATATCCAGTGTGTGATTGCATGAAATAGAAAAACTATTTTTTAAGTATTATTTAGGGTTAGGGACTTATGAAATTTAAAACCAGCTATTTTCAATTATGAAATAAAAAAGAATATAAAAAAATGGCCTTTAATTAAGGGATTCAAGTTTGAACACTTTTCTATACATTACGATGGAAATTAGAACCATAAATGGTATGTATATTTTGACACAAAATGTGTCATTTTAAAATTATTACCCACACGTGAAAATAGTCATCAAATAGAATTTTCCTAATGCATTAATTTTTATTTTTCTATTTCAAATTTAAAATCCTTATTATCACAGATGTTTATTTCACTTCTTTAAATAAATATTCAATAACATTGTTTTAAAAATATACAGTTTTAGCATTATATAGGTATTTATTCATATGATGCCTCAGTATACAGGGTGTCTATAAATTTTGTACGCAATTACAGCCAAACTTTATGGACACCCGATATAATGCGTCAGTGTATATACTCAGTATATGCAGGCATGCGCACACACATATATACACTGCATCAGCATTATTTAAGCCAAATAACAAATATAATGTGTATGCATATATATTAAATTCTTCTATGCATATATACACACACGTAGTAAGTCCTCAGTTAATGTCATTGATACGTTCAAAGCAACTGTGACTTCAAGCAACATGATGTACTTATTAAGGAAAGTGCTAAATTTCTATGGAATAAAGAATGTCATTTCGCTTAAAGCTGCAGTTTCCAAGGACCTATCAATGGTAAGTGAGAACTGATGTGCACAAAACACGAGCACCTCCACTGTCACGTTGGTAAGATGCCCCCACGACGTCTGCTCCTAGAGTTCCTGTCCTTACTCTTTCAACAGCGCTGCTTTACTGCTCTGCGTTCCCTCTTCCATATGCAGCACAGAAAATGCTAAAGAGAATGGAAATGACTCCATAGCATTTGTAGGGCTGAGCAAAAGTCAATTTCACACTAATGGTGAGAGAAACACCAAAACAAATTCCTGGAGAACCAATAATGTGAAGGTGAGTCTTTCTACCATTACTTCTCCTATAGTCACACTGTTTCTGTCCCCTCAAAATTTATATTATAACCTTATCAATGGCTGGGTGTGGTGGCCATTGACAAGGTTATCACATAAACAATGTAGTGACGCTAGCCTGCAGTCCACCTTCCAAGGAGAAAAAATACCTCAGAGGAGGAGGCACAAGTTCATGGGGAAGTCGACCTGGGCTAGGGACAGGCCTCTTGTCACAGCAGCATCAGAGGCCACAGAAACCCATGATGTTGGGTCCCAGGGAAAAAGACCCATTTTGTTGAGGGTTATCTTTCACTTCAACTGAGAAAAAGGCATGCTGCAGAGTAAAGTCCTTGCCTGTGCTTCCAGTCCATGGCCAGTCCATTCCAGGCAATGACTGGTGGCCCCACATCCTGGTTCTTCCTGGACTTGTAACGGGGCTACCGCCACCAACGCAGCCTGCAAAGTGGGCAGTGTGCAGGTGGAGAGGGTTGCCTGGCTGGTCGCTCTGGGGCAATTCTGTTGGATCTCCAGCAGAAGAGGGACCGAAGACAATTGCAGGTGGGCAGGGGCTCGGGACTTGGAGAGGGCTGTGGTGGGGCATGGCCCGCCAAGAACAGGGGGCTGGGAGGAGGCTGTGGAGGGGGGTGACCAGGCAGGAACAGGGGGCTGGGAGGGGGCTGTGTAGGGGGGTGACCAGGCAGGAACAGGGGGCTGGGAGGAGGCTGTGGAGGGGGGTGACCAGGCAGGAACAGGGGGCTGGGAGGAGGCTGTGTAGGGGGGTGACCAGGCAGGAACAGGGGGCTGGGAGGGGAGTGGGGAGGGGGGTTACCAGGCAGGAATAGGGGGCTGGGAGGGGGCTGTGGAGGGGGGTGACCAGGCAGGAACAGAGGGCTGGGAGGGGCGTGCGGAGGGGGGTTACCAGGCAGGAACAGGGGGCTGGGAGGGGGCTGAGGAGGGGGATTACCAGGCAGAAACAGGGGGCTGGGAGGGGGCTGTGGAGGGAGGTGACCAGGCAGGAACAGGGGGCTGGGAGGGGCGTGGGGAGGGGGTTACCAGGCAGGAACAAGGGGCTGGGAGGGGGCTGTGGAGGGGGGTTACCAGGCAGAAACAGGGGGCTGGGAGGGGGCTGTGGAGGGAGGGCACCAGGCAGGAACAAGGGGCTGGGAGGGGGCTGTGGAGCAGGGTGACCAGGCAGGAACAGGGGTCTGGGAGGGGGTTGTGGACAGAGGTGACCAGGCAGGAAAAGGGGGCTGGGAGGGGGTTGTGGACAGAGGTGACCAGGCAGGAACAGGGGGCTGGGAGGGGGCTGTGGAGGGAGGTGACCAGGCAGGAACAGGGGGCTGGGAGGGGCGTGGGGAGGGGAGTTGCCAGGCAGGAACAGGGGGCTGGGAGGGGCGTGGGGAGGGGGGTTGCCAGGCAGGAACAGGGGGCTGGGAGGGGCGTGGGGAGGGGGGTTGCCAGGCAGGAACAGGGGGCTGGGAGGGGGCTGTGGAGGGGGGTTACCAGGCAGGAACAGGGGGCTGGGAGGGGGCTGTGGAGGGAGGGCACCAGACAGGAACAAGGGGCTGGGAGGGGGCTGTGGAGGGGGGTGACCAGGCAGGAACAGGGGGCTGGGAGGGGGTTGTGGACAGAGGTGACCAGGCAGGAATAGGGGGCTGGGAGGGGGTTGTGGACGGAGATGACCACGCAAAAACAGGGGGCTGGGGAGGGACCTTGCAACAGTGAGGGTGGGCAGGGACCAAGGGCGAGAAAGGGCACATGAAGTGGCAGGGGCAGGCAGGGACCTTGTTCGAGAAAGGGTTGATGACCTAAATAGGTCCAGGGGGCACCAGAGGCGAGGAGGTGGCATGAGTGGGGTCAGGGGAACAGGCTGGGGATAGAGAGGGATGGGTGGGAGACGTGGGACGACTGAAGGGCAGCAGGAGCGGGAGAAACATTGCTTTGCTGAAACAAAGGAGATAAAAAGCCAGATGAAATGTTAGATCTACACAAGCCATGACAGAGAGATGAAGGAACATTCAATATATATGGATGAGTGAAATGTTAGTCTAAAACAACTCCATTTTCAAGTCCTCATGCACAATCTCTGGTGAGAGCTGAGTGGGCTGCATATAGATGGAGGTTCCCCAAGGGCACTACCACCACCACAGCCACTCTCATCCAGGCCTATCTGCTCAGAGGCACCTTTGGTCTTATCTATGCCTCGGCCACTTCCGAGTGTCATGGACATCTGCCGTTTGCTCTTCTTCATTCGATCCATGGCCCCCGGCGGGGCTGCGAGCAGCCTCAGAGCCGCGGGGCTGACGCGGTGGCGCCTGGGGCAACGGCCCGGGCTCAGGCCGCGCGACCTCCTTCTCCTCCTGTTGGCCGCAGGCGCTGGTCCCAGCAGTCCTTGAAGATTGGGTCTGATGGGGAGAGTGACCAGGCTTTGGCCACATCCTAGGATGAGGTGCAGGCTCCAGTGAGGGTGTGCATGCGCAACCATCCCCCACTCCAGATCTCCACTGAGGACATTAACAAGTGCCTGTCACTACCAGCTGACATCCGGCTGCCTGAGGGTTACCTTGAGAAGCTGACTCTAAATAGTCCCATTTTTGACAAGCCCCTCAGCCGCTGTGTCCGTCATGTCAGCCTGTCCGAGATTGGCTTTGGAAAACTAGAGACCTACATCAAGCTGGACAAACTGGGCGAGGGTACCTATGCCACGGTATACAAAGGCAAAAGCAAGCTTACAACCTTGTAGCACTCAAGGAGATCAGACTGGAACACGAAGAGGGGGCACCCTGCACCGCCATGCGGGAAGTGTCTCTGCTCAAGGACCTCAAACATGCCAACATTGTTAGGCTACGTGACATTATCTACACGGAGAAATCCCTCACCCTTGTCTTTGAGTACCTGGACAAGGACCTGAAGCAGTACCTGGATGACTGTGGGAACCTAATCAACATGCACAAGGTGAAACTGTTCCTGTTCCAGCTGCTCCATGGCCTGGCCTACTGCCACGGCAGAAGGTGCTACACCGAGACCTCAAGCCCCAGAACCTGCTTATCAACGAGAGGGGAGAGCTCAAGCTAGCTGACTTTGGCTTGGCCCGGGCCAAGTCAATCCCAACAAAGACATACTCTAACGAGGTGGTGACACTGTGGTACCGGCCACCTGACATCCTGCTTGGGTCCACAGACTACTCCACTCAGATTGACATGTGGGGTGTGGGCTGCATCTTCTATGAGATGGCAGACCCCTCTTCACGGGCTCCGCAGTGGAAGAACAGCTGCCCTTCATCTTTGGCATCTTAGGAACCCCAACTGAGGACACGTGGCCAGGCATCCCGTCCAATGAGGAGTTTAAAACATACAACTATCCCAAGTACCCAGCCGAGGCCCTTTTAAGCCGTGCACCCCGACTTGATGGCGATGGGGCTCACCTCCTCTCTAAGCTGCTACAGTTTGAGGGTCAAAATTGCATCTCTGCAGAGGATGCCATGAAACATCCATTCTTCTTCAGTCTGGGGGAGCAGATCCACAAACTTCCTGACACTACTTCCATATTTGCACTAAAGGAGATTCAGCTACAAAAGGAGGCCAGTCTTCAGTCTTCATCAATGCCTGACTCAGGCAGGCCAGCTTTCCACGTGGTGGACACCGAGTTCTGAGTTCTAAGCCGCAGACCGAGGCCCCAGCAGGCAGCAGCTGGAGGGATGCCACACCCCTCACAGGGCAGCCCCCAACTGCATCCTCCCTGCTTGCTACCTGCCTACCTGCCTGAGCCATGTTCACCTGCCCACTGGTCCCCTGCTGCCCACCTGAACACCCGACCATTGGCCTGTCAACCCACCCATTGACCTGTCTGCTGGTGCTAACAAAGCTCTCATCACTCCTTCAAAAAAAAAATAATAATAAAACAACTCCATTATTTATCATTCCAATTACATGACATTCTGGAAATGCAAAAAATATAAAAACAGTGCAAATCTCAATAGTTGCCAGGGTTTGTGGACCAACAAAGGGTAAGGGGCCTTTGAGGGCAGGGAGAGGGCACCGCATGAGGACACAATGGGCAACGGGGCTTTGAAGGTGTCACAACTGACAGAAATGCCAAGTGGAAAGAGTGAACCTGAATGGAAATGGTTAACTTTAGAGAATCAGATGTCAAGTTTTAGATTAATTGTAACAAATGTATCCCAGTAAGTGAAGATGTCATTGATCATTCCCAATAGGACATAGGGGAGAGAGGAAAGATTGATAGGGGAACATGGATCCATTTTTATGTCAACCCCAAACTCTTCTAGATGATATGATGCCTTTATTAAAAATCATCATTTAGCACCATTCTTTCAGGCAGATATTTTCAGGGGTCGGGGCAGGACAGGGTCTCACTCTGCCTCCCTGGATTGAAAGCTAGAGTGTGGGTGGTGTCATCATAGCTCAATGCAACCTCAAAGTCCTGGGCTCCAGTGATCCTCCTGCCTCAGCCTCCCAAAGGGCAAGGATGACAGGCCTCACCCACCAAGCATGGTCCAGTGAGATGTTTTTATGCCAATGGTCAATAACCAGGTAGTATCTAGACACGAGCTTCAATTATTATCTGCCATCGAATGTGAACCAATCTTGACTTGAAAATGTATATTGAATTCTGTGGTTGCAGCAGCACTTATGACTTGGAAAATTAAAATATTGCTTCATGAAAAACACAGCTTACACTCTTCATAGGGTTGTATTACATCTGGGACACCAAGTAATACCCAGTCACTATTCTAAATAAACTTCATGGTCACAGTAAGTTTTTCAGGTGACCAAAACTGATGCAGTACAATGCTCTGCTCTTTGGGGTGGCATGGGGGTCAGTGCTGTCAGCAAAGAACATGGTTAGTGCCTTCCCAATAGGGATGACTGTAAGCATCTTCCTGACAGAAGTCCAGAGAGAACTAGTAAAATTGGATTCTGAGTTTGAACATGTGATCCCATTGATTACTGAGTTCCAAGCAGAGCCATCTGATGAAAGCTGGGTTTTAGGGAGATCGTGGGGTTCAGGGAGCCTGTGTGGGCCAAGCCTTCATGGAGATGAGACCACACAGAAAGGCAGCAGAGCAGAGAGACAGAGAGCAGGGCGCTGGTGGTGCAGAGTTAGGGACGGGGTCCAAGCCCATTGACAGGCACCTACACCTGAGAAGGTCATGAGGTCCCTCTGTCCTCAGTTCTCTGCACTGTCATATGACTACGGTAATAGGCTTATTTGTTCTTACGACATGAGGCAGCTGAAATGACTCAATCCAGGTGAATCGTGAGGAAGAGGACTGGTCCCTTAGTAGTCTTCTGTGTTTCCTAAATGGCAGGGGGAACAAACCAGACACCAGGTAGTGTGCTCGGACCACTGCAGGGCAGTGGGGGTGGAGGGTGATTTCTCATCCCTTCTGTGGGTATGATGCTCTGCGGCTGTCAGGGAACGTCTGGCATTCTGACCTGTGATCCCCACATCAGACCGTGGGTGGGCAGAGCAGGTGCTGTACCTCCTGTTCTCTACTGAGTGGTTGTGACATTGAGGTAAGCTAAGTGGCTTTTAGCATCACATCATGAATGAGTGATGGATCTGACATGGGAAGTGTACATGGTCCCATGGGAGGCGCAGAACTCTGATGACTGGGACCTCTCCACCATATCCTGGACTCCTGATTCAAGAGCTCCCCTGACTCTTTCTCCAACATTCCTACCCGTTGTTCAAGGGGAATCCAAGTTGATGCCCCGGAGGACATGCCTGGATAAGGAGGGCCCTGATCACGACACATCCTCTCTCCTCTACCATACACATCTCCCGTCCCTAATGTCGCCCTGTTTCCACTGAAGGAAATCCTCTTAGGGTCTTGGCATCACATCTGTGGCCTTTCTCCCCCAGTACTATCATGCTGTGAGATGCCCCTCATGTGACCACACTGAATGACCAGTGTCTGCTTCTCCCCCAAGTGTGCTCAGAATGTAGGACCTTGTGAAAAGCTGCCTCATAATGTTTTCACAAACAATAACCTTTCCTACCACTCATTAAACCCGAGTTAGCAGGCAGGGAGAATTCACTGGAAGAGTAGCCATCTGGGCTGGTGCTTTGGTAGTTTATTGAGATAAACTAGTAGCCTCCTTGTCTACTTATCTGACAAGCCTCTATAGAATTAAAGTCAATGTGTGTTTTGTTTTATATAGTGACACCAGGGAGCACACACTGAGATTTTTTTTTTTTTAATTTACATATGAACAGAAATGACATGCCAAAAGTTGACTGAACTCAGCACACATTTCAGGAAAAAGAAAAGACGTGTGAAACATAGAGTTTAACATGTGAAAACCCACAAAGTCATCTCCTGCTTTCTGGATTTCCTTCAAAGTTTTAAAATGAATGGTTTTAGCAGGTACTCAGTTAAGTTAAAATGACATGGAAATAGATGTTCCCATATTTTCCAATTTAGGGGACATCTAATTGAGCAATGTTCGAGGATCACAGGACATAAGAAAAAAGAATATATTTTTGAAAGGAGGAGATAAACTTTAGGGCAACCTCTTGACAGGAGTATCAACTATAAATTAGGGAATCAAACAAAACCAGAAACACATTATAACCACCCATGGGAAAATGCCAAGGATAATTTTGTAAGTAAAATATTGTGAGAAATACTCTAGTCACTGTGAAGGAGCAGGGCGTCCCACAAGTCAGTATGAACATACCTTTGAATTGGCTTTTCAGGTTTCCCATGTTGAATGGCAAGTGGCAGCAGGAGGGGCCAAGATATATACTCTCACGTCACCACGGTGATGGGCGTCACAGAACCTTCCCAGTGAAGGCACAAGCCACACTGTGAGGTCCAACTGCTGCTCTGCAGGCAAATGGGCTTTCAGTGTGCAAAAGTGTCATCGAAGTTGAAGTAGTTTATCTGAAAAACTAAACCCAATCCCCCACATTGTATCCTCTGTTTTTTAAAATAAGTCATAGCAGAGACACGGTGTACCCCCAAATAGAGTCTACAGTGAGGATTTGAAATAAAAAGATACAAAACTGACCTGTTGACAACAAGCAGAGGTTCCATTCTTGATTTGAAACACATCCCTGGACATTTCTACTGTTCCTGCAGCATCAAATAGTTCTAGAATCAAGAAGGCCATATTGTTCAGGATTAGATAAAATACAGTAGTTACAGATATTTAATTATAAAATGTCATAGTTAAGAATATACTTACCAAACTGCACTTTCATGATATTTACATGTATTACTGTGCCCTTAGTTCTAGCTCTAGCTCAAGCTCTGTGAATTCAAGGAGGAATTTCTCTTTCCAAGTGTATGTAAATAACTGGGTGTTCATTGAGTAATTTAGTGGTGGTGAGAGGGGCCATATGTTCACCAGAGCATCTTCTGGAGAGTGAAAAGTCTCAAAGGATACATGCCTGTAGTCCCAGCTACTTTGTGGTTTTTCTTTTTTTTGAGACAGTCTCCCTTTGTCACTCACAGTAGGGTGCAGTAGTGTCATAGCTCACAGCAATGTAAAACTCTTTGGCTCAAGCGATTCTCTTGTCTCAGCCTCCCAAGTAGCTGGGACTACAGGTGCCCTCCACAATGCCTGGCCATTTGTAGAGAGGGCGTCTCACTCTGTCTCTGGCTGATCTTGAACTCCTGAGGTCAGTCAGTCCACTCACCTCATCCTCCCAGAGTGCTGAGATTACAGGCATGAGCCACAGCGTCCAGGCAAAACCTATTATTTGTAAAGCCTTTTAAGTGCTATGCATTAAAATATTCTTACCTGAGGGAGGCACCTGTGGCTCAAAAGGATAGGGCGCCGGCCCCATATGCTGGAGGTGGCGGGTTCAAACCCAGCCCCGGCCAAAAACTTCAAAGAAAAAAACAATTCTTACCTGAGGTTCTTTAGTATTGATTATGGTGTATTTTCTGTGAAATTGTATTTTCATACACCACGTGCCAGTGATTGAAAATATCTGCTCTCTATAGATACATAGGGATCACAGGTCATAGTTGAACCTGCTAGTTATCTAGAAAAACATTCTTTTTTAATGTCATATTAATTTCCATACAGAATTTCATAAGCTAAAGTTTCTAATATTCTTGTTTTATAACACCTTATGACTGTGTTTCTTGGTAGGCCAGTTACCTTAACATCAGTTTATTGTGTGTTTGGTTTGTCTATGTCTTATATTCTTAGATAAGAGTGTGTAACTCTATATATACACTTTAAGTCAAGGTGAGGTTCAATCAAAATATTAGGCATATGTATATCACTAATAATATATGTATGTGTTTTTCTTAACAGACTTCCTTTATGATTATCTTATATATTTATTTTCTTGTTTAGTTTTTTTTTTTTTTCCTTTTCTGAGGCAGAGTCTCACATCGTCACCTTTGGTAGAGTGTCGTGTACTTATAGCTCACAGCAACTTCGAAGTCTTGAAATCAGGCTATTGTCTTGTTTCAGCCACCCTAGTTGCTGGGACTACAGGCACCTGTTACAATGTCCAGCTATGTTTTAGAGACGGGGTGCTGCACTTGCTCAGGCTGGTCTTGAACCTGTGAGCTCAGGCAATCCACCTGCCTAGGCCTCCAAGCTATTCTGAGTATTTCTCACAGATTTTGATCATAAAAAACAGACTGAGTGTTTTCGGCGTTCCATGTCCTAAATATTTTTAAAGAATCAGAAAAAAATTAAATTTCCTTATATGTTCAGAAGACTATGGAATACTCCCAACTCAAACAGCCTCAGATGACATTTCATTTTATATTTTTATTCTTGCTAGTGTAACCTCAACTCCTGTCTTCTGCAGGAAAAGTCCACCTTGACATTCTGTAGTCTTTCATATCTTTATTTAGAATACTACAGTCACATTACAAAGAAATAGTCATCAGTAATTCTACAAACAGGTACAAAAATTAATATTCACAGTACTTAAACTTGAATTGTGAAAAAAATTATTTCAAGTATGGTAGGAGGGTGGCGCCTGTGGCTCAAAGCAGTAGGGTACCAGCCCTATATGCCGGAGGTGGCAGGTTCAAACCCAGCCCCTGCCAAAAAAAAAAAAAAAAAAAAAAGGTAGAAATTTCAGGAGTGTAATCCCTTTGCCATTGTGTGAACCCACAGTGTTTTTTAGTTAAAATGAGGGTATTAATATTCGTCTTTCACCAACTGCCATTGGCAATTCCTAATTATGACACCTGATTTAAGAGCTGAGATTTCTTTCCATACATGCCTTGAAATTCCATATAATTATCTTGAGTCAAACTTCATTTCTCTATAAAAAACACTTTTGGGTGAATAAATACTTCTGCAATAAATCGCCAAATTAGAGAGAATGGTATTGCCTTTATTATGAGGAGGAGAGCATTAAATAAAAATCATTAGTATCTTTTTGTATTTCTTAGCCTCAAATAAAACCCCACTGTTGATGATAAAGGATCAGCAGTGAAAACACACAGCAGGATCAAATCAAGTCTAACCAATAAACACAAGATCATTTGATTTGAATCAAACAATTCAAAGAAGGAAAACTGTTCCAATATCATGTAGTTGAGAAAATTCCATATAGTTTATCAATAAACAGTTTCAATTTTGTATATATATCCATAAATATACTAACACATGCACTGGTCCCCTTAACACAATTAACTTTAATTTGTAATATAATAAATAGTAGTAGAATAGTGTTAAAATTCCAGAAAACCAATTTTCCAGTAATTTTTCATGTTTATGCCCAGGGTCGTCATTTGTGAAAGCTACTGGTTCAATATTACTAATATAAACAAATGATATTATCTAGTTGATTTGTTGCACATAAAATGCTGGAAAAAAAAAATCAACCTGAATTTTACCACTTCTGAGATAGTTTTCAAATGCCTCATATTGCCAAGGAACTCAAAGCTCTGACTGTGCAGCAGATCCTGATGGTAGACAGATGAAGGACACCATTCATTCAGCTTGTTACATAACTTAATCCTACAGAAATTTTTAACATTTACAGACTCCTGATATCAGAATAATGTTTAAATACATTTTTATTTTTGTTCAAAGAGATATGATAATGTAATGAGCAAAAGATTTTCAAAAACCTTAAAGTATAATTTAGGAAATTAGTGCAATTTAAGAAAGTAAATGAGAGATGTGATTTCAAAGAAACAAAAGACAATATAAAGTAAAATATATATATAACTTAAATAAAAGGCAGGACAGATATTTCGAATTGCTTTATTTTTATACCCCTTAAGATGTTTTTAAGGGAAGTGTTTAATAATTTTTAAAAGGCCAATCTTTTTAAAATTTTTGTAATTGTGACCTATCTAATTAAGCTTGATGAAAATATTTCCATGTCAATTTAAAAATTTTGCAAGAAGTTATTTATTTTCCAGAATTGTTTTAGGAATTACCTTAGCACAATTTTTTGTTTAAATGACTGATTCATGTCACTGGTTAACTGCACAGGATGGCTTTTCTGGAAGTCTACCAAGAAGGAAATGGAAGGCAGCCAGGGTAACAACTCTTTTGCTGATGACAGGCCCTGATTAGATGCAATTACGTTTCATTCCATTATTACAACAACCCATTTTCCTTAGTTCCTTCTCTAAAAGCCAAGACAGAAAATTTACAGGCTGAGATTCCACACTGCTGTGTGTGAACTGACTGTGCCACTCTGCTCTGGAGCCTATGCCCAGCTCACAATCTCCTAAACACACACAGACAAGCACGAAAAACTCATCCAAGCAGGCACGTCAGAGCCAATTAATTTCCTTTCCACTCTCTTCCTGAGTTGTTCTGGTCTCAAAAACCTCCTTGAATTGCTAAAATGTTTCCCAGAGCAAACATTTTTTATTTATAAGCAAGCAATGTTTATTCCTTCATGGGCATTCTATTTTCTTTATCTAATTTGTTATGTATGGATTTCTTACAATATTTAAATAAAACTTTGATGAAAAACCATTATAATTTATATTGATTTCTTCTGCTATATGCTAACCTTCAAAAGAAGTGGACACTGAACATTCCGTTACTTGCAGATCAGAATGAAGGCACATTGTACCGTAATGGAGATGGGTTTGTTCAAAGGGCAGGTGTCTCAGCTGTGCCAGAAGTAAATTTCACGCATTTCACTTGGAAGCAAGGAGACGCATCTCAGCCTGCATTTACAATTTATTTGTATCTACTGGTTGGCTTGGAAGCTTGTAAGTTTTCTTTGAATAAAACTCAAAATATCATGGCAATAATTAAATAACTCACAGAATGGCAAATAAACTAGGATCAGTATGTGGCAGGCTGCGGAGTGAAGCTAATGCCCAAGAAAGGTATATTGCAAAAAGGGCCCATGGCTTTCCTGGGAGCAAGTCCACCCCTGGAAAGGGGTGCGGTTCCTGAGCTGCACCCAGGGACAGAGCTGGAGGGTCTGAGAGAGGTCCTGCTTCAGAGTAAAACTGTCACAGTTATTTCAACTCAGTCCAGTCTTCCCTAGTGCCTTGGGAGAAAAGAGCCAAGTGAAACTTGCAGTATCAGTAACCTTGTTCTTCAACGCTCCTGAGGAGGGGCGTGTGCGAGGGAGGCTGACCCTGACCTGAAGACACCACAGTTCACAGGGAGCAGTCCCTGCTACGGTCACCCTGAACACCGAGGGCAGCCCACAGGGCAGACGCTACAGAGCCCAGGAGGACAGGGGCCCAGTCAGTGTTCAACCACCATCAGGGGCTCAAGTTTCATGACCCCTGAGAAAATGTGAGATAAAGAGAATGCTGACAGATAGGGATACGCGCAGGTTCTATTAAGGAAGAAATACTGAGGCCCATGGCTGCATTTGTATGCTCAGAATGAGGAGTCATGGTGACAGTTTAGTGTTTGTATTTTAAACACTAATTACCTGCTAGTTTTACGTATATATTAGCCACTGGAAAAATGGCTAAGATTATGACTGTGAGTCCAATCATTCTAAGAGAAGCTAAACTCAAATGAAAAAGACATGGCTTCAAGTTTTTAGAATAAGAGCATCCATATAAAAGACAATATTTTGCGTTCAAAAGCATATGTTACAGGTAAATTTTCAGCCTGCTGAGGACTTTATGAATGGATATATTGCCTTACATCAAAATTGATAAATATGAAAGTTCTTTAAATTAAAATTGTTTTGGTGTCACTTAAATTTTAATAATAACTTGGGCGCCATACTGAATCCTCATCCAGTGAGTCCTGCTTGCTTCAGGAATTAAAGGAAGACCACAACTACACCACTGCTAAAAGCAAACTGTAGGCCGACAACCCTCAGTTTCCACCACTGTTTCCCTTCGCCCTCAGTACTCCAGACTCTCAAAATCTAAACCACTTCTCACAGATGTCTACAGAAGTTTTAAAGTGAGTATGCACACTTAAATATCTCTGTAAGCCTGGTCTTCCAACCATCTTCTCTTTTTAAAAGACAACTCTATTGTTAAAATGCAAAAAGCCCTGGGCTATCCCTGACTGCTCTCTCCCAAGGATTCCTCAGCAAATCTTGGAACACCTTCTCCAAAATATATGCCCAGTCTGACCACTTCTCACTCTCTGTGTGGCTACCAGGACATCATCTCAGACACTGCTACCAGAATTCCCTAACTTGGTTACCGGGTCGTCTCCAAGACTGCTGCAAGAATTCCCTTACTTGCCCACCAGGTCATTATCTACAAGACTGCTGCAAGAATTCCCCAACTTGGTTGGTAGGTCATTGTCTCTAAGACTCCTGCAAGAATTCCCTAACTTAACTACCAGGTCATCGTCCCCAAGACTGCTGCAAGAATTCCCCAACTTGACTCCAGATTTCTACTCATCGGTCCAGGTAATTTGATCAAATTACTGCTGTTTAAAACTTTCCAATAACTTCCCCTCTCTCCAAAACATGGTCTTGCTTTATGTTTGTCCTTTTTACCACCGTTCTTGATACAGCGTTCCCCCCATTCAAGGCTGGCCAGGGGACCCCAGTTTTCCTATGCTTGGGCAAGTTCATGAAGGGAACACCCTGACCTTTATGCCCTGAGCTTCATTCCTTTGTCAATAATACTCATTAACATGAAAACATGTTTCTATTTGCCAAGTCCTGGCCAAGTGTAATTCTCAAGACCTAACACCCCTAGATAAAGAGCCCATGTAGAGACTCCTCAGTTCAGTTCTCTCCCCCTTCCAGAAGCTCTGTGGTTTTTACTTCTTCTGTATTCCTTTCCAACTTCTAATAAAAATCCTGTCTTACCACTGATCTGTGGGCCATGGGTTCAGGTTCATTCTTCGAATCCCAGAGACTAAGGACCTACTGAAGAGTGAAATTCTGCTATCATTCTGATTTTATCTTCTATAACTTCCCCTTCAGCTTCCTCAATGCAGCCACAGAGGCCTCCCTTATATAATTCAGACCCCACTCTCCAAACTCAGGGCCTTTCCACTTCCTCTGTCTTCTAATTAGAAAGCTCTTCAATGAAATACAGAGAGGGCCCTTATGCTCCTTTTATTGGCATGCTATAGTCAAAAGTTGCATTTGCAGAGAGGTGTTTTGTGATCATCCAGTACATTAAGGCTTACTTCATTTTCTTCCCATTGACTTTTCTGCCCTATTTTCCTCAATGCAGTGGTCACTGAGGTTATACTCCTTTTGGATTACATTTGTCTCCTCTCACCAGACTGGAAGTACCCTGAAACTGTGGAGGGGAGTCATATCACCTCTTGTTTGGGGCTGACTTCTCCTTAACAAGGTCAGCCCTTGTGTTTTAGGGACATAATATTAATGAACAGTAACAACTCTCAACCCACCTACAACATTTGAAACCCCCTTAAAACATCTAATACACACTTCTAAAAAACCAGAATACCCTTACAACATTAAACATATAAACAATACTTACCTACATTCAAATAAAGCATATTTACTATCAAGGGGAAAGCGAATGAGAAGAGGTCTACAGAAATAGAAAAAAAATTGGGACCATGGAAGAGAAGAGAAGATAAGAAAAGCTGGGAGAGCACAAGTTTTCCAAGGCCCTCCCAAGTCCAGGGGTCAGAACCATTGCTGGGGACCCCAGGGCCTCTGGGTGCTACGTCTTTACTCGGCTCTCGACCAGGGAAAAGGAATAAACAGAGAATAGGTTCAACATTCTTTCAACAGACCCTCTGCCTCCTTTCTGAAGCCAAGGAGAATGAGAAAGTTTGCCCATGACCTGGAAGTCAACATCTACTCTATGCCTAGTTACATGCTGGGGGGCATTGAATTTATTAATCTCCAGTAGGATAGTAGCTATAGAGAAAAACATGATAGAGGTAAGCGGTCCCATTACTTACCACAGATGTTTTCTTTCCGTCCCAATACGGGCCACCAAATATGTTACCAGAATTTTGTCTTCTCTCCTGGCTGGATCGCCAAATATGATACCGGAATTTCAGGTTCTTGGTCTCCGCAATAGGAAGAATGAATCTGCGGACCACAGGATCAGTGCTAAGTCAGGATTTATTTACAGAAAAAAAACTTACAACAACTACAAAAACCAAACCTCCTAGCAGAGAGAACCCAGGAGGGGAACAAGCTCTCCTGCTCCCTCTCTGAGGTCTGTCTTTGGGCTCTCTGCTCAGGGGTTTATATAGTGGCAGGGTGGTTATTCTTCTAGGGTGTGAGTCCTGTCAGTTACAGCCAGCTGTCCAATGAACTCTCAAGCTGACAGGAAATCCACCAGTCAGAAGTGCACGTGGAGGAGACAGCAAGGTGCCATCTGCTCAGAAGTCCACATGGAGGAGACAGCAAGGTGCCAGCATCTCCCTGCAGGTGTCCAGCCCTTGCAGCAAGCTGGTTCCTCCATCCGCAGGAGCATCAACACCTCCAGGGCTAAGGCAGCAGGTCATGGTGCTGCCTTGTCCTGCATCAGTAATACCTTCTGCTGTGTCACCTTGATTCTCCAGCAGCCTCTGAGAATCAAGTTTTGGAATTTCATTCTTACATTATCGAACTTCAAAAGACTTACAACTTGGAGCTGTCGCAAATAACCAATGCAGCCTGCTCGCATTTGATGTGGCATCCAACAGATCTATGGATGTCAAAGCAGCAAAGATCATGACTATTAAAACTCGTGGACATGAGAAAACACATTTTACTGTTGTTATAGCCTGTTGTGCAGATGAGGCAAAGCTACCACATATGATCATCTTTAAAGGAGAAACATTTCCAAACAAAAAGATTCCAAATGTAATTACTTCTATGTGACTAAAAAAGGACGGATGAAGAAGGCATGAAAATCTGGTTTAACAAAGTCTGGTCAAGAAGGCCTGTGCTTGTTTTTGTTCACTTCAAATCCCACGTTACACAATGTACAAAAGTACTCATAGCAGATTTGAAAACCCCACTTGCTGTGATACCTAGTGGTCTAAAAATCCAAAGGCAGCCTCTTGATGTATCCGTAAACAAGCTCTTTGTTCTAATAAAGAAAATATGGACATTGTGGATGCCATCAGGTGGTAATGATTTACCACCTACAGGCAGAATCAAGAAATAATCTATTGCCCAGGTTTGTGATTGGGTCCTAAGATCCCGGAATGGTGTCAAGATGGGAGTGGTTGTAAAATCATTTTAAAAACAGGGCATAGGCAATGCTATGGGTCAAACTGAGGATGAGGAAATATGACAGGATGAGGAAAGTGAGTCTTCAGAAGATACTCATAAAGTAGAAATTGAAGAATATGATTATTATGATACTGACAGTGACCAAGAGCTCTTGGTTTTCTATGGTGCATTAACATTGTATTGCTGGTACATAAAATTTCTTGCATCTTGTTATCTGTTCTTGTGTTCTGGAATTATCTGTTACATAGAAATTCTTATACCATATGTTAAAAAATAAATGCTAAAATTCCTTTATAATACAGGAAACAAGTATCTGAATATAAAAAAAATGAAAATTTGAATGAAAACACTAAAACCAAAGATTTCTTTTCTGAAATTTTGGGCCAAAAATGTGGGTGCACATTACACATGGTAAAATACTGTACATATTTTTTACTGTTATGTCTTATTGAATTGCTCTCTTTACCATTATGTAATGATCATCTGTGTCCTTTCTTACCATCATTGACTTGAAGTATATTTTATCTATTATCTACTCACTTTTGTTTCCATTTGCATACCTTTACCTTGAGTTGATGTATGTCCTTATGGGGTTTTGATGGGTTTCCTCTAGACAGCAGATACTTAGGTTGTGTTTGTTCATAGATTCAGCCAGTCGATGTCTTCTAGTGGGGCATTCAGACCATTCACACTGGGTGTCAGTATTGCTGTTTTGGATGTTGTTCTGTTCATAATGCTGTGTGTTACTTTATTATTTTGTTGTCCTTCTTGTGCTACTGGTTTTTAACAGCTTTGAACTTTAACTTTTGGGTGTTTTCACACTGATCATTATCTATTGGCTGTTCCACATACAAGGTATTTTTGAGCATTTCCCACATGGCAGGCCTAGTAGTGACAAATACCTTTAGTGTTTGCTTGGCTGGAAAAGTCTTTACTTATCCATTCTTTGAGAACCTTAATTTTTTGAAATAAAAATTTCTTGGTTGGAAGTTGTTCTGTTTAACAAGATTAAAAATGGCACACCAATCTTTTCTAGAGCATAAGGTCTCTACTAAGAAGTCTGCTGTTAGCCTGATGGTTTTTCCTTTGCAGGTTAATTGTTGCTTTTGTACTATGGCTTGTAGAATTTTCTCCCTCATTTTGGCTTTGGCCAGGTTGACAGCTATGGGTCTTGGGAATGTCCCGTGTGCTCTGAATCTTCTCAGTGTTTGATGACCATCTTGTATCTGGACATCTGAATCTCTGGCTATACTGGAGAAGTTCTTCTCAATAATTCTCATTTTTTGCTTTTTCTTCTTCTCCTTCCGGGTCATCTATCTGTAAATTGTATACGGGCTCACTTCACACAGTATCATATTTTTCTGAGTGACTGTTCATTCATGTATATTATTTTTTCTTTATTTTTGATGACCCGGCCCATGGGTCAGTCGACAGGGATACCTGGAGGAGGGGGTGAGAATGAAAAAGGGGTAAGGGGCGCGAAGAATGGAGACAAGACAGGAGTCTGATCAAGTCTCGTTTATTGCAAAGTTCTTCCAGGGTATATAAGGGTAGGTGAAAGAGGAGGTTTACGTCACCAGGTATCCAAGCAACCTGGCCTTGGTATAGATAAGTTCCTGGCCTTGGTGGAGATAAGTTCCAACAGCAAGCTTCAAAGTTTCGCTCACGTGATTTATGAGAAGAGGCCTGGCGTTAGCAAGGAAATAGAAACTTAGGCCTAGCATTTGCAGGGAAATAGAAACTTAAGTCTGTTAGTACTGGAAATAGCACTTGGCCTACAAAATAGATGCTGTGGTGTCAGCCTTCCACATTTTGACTGACTGGATTAGCTCAAAAGCCTTGTCTTTAAGTTCTGAAGATTCTTTTTTCTCCTAGGTCTAGCCTGTTGTTGAAGCTTTCTGCTAGATTTTGTATTCCCCTAAATGAATCTTTCTTCAAGTTCAATTATATTCTTTCTTATATTGTGTGTCTCTTCAGTGAGTTTTTCATTTTTTGTTTGTTTGTTTGTTTGTTTCATTCATGGCCTGGAGAACATTTTTGATTTCTTTGTGCTGGTTTTCAATTTTCTCTTCAATTCCATTCATCTTATTTGCCATCCATATTCTAAATTCCATGTCCGATATATCAATAATTTCTTTCTGTTTAGGGTCTATTTCTGCGGATCTATTATGATCCTTTGGGGGTGCTGAACTAGCTTCTTTTGCTCATATGAAACCTATTTTTCTCAGTTCAGGACTAAAGGTTTGCAGTGCATCTGTTATTCTTTGCTGGTAACTCTCCTAATCAGTGAGAAAAATGAGTCCCTAGACAGTGCTCTTCTGTCCTACTCTGGAGTGCTGGCCTAGCAGAAGAGGGGCAGATCCACTGAGAGCTTGTCTCCTGTGCCATCTCCTTTGCCTGTGGTTGTCACAGCTTAAGCTGATCCTGGGGCATATTCATTCAGATTTGTGTACTGGTCCCCAGGTCACTGCTGGAAGCTTGGACAGGAGACTTTCTTTGCAAGTCTCTCTCCAAAGAGGTGCATGTCATAAATCTAAGTAGTGCCTGAATGGTCTTCAGGACCTTGGTGGACGCCTATGTGCATCACGGGTCTTTGCCAGTGTCTGAGCATGTAATTGGATCTGCAGTGCTGGGGCATTCCTGTGTGGAGCTGTGAGGTTGTTCCTATGCTGCACCTGGAGGCACAGGCAGGGGAAGAGGTGAGTCTGTCTCCACTAAGGTGGGCAACACATCGTGTAGTTCTGCTCATTGCTTTCCACTGTGGCATTGGTGGCTCCTGGCGAGGCTATATAGACAGTGGCCTTAGATGTCAGGGCTGTGGGCATTTGCTCCATCCAGGGCTAGGTGTAATGACTATATGTGGCAGCAGGTGGCTTGTAGCTAGCAGGTCCACAGTGGAGAGGTGGACCATGAGCATGGCACCACAGGGGTGTTGCCTTGCAGGCAACACCAGGGTGTGTTGTCCTGTGGGTCAGTGCCTGTCCAAGTGCCTCTGCTCTCCCTGTTCCCTTTCCAGCTTGGCCAAGGACAATGTTGGGGCAGTTGCAGAAAAATCACTCCCTTTTTAGATCAGGAGCTTCAACCTAAAAGCTCAGAGTGGCTTCGACTGCAGCAACCTAGGAACCACGGCCAGAGGGTCCCTGTTAAGCTTACTCTCCAATGCAGTTCCATTATATAGCATCCACACATGGAGGCTGGCATTCTCTTTTATCCCTTCTCCTTCTGCAAAGTTTCCCCCCAGGGACTTTCTGATCCTGGTGAGTATAACCCCCATCCCCATATCCATCACTCTGAGTGTCTCTCATCAGTGCTCTGATAACACACCATGCTCCCTCCAGGAGGATCCATCTGCAGGACATCTTTTTGTAGTTTTTGACCCTCTCTAAGACACCAGAGTGTCCAGACTGCTTCTTGTCTTCTCATTTGCCCTCTGCTCAATCAAGGACATTTAAGAAAAGTCAAAAGTGAATAAGAAAAATTCTATAATCACAGAAACATATCAGAGAAGTACTCAGGAGGGAAAGTCCTTGTCCTTTGATAGATTGTATTAGTGACCTCAATCTTCTACACGTCTTATACCCACATACCTCCCATGGACTCATCATTGACAAAGAGCAGGTACCCTTCCCTTAACTCTGGGCTTTGCCTTGTGATCTGTTGTGAAGGGAGAAGTGGCAATGAGCTGGCTCTGAGCACAGAGTTCAGGGGACTGTGCAGGTTTCTGACAGTCCTTCCTCCTTTGTCATCACGATTAGAGCAGGTCCTACCGGTACAAGGACAATGAAAGTCACATGGAACAGAGGACCTCCAACTAGCCAACAGAGCCTCAAAAATAGCACAGACTCAGCTGCAACATCCTAAAGAAAGCACTCAGCTCAGCCCTGCCCAGCCCAGCTGCAGACTTTTCATGGCTAAGAAATGATCATTCTTTTAGGCCACTGGGTTTTTAGGTAGTTATGCACAACAGCAAACCAGTATAATCTTCTTTCTAAAATATATTTATAAACTTCTAAAAAAGGTATTTTCTAAGTCAGAAAAAAATTCAACCACATACAAAATTATGAAATGACTACCAATGAAATTTTAGGTTGAGACATTCAGCATAAAAAAATGACACTTCTTTAAAACAAAATGCTTAGAAAGAATTTCCAATGAATTGTCTTCTTACAGAAATATGAATAAAATGTGATACTGGATTGCTTTCATGATTTAGAAAAATGTCCGAACAAAACAAATAGGAAAAAAGAGAATAAAAGACTTGATGTTTATTTACATTAGCATTTTACTATTCCACAAAGAATCTCAGTGTACAATAGACATGTAAAACTATAATTTGCCTAAAAACAATGCATTCCCAGAATAATAAAAGCTACCCCTTAAAAAATAGATTGAAGAGAAGCCTACAGTTTATCAGATTGTAAATAAGATTGTCTAAAAGCCCATGAGAACAATGCCAGCAAACTGCGTTCAGCCATGAGAGCTTACCAGGATCAGCCTAGCACCACCCTCGGGGCGGCTCAGTAAAGAAAAATGGGAGAAACATCTAGACGTGGCAACTTTTATAAGAGATGGTCATAAAATACTAATTGGAAAACCTTTTTGAATATAATAGTAGGATCATTTATTTGAAGCCCAAAGAGTTCATGAGCTGTCAAGATACTAACAAATCAAGATATAGTTGTGAAGGTAATTTGTTTAACTTCCCATCCCCTCTTGCTGAATGTGTGTGCTCTGAAAGAAACGGTCCTCTCTATGGCTACGCTGAACTTGTCTCTTAAAGAGAAGCTTCAATGTGAACAGACTTTGGAGTTAATCATCTTTCACTCTCATGCCTGTTTTCCCAAAAGAATCGTCATATATACAATTTGGGCATTAGCTACTCCTTTGGTCCGACAAAAGAATGTTTCAGTAAATTTAATTTGGAAACAACCAATTCTGTTTTGGGTGTCACATTTCAACCCAGAGGAATTCAGAAGGCCAATGACACGGACATCTGTTTATGTATGTCTCCTATGAGCCTAATTTACTATGAATATGTATCACTCTTTCCCACAGTAACTGACGCTTTCTTTACCCAGCAGAAGGATTTAGCAGCAGGTATGTTTTACTAAACACTCACGTGGAGCCAGGCACTTTCTCTTGAGCCTCACACCTCACCTATGAAATAGTCTATTACTGTCTTTACACTAGAAGGCAGAGAAATGAGAATTAAAGATTTGCTGAACTGAGTTGGAACCAGGATAGTACACCAGGCAAAATGACTCTTAGTCTTTATACCCCAACTCTTAAAAATCAGAAAATCAAGCTGTTGTCAACAGAGTTGCTTCTAGTGAGAGAGCAGTCTGATTTTTAAAATACTTCTTAAAATGTTTTGATTTGGAAGCTTAGAACCTGTTAGAATTTGTTTCTCAGTAGCAGTTCTACGAAAGAAAACAGCTATCATTAGTTTTTTTTAAAAATATGAAACGTATGTTGTAGATGACCCTGAGTTATCTCAATGAAAGCAGAACCTAAAATACAGCAATAACCATGATCATGTTAGGTTCTGGAAAAGTCACAGAAATCCTTAAATTCATCTTAAGGCATGACAATCTCCTCAGGGCATGAAATATGGGAGGAGCAGCTGTAATCACTTCTTACTAAATATCAAACTTGTGCCTAAACCCAGCTAGTAACACATCACACGTTTATCTTTTCTATAATATTCTTAACCATTGGTGTAAATCTAGCAGTGTCTCACCCCCGGCCAGCAGGTGCCCAGACCCTTGGCACGATCTGTCTGGTTTTCAGCCTTAACTCTTTCCCCATTCCTCTGCCTTCTCTCGTCCTGTTCTCTTTCTCCACTATACAACCAACCCGAAATTGCCCAGAGCTCTGCCATGGCCACCAGTCAAGGCTCCCTTTATAAACACGATCTGCTGTGTGGGTTCTTCTCCCACAAACAACTGAGTTGCTTAGGAAAATACAGCACTCAGTGAAGTCGTAGCTATGACAAGAAGCATGAAAACAGAACAGCTTGGAGCTCTGCATATTTCAAAACAAACCAGTGGTGTGGGAGGGGCGTTCCTCACTAGTAACAGGCGTCCCTTTCAGGAAACTGGACCTTAGATCCTGACAACATATTGATAGGAAAAATTTTTAAGTGCTGGCTGCAGGTAAATCTAAATAAATTAATTTTCACTGAGTTCAGTGACGAATGAAAGCAAGATTATTTTAAAACAGTGTTTTTATCCATTTTTAACCCAATGACTTTTTAAAATAAAAATGTTATTTCATTCCTTGCCCTCACTTTCTTCCAAAAAGCTTTATACTATTTCAGAATGACGTACATATGTACTCCAACATAGCCTATGCCTCAGACTCCTCCCATGGGTTGAGATTTATTTTACAGAAGAACTCTAAAGATACAAAATAGATGTTACTGATAGAGGACGAAGAGGCAGTTTGAAGATTCTCGTAATATGCAGTTGCTATTTAAGATGAATACTCTTCAGAAAAGGAAAATCAAATTAAATAGTTAATTATAAAATATTTTACCTACATAGTACATCTTAACTGTTAAACACAAATGCAAAACTAAAATATAATACATAATACAAAAAAAAATTCAAAAGATTAAGTTTAAAAATATTTCACCTTTTGGCTCAGTGCTTGTAGCAGTGGTTACAGCACCAGCCACATACACCAAGGCTGAGGTGTTCGAACCCAGCCCGGGCCAGCTAAACAACAATGACAACTGCAACAAAAATTAAAAAATAGCCCAGCGTTGTGGCAGGCACCTGTAGTCACAGCTACTCGGGAGGCTGAGACAAGAGAATTGCTTAAGCCCAGGTTTTTAAGGTTGCTGGGAGCTGTGATGCCAAAGCACTCTACTGAGGGTGACATAATGAGACTCTGTCTCACAAAAATAATAATAATAATAAAATGCTCCACCTTTATCTTTCTCTTGTTCCATCAACAATCGTTCATACTGAAACAAACCTCCACTCAATACAGGAGTCTGCATATAAGATATAAAACATGAAATTTACAAGGCACATAAACAAATTATAACTTTATATTGATTGAGAAAACCCACACGCAGAGTTAATGGAGTTTCAGGGATCATTCCACTCCCAAAAGCACCCATCATGCGCTGCCCCACCAAACGTGGTCAAGCTGCAACTATTCCTTCACCTGCAATGTCTCGTTGGCATGGAGTTTTATCTCTTTTTTCTAGAAGCAACTTTAGGATTCCAGGGTTTTTTCCCTTCACAATAACAATTTACCAGTTTCTCCCCTTTTTCTCAGCAAGCTTTGATTTTCAATCTGCTCTTTCTTAAATGTTCTGATCATGGTGTCACTTCCCTGGTCATGAACCCATCATGTCTTCTAATTTACCAACAATCCAACACCCTACATGATGGTTTTCTCCCCACTCATTTACAATAGCCCACTCCACTCCGTAAGTGAACTACTGTTGGGCATTACAGATTTTTCTGTATTCTTTCTTTTTCTATTATAAACAGTGATATGATTAATTTTTTATGTTTTCTTTAATATTTTTTCCTTGGACAGTAAAACATTATACAAGATATTGTATTGATTTTTCATTTAAAAATCTCTCAGTTATGAACTTTCATTTCTGTATAAATAATCTTCTGGTCAGTAATTTCAGAAAAATGCATTTCTTTATTATCAGACGATGCATCCAATAAAATGGGTCTGAGTTATACATAAATGCACTTTCCAGGGGTAGTACTCAATCACAGCTTGGAATTTGACCTTACAGCAGCAAACTATGTAAACTAATCGTATGTGTCTTCACATTAATCTGAAATTAAAAAAAAAAAATCATCCCTGGCTTGGCACCTGTAGCTCAAGCAGCTAAGATGCCAACCACATACACCAGAGGTAGCGGGTTCGAATCCAGCCCGGGACCACCAAACAACAATGACGGCTACAACACAAAAATAGCCAGGCCTTGTGGTGGGCACCTGTGGTCCCAGCTACTTGGGAGGCAGAGGTAGGAGAATCACTTGAGCCCAGGAGTTGGAGGTTGCCGTGAGCTGTGATGTCACAGCACTCTACTCATGGTGACGGCTTGAGGCTCTGTCTCAACAATAAAATTAAATTTAAAAAAATACCCACACTAAACACCTGACAGAGAAAAGACATAATCCCCCATTTTAGTTATAAATATTCTTTAACTCATTCTCTACTATTCATTATACATCTGCCCATAAAATATGGCATCAGTAATAAATTACAGCATCTAAAAAGAGGGAAAAAAATCACTATTTTTTTTTATTTATTTATTTATTTTTTATTAAATCATAACTGTATACAATGATATGATTATGGGGCATTATACACTCACTTCATAAACCATTTGACACATTTTTATCCCAGTGGTTAACATAGCCTTTCCGGCGTTATCTCAGTTACTGTGCCAAAACATTTACATTCTACATTTACCAAGTTTCGCAAATACCCCTGTAATATGCACCACAGGTGTGATCCCACCGATTCCCCTCCCTCTACCCACCCACCCCCTTTCCCACTTCCCCCTATTGTTAAGTTGTAGCTGGGTTATAGCTTTCATGTGAGAGCCCCAAATTAGTTTCATAGTAGGGCTGTGTACATTGGGTATTTTTTCTTCCATTCTTGGGATACTTTACTAAGAAGAATATGTTCCAGCTCCATCCATGTAAACATGAAAGAGGTAAAGTCTCCATCTTTCTTTAAGGCTGCATAGTATTCCATGGTATACATATACCACAATTTATTAATCCATTCGTGGATCGATGGGCACTTGGGCTTTTTCCATGACTTAGCTATTATGAATTGGGCTGCAATAAACATTCTGGTACAAATATCTTTGTTATGTTGTGATTTTTGGTCTTCTGGGTATATGCCCAGCAGAGGAATTACAGGATTGAATGGCAGATCTATTTTTAGATCTCTGAGTGTTCTCCATATATCTTTCCAAAAGGAATGTATTAATTTGCATTCCCACCAGCAGTGCAGAAGTGTTCCCTTTTCTCCGCATCCACGCCAACATCTCTGGTCTTGAGATTTTGTGATATAGGCTAGTCTCATTGGAGTTAGATGATATCTCAGAGTAGTTCTGATTTGCATTTCTCTGATGATTAAAGATGATGAGCATTTTTTCATATGTCTGAAGGCCGTGCGCCTGTCTTCTTCAGAGAAGTTTCTCTTCAAATCCCTTGCCCAGCCTGCGATGGGATCCCTTGTTTTTTTCTTGCTGATGTGTTTGAGTTCTCTGTGGATTCTGGTTATTAAACCTTTGTCAGAGTTATACCCTGCAAATATCTTCTCCCATTCTGAGGGCTGTCTGCTTGCTCTGCTTACTGTGTTCTTAGCTGTGCAGAAGCTTTTTAGTTTGATCAAGTCCCAGTAGTGTATTTTTGAAGCTGCTTCAATTGCCCGGGGGGTTCTCCTCATGAAATACTCACCCAGACCAATTTCTTCAAGGGTTTTCCCTGCATTCTCCTCTAGTATTTTTATAGTTTCATGTCTTAAGTTTAAATCTTTAATCCAATGAGAGTCTATCTTAGTTAATGGTGAAAGGTGTGGGTCCAATTTCAGTCTTCTGCAGGTTGCCAGCCAGTTCACCCAGCACCATTTGTTAAATAGGGAATCTTTTCCCCACTGAATGTTTTTAATTGGCTTGTCAAACATCAAATAGCGGTAAGTAGCTGGATTCATCTCTTGGTTCTCTATTCTATTCCAGATATCTACTTCTCTGTTTTTGTGCCAATACCATGCTGTTTTGATCACTATCGATTTGTAGTAAAGTCTGAGGTCTGGTAGTGTGATTCCTCCTGTTTTGTTTTTATTTCTGAGTAATGTCTTGGCTATTCGAGGTTTTTTCTGATTCCATATAAAACGAAGTAATGTTTTTTCAAGATCTTTAAAATATGACAGTGGAGCTTTAATAGGGAGTGCGTTGAAATTATATATTGCTTTGGGTAGTATGGACATTTTGATAATGTTGATTCTTCCCAGCCATGAGCATGGTATGTTTTTCCATTTGTTAACATTTTCAGCTATTTCTTTTCTTAGAGTTTCATAGTTCTCTTTATAGAGATCTTTCACGTCTTTTGTTAGGTAAATTCCCAAATATTTCATCTTCTTTGGCACTACTGTGAATGGGATAGAGTCCTTAACTGTTTTTTCAATTTGACAGTTGTTGGTGTATATAAAGGCTACCGATTTATGAATGTTGATTTTGTAACCTGAGATGCTGCTGTATTCCTTGATCACTTCTAGGAGTTTTGTAGTAGAGTCCCTAGTGTTTTCCAGATACACAATCATATCATCTGCGAAGAGCGAGAGTTTGATCTCTTCTGACCCTATACGGATACCCTTGATCGCCTTTTCTTCCCTAATTGCGGTGGCTAAAACTTCCATTACAATGTTGAAAAGCAATGGAGACAATGGGCAGCCTTGTCTGGTTCCTGATCTGAGTGGAAATGATTCCAATTTAACTCCATTCAATATGATATTGGCTGTGGGTTTGCTGTAGATAGCCTCTATCAGTTTAAGAAAAGTCCCTTCTAGACCAATTTTCTTGAGTGTTCTGATCATGAAGGGATGCTGGATATTATCAAAAGCTTTTTCTGCATCAATTGAGAGAATCATATGGTCTTTGTTTTTTAATTTGTTTATGTGCTGAATTACATTTATAGATTTACGTATATTGAACCAGCCTTGAGACCCTGGGATAAAACCAACTTGGTCATGATGTATAATTTGTTTGATGTGTTGCTGGATTCTGTTTGTTAGGATCTTGTTGAATATTTTTGCATCTATATTCATTAGTGATATTGGTCTATAATTTTCTTTTCTTGTTGGGTCTTTTCCTGGTTTGGGGATCAGGGTGTTATTTGCTTCATAGAACGTGTTGGGTAGTCTTCCTTCTTTTTCTACATTTTGGAACAGGTTGAGTAATATAGGTACTAATTCCTCTTTAAAGGTTTGGTAGAATTCTGACGTGAAACCATCTGGTCCCGGGCTTTTCTTTTTTGGGAGGTTTTGTATAGTTGATGCTATTTCTGAACTTGATATGGGTCTGTTCAACATTTCCACTTGATTCTGGTTAAGTCTTGGAAGGTGGCGTGCTTCCAAGTATCGGTCTATTTCCTTCGGATTTTCATATTTCTGAGAATAAAGTTTCTTGTAATATTCATGAAGGATTTTTTGGATTTCTGATGAGTCTGTGGTTATTTCGTCTTTGTTGTTTCTGATTGATGATATTAGAGATTTTACTCTTTTTTTCCTGATTAGGTTGGCCAGAGGTTTATCTATTTTATTGACCTTTTCAAAAAACCAGCTTTTTGATTTATTGATCTGTTGTATTATTCTTTTGTTTTCAATTTCATTTAATTCTGCTCTAATTTTGGTTATTTCTTTTCTTCTACTGGGTTTGGGGTTGGAATGTTCTTCCTTTTCCAGTTGCTTGAGATGACCCATTAAGTTGTTAACTTCCTCTCTTTCCGTTCTCTTGAGGAAGGCTTGCAGTGCTATAAATTTCCCTCTTAGAACTGCCTTTTCAGTGTCCCAGAGGTTCTGATAGTTTGTGTCTTCATTGTCATTTTGTTCCAAAAAATTGGTGATTTCTTTCTTAATCTCATCTCTGACCCAGCTATCATTCAGCATAAGGTTATTTAACTTCCATGTTTTTGTATGGGTATGCAGATTCCTGTTGTTACTCAATTCAAGTTTTATTCCATGATGGTCCGAGAAGATGCATGGAATAATTTCTATTCCTTTAAATTTACTGAGGTTAGACTTGTGACCTAAAATGTGATCAATTTTGGAGTAAGTTCCGTGGGCTGATGAGAAGTATGTGTATTCAGTTTTGTTGGGATGAAATGTTCTGTAGATGTCTGCTAAATCTAAATATTGGATGGTTAGGTTTAAATCTAAGATTTCTTTGCTCAGCTTCTTTCTGGAGGATCGATCCAACACTGCCAAGGGAGTGTTGAAATCTCCAACGATTATGGAGCTGGAGGAAATCAAGTTACTCATGTCTGTTAGAGTTTCTCTTATAAATTGAGGTGCATTCTGGTTGGGTGCATAGATGTTAATAATTGAGATCTCGTCATATTGAGTATTACCCTTAACAAATATGAAGTGACCATTCTTGTCCTTCCTTACTTTTGATGGTTTAAAGCCTACTGTATCTGCAAATAAAATTGCAACACCTGCTTTTTTCTGATTAACATTTGCCTGAAATATGGATGACCATCCTTTGACCCTGAGTCTGTATTTGTCTTTTAAGTTGAGATGTGACTCTTGTATGCAACAAATATCTGGCTTGAGTTTTTGTATCCAGTCAGCTAACCTATGCCTCTTTAGAGGACAGTTTAAGCCATTCACATTGATGGAGAGTAAGGATAAGTCTGGTGGAATTTTGGGTATCGAGTTTTTCAAAGGTCCAGTGGACATTTTTAATCCTTTCGCCAGTGTGGAAGTTGGAGTTTGATCCGAAGTTTCTGAGTGAGTTTACTTTTGTGGTATAGGATTGGGTTGGTCATTGTGGAGGATAGGTCTGAGAACATCCTGAAGAGCTGGTTTACTTATGGCAAATTTTTTCAACATATGAATGTCATTGAAGTATTTAATTTCTCCATCATAGATGAAACTCAGTTTAGCTGGATACAAGATCCTGGGTTGAAAGTTTTTTTGCTTTAGGAGATTAAAAGTTGATGACCAGCCTCTTCTTGCTTGAAAAGTTTCAGCAGAGAGATCTGCAGTTATTCTAATATTCTTACCTTTGTACGTTATAGTTTTCTTTCGCCGGGCTGCTTTGAGAATCTTCTCTTTCATGTTAACTTTAGTGAAGCTAATTATGATATGTCTGGGAGATGGCTTATTGGGGTTGAATCGTGCTGGGGTTCTGAAGCTGTCTGCTATCTGAATTTCAGATTCTCTAGGCATGTCTGGAAAATTTTCTTTCATAATTTCATGTAGAAGGGCCTCTGTGCCCTTGGCTGCCATTTCATCAGTCTCCGAAATTCCTATAACCCTTATGTTATTTTTTTTCGAATTATCTGAGAGCTCTCTGAGTGAGTGATCCGTTTTTGCTCTCCATTTCTCTTCCTCTTTGAGAGATTGGGAGCGTTTGAAGACTTTATCTTCAATGTCAGAAATCCTTTCTTCTGCTTGCTCCATTCTGTTACTGAGGGATTCTACTGTATTTTTCATATATTTGAGGGCTGTAAGTTCTTGTTTCAGTGTGTCTAAGTCTTTGGTGGTTTTGTCTTTAAATTCATTAAATTCTTGAGACAATTTTTGAATTTCTCCTCGAATTCCTAATTCCATTTTATTGATCTTGTCTGCAAACCAAATTCTGAATTCGATTTCTGACATCTCAGCCAGTTGTTTATGAATGGGATCTTCAATCACATCTGCCGTATCTTTTCCTGGGGGCGTTGATCTATTCTGGTTATTCATGTTACCAGAGTTTTTCTGCTGATTCCGCCCCATGGTTTACTCCCTTTGGTTTTTCCCCTGGGGTTTTATCGAGGGCCCGTACAGTGTTGTGGCCTGAGAAACTGGGGCCCTGTCTGGTGTGGTGGAGCAAAGTGGTTCTGTCTTGTTTTCAGCTGGTTTCTGTTCGATCCTATTGCAACTTCTACTCTGGCTTGAAGTCTCAGCTGTGTGGAAAAATCAGCTATTAAGTCACCCCGCCTGCCCACCTCTGGCCCCAGTTGGAAAAGGAGAATCAAACCTTCCTACAATCGCACACCCAGGGCACCGCCTGAAAAGTCCTCAGTCTATTAGCCCAGTTCAAAAGGTCCGAATCAACTGTCTCAATCGGCACTTGTCTCGGGTGGAAGGGTTCAAGAGGTCTCTGGGAACTGGATCACAGGGGCCTGGTGACTCCTCTGACACAGCTCACCCCAGTGCAGCATGGAGTCAGGAGGAGCCACCCCGCAAACAGAGCAGTCTGGGAAGGTTGACGTCTCCTTCCCCACTTTGCCCCTCCGTCGGACCCAGTCACTGGTATCTCTGCAGATGGCTAACCCAGTTGCCTGCAGTGAACAGATACTCCAGGGGTTTGCACCTGCCTGAATCGCAAGGAAGTCTGCCAGGCCCCCGCAGACTGCCGCTATCTAGCAGGAGGAGATGGGGCCTGACATCTTTGAGTGTTTGATGCAGGTGATGGGAAGGAGGTGTTCACTCAGGCTTAGCCCCGTCCCTGATGGATGCTGCTAACAGAACAGAACAGAACAGAACAGAACAGAACAGACAACTTTGTGAGGTTCTGTCTCTGTTCCTGTCGTCGCCTACAGGAGACGGGCTGTTTTGAGTTCAAACGTCTTTGCTGCTGGAGAATTGCGTCTGAACACCTCTCTGGGTCAGCCCCGCCCTGGAGGCTTCTGGGTTAGTGAGCGGTGGCCTCCTCTGGTTGCCCAGGGAGACAGGGGGTGTGGCCTCAGAATATCCAGAAGTGAGCGTTCTGCCGTTAAAGAAAAAACGGCTGTTGATCTACCTCCAGGGAACTGCTGCTCTGGTGTGGGCACTCAGGCGACCCTTTTCTCCTCTGTCCCGCGCCCCAGAGTCAGCACTGAGTGGCCGCAGTTTGTGCTGGGTCCACACCCCTTAAGAGATCCCCCAAGAATCAGAACTCTTGGGGGATGGGCCCCCAGACCCGGATTGGGAGTGGGGCGGGGGGAAGCTAGAGTTTCATTCAGTTTCACGCAATACTACGGTCCGGGGAGGGCTCCTGCACTGCACCGCAGGGAAGTGCCGCCAAGGCTTGATTTCCCCTCAGCAGAGTGCGCTCTCCTCGCTCACGTATCCCGGAGTCAGCGCTGACCTGACGCAGCTCAGGCACTGTGCACTCCCCTCGAGAAATCACCCAAGGAGCCGAACTCCGGGGGGATAGGCCCTCAGACCCCGAGTGAGAGTAGGGGTTCTCAGCTCTCAGCGGGGAGGCCAGAGTCTGATTCAGTCTTGGACCCCGTATGCCCGGGGAGGGTTGCTGCACTGCACCGCAGGGAAGTGCCGCCAAGGCTTGATTTCCCCTCAGCAGAGTGCCCTCTCGTCGCTCACGTGTCCCAGAGTCAGCGCTGACCTGACGCAGCTCAGGCACTGTGCACTCCCCTCGAGAAATCACCCAAGGAGCCGAACTCCTGGGGGATAGGCCCTCAGACCCCGAGTGAGAGTAGGGGTTCTCAGCTCTCAGCGGGGAGGCCAGAGTCTGATTCAGTCTTGGGCCCCCTATGCCCGGGGAGGGTTGGTGCACTGCATCGCAGGGAAGTGCCGCGAGGCGTGACTCCCCCTCAGCCCGGTGCCCTCTCCTCACTTGGTGCGCCTCAGAGTCAATGCTGACCAGTCGCAACTCGGGGACTGTCCACTCCCCTTGAGAAATCACCCAAGGATCCGAAGTTCTGGGGGACAGGCGTCCAGACCTCAGTGGGCGGGAGGGGAGCCCCGGGGATTCAGGGTTGCCGGCAAAGGATTCCCAAAGTTTTATTCAGCCCTATGTCCGGCAGGAGAACGCCACGGCACCCCAGTAGGGGAGGTAGGTCCAGTTTTTAGAAGGTCTCTCCTGTGGAGTGTAGTGGGAGGGGCTTTAATTTCTGCCCGCTTGTTCAATTGTGGGGCTCTTGAGCCGGTCTCATGGGGGAGGGGGACTCCCGTCCACTTGGTGGTGGATTTTGTACCTTTTGTTTGCGTCCTTGTGATCACAACTTGCCTCAGCGGTGTTGATGTGCGTTCTTCAGCCTTCTCTCTTGGTGAGGCTCAAGTCCACCAGGATACTTACTAAATTCCTGTCCCTTAACTCTCCTTCTGGACGGGAGCCTTTGTTGAAAGCTGGCTTCAGTCCGCCATCTTGTCTCCCCCTCAAAAAATAACTATTAATAAATGAAATAGTTGACAAGAACTTTAAAATTTTTGGTTATTTTATCATACAATAGGGGAAGTGGATAGAATATGAAAGATGGGAAATTTTAAGAGCAAAATGAAAGCAATGCAATGGCAGAAATGAAAATGACAGATTAAAAGTAACAGTCTAAAATAAGTTATCTAACTTGATAAACTAGGGGGAAAGATAAATCTGAGCCCAAATAACCAGAAAGAAAAAATAATAAAGAGCAAAAATATTTACCATAGATGAAAAAAAATTAAAATCAATAAAACTAAACTGAGTCTTTAGAGGTATTGTTGCATTTGTCCAACATCCCACTAGCCTTGTTTTTTTAAGCCAGGATTGTTAATATAAGGAAGAGAGGGAGCATTATTTTACAGTATTAAAATGATAATAAGGAAGTATTAAGAACAGTTGGTTGCCAGTAAATTCATCAGCTTAAATGAAATTGACAAGAAACCTTTACAAAGGTTTCCTAGTAAATCACTCTTTAAAGGACACCAACATCCAAAGCTCCAACAAGAACAAAGAGATAAACTGCACAGCACCAGATTTACCAAAGTCATCACATCTGCAGTTAAAATTCTTCTCACAGAGAAAACTCCAGTCCAGAGGCTTCACTGTTGAAGAATGAAGAATAACAACCCCACAGAAATTCTTTCCAAATAGAGAAAAGAAGGAAGCACTTCCAACTCATCAGTTGAGGTCACCCTGACCCCACTACCAAAACTAAATACATTACAAGAGAACCACAGAGGTCAGAGTCTCCATGTACCTGGACGAAGGGGCAAAGAAACCTTTACAAACGTGAGTAAATCAAATCCAGCAACAGAGAATAAAAATGCATCACACAGTATCAAGTCTGGAGTTCACCTAAGTGTGTAAAACGTGCAACATTTCTTCAACATTCAAAAATCACGGTTAGAAAGAGTTTGCCAGTTTCTTACAGTTTATCACACACTTGCCATCTGATGCAGCAATCTTATTCTCAACTATTTACCCATGGAACAAGCTTAATGCATAAACTTTAAAAAGCAGAAGTCCAAACAATTTTATTTTTTTTTTAGCATTACTGGGGTAAAAGTGATAAACGAAAGTTATGTGCATTTCTAAGGCGTACAATGTGATGACTGACATTATCATCTTAAATTCCACAATGAAATTAATTAGCACATCACTCACCTCCCACAGCTAACATTTTGTATGTAATAATTATAGTTAAAATCTACTCTTGAAAAATGTCCAGTATCTGATACAGAGTTTCATCTCATAATTTAAATTCTGTACTCTTTGATCAACATATCTCCATTTCCCCACCAACTAGCCTTGACAACCACCATTCTACTCTTTTCCTTGGTGAATTTGACTTCTGTAGATTCCACAGTATCATGCAGTATTTTTCTTTCTGTCTGGCTTATTCCATTTAGTAGAACATTTTCCAGCCTCATTCATGTTATCACAAATAAAAAGAATTTGTCTTCTTCATAACTACATATTATTTCACTGAGTAAATACATCACAATTTCTTTATACGTTCATTTACTAATTAAACACTTGGGTTGTTTCTGAATTGGGGGCTAGTGTGAATAATTCTGCATTAAAAATGGGAGTGCAGATATCTTTAAGATACTGAGTTCATTTATGCTGGATATCAAGAGTGAGATTTCTGGGTCCTATGGGAATTCTATTTCTAATTTTCCGAGGGGCATCCTTACTATTTTATATATTGGCTGTACCAATGTCCAGGTGTACACCACCAGTAGTGTACAGTGGTCCCACTTTTTATACACTCACCAACACCCCTCTTTGTCATTTTGGTAACAGCCTCCCTAGCCATCTTCATGAGCGTGACACCAAGTCCCACTGTAGTTTTCATTTGTTTTTTTTCCCAGATCATTAGTGATCGTGTGCAGCTTTTCATGCACCTTTTGAACATATGGGTGCCTTCTTTGGAAAAGTGTCTATTCTGGTCCTTTGCCAATTTCTTAATTCAGTGTTGTTTGTTTTTGCTATTGAGTTGTATGAGTTCTTTACGTATTTTGAATATTAAGCCATTATCAGATTTATGATTTGCAAGTATTTCTCCCATTCCACAGGTTGCCCTTTCATTGTATTGTTTTCTTTCCTCTGCAGAAGCTTTCTATTTGGTATAGTTCCAATTGTTTATTTTTGTTTCTGTAGCCTTGTTTTATGTGTTATATCTAAAAGATCGTTGCCAAGATCAATGTTGATAACTTTTTACCTGTATTTACTTTTGGGAGTTTTACAGTTTTATAATTTACATTTGTGTCTTTAATCCATTTTGAGTTAATTTTTTGTGTATGCGGTAAGATAAAGGACCAATTTCATTCTTTTGCATTTTAATATCCAATTTTAATAATATGGTTCAGAGTAGAGAATATCCTTTCCTCGTTCTGTGTCCTTGGCACCTTCTCAAACTTAAACTAAGTTTGCTAGTTGACCATAAGTGTGTGATTTCTTTCTGAGTTCTTCATTCTGTTTCATGGTCTATGTGTCTAATTTTTTTTTTTTTTTTCTTTTGGAGCATGTGAGAAAAGCTAAGAACCTGGGCATTCCGCCCCCTCATTTCTAGCTTGTTCCAACAGTGGGTCAAGAAAATAATAAGAACAATGATTTAATTACAGCCAGTATTGACTGAGTACATTGTCATGAGCTGTAGAGTCACAGTTTTGGCCTACTTTTTTTTTTCTTTTTTTTTTTTGAGACAGAGCCTCAAGCTGTCACCCTTGGTAGAGTGCGGTGGCATCACCACTCACAGCAACTTCCAACTCCTGGGCTTAAGTGATTCTCTTGCCTCAGTCTCCCAAGTAGCTGAGACCACAGGTGCCCACCACAACACCTGGCTATTTTTTTTGGTTATAGTTTTCATTGTTGTTTGGTGGCCCGGGCTAGATTCGAACCCACTAGCTCCGGTGTATGTGGCTGGCACTATAGCCGCTTGAACCACAGGCGCTGAGCCTATGTGTCTGCTTTTATATCAGACCATCTGTTTTGATTATACCTTTGAAACAGATTTTAAAATCACGAAATGTATTGCTTCCAGCTTTATCCACATTCTCATGATTCTTTTGGCTGTTAGAGATATTTTGTGGTTTCAAATATATTTTAATAGTGTTTGATCTATTTCTGTGAAAAATACTGTTGGAATTTTATAGCAATTGCATGTATTTCATACAGATTATATTTGTAATTAGCTCTAAATAGTATGAACATTTTAATAATAGTAATTCTAATCCATGAATATCAAGGGGATTTTTTTTCATAATTTTTGTCTTCTTCAAATTCTTACATCAGTATCTCACGATTTTCAGCGTACAAATTTTACACATCCTTGTTAAATGTGTTCCTAATTCTTTTTAATGCTATTGTAAATAGGAATGTTTGCTTATTTTTCAGACTGTTAATGAAACTATTATATATTGATTTTGTAATCTATACCTTTTCCACGTATTAGTTCCAATAGTTTTTTAGTGACGTCATTAGGCTTCTGTATATGCAAGATTTGTCATCTACAAACAGGTCATTTAACTTCCTTATTTCAGATTTTGATGCCCATTATTTCTTTCTCTTGTTCAACTGTTGTGGCTGATTTCCAGTAATATATAGGATGTAAATGGTAATAGTGGGCATCCTTGATCCTGATTTCAGCAGAAAAGCCTTTCATCTTTCACCACTGATTATATCATACATGGCCTTTGTAATGTTGAGGGACACCCCTTCTTTACCTAATTTGCCAAGAGCTTTTATTATAAAGGATATTGAATTTTGTCAAATGTTTTTTCTGCATCTATTAGGAGGGTCATTTTGTTTTTATCTTTCTGTCGATGTAGTGTATCATATTTACTGATTTGCTACTGAACGATCCCTACATTGCAGAGATAGATCTCATTTGTTCATTGTGATCCCTACATTGCAGAGATAGATCTCATTTGTTCATTGTGATCCCTACATTGCAGAGATAGATCTCATTTGTTCATTGTGATCCTTACATTGCAGAGATAGATCTCATTTGTTCATTGTGATCCCTACATTGCAGAGATAGATCTCATTTGTTCATTGTGATCCTTACATTGCAGAGATAGATCTCATTTGTTCATTGTGATCCTTACATTGCAGAGATAGATCTCATTTGTTCATTGTGTATGGGCTTCTCACTTGCTATTAAATTAAGTTTGGTAGTATTTTTTGAGGATTTTGGCATTTACATTCCTCAAGAATACTGACTTGTAATTTTATCTTCTTGTAGTTTCCTTCTCTGGTTTTGATATGAGAGTGATGTGGCCTTGCAATATGAATTTGGAAGTGTTCCTTTTTCTCCGGTTTTTTTGGAAGAGTTTGAGAAAGACTGGCATTAATTCCTTTTTAGAATGCTTTGCAGAATTCACCTCAGGAAGTGATGCATTCCTCAACTTTTCTTTGTTGAGAGATTTTTTGATTGCTATTGCAATCTCCATACTTGTTATTAGCCTGTTTAAATTCTCTATTTCTTCCTGATTCAGAATGGGTAAGTTTTATGTTTCTCTGTAAATTTTATCTTTAAAAAAAAAAACAACTCTTAGTTTTCCTGGTCTTTTCTATTACCTTTAAAGTTTCTATTAATAGTTCACTTATTTCTGCTCTAATCTTTATTCTTTTCCTTCCTTCTACTAACTTTGGTCTTAGTTTCATTTATTTTCTTTCTTTATTGTGTCTCAAGGTGTAAAAATACATTGTTTACTTGAGATTTTTTATTTCCTCAACATAGTCATTTATCACAATAAACTTTTAGATCTGCTTTTGTTGCATGCCGTTAAGTTTTAATGTATTGTTTCAATTTTCATATGACTCAAGACACATTTTTATTTCCCTTTTAATTTCTTCTTCAACCCACTGGTTATCCATGAGCATCTTGTTTATCCACATAATGTAAATTTCCCAATTTTCTCCTATGATTAATCTCTAGTTTTATACCACTAAGGTACACAGATAAGGTCAGTCTTCTTAAATTTGTTAACACTTAATTTGTGACCTAACCTGTGGTCTGCTCTGGAAAATCTTCTTTGTCAGCTTGAGGAGAACGTGCATTCTGCTGTTGTTGGATGTAATGTTCTGTGTCTGCTAGTCCCTCTGGCCTATATTGTTATTCAAGCCCCATGTCACCTAATTGGTCGATGTGCTAGTCACTGCTGAAATCAAGTGTATTGTTATTGCATTGCTGTCTATTTCTCCCTTCAGTTCTGTTGATAAACTGCTTTATACATTAAAGTGCTCCCATATCAAGTGCGTATTAAATTACATTTTTTTTTTTTTGAGACACAGACTCAAGCTGTTGCCCTGGGTAGAGTGCCATGGCATCACAGCTCACAGCAACCTCCAACACCCGGGCTTAAGCGATTCTCCTGCCTCCGTCTCCCGAGTAGCTGGGACCACAGTCACCCACCACAACATCTGGCTATTTTTTGGTTGTAGCCATCATTGGTGTTTGGTGGGGCTGGGCTGGATTCCAACCCGCCAGCTCAGGTGTATATGGCTGGCGCTTTAGCCGCTTGAGCCACAGGTGCCGAGCCACAATTATTATATTCACTTGACAAACTGATTCCTTTATCAGTAAACCTACTCTGTCTCTTGTGACAGATTTTGACTCAGTATCTACTGCCTCTTAAAAATACATATTTGTAGCCACTCCTGCTCCTTTGCGACTAACATTTCCTTTACTATCCCTTTATTTTCAGCCTATATGTATCCCTAAAGATAAAATGAGTCTCTGGTAAGCAGCACAGTGTTGGATTGTGTGGGTTTTTTCAAACCTCTTTCCACTTTGTGTCTTTTGATTGGAGAATATAATCCATTTATATTCAAATTATTGATTTGCAAAAACTTACCACTGCCATTGTGTTGTTTTCTGATTGTTTTGTAGTTTCTTTGTTCCCTTCTTCCTCCTCCTTTCTATGTGATTAGTTGATATACATATATATATATATATATATAAACAAATATATATTTGTTTTTTCCCCCATGGTCTGCTTTCATTTTTCCCTTATCTTTTCAGTATGTGTCAATGCTTATCTAATGCATCTTATTTTAACGTGACAACAGTCCATTCACAGTGATGATGTCTTAATTTCAATTGCATATAAAAATCACCCTTTAACTCTTCCCCTTTGCCTGTATTTTATGCCACTGATGTCCCACTTCACAACTTTTTATATCCTCTATCTTTATTATAGCTATACTTAATTTTTAAAACTTGTCTTTTAAATTTTTAATAGCGTTAAAGTGATTTACGTAGCACCATTTGCTCCTCACCTTTGTAGTATCAGAATACTCTGACTTAACTATTTATTCACCTTACCAGTGATCTTTACACTTCCAGTTTTATCAGATATAGTATTTCAGGTTGACAGTTTTATCTTTCTTTCAATACTTTTAATAGATTAAGCCATGCCCCTCAGGTCTGTAAGGTTTTTTCCTGACACCTCACAGATAAACTTTTGAGAGTTGTGTTATAGGTTGTGAGTCACGTTCCTCATACTTCTTTTAAACTTTTCCTTTTGTCTTCAACTTCTGACAATTCCATCATATATGTCTCGAAGCAACCATCTTTGCATTGACTTTGCCTATGATTATTTGAGCTTCATGAAAATGGATGTCCAGATCCTTCCCCAAACCTGGGAAGTTTTAATCCATCATTTTTTATTTTTTTTTAATCCATCATTTTTTAAATGAGCCTTCTGTCCCTTTCTCTCTCTGCTCTCCTTCTGGGCATATATCATATAATGCATATATTTATCTGCTCTTTGTATACCACAGACCCAGTAAATTTCTTCACTCTTCTTTCATTACTTTTTGTTTGTGCTTCCAATTGTCTGATTTTGAATTCCCTGTCAGTGTGTTTGCTGATTTTATTTTTCTCCAAATAACTAAGTTTGGTGTCAAAGCTCTACTGAATTTTTCAGTTCTGTCATTATACATTTGTTCTATAATTTCCGGTTAGTTCTTTTTATGGTTCATATTTCTGTATTAAAATTCTCTTTTGGTTCATGTGTTGTTCTCTTGACTTTTGCTTATTTTCTGCTTTTTCTTACATCTCATTGAGGTTCCTTAAGATGATTAGTTTGAATTGTCAGTTAATAAGCAGATCTCCATTTCTTTGAGGTCTGTTACTACAGCTTTATTAGTTTCCCTTTTTGGGGTCATGTTTGCATAAACCATTGTGATCAGTGTAGTTTTGCACTGGTATTTGTGCGTTTGAAGGAGATAAAACCTCTTCCAGTTTTCACAGACTAGTTTCAGCAGATAAAAACCTTCTCCTGTTGAGTCTCATGGCTGATGGGACTGCCACCAGGACTGCAGTTATCACTGTTACCACCAATTCATTGTTTTGCTGTAGGGTCCACTGTGGGGTCCCTGGCTGGCGGGACTGCTACCAAGGGGCTTGGATGGTTGTGGACCTTGTCTGGTCTTGGGAATGATTAGAGTGTCTCCAGGACTTTGGAGGTGCTAAAACAAGGTCCAATCTAAGATTCACAGTAAGGTCCAGAGACAGGGCCTAGTATGGATATAGCTGCCACCAGGTCCCTTGGAGGTCTCTCCCTGGGTCACTGAGCAGATCCCTGGGAGGGTAGCTGACAGGGTATGGAACTGAGTCACAGGGTTGCTTCAAGGTTGAGAACTGAGACTGAAGTCTGCAAGTCTGCTTTCAGAGGCAGAGATGAGCATACCTCCTTCCAGAGTCAGGTTCTAGACAGGCTCGATCCCACGGGTAAGCAGGGCTAGAGCCAGGTGACATGGCTGCTTGAAGATCTATGATCAGATCAAGTTCAGTGGATCTCCTCTAGGGGTATGGGCAGGTGCGCTGTCCAGCGGGAACTTAAGCAGGTAGGGCAGATTTCAGATTGCAGCTGCCAGGAACTGAAACCAAATTAGAGGGCCAACTGAAGACTTTTACTCAATTGGAAAACAGTAGGCCCATCTTTGAGGGCTAAGACAAGTGTGCCTCTTTTTGGGTCACTCCTGGTCCTACTCCTGGACCACAACTGAGAGGGATTTAAGACAAGTCACAGGGTCACTTAGGGATCTGAAGGTGGACTGAGGTAAATGGGCCTTCCTCTGGGGTCACAGTGGGCATATTTCCTGGCAGGTCCTTTGGTGAGTAGAAATGCTCCCAGAACTCGTCTGAGAGAGACTGGAGCCAAGTTAAAGGCTATTTCAGAATTGTCCATGGGACACGGTTAGCGGGCCTGCCTCAAGGAGCACAGACAGGCACGTCACCCAGTGGGTCCCTGGCTGGGCCAGCCCCTCTACTGTTTTGGGATTTGCTATGGGCTAAAAGTGAGCAGGCCTGTTACCTTGGCATAGGTGGGTGTGAACTACCTTGGGAGATGTGCTGGTGACAGGACCAAGGATGAACTGGCTGACGGTGAGTCGACAGCAGGGCAGGACAGCGTGTGGGTCTGTGGCAAGGTCCACAGAAAGTGAACCTGCCTCCTGGGTGCAGGCCTTACTTTTCAAGATGTCCCTCATTGTTTGGAGGATGACCAGGGTTTCACAACCGCTAGTGTACCCCAAAGCTGCCATAAAGGCACTTTTGTTTATGGATGGCTGCCAAATTATTCGTTGTTGCTGTGGGGAATGGGGGCAACAGGGAAGGAGCTCCTCTTCTGCTGTATTGCTGATGTCACTCTCAAAAGAATATTTTATACCATAAACCGATTCCCCACATTTACTGCACATTCTATCAGTTCTGTGTTCACTACATATGTATCTACTCTTCAGTCCTTAAAAGGAATTATCATACTGAGTCTACTATAACCACTATGCTTGCAGAGAGTATAATTTCCAATGACTTTGTAATCATTTAAAAATACACCAAAAGCTACGATATCATTTTTAATTTAAGAACATGTTGATATACAGGTACACCAAAATATCCCTATTATTTTACATTGTTTGCATTTGGAGTTATTTCATTTTCCTTTCTAAACAATACAAAAATTGTATCATTAACATCTTCAGTGTATTAGTTCCCTATCTGTAAAACATTCTCCACAAACATAGCAGCTTAAAATAACAGGTATCTATTAATCTCACAGGAGCCACTTGTCACAAGTGTACAAATAATTAGTTCTTCAAGTTAGGGTTTCAAAGGGCAGCAATTAAGGTGCTGAACAGCTTCGCTCCTTTCTGGAGCTCAGGGTCCTCTTTCCAGGTGTGATGGTGAAAGAAAGTACTACCATGAGAATGTGACCACCTCTCGCCCCCTACCATAAGAATGTGACCACCTCTCACCCCCTACCATAAGAATGTGACCACCTCTCACCCCCTACCATGAGAATGTGACCTTTTTTAACTGTTCCAGGAGATAGCCCTGAGCTGAAGCAGATAAAAGGGCTAAGCAAATGTTTAACTGTTAAGCAAATGTTAAACTGTTAATCTTGTCTTAAGACAGTTGAGTAATGAACCAGAATTCTTCTTATCTAGAAAGCCCCTGCTATGTCTGCTCCCCCTTCCTACTTTATGGTTAAAGCCCCTGCTATGTCTACTACCCCTGCCTACTTTGTGGTTTTTGCCTTTATAAGCTTGTAAAATCTGCTGTTCGGGGCTTAACTCCTCTGCTCCTGAGAGAGTCATGAGCTAAGCCCCAGCATGCTGGAATAAAACCCTTTTGCTGATTGCATTCAGTGTTGTCTCTTGCGGTTGATTGGGGGTCGCTGTAGCCCAGGACAGAGTGGGGGTCTTGTCCCAAGTCTTTCAATGGTTGTTGGCAGAATTCAGTTCCCTGCCTCTGTACGATTGAGGCCTTCGTTTTCTTGCCAAGGTCACTCTTGACCCCTGGAGGCTACTCAAGAGTTGTAAGAGGGTCTCTCTCCTGCCCTTGCTGTGTCACACCCAGCAGGGGACTCTCACCCTGGGGTCGGCTAATATGGAGTCTTACATAATGTAATTATTATTCCCATGAGAGACCAGACTGTTACTTTTGCCATATGATGTAACCTAATCCCAGGAATGACATAACACAACCTTTGTCAAATTTTATTGTTAAGAAGCACATAAAAGTTTCCACCTCCCCTCAGGGGTAGAGGTTTACAAGAGGGTATGGCTCATTGGGGGTTACTTTTAGGATGCCTCTACCACACTTGATTAATTTACAAATTTTGAACTTCCAATCTGTGATACACACATTTTTAAGGCTTTTATGCATGTTGCCAAATTTACCCTGATGGAATTTGAATTAAGTTTCAAATCTAGCTGACGTGCAGAATTGTGTACCACTCTGTAAGTTCACTGATTACACTGTCACAGATCTAGGACTATTTTCAAGGCTATTGAAAAAAATGATACCACAGGCAAAACTGAAGTGACCAGCACTTAAAACACTCATAATTTAATTTAGAATTAAATGCTTTAATTTATGGCAGGTGAGAACTGAGGCTATTCATTACAATGTAAGTAAAACAGTGGAGAGTGGGCTGTAAGGCGGCAGGGGAACAGCCTGGGGAACATGCAGGGAATGAATCAACTGCTTTTCCTCCTTCCCCAAATCAACCATATTCCTTTCTTCATGCTCCCTCTGCCAAAAGTCACGTAGCTCTTTCTTTGTCTAGTTAACTATTCAGAGATCCTCATGATCTTTCCCTTCTTACTTCTTGTCATACGTTAACAAAGTTGAGTAGAAACCATTAACAAGATGACATCTTCCTATCATATTCTAAGACCAAAAATGTGTCTTTTGTTTATGCTACTTCCCCACATTGTCTATGTGTCTTTTGTTTATGCTACTTCCCCCTAGACAACCCTGTACAGATACTATAAAATAACGCTGATTTTGAGCTCTGGTGCTGGCTGCAGCCATCAGCTCAGTCACACCTCCTGATTCCCATCTTTTGTCTCTGCGTCTTCTCTTGTGCTGTATTTTTCTCAGTCCCCACCAATTCCACTCTGGTTCACTCCCCATCCCCGCGCTGGTTCGCAACGTAAAATTATAACAAGGTTTTGTAAATTTAAGAATCAGAAATCTACAGTTGGTTAATTTGAAATCTGTGCACAAGTACTCAAAAAAGTTAAATCTCCCTAAAATTAACATAAGGCTGTACTCTAATGTCTTAATTAATTTCAATCAGAAGGAAAAAGAAACATCAAACCAAAGTGTCAATAAATTTTTATAAGTTAAAGTTAAAATAATTAAGAAACATAATAAATATAAGGTTTTGTCCAACTTAGCCACTTCCATTCCCAAGCTCGTCAAATATACATGTTTAAAGTGTTCCAAAAACAAACGTGACAAAATGAAGGGAACCTCCAAATGGCCTTTGCAAAGAAGCACCTTGACCTCTAAAACAAACATTACTTCTGTCATTACTACATGCAAAGGGCTGACCCTGAACCACAGAAAACCCAAGTCTGCAGCTGGCCCCTGGTTCTCAGACTGCGGGAAGAGCAGTGGATGGCTACGCTGGATTCTTGACAACAATCTCACTGAGTTGCCCATGTAGCTTGTATGAAAAAAAACATGCCTTATATTCATTCTCCTTTGACTCATCTTCATTTTACATTACACATAAAAAGTCTTTGTGCATGGTTTTATGTAACTCCAATATACCTGGGACTAGATAGATCATGAATATCTGTAGCCAACTATAGATTTATGACCCTAGAAAAACATACTTTACTATTGAAAATAAGAATGTCAAAATGGGTCTATGATGAGGGAGATCCATTTGGTCTTATTAATGCTATATAAACTCCTTGGTATTGAGCATTAAACACCAACAGCAGCAGCAAGTCTTTCTGTGAGGATGTCATCGTAATCCCAAAGCCAGACTGTGTGCTCAGCAGGACCAGGGCCCCGTTAATCAACACCCCTATCTGGGAGCTTGTTACAGATGTCTCAGAGGTTTGTGGAGTACAGGTTTCTGGTTATAGATGTCTAAACAGTAGTAATAGCTAATAATGTTCACCACTTTTTATGGAATACTCAGGAGGCTGAAGAAGTGGAGACAGACCCGGGCAACACAGCAAGACCCCCGTCTCAAAAAAAGAAAAATGAAGATTAATGGATGTTTCTGTGGAAACCAGTCTATACCCATCCCTAAAAATAACCAAATTTCTAACTAGATGCAAAAGTATTAAAATCTACATTTAGTTGAAATAATTGCAGAATATACAATTTACTATTAATACATTGCTCATAATAGTTGAAATCAGTAATTAGGAAAGACTGTAGTTTTTGTGTTTGCTTTTAATTGTTTCTGTTTTTTCTTTTTTGGATCTCTAATGGTCCATGCTTTGGAGTCTGACCTCATCTCTTAGGCTAACTCAATTTCCCAGCACTACAGTTGAAATCTCCAATTTCAGAGTGCAGCTCACTGAAGTGCAAATGTTTACAGCAAACTACTCAGGTTACAAAATTAAACTCAACCAGTTAGTGACTCTGATGTAATAAACTGAAGAAAAAGTAATAGATTTAAATCTTATCTAATTAGACCTATAGTATATGGCCTTAAAGCTTCAGCTATTAATTTAAGATGGCCCAGGAAATAGTAGTAGCTAAAAATGTTCACTTTTCATGGAAAAGATCTCATAATTTGTACTGTGTTGGTACACAAGTATATTTTTGCACATACAGAATAATCATATTTGTATAGAATCCTCAGAAAAACTAATCAGAAAAGTTAAAATTGCATTCAAGTTACATCAGAGAAGCATGGGATTTACTGCAACCTGAAACTTCTAATAAATAAAGTCACAGAATCTATTGTTAAGTGCCAAAATGTTTCAAAGAAGGTTATCGGTTGTGATTCTCAGTATGCTAAGTATTTCCGTGAGCATGTCCAATGGATCTGGTGCTGCCCAGATGCATCTTCAGGTAAGACACCTGTCCAAAGGCATATTCCCACCCCAAAGGTACACTTGGTCTGTTGGGCACCCTGTATCCAAAGACTGGCCTCCTATCTCAAATTATTCATTTCAAAGGGTCATATTAGCTCCACAGATACATTTGTGGTTGGCTAAGGCATTTGTTGTGAGTTCAATAACTACAAATGCCAATATAAATAGCTATGATTATCACTGGGTGACGAAATCATAAAGAAAAATTTCTGCACTTTTCTGTACTTACTGTATATGCTCTTCCAAACCCTGAACATTTTGTATAAATTTACTTTAAAAAGTAATTTTTTTAGCAAACTCCTACAAATAAGCAGCACAGTGAATCTGTAATTATTAAAAATGAAAACAAAGCCCAGGAACTGAAGATAAAAATAATGCTTAAAATATCTGTGTGATTATCACATATGAAAAAAGTATTTTTTCTTTTCTAGATTTCTCCAGAAAGCAAACTCAACACTAAGACTTCATATTTATTAAGTATTAGTTAAAATATAATGACCTGTTTTCCAGTAACCACTATTTGTCTGAAAATTTAGGATGCAGAAGAGAAATTGTGAAAGGGATTCATCCACTTGATGGACTGAGATCCTGTTTAAAGCCAATGATGAGCTTAGAAATTTCTATGTATCCAAAGAAATACAATGGTTTCAACTCCTTGCCTAAACCCACAGAACAATGCAAAAAAAAATCTAGTAAAGTTCACTGTAATGGGCATAGTATCACTACAAAACATGTTCTCCGGGTTGCCTAAGGCTGCCATGGCAGATTCCGTTAGTAACTAAATTCACAGCTGGGAACCTAACTTTGACATAACAAAGGAAAGAACGCTGTACTGAAAAGGCCAAGGGCTCCCTAGATACACCCAGAACACTCTCCACAAACATCCTTTTCCTGTATTTTGTACTTAACCATTTTTGTAATAACATAATATCACATCTAATGACAGTTATAATAGCAAAGTCATCTGATAATGAGCAGGTACCAAAAGGTGGAATGACACAAGCCGCCTCCCTAGAGTTGCTGATTTCACCACTACCAGGACCCCCTAAGAGAAACCGAATTTCTAACCTTGGGAGGTAAGCAAACAATGTGTAAACCTGCTCAGTTGTAACGTATTTATTAAAAATAAAAGGTTAAAATATTTTATTAAAAACAAAATATATATCCCCTTGGCATGGCATTCTGCATAGCAATTCATCCAGAACACAGCCCCGCAGCAGAAGCCACCCACTGCGGTGTACACAGCCTCACCACCTATAATTAAGCAACTTAATTTTAACTCTTGCTGCATAGTTTATTAAAGCTTCTTATCAAACTTTGTTTATTTATTTATTTATTTTATTTTTTGCAGTTTTTGGCCGGGGCTGGTTTGAACCTGCCACCTCCGGCATATGGGACCGGCATCCTACTCCTTTGAGCCATAGGCGCCGCCCAGCTATTTTTATTTTATTTATTTATTTTTAATTTTTTTCTCCTTGCTTATCAAACTTTGAAACAACTGAGCTGAATAAAATTTCTTCATATGATATTGGCAATTTTTCCTTGGTGGCATAATGGATTGAGCAGCAGGGATTGAGAGGGAAAGAGAAGAAAGAGAATGCAATTTTTAGAAGAAAAAGATTTAAAAAAATCAGAAGAAAAAAATATGGGGGCAAGACATGATTACAAGAGGGACTTTACCTAACAATTGCAATCAGTGTAACCTGGCTTATTGTACCCTCAATGAATCCCCAACAATAAAAAAAAAAAAAAAATCAGAAGAAAAAAATAAAATGCATTCCTTTAATAATTATATAAGAATATTAAAGGTTTAAAAATAAAAACTATACTGCAATCAATCTCTCTTTCCTAATATGGTTACCAATACAATTTAACCATACATTGTTGCAGAATATAGTAGATTAAATGTTATTTCACTTTTAACAATAGTGAAATAACAATGATGATGGTGGTGGTGATATTTTAAAAGAACAAGAAACAACCCACACCCCAAAAGTTTGCAAAATACATGGGAATTAAAAAGACAATAAATATGAATGTAATGCTCGCAGGATCTGTCCTGTTTCCTTAATATGCCTGATGCGCTTCTTAAATTGAAACTGGATTTATTATTAGGCATAAATATCTCAAAATGAATGCATGCCTCTTTTTGCAAGTGTGATACTATAACCCTTAGTAGATAAATTTGTATAAATGTAAAACTTTGTAAAACTATGCAGCAAAATTATTAAAATTAATAATTTTAACTCTTAGATCTATTGATCAACTCAATATATTTTGGCTTCAAAAAGTCAATGTAATTATTAAATTATAAAGTATAAAAGTTTTATAATTTTATAACCGTTATCAGAACTTGCTTCTTGGAATAATCCAAATGTATCATTGCATTAAGTGTTCAACTTTACTCGAAATGCTATGTCCTGCCTGCACACTTGTGACAACCTAACTTCAATCAAATTTTTTCTAATAATGCAGTTCTGTAGAAAATGACTGCAATCTGTTATTTATTCTAATCAAATGATTTTGACTGAAGTGATGCCAAGTTGTAATTTGCACTTTGTAATTCTGGTACATTTTCAACAGGCACAAATAGATACAGATGTGAACAGAAAAATAGATGGTGCACATGACATTTTATGCAAAGCACATACAATAGAGTCTAATTTGTGAACGTGACCGTTTTGACTAGTTGGCAGATATCCAAAATCACACTTGACAAATATACATGAGGTTTTTTCAAACTAATGCACTGGGATATTGGGGATACCATATTAAACCAAGCATTGATGCCACAACTAGTTCAAATAATACAATCACTATTAGTTGTGATGGAATCAATTTCTGAATGCTTCCTCTCTGATATTTTTATACATCTCTTAAAAAAACAAGCTATCCATGTCAACCGTGAAATTAGAGATATGTACGTGTGTCTTCTCAGCGAGCTATCCCCAAATAATCTTAGGGCACAGTCAATGAACAAGGGACAGTTTTTTCCTTTTTTTTTTTTTTATTAAATCATAGCTGTGTACATAGATATGATCATGGGGCATTGTACACTAGCTTCATAGACCGTTTGACATATTTTCATCATAATGGTTAACACAGCCTTCCTGGCATTTTCTTAGTTATTGTGCTAAGACATTTACATTCCACACTTACTAAGTTTCACATATACCCTTGTAAGATGCACCACAGGTGTAATCCCACCAAACCTCCTCCCTCTACCCCCTACCCGCTCCCTCCCCTCCCTTTCCCCCTTCCCTATATTCTTAGGTTGTAACTGGGTTATAGCTTTCATGTAAAAGCCCTAAATTAGTTTCATAGTAGGGCTGAGTACATTGGGTACTATTTCTTCCATTCTTGAGATACTTTACTAAGAAGAAGATGTTCCAGCTCCATCCATGTAAACATGAAAGAGGTAAGGTCTCCATCTTTCTTTAAGGCTGCATAATATTCCATGGCGTACATATACTACAATTTATTAATCCATTCGTGGATCGATGGGCACTTGGGTTTTTTCCATGACTTAGCAATTATGAATTGGGCTGCAATAAACATTCTGGTACAAATATCTTGGTTGTGATGTGATTTTTGGTCTTCTGGGTATATGCCCAGTAGAGGAATTGCAGGATTGAATGGCAGATCTATTTTTAGATCTCTAAGTGTTCTCCATATCTCTTTCCAAAAGGAATGTATTAATTTGCATTCCCACCAGCAGTGCAAAAGTGTTCCCTTTTCTCCACATCCACGCCAACATCTCTGGTTTTCAGATTTTGTGATATAGGCTAGTCTCACTGGAGTTAGATGATATCTCAAAGTAGTTTTGATTTGCATTTCTCTGATGATTAAAGATGATGAGCATTTTTTCGTATGTCTGGAGGCCGCGCACCTGTCTTCTTCAGAGAAGTTTCTCTTCAAATCCCTTGCCCAGCCTGCGATGGGATCCCTTGTTGTTTTCTTGCTAATGCGTTTGAGTTCTCTGTGGATTCTGGTTATTAAACCTTTGTCGGAGACATAACCTGCACATATCTTCTCCCATTCTGAGGGCTGTTTTCTTGCTTTACTTACTGTGTTCTTGGCTGTGCAGAAGCTTTTTAGTTTGATCAAGTCCCAGCTGTGTATTTTTGAAGCTGCTTCAATTGCCCGGGGCGGTCCTCCTCATAAAATACTCGCCCAAATTTCTTCAAGGGTTTTCCCTGCACTCTCCTCTAGTATTTTTATAGTTTAATGTCTTAAGTTTAAATTTTTAATCCAGTGGGAGTCTATCTTAGTTAATGGTGAAAGGTGTGGGTCCAGTTTTAGTGTTCTGCAGGCTGCCAGCCAGTTCACCCAGCACCATTTGTTAAATAGGAAATATTTTCCCAACTGAATGTTTTTAATTGGCTTGTCAAAGATTAAATAACGGTAAGTAGCTGGATTCATCTCTTGGTTCTCTATTCTGTTCCAGACATCTGCTTCTCTTTGTGCCAGTACCATGCTGTTTTGATCACTATCGATTTGTAGTAAAGTCTGACGTCTGATACCGTGATTCTTCCTGCTTTGTTTTTATTTCTGAGTAATGTCTTGGCTATTCAAGGTTTTTTCTGATTCTATATAAAAAGAAGTATTGTGTTTTCAAGATTTTTGAAGTATGACAGTGGAGCTTTAATAGGGATTGCGTTGAAATTATATATTGCATTAGGTAGTATGGACATTTTAACGATGTTGATTCTTCCCAGCCATGAGCATGGTATGTTTTTCCATTTGTTGACATTTTCAGCTATTTCTTTTCTTAGAGTTTCATAGTTCTCTTTATAGAGATCTTTCACGTCCTTTGTTAGGTAAATTCCCAAATATTTCATCTTCTTTGGCATTACTGTTAATGGGATAGAGTCCTTAACTGGTTTTTCAACTTGACTGTTGTTGGTATATATAAAAGCTACTGATTTATGAATTTTGATTTTGTAACCTGAGATGCTGCTGTATTCCTTGATCACTTCTAGGAGTTTTGTAGTAGAGTCCCTAGTGTTTTCCAGATACACAATCATATCATCTGTGAAGAGCGAAAGTTTGATCTCTTCTGACCCTATATGGATACCCTTGATCGCCTTTTCTTCCCTAATTGCGGTGCTTAAAACTTCCATTACAATGTTAAAAAGCAATGGAGACAATGGGCAGCCTTGTCTAGTTCCTGATCTGAGTTGAAATGATTCTAATTTAACTCCGTTCAATATGATATTGGCTGTGGGTTTGCTACAGATGGCCTCTATCAGTTTAAGAAATGTCCCTTCTATACTGATTTTCTTAAGTGTTCTGATCATGAAGGGATGCTGGATATTATCAAAAGCTTTTTCTGCATCGATTGAGAGAATCATATGGTTTTTGTTTTTTAATTTGTTTACGTGCTGAATTACATTTATAGATTTACGTATACTGAACCAGCCTTGACACCCTGGGATAAAACTGACTTGGTCATGATGTATAATTTGTTTGATGTGTTGCTGGATTCTGTTTGTTAGGATCTTGTTGAATATTTTTGCATCTATATTCATTAGTGATATTGGTCTATAATTTTCTTTTCTTGTTGGGTCTTTTCCTGGTTTGGGGATCAGGGTGATGTTTGCTTCATACAACGTGTTGGGTACTCTTCCTTCTTTTTCTACCTTTTGGAACAGGTTGAGTAGTATAGGTACTAATTCCTCTTTAAAGGTTTGGTAGAATTCTGATGTGAAACCATCTGGTCCCGGGCTTTTCTCTTTAGGGAGGTTTTGTATGTTTGATGCTATTTCCGAACTTGATATGGGCCTGTTCAGCATTTCCACTTGATTCTGGCTAAGTATTGTAAAGTGACGTGCTTCCAAGTATCAGTCAACTTCCTTCAGATTTTCATATTTCTGAGAATAAAGTTTCTTGTAATATTCATTAAGGATTTTTTGGATTTCTGAAGAGTCTGTTGTTATTTCGTCTTTGTTGTTTCTGATGGATGAGATTAGAGATTTTCCTCTTTTTTTTCTGATTAGATTGGCCAAAGGTTTATCTATTTTATTGACCTTTTCAAAAAACAAGCTTTTTGATTCATTGATCTGTTGTATTACTCTTTTGTTTTCAATTTCATTGAATTCTGCTCTAATTTTGGTTATTTCTTTTCTTCTACTGGCTTTAGGGTTGGAATGTTCTTCCTTTTCCAGTTGCTTGAGATGTCCCATTAAGTTGTTAACTTCCTCTCTTTCCGTTCTCTTGAGGAAGGCTTGCAGTGCTATAAATTTCCGTCTTAGAACTGCCTTTGCGGGGGACACTTTTTTTCTTCCCTATTCAAGCCTTCTTAGTCCAAAACCAGTGGTCAGCAATATTAAGACATGTAATGATCTTGATATTTTACTCTCCTCTTATGTATTCTTTTGTAATGTTTAAGTCTCTTGTATTTGGACATTTTCAAAATAAATATCACATAATTTTGTTAATTTAATATTTTATTGATGCTTATATGTAGTATAATTTAAAATGTAATTATTCCTAATACGAAAAAATCAAAATATTTAATCAGATTAGTGATTTGGCACTCAAATTCTTTCAATTATTACGGATTTTTTGTTTTGTGTATACCACTATAATGTGAAAATATGTAGTATGAAATATGTGTAGTATGAAAATACTACATACTGCCAGTTTTTACTAAGATTTGGAAATAGTATTACTACAACAAAGACACAAAGAAATTTTCTGTGTTAGAAATTCAATGTTAAGTAATACACTTCTATTTTTCAAAATTAACTTCCACATGAGTTTTCTAGAAGCATATATATATTTTTTTCTTTTACACCTGCCGGGCATCTTACAAGGGTATATGTGAAACTTAGTAAATGTCTTAGCACAATAACTAAGAAAATGCCAGGAAGCCTATGTTAAACAGTGTGATGAAAATGTGTCAAATGGTCTTTGAAACTAATGTATGGTGCCCCATGATCACATTAATGTACACAGCTATGATTTAATAAAAAAAAAAATAGAACAATATTTGTGAAATTAATAAGTAAACATCATTTATATTTTTTTTTAGATTATGTAACCTAGTTATGGTTTGAGTAAGAGACTCTTGGATATAACCCAAGCAGAATTTTGCAGGTATCTTTTTTTCTGGTAGAAGTGCTAAAAATGACCAATAGAAATATTCCCTGAAACCAAGCAAAACATACATGACCCAATATTCACCCAATATTCGTTACTCAACTCTGAGGAAAGTCTGCTTAGGAGATCACAAAGGAAGATTTTCCTGTGGATTAAAAAAAATGAAAGGAGGGAAAGATAAAAATGAGATAAAGCAAAGAGGAACTGCCCACCCACCTGTGGACACTGCTTTCTGTGTTCTAATGCCCGGAGCTACAATAGACATTTGTACCAGGAAGACAAAACTGTAACTGACAATCTCAGCGATGATGGGGAGGGAAAATAAAGAAAAAGCATGTCGTCCCTGTAAAATCTCTGAGCACTAAAATAACTTATCTTGTCAAAGCTCTTCCTATGTGAGATACAATAATAATCTTCTAATGCAAGCCACTTTTAGTTGATTTCCTGGTAGCTGCAGTTGAAAATGTTCTAAATGGTATTATAATATAGATGCAAGCAATGTATGTTTGTATATTTCTAAAATGAATATATTCAAATATTTATGTAGCAGAAGCTTTTCTCCTAATACTCATTCTTCCTTCGTGTTAGTAACAGTCTCTGATTTTAATGTACATACAGCCTAAGACTTCATTTTCCAACCTCTCGGTAGCTACGCGAACGCATGCCACTTAGTCCCAACCAGATATGAGTGATACTGTTGTGCACAGCTTCTAGGAGTCTTAGGAATAATCTTCCTCCTTGTCCATGTGCTGGCAGAGGTGGAGAAGCCACCACAAAACACTGGATGTCATGAGAGAAGGGAAGAACCAAACAAGAAAGAAAAGGCTATCGTGTTACCATAACTGTCCTGCATCTATTAAGGCTATCATGTTACCATAACTGTCCTTCCTCTATTACAACAAAGAGTAATCATCTTCTAACTTTGTAAAGTCACTGATTTTTAGGGGGTCTTTGTTATAGCAACTTAGTATATATCCTAATAAAAAGAAGTCTTACATAAGGATTTGTCAGCTTACATTTGTTTAAATACTTCAGAAAAAGGTTTTCATTTTTCAACTTATTTAAGGAGATTATGCATCAGAAATTTATGTTACTCACCTACAATTCTATAAAGATTTTTCTCTAAAAGTATGTGTATGTACCCTAAATACACAGAATAAACTCTCAAAACAGTAAGAGAAAATAACATGTATCTGCAAACAAAATTTAATTGTTTTCATTAAATGATAGCTGATTTGAAGTATGTCAACATTACATAAAAAATAAAATTATTATATTTAAAAAGTTCAATGGGAGGGCGGCGCCTGTGGCTCAGTGAGTAGGGTGCGGGCCCCATATGCCGAGGGTGGCAGGTTCAAACCCAGCCCCGGCCAAACTGCAACAAAAAAATAGCCGGGCGTTGTGGCGGGCGCCTGTAGTCCCAGCTACTTGGGAGGCTGAGGCAAGAGAATCGCGTAAGCCCAAGAGTTAGAGGTTGCTGTGAGCCGTGTAACGCCATGGCACTCTACCCGAGGGCAGACAGTGAGACTCTGTCTCTACAAAAAAAAAAAAAAAAAAAAACTTCAACGGGAATCAGTCATGGCACTTTTTTCAACAAAAACTCATGTCTGCTAACTAAGGAGTCTTGAGGAAAGAAAGGAATATTCAGAAGATATAGGATTCAAATGGAATACTGTATCAACTGAATATAAATAAGCTTGAGTGAAACTTTTCTGTGAATAAATACCACTTTAGTTTTCTTTTGAATGTCACAATATATATGTTTGACTTTTTGGCAGGTTTTTAGTCTAATGAGCCAGTCATGTAGCTGATGATGTTTATTAAGGTAAATAACTGAGAGGCCAGCTATGAATCTGAAAATAACCCACAGATTTTGTCATTAAGATGTTTTCACTTATCTGAAATAAAATTATGTGACAACAGATAAGTAATAAATCTTGACAGACTTTTGCGATTCACTATTTTGTTATGTATTGTAATTTATTCACAATTTCTGACATTCATCTATTACTTTGACAAAAGAAATTAAGAATTTAGAGGATAATACACTGTCAGAGTCATGCCATTATAAATGTATTTCAGAAAAATTACTTATTAATAGAATACTGTCTTGCTTTCTAATGTAGAAAACTAAAAAAAGTAGAAAATAACATTAAAATAACATTTTCAATGACTACAACGTATGTATTTGTTGTAAAACACTATTCCTATATACAATTTTTAAATATGAAACTTTAAATATTTTAATCAATGAAGAGCATAATATAAAAAACCATGTTGATTACTCACTTAGCACATGCAAACCCACAATAGCCCTATTTCAGAAATATTTATCTTAATATGCCATTTTAAAATGTTGTGAAGCATATTAGACATTTTTCAAGCAATGACTAATATAAATCTATTTCAGTAAGTTCAAATGTAAGTTTTAGATCACTCGATTTTTAAACTATACATTCAAAATTAAATTCCAGATTGCTCCTGCTAGTCAGCAAAATAGAGCCACACTGCCTCCCCTAGTTCATGATCAAGGAAGGCAAATGCACCTTAACAGGAAGGCAGAGGAAGCTTGACCATGCAAATGATCTCAGAGTTTCCCTGGGCCTTTGTGTTTTTACTCACTGATCCTCTGACTTCAAGGCCATCCCACCTCTCCAAGCCATACCCATTAGGCACACACTTTCCCAATCCTCAGCACACATGCCAATGAACTTTGTTCTGTGAGAAATTTCCTGACTGAGAAAATGAAGACAGGACTCTTCAAACATGTATCTTTTAATCACCATTGTCTAATATTGGAGGGAGGGAAAAATTGGAGAGGGGAATAATGTCATAGAGATTCATTAAATGAGAAGTAAAATTAAAATGGTATAACACAACAACACAGTGACTTACTTTTTCAGTTATTTACCTGTTACTATAATATTTATAGTTGTCCCTATGAGCAGGGATATTAGAAAATTAAGTGCTTTCTATTTTTTTAGATTATTATGCCACTCCAATAGTTAAGAACTCAAATCACTTACTTTTAGGAAAATTTATCCTGATTTGGGGAGTCAGTAGGAACAATGACTGAGATACTGGCTTTAGTGTCACACATGCCATCTCGAAGATTTGTCAGCTAAGTAAACCTGGCCAAAGACCTTACGTTCCCAATTTAAGATTACAAATTTCAGTGGCATTTATATTTTTTTCTTCTTTATCTTCTTATATTTTTTGAAGTAATTTTTGGTACTGGGAACATATAATTACCTCTTGCTGGTAGAAAAGTTACATTTGATTTAGATTTTTGTTTATATAAGCAGGTCTACTAAATATATGAGAAAATATTTCTATAAATGAAGAGTAACTTGTACCTAGTGATTATTTTATTAATAGCTTGTCAGGAAACTTTCCTCCCCTATATGAGTTAAAACTAATAAAGGAATCTTAATATTCTACTAAGGAAAACACTGTAATATTATAAATGTTAAATACAGCAGCCTATATGTAGGTAGTTCATAATCATTCTCTTAAAAATTACGTATTAGTTAGTAATTATTTGTATTCCTCATATAAACTGCTAGAAGTTAAATTTCTTCTTTAATATTCTAATATACAAATAACAATGGATGAACGTAAGTATCATAATCAGATTATTCTTTCATTTGCTATAAAACAACCACAGCTGCTATTGCCGCAACTTAAACCAGAAGATCATCAAAATTTAGTTTCATAAAATAGCTTTTGTTAACATTGTGCTTCTGATATGAAGACATTTGGAGACATGCCATCCTCTGGTCAATGTCACAGGAGAATTAAGTGTTTATTCTGACCTCCTAAGGCATGAGTTTTCTAAGTAGTATTAGAAATATTATTTTTAAATTGAATAAAAGATGAGAGTATTGATGCTTAATCTGAGTTTTGATGATGGAGTAGAATGTCATTTATACTAGAATGTACTGCAACATGAAGGGAATATGAATTTAAAGGAAAAAAGTTATTTCATGCAAACAACAAAAAGTATTTCAATCTAATCTAGCATGAAAATTAGTCATGCTTCCAGTTTGGAGGCTAGAGGGAAAACTTTCATGTCTTTATGAATCCTTATGTTAAAAATACCTCTGCTTTTCTTAGGGATTTCTTGTCCTATGTCCTGTATTTCAGTCCTCATTTGTCGCTTAAATAGACAGATTACAAAATATAAGTGGGTTTACCACCAATTACACAAAAGACTAACAATTTAGTGTTGTGTTACTGTTAGGATATTAGAACTAGGCCAACCCCCTCCTCACTAAGATGACTCAACTATCCACAGACAGTTGGATAACTGCCCCACCTGCGTGTGGGCTAGGCTATGTCTTCCGGAACGCTGTAACCGCTGAAACTGCCCAACTGCTCCACCTGCGCGTGGGCTATGCGGTTGGTTTGTTCCTTTAAAAGGGGCCTGAAACCCCAAACCGGCGCGGACTCTTGTAAAACAGTCCGTCCGGGTGCTGCACTCGAATACATTCCTCCTGCTTTTGCATCAAGGATCGGCTCCGCGTTTGATTGGGTGTTCTTCTCAATCACGAGGGGTCTTTGAGACCCTTACATTTGGGGGTTCCACCGAGATCGAGACGACCACCCCGTCAGGCGCTGGACCCGCTATCCTTGGAGGTAAGAGGCCTCTGTGAGTCTGTGTGGTCTGTCCGTGTCTGTGAGTCTGTGTGGTCTGTCCGTGTCTGTAAGCCTCTGTGAGTCTGTGTGGTCTGTCCATGTCTGTAAGCCTCTGTGAGTCTGTGTGGTCTGTCAGTGTCTGTAAGCCTCTGTGAGTCTGTGTGGTCTGTCCATGTCTGTAAGTCTTGTATCAGGTGCCGGCGTCAGGTTTATCAGAGCGGTGCCGCTGTCAGGCTGAGGGACGCCTCAAATCAGGCTGGGGGACGCCTCAGAATCAGGCTGAGGGACGCTTCAGAATCAGGCTGGGGGACGCCTCAGAATCAGGAGGGGACCAACTACTGTTGGTCACCGTCAGTACGGCGACGGGCCCTTTAGGGTCCGGCCGTGTCCGGTCAGGAGGGCTTAGCCCTTTTGAAGCTGTAAGGTTAACGTGTCGGCCCTGGTGGATTCGGTGTCTGTGTTTTCTGATTGTCTTCCTCTTTGTCTGTGTGTTGTCCTACGTTCATTTGTTGTCTCTTAAAATGGGTCATGGGATGAGTACGCCTCTATCTCTCACCTTAGATCACTGGAAGGAGGTTAAGAAACGGGGGTGTAATCTCTCGGTCCTCATAAAGAAGGGACCGTGGCAAAATTTCTGCACCTCTGAATGGCCCACCTTCAATGTGGGCTGGCCCCCTGAAGGTACCTTTAACCTCTCCCTTATCTTTACCGTTAAAAGTATTGTCTTCCAAGCAGGTCCTGGCTCGCACCCGGACCAACAGCCATATATTATCGTTTGGCAAGATCTGGTACAGAACCCACCCCCCTGGGTCCGTCCATGGCTAATACCAGCCACCTCACAGGTCTTAGCCCTCCACTCGCCAGGAGCTAAGAAACCTTTGGAAGACCCCCAAAATGACCAGCTCCTCCTAGAGGATGTTCCACCTCCTTATCCTCGCCCCCCGCCGCCTCCAGGCGCCCCACAGGAGGAGGTCATACTACCCTCCGCGCCGACCCTTCCTCCCCCAGGAAGGCCAGTACGCGGAACCAGAAGCGCCCGCGGACGACGAGGAGAGTTTCCCTCCCCAGATTCCATTATTACTTGCCCCCTCAGAGCCTACGGACCCCCTCCTCCTCCCCCTGAAGATGAGGGTCCCGCTCCCCTCCAGCCCCTCCAGTACTGGCCTTTTTCGTCCGCCGACCTATACAATTGGAAAACTAACCATCCCCCTTTTTCCGAGGAACCCCAGCGTTTGACTGGGCTGGTGGAGTGGCTGATGTTCTCGCACCAGCCCACATGGGATGACTGTCAGCAATTGTTGCAAACCCTCTTCACTACAGAGGAAAGGGAGCGGATCCTCCTTGAGGCATGGAAAAACGTGCCCGGGGTGGACGGGAGACCAACGCAACTCCCAAACCACATCGAGGAGGCTTTTCCCCTTTCCCGACCAGACTGGGACTACAACACGGCTGACGGTAGGGAGCGACTGACAGTCTATCGCCAGACTCTAGTGGCAGGCCTCCGGGGGGCAGCAAGGCGCCCTACTAATTTGGCTAAGGTAAGGGAAGTGACCCAGGGAATCACGGAGTCCCCCTCCGTCTTCCTTGAGCGTCTCATGGATGCTTTTCGCCGCTATACCCCTTTCGACCCAACGTCAGAGGGGCAAAGGGCCTCTGTTGCTATGGCATTCATAGGGCAATCCGCCTCAGATATTAGGAAGAAGCTCCAGAGAATAGAGGGCTTGCAGGATTATACCTTGCAAGACCTAGTTAAGGAAGCCGAGAGAGTCTACCATAAGAGGGAAACTGAGGAGGAGAAGGAGCAGCGTAAACTAAAAGAAGAAGAAGATAGGGAAGTCAGGAAGGAGCCCAGACAGGAAAAGAATTTAACTCGCATTTTGGCCACAGTAATAGGTGAGTCAGGTCAAACTACGTTTAGGAGAAGGCAGGCAGGGAACCTGGGCAACTCAGGAAGACAGACTAGCCAACCACCACTGGATAGAGACCAATGTGCATTCTGCAAGGAAAAAGGACATTGGAAGAATGAGTGTCCCAAGCGAAGGGGCAAAGGAGACCCAGTTATCCTGACCCTCGGAGGGCATAACGCCTAGGGACAACGGGGCTCGGAACACCTCGCCGAGCCCAGGGTAACCTTATGTGTGGAGGGGAAGCCCATTGACTTTTTAGTAGACACAGGAGCTCAACATTCTGTCCTGACTACACCAGTTGGGCCAGTAATGGGAAAAAAATCTTGGGTCATAGGGGCAACGGGACACCAACAATATCCATGGACCACCCATAGGACAGTTGACCTGGGTAGGGGAACAGTAACCCACTCCTGAGTTACTGATTCCTGAGTGCCCGATGCCACTCTTGGGACGAGATCTCTTGACCAAAATGGGAGCCCAAATCAGCTTTACCTCCGAGGGGCCCCAAGTAACTACAGCTTTAACCATCCAACTAAGTGATGAGCACCGGCTTTTTGAAGACACCAGGCCGAGCACCCAATCCCCGCCTGACTTACTGGCCAAGTACCCCCAGGTCTGGGCTGAAACAGCTGGGATGGGACTGGCGATAAATCGCCCCCCCATAGTGGTGGAACTGAAGGCAACTTCTACCCCTATTGCGGTCCGCCAGTATCCTATGCCCCGAGAGGCATGCGAAGGGATATGGCCCCACATCCAACGCCTTCTTCAACAAGGTATCCTACGAGCATGCAAATCCCCTTGGAACACTCCCCTCCTCCCTGTCAAGAAACCAGGCACCCAAGATTATCGTCCAGTCCAGGATCTAAGAGAAGTGAACAGGAGAGTGCAAGACCTACACCCCACAGTGCCAAACCCCTATAATCTGCTTAGCTTCCTCCCCCCAGATAAAATCTGGTATACCGTCCTAGACCTCAAGGATGCCTTCTTTTGTTTACGCTTACACCCTTCCTGCCAGGACATCTTCGCTTTTGAATGGACAGATCCGGATAGCGGCAGCACGGAGCAACTCACCTGGACCCGACTACTGCAGGGCTTCAAGAACTCTCCCACCCTCTTCGATGAGGCACTTCATCAAGACTTAGCCTGCTTTTGTGTCCGCAACCCAGAGGTAACCCTCCTACAGTATGTAGATGACTTACTACTTGCAGGGGATACCGAGGAAGACTGCCAACAAGGCACAGAACGTCTACTTCAGGAACTAGCAGCCCTAGGCTACCGAGTGTCCGCTAAAAAGGCCCAAATATGCCAGAAAGAAGTCACATACCTCGGTTACCAGCTCAAAGAAGGGAAAAGATGGCTGACGACGGCAAGGAAGTATGCAGTAACGCAGATTCCACCCCCCCGGACACCTCGTCAAGTACGTGAGTATCTGGGAACCGCAGGGTTTTGCCGTCTCTGGATCCCTGGTTTCGCTGCTCTTGCTGCTCCTCTTTATCCCCTTACTAAAGAGGCGACCCCATTTCTATGGGGTCCCCAACAACAGCAAGCCTTTGAGAGTATTAAAAAGGCGCTACTATCTGCTCCAGCCTTAGCTCTGCCTGATGTAACTAAACCTTTCACCTTGTATATTGATGAAAGGAACAGGATAGCCAAAGGAGTTTTGACCCAGTCTCTAGGACCATGGCAGAGGCCAGTTGCTTACCTCTCAAAAAAGCTCGACCCAGTCGCCAGTGGCTGGCCAATGTGCCTGAGAGCAATAGCGGCAGCCGCCGTGCTGATCAAGGATGCTGACAAGCTAACCATGGGGCAAATCTTGACAATAATTGCCCCACACGCTCTCGAAAGCATTGTCCGCCAACTCCCTGACCGATGGATGTCCAATGCCCGCATGACTCATTATCAAAGCCTCCTGTTAGACCAAGACAGGATTCGCTTTGGCCCTCCTGTCACCCTTAACCCGGCTACTTTACTACCGGAGACTGGGGCCTCAGGAGAGGTCCTGCACTCCTGCTCTGACATTCTCGCCGAAGAAACAGGCACATGGCAAGATCTCCGTGATCAACCTCTACCAGACGCACACCTCACCTGGTTCACGGATGGAAACAGCTACCTCCTAGAAGGTAAGCGAGTCGCCGGGGCTGCCATAGTGGACACTGAACGAACTATATGGGCCGAGCATCTACCCGGAAACATTTCAGCCCAGAGGGCCAAACTAGTTGCTCTGACTTAGGCCCTCCGGTTGGCAGCAGGCAAAAACGTAAACATCTACACTGATAGTAGATATGCCTTTTCCACGGCCACCATACATGGGGCTATTTACAGGCAACGGGGGCTGCTCACCTCAGCGGGAAAAGACATTAAGAACAAGAAGGAAATTTTAGACTTACTGGAGGCCATACACCTCCCAAAGAAGGTAGCCATAATTCACTGCCCCGGACACCAAAAAGGGGCCTCCAGCATAGCCACCGGGAACCGCTGTGCAGACCTCGCAGCCAAGCAGGCTGCCCAAGGCATTCCCACCTTCTCAGTGTATCTGCACCCCCCCATCGCAGCACCTCCCACCTTAACTTTTAACTATGCGGAAGCAGACTTCCAGAGGATGGAGGATTTGGGACTCAGACAAGAGACCCCTGAAGGAGTCAGACGAACCCCTTCGGAAGAAAAAATCCTACCGGAAGAACAAGCCCGGTCCTTCATCACCTACCTACACAAGCTCACTCACTTGGGACCCAAGCACCTCCGAGCTCTAGTTCGATCCTCCCCTTACTATGTCTTTAACCTGAATAAATTAACTGAAGAAATAACCAAGACCTGTCAACCCTGCCAGCTAGTAAATGCCCACCCCAGTACAGCAACCTACAACAAACGCCTCAGGGGAGACCGCCCTGGCAGCTACTGGGAAGTAGACTTTACTGAAATAAGACCTGCCAAATACGGGTACAAATATTTACTAGTGTTTATAGACACCTTTTCAGGATGGGTGGAAGCTTTTCCAACAAAGACAGAAACCGCCCAGATCGTGGCCAAGAAAATTTTAGAAGATATCATCCCGCGGTATGGCATACCTAAGGTACTTGGCTCAGATAATGGCCCAGCATTCGTTGCCCAGGTAAGTCAGGGACTGGCCAAAATCCTGGGGTACAAATGGAAATTACATTGTGCATATAGACCCCAAAGCTCAGGACAGGTAGAAAGAATGAACAGAACTTTAAAAGAGGTCCTGACTAAATTATCCGTAGAGACTGGCATAACAGACTGGACAGTCCTCCTCCCCTATGCCCTCTTTCGGGTACGAAACACTCCTACCCCTTTCAAGCTGACCCCTTTTGAACTACTATATGGTGCCCCCCCTCCTTTAACTGCCTCTTGTACCCCTATACCCGATTCTCATTCTTATCCGTTTCTACACACCAGACTAAAAGCCCTAGAAACAATACAGAAAGAAATCTGGAGCCAAGTAGCTGAAGCATACATCCCCGGTGATCTCCAAGTGCCACACCAGTTCCGAGTTGGGGACTCAGTCTACGTCAGACGACATCGAGCCGCCACTCTGGAACCCAGGTGGAAGGGACCATACATAGTCCTTCTCACCACCCCAACTGCAGTCAGAGTCGACGGCATCTCATCTTGGATCCATGCATCCCACATCAAACCCGCCCCGCCGTCTGCAGGCCAGCAATGGACGGTGGAGAAGATGGAGAATCCCCTCAAGCTCCGCGTCAAACGGACTTTTCCTCCTGTTTCTAGGCCTCCCTCTGATAAGTACCCAAAGCTATAACCCACATGAGCCCAAACGCTTGACCTGGCAAGTCCTTACCAGCCGAGGTCAGGTAGCCTGGGAAACCAAGGGGCAACACCCCTTACATACCTGGTGGCCTCCCCTCACCCCGAATGTGTGTGCCTTAGTCGCAGGTTCAAACACTTGGGACATCCCTGAACTAAGCATTGAACAGGCTTTAGCTCGTGCCTCCAGACCCCCGGCACGCATCCAGTATTTCCTGGGGTCAGTAGGCAATTTCCCCCAATGGCACTTGGTGGGCCTGTACAACAGGGCTCACACCTTGCCTCTCTATATCAGTCTTCAACACCTCCCGAGATGCTTGTGTTTTAGTCCAAATACTCCCACACATCTCATATTACACTGCTGAAAACTTCCAATCCTCTTTCTCAGACCTACCACCCAGAAGAATTAAGAGAGCGCCTATCTCCCTCACCCTAGCCGCTCTCTTAGGCATAGGGGCCGCCGCCGGTCTTGCTACTGGCACCGCTACCCTAGTCCATACCCCCACTCTCGTCACAGAATTACAAACAGCCATAGATGAAGATTTAAAATCCATTGAACTCTCCATAACGAAACTAGAAGAATCCCTGACCTCACTTTCTGAAGTGGTTCTCCAGAACCGACGAGGATTGGAACTCCTCCTTCTCAAGGAGGGTGGACTTTGTGCAGCTCTTAGAGAAGAATGTTGCTTTTATGCAGACCACTCAGGAGTAATTCGAGATTCTATGTCCAAACTTAGAGAGCGTCTCGACACCCGTAAACGGGAACGAGAAGCCACACAAAGCTGGTTTGAAAGTTGGTTCAACCGATCCCCTTGGCTCACCACTCTTCTGTCCACACTCACAGGCCCCCTTGTCCTCTTATTTCTCCTGCTCACTTTTGGCCCTTGCATCCTAAACAGGCTAATCAACTTTGTAAGAGAACGCATCAGTGCGGTCCAAGTATTGGTACTTTAGCAGAGGTGTCAACCACTCCCCCAAGATTCCTCTCAGTTTCAGGATTGAAACTCCCAACAAGACAAAGGGGGGAATGTTAGGATATTAGAACTAGGCCAACCCCTTCCTCACTAAGATGACTCAACTATCCACAGACAGTTGGATAACTGCCCCACCTGCGTGTGGGCTAGGCTATGTCTTCCGGAACGCTGTAACCGCTGAAACTGCCCAACTGCCCCACCTGCGCGTGGGCTATGCGTTTGGTTTGTTCCTTTAAAAGGGGCCTGAAACTCCAAACCAGCGCGGACTCTTGTAAAACAGTCCGTCCGGGTGCTGCACTCGAATACATTCCTCCTGCTTTTGCATCAAGGATCGGCTCCGCGTTTGATTGGGTGTTCTTCTCAATCCCGAGGGGTCTTTGAGATCCTTACATTACCATGGACGTAGCAGGTGCAAATTAGAAATACCTAAACAATTAAAAAAAAAAACTGATTTCTGTAGCTTTCATATAGCTAAAACAATCAAGCTAAGAATCAAATAAAAGATGCCTTTAATGGGTGATGCCTATGGCTCAAAGGAGTAGGGTGTTAGCACTATGTAGCAGAGGTGGCGAGTTCAAACCCGGCCCCAGCCAAAAAAATAAAATAAAATAAAATGCCTTTAATTTGAAAATTAAAAGTACCTTTCTTGCTAGCAACAAAGAAAATAAAATACCTAAAAATATATTTAACAAAGGAGGGGAAAGACCTCTACAGGGAGAATTATGGAACACTAAGGAAAGAAATTGTAGAGAACATAAACAGATGGAACAATAAACACAGATCAGCAGCATCAACACTGTTAAAATTGCTGTAGAACCAAAGTGTGTACACAATCAATGAAATTTTCATTAAAATACTGATGCCATTTTTTGCAGATATAGAAAATTAGTTCTACTCTTCATATGGAACCAGAAGAGAACCTGGATAACCAATGCAACCTTACTCAGTAAAAACAAAGCAGAGGCATCACTTTATCAGACTTCCAGCTACACTATAAGCTACAGTAATCATAGCAGCATGATACTGGCCCAAAACAGAGACACAGACTTATGCATAGACGTATGGGTCAGAACAGAACACCCAGAAAGAAATCACCTCACATTCTCATCTGATTTTTATAAACCAAATAAAAACATGCACTGGGGAAAAGAATCCTTGTTCAATTAATGGTGCTGGAAAAACTGGATAGCCCCATGTAAAAGACTGAACCACATCTCTCGCCATTCACAAAAACTGTCTCACAGTGGATAAAAATTCAAACTTATGGCAGGAAACGGTAATAATACTGTAATAATACGTTGGAAAAACTCTTATAGGTATCATCCTAAGCAAAGAATTTATAAAGAGGCCCTCAAAAGCAATCACAGTGGCATCAAAAATAAATGAATGGGACCTGATCACATTAAAAAGCTTCTGCACGGACAAGCACACAATCAAAACAGCAAATTGACAACCCACAGAATGGGAGAAAATATTCACATGCTGTCCATCTGATAAAGAACTGATAGCTAAAATCTACAACAAACTCAAGCAACTCAACAACGACAACAATAAAAAACAAATAATCCCATTAAGCAAGTGGGCAGAAGACACAAACAAACTTTTCAAATGAAGATAGACTAATACCCAACAAAATCATGAAAAAAACACTCACACTGCTAATCACTAGGGAAATGCAAGTCAAAATAACAATGGGATATCACCTAACCAATGAGAATGGGTCATATTAAAAAAATTCCCAAATAACAGGTGCTGGGGTGGGTGTAGAGAGAAAGGAGTTCATACCATCGGTAGGACTGTCAACTGGTAAAACCTCTATGGAAAACTATATAAAGATACTGCAAAGAACTAAAAGTAGATCTACTTTCCATCAATCCCACCACTGGGTATATACCCAAAGGGGGGAAAAGGCACTTTATAGAAAGGACACCTTCACTTGAAAGTTTATAGCAGCAGAATTCACCATTAGAAAGATACAGAAACAACCCATATGACCAAAGTGCACGAACGGATTGATAGAAAGTGGTGTGTGCACCCCATGGAGCTCTACTCACCCATGATAAATGGCCATCCAGTATCTTTTGTGACAACCTAGAGGGAACTGGAGACCATTCGTCTAAGTAAAACATCCCAAGAATGGAGAAACAAACCCATGTACTCAATGCCAGATTGGAAACAACTAATCATCACTTAAGCGCACGTATGAACATAAATCTCAATGAAAATCAAACTTGGTAAATGTGGAATGTAAATGTCTTGGCACAGTAACTGAGATAATACCAGGAAGGCTATGTTAACCATTGTGATGAAAATGTGTCAAACGGTCTATGAAGCTAGTGTATGGTGTCCCAGGATCATATCAATGTACACAGCTATGATTTAATTAAAAATAAATAAATAAATAAATAAATAAATAAATAAATAAAAAGAAAAAAATCAAGCTGGGGGAGGGGGGAGGAGGGTCTGGGTAAATTCACACCTGGGGGGGGGACTGTGACCACTGGGTGAAGGTACACTTGTAAGAGTGACTCAATCTGTACAAAAACAAAGTACATACACAAAACATGTGTCCCTCCTAGTATTCTGAAATAAACAATAAAATAAATTTAAAAACTGAAAGAATTTTGTCATTTTTAATTTTTCTGAAAGAATCCAAGCAAATTAGCAAGTAGGGAGAAAAGGACAGAACTTCTTTGAAATTCCTTATACTAATGTCACACTCTCATTTTTACTCTGAATCCCAGGTGAGCAGTGAAGAGGGCACTGAGAGCTGCTCAGGGAGTAGGGTCTGGCCCCTGTGGGCATCTATCAGAATCCATCAGGCAGCTGCCAAAAAAAGTTAATAGTACAAACTACGATGTTTACAGAGTACAATCTGCTCAGCAGGTTTTAAAAATACCTTCAAGCTCTAGTCCTAGTATTTTTCAGTCTTATTACAGGATTCCTTATCATTCACTCTTCATTTCAGTTAATTTCTTAACAGCCATGGGACCCCTTTCACACCTCTGCACTTCCGCACAGGCACACCCAGTCACCCAGCTTTCTTCCACTATCCAAGAGGCAAATTCCGCTCATCCATCAAAGCACAGATTAAGCGTCATGGACTCCATGAGGCCATCACTGAATCGCCTCCCTCCAGATGTGATTTGCATGGACTTACCTGACCTTCCTTGTCACCATGCATCCGAATCATCACTCAACATGTCAATCCCGTCAGCTACTACAAAGATTCTTACCAGAGGGCTAATGGTGGCAAACATGATGATTTAAAAACAAAACAGCCTTTTCCTTTGTTATATATATATTTTTTTCATTGTCAATGGTTTTTTATGATACATTTTAAAAATATTAAAAGGTAAATGTGTATATGTAACAAAGAGGGCCTAAGATTTATAAACAGGTAAAGAATGTTTGTTTTTGAAATGTTATTATATTTTAGCAATTCACTATTCACCACAGTGTTTTTTCATCTATTTGATCATTTGATTTCATAAAAAGACCTCTAATTTTCTGAAAGAGTTAAGTATTATGGGGCGGTGCCTGTGACTCAAAGAAGTAGGGAGGTGTCTGGTTCAAGGCAGCCCGGCCAAAAACTACAAAAAAAAAAAAAAAGAATAAGTATTGTTTTCATTTCACGGCTAGGTAACACAGCCATACAAATGTACGTGAGCAATTAAGTAGACAATGTTCTCTGTGTTTTTTTTTTTTTAATTTCATATCTGATAATCTTTCTCAGCTATTGTATATATATATATATATACTTCTTTTTTTTTTTTTTTTAGAGACAGAGTCTCATTCTATCACCCTCAGTGGAGTGCTGTGGTACCACAGATCACAGCAACCTCCAACATCTGAGCTTAGGTAATTGTCTTGCCTTAGCCTCCTGGGTAGCTGGGACGACAGGGGCCCACCACAACACTCAGCTATTTTTTTGTTGCAGTTTGGCCAGGGTTGGGTTTGAACCCACCACCCTCCATATATGGGGCCGGCGCCCGACCCACTGAGCCACAAGTACTGCCTCAATTCTTTTTTTTTTGAGACAAAGTCTTACCTTGTTGGTCTCAGTAGAGTGTCATGGCATCATCCCTCATAGCCACATGAAACTCTTGGGCTCAAACGATGCTCCTGCCTCAGCCTTCTGAGTAGTTGAGATTACAGGTCTCTACCATAATGCCCAGCTATTTAGTGACCCTGGTCTTACTCTTGTTCAAGCTGCTCTCGAACTCCTGAGCTCAGGCAATCCACCCTCCTTGGCCTCCCAGAGTGCTGGGATTACAGGTGTGAGCCACCACGCCAGCCTCATGCATAGATACTTTTAATTTATTGGAAAATGGCAGACTTTATATATTTCAGACAACATGCTTAATCTAAATGTAGTTTAAATGGTCAAACAATAAATGATTTCTTTAAAATTCAATTTAAGTTATATTAAAATAAAATGTTAATAATGATAGAAATAATGTCAGGAACAACGATGGTTAACATATATTACGAACTTCGTATGTGTTAATCCATAACCCTCCTACCCACTATGAGGCAGGCACTAATCTCATCTTCCTTTGATAAAGCCAGAAAACATGGACAGAAGATAACTTGTCCCAAGTCACTTAGTAGCAAGGTGCAGAAATTGTTTTTTTCCTGATACACAGAATTATTTGTAGTCAAAGATTCTAAGAGCCCCGCTCCAGAATAACATGCCAGCAATGGAGACATTTCACTCCTAATGCTGACTGCCTCTTCATGTGAAATAGATAATGATTTGAGGTAGTGAGAGAACAATTACGCTTTTTCCATATAGGATAGCTAATTTTAAATCCTCTTTCTGTAAATAAAATGTAAATATTTGTTCATATGATCTTTTTTATTTTTTTCTTGAGACAGAGTCTTACTCTGTCACCTTTACTAGAGTGCCCTGGTTTCATCACAGCTCACAGCAATCTCAACCTCTTGGGCTCAAGATCCTCCTGTCTCAGCCTCCTCAGTAGCTGGGACTACTGGCGCCTACCACGATGCCCAGCTAGTTTTTCTATTTCTAGTAAAAATGGGGTCTCACTCTTGCTCAGACTGGTCTCATACTCCTGAGCTCAAATAATCCACTCATCTTGGCCTCCCAGAATGCTGGGATCATAGGCGTGAGACACTGCCCCGGCCTTGTTCATATAATGTAATGGGTAAATTATTAATATTTTATTAGATCAGCAGTTCTCAACCTGGGTCTCGACCCCTTTGTAACAATGAAAATACACTGCAGCATTAGGAAGGCTAAGAAGCACTGTATTAGATAATATCAGTGTCCAAGTATATGCAGGGCAGTTCTTTACTACTCTGAATGGACTGTGGATGGTTAATGAAGACAAGTTCAACTGTAAATCCTAACTGGCAACTTTGCACAGTTAAATCAGTTTCATACAGTTAAGACAGATTAAATAGTTGTCTATTTTCAAGTCATATTAACAATGTTCTTATATTCCCATTTATTAGCAGTTTTGTTTTTTTTGGGGGGGGGGAGGTGTTGAGACAGAGTCTCACTCTGTCACCCTTGGTAGAGTGCTAGGGTATCATCATAACTCATGGCAACCTCAAACTCTTGGGCTCAAGAGCCTTCTGCCTCAGCCTCCCACACAGCTGGGACTACAGGCACTGTCACAATTCCTGGTTAGTTTTCCAATTTTTGGTTGAGACAGGGTCTCACTCTAGCTTTGGTTGGTCTCAAACTCTTGAGCTCAAGCAATCCACCTGCCTCGGCCTCCCAGAGTGCTGGGATGACAGGGGTGAGGCATTGCACCCACCCTTATTAATTGTTTCCTGAAACCAAAGTAAAACCAAAAATACACTGCCATTAGTATACCTACAGAACATTTTAAGAAAAGCATACAGTTTGAGGAACGTCCTTTAAAAAGTTATAAAATGTACATACTAGAATGTCATAGAGGTGGAACTTTTCTTTGTTATAACGAACAGCAGCAGCAGCTGTGTCTGATCCGTGGCTCCCGAGCAGGATGTGAGGTGACCACATAAAGCAGAGGCATCATGATCCAACTGCACCTCCGTCCAGCTGCTCAAGGCACCAAAAGGAAAGAAGGCCCAGGGGAATAAGGTGGCCCCAGCTCCTGCCATCATGAAGGAGCAGGCAGCCAGGAAGGTGGTGAATCCCATTTGAAAAAAGTCCAAAGAACTCTGGCAATGGACACAACATCCAGTCCAAAAGGGACCTCACCCACTTTGTCATATGGCCCTATGTCCTGGGCAGCAAGAAAGCCGCCAGCAAAGGGGACGTCCCCACTAGGAGACCACCTGTCCCTCCAGTAGGGGTTAACACTGTCCCCCACTTGGTGGAGAACAGGAAGGCTCTGCTGGTGGTGACTGCACACAATGTGCACCCCACTGAGCTGGTCATCTTCCTGCCTGCCCCAGATGGGAAGAGCAAAGTCCCTGAGTGCATTAGTGAGGGGAACGCCAGGCCGGGGGTTCTCGTCCACAGGAAGACCTGAACCAGTGTCACCATCACACAGGTTAACTTGGAAGACAGAGCAGCTCTGGCTAAGCTGGTGGGAGGTCTCAGGACCAGTTACAACAGTCACAACAAGATCTGTCCTCACTGGGAAGGCAACGCCCTAGATCTGAAATATGAGGCTCACATTGTCAAGCTGGAAAAGATAAAAGTCAGAGACACTGCTGCTAAACGGGGCTACATGTGCACTGTTGAGTTGTCTGTGCATAAAAATAATAAAAATTATTCCTGCGATAGGAAAAACAGAGATCTAGTTGCATTATTATACACCAGATTGTTCAAGCAGCTATAAAATGGAAACGCTGACTCACCATCATCACATAAATCTGCCCACTCTTTCCCATTCACCTGTTCACTTTAGTTGTCTATGAAATAACTCACATTGCAGAGTTGTTATAAGCAAATAAAATATAGCAAAATCAGAACCAATGCATGCTTTTGTGATCCTACATACTATGTTCCAGGTCATGCTCACTTTTGGACCTTCAAAGATTTAACTCCAAAACAAATCCTTTAAATGACAATAACGCTACCAAGTAAAAGTTAGCATGTTTAATCAGTAAGAAATTCTGGGAGTAATATGTTAACTGTGTTGATCTATGTAAAAATATTACCATGGAATACTATTCAGCCATTAAAAAAAATGGAGACTTTACATCCTTCGTATTAACTTGGATGGACGTGGAAGACATTATTCTTAGTAAAGCATCACAAGAATGGAGAAGCATGAATCCTATGTACTCAATTTTGATATGAGCACAATTAATGACAATTATGGTTATGGGGGGGAAACAGAAGGAGGGAAGGAGGGAGGTGGGTGGGGCCTTGGTGTGTGTCACACTTTATGGGGGCAAGACATGATTGCAAGAGGAACTTTACCTAACAATGGCAATCAGTGTAACCTGGCTTATTGTACCCTCAATGAATCCCCAACAATAAAAAAAAAAAAAATATATATATATATATATATATTACTATGCCTAGGGTTACCTAGGCATGCTTTTAATTCACATGGTTTCAGTTAAGTGCAATAGTTCTTTTAAACTATATAGTTTTTAACATCTCAACTCCAAGAAATTATATTTTATGTCAAGGAAAAATTTCTCTGTTAACACTAGGTTAATGCTGTTGATACAATGTTCTAGAAAAGTTTTGCCTCAGGGAATGTTCATTCTAGATGAATGTGACTGCCTCAAGGACATTTGTGGAGAGTATCAGATGATGCCAAGGGCACCTTAGGCAGCCTTACTGGAATACTAGGCAGTTGCCTACAATTTCATACTACACTGTATGCCTTGGAAGGCCTATAAATACTCTCCTGATATTCTAAAACTTGTTCTTCAGCAGATGCTAATACCATGTGCCAAGGCAATTAGCAAGCTCATATTTCATAGTACCCTGCATATAGTATCCTATGTAAATATTCTGAAAGCCACAAAGTAGACGGGTGATAGGAAAGTAAAAGGGAGCTGTGATTAAGGGACTCTCACAGTACTATTTTTAGGAGCTACATATAGCAAGTATTTTACCATATTCAGGCTGACAATGCAGAGTGATGTTTTATGTATCTGGAGAAATGTGAATTAAATTGTTGCATTTTTGGTCCTTCCCCTTTCATCCCTGCTAAATGAGCTTCTCCTTATGCTAAGAATCAGAAACTCACAGAATGATCTGGAACTCTCAACACAAAGATTTCTCGACATAAAGAACTCTCAACAATAAGATTTATTTTAATTGTATCAGAGACTATCCTAAATAAGCATTTATCTTATATAAATTCTTAGTGTAAAATTTATGATTATGTAAGTTCGGTATAACATTAATAAGAATATAATACAGAAATCACTGACTTTTAATTTACTCTGTATGTTTTTCAGTATGGCAGCTAATTAATTTTGCTCTTTTGCTATAAAATTCCAAATGAAAGACTCCATGTAGAATGATACAGTTTATACTTTATACCTTACATGAAATTATAAATGAAGAAGTCTTCAAAATATACAGGGTAGCCATAAAATTGAGCACCGTTTTAAATTGCACATAAACCTATGGCCACCCTGTAGCTAGACAACAGAATTATTTAAAAAACTTGAATATATTTCAACCTGTCTTACGTAGTCATTTTAAAATATAAAGATGATAGTATTCCACAGTTCTTTGACATTCAGCCTGGAGAACATAGAAAAGTGATTAACGAACAGAGAGGGGTGGGTTTTCTTCAGAACTTTGCTTGCTGCTATTATTTTCTTTCTTTTTTTTTTTTTTTTTGTAGAGACAGAGTCTCACTGTACCGCCCTCAGGTAGAGTGCCGTGGCGTCACACGGCTCACAGCAACCTCTAACTCTTGGGCTTACGCGATTTTCTTGCCTTAGCCTCCTGAGCAGCTGGGACTACAGGCGCCCGCCACAACGCCCGGCTATTTTTTTGTTGCAGTTTGGCCGGGGCTGGGTTTGAACCCGCCACCCTTGGCATATGGGGCCGGTGCCCTACTCACTGAGCCACAGGCGCCGCCCTGCTGCTATTATTTTCATTTAAAATCATTTATTCTGGAACTAGAAGTTTCCTCTCCCTCTTTTTTAATTCTACATTACCCTCAGAATTTCCTGTTGATGAAACCGGCTAACTGATCACGCTTCTATTTCATTTGCATGTCTTGATGATATATGATAATAATTTGTGAATTCCCAGTGTTAAATGGAAGCAAATAATTCCTTATCTTTCTCCATTTTTGCCCACTTTAAACATGTGGGGAAGAAATAAAAATTGCATTATCAAACAGATATCTATCCACAACTGTAACACTTGGGAGCCAGGCACACTGGTACCTGAGTAACAGTTTTCAAAGACCTTAAACTTCTAAGCCAAACACCACCTGTTATCAGAACATATTCATATTTCTTTTAACAGCCATTCTTGCCCACTTAAGGTATTTAGAACTACACTGTGACATAAAAAAATAACTCGCAAAGAAAAATGTTAAGTACATGCTATTGACAAATGGAGTAACTCTATATGGACAGACATTATTCTGTGAACAGTACGTCATATGCAACTACTAGCATTTGTAACACCCATGAAGGACAAGGGAGTCGAAGTTTTCTGTTGTAGCTTCAAGATACACTGACCATAGCAAGATCATTATGATTCTGTATAAAAGGCAAATTCTAACAAAAATTCCAAATCTTAAGGCCAGGTGCAGAGGCTCACAGCTGTGATCCTAACACTCTGGGAGGCCAAGACGGGTGGATTGCCTAAGCTCACAGGTTCAAGACCAGTCTGAGCAACAGTGAGGGGTTGTAGCAGGTGCCTGTGGTCCCAGCTACTGGGGAGGCTGAGGCAAGAGTATCCCTTCAGCCCAAGAGTTTGGGTTGCTGTGAGCTATGATGCCACTGTACTCTATTAGGGCAAGAAAGTGAGACTCCTTCTCAAAAAAAAAAAAAAATCCAAATCTTCATTAATTTCTTAATGAAGAAAATTTCTTGGTCTACTAAATAAGAAAATAAAGATAGTCAATGTGACCATTTAAAAGGATCAAACATAACCTTTCAAATGATAGAAAACCAGTCTGAGCAGCCCATGATAAGTCATTTAAATGGTCAACTGTTAGTGAATAAAAAAAGAAATACACAGTCTTTGGAGTTTAAGAGAAAGCTGAAATTTAACTAATTGTGAGCAAGTTAATTAACCTTGTAACAATTCAATTTCTTCTTTTGTGAAAGAGGATTAATAATCTCTACTTTTGAGGCCAGGCACAATGGCTCACGCCTGTAATCCTAGCCTGAGCTCAGGAGTTTGAGACCAGCCTGAGCAAGAGGGAGACCCCCATTTCTAAAAATACCCTGGAGTCCCTGCTACTAGGGAGACTGAGGCAAGAGAATCGCTTAACCCCAAGAGTTTGAGGTTGCTGCGATCTGTGATGCCACAGCATTCTACTGAGGTCAAAAAAAAGAGACTCTGTCTCAAAAAACTTAATAATAATAATAATCTCTACTTCTTAAGTTGTTAAACACTTAACTAAAAAGAAAAACGTTTAAAAATAGACCAAGTACCTGAGCAGAGATTTATTTCCTCAGAGAAGATACACAAACGGCCAAAACAAGCACATAAGATGCTCAACATTACTAATTAATAACAAAATGCAAATCGAAACCACAATGAGATATTGCCTCTCACCCAGAATGGTGAGTACAAAAAAACAAAAAAAACAGTAAGTATAGTAAGTGTTGGCAAAGACGTGGAGAAACTGGAATGCTCGTACGATGACAGTGGCAATGTAAAATAGTGTAGCCACTAGGGACAGCAGTATGACAGGTCCCAAAAAATATTAAAAACAGAGCTACCACAGGATATAGCAATTCTTTCCTGAGTATCCATCCTAAAGATTCGAAAGCAGGTGTTTGAAGACATTATTTGCACACCCCTGTTCATAGCAATACTATTCACAACAGCCAAGTGATAGAAGCAACTCAGTATCTACTGGCAAGTAAGTGGAGAATAAAGTGTGGAATCCGCATACAATGGAACATTACTCAGTCTTCAAAAAGAAGGAAATCCTGTCATGGACCACAATGTGCATGAAACCTGAGGACAGCAACCTAACTGAATTAAGCCCGTCCCAAAACACAAATACAGTACAACTGATACCATTTACACATCTACAGTAGGAAAATTCACAGAAACACAAACTAGAATGGTGGTTACCGGGGCTGGGGGAAGGGCGAAATGGGGAGTTGTTCAATGGGATTAAAGTTTCAGTTTTATTATTAAAAAGTTATAGAAATTGGTTACATGACAATATGAATATATGATCTACTGAACTGTACTCTTAAAAATGGCTAAGTTACATTTTGTGTAAGATGATTTTTTTTACAATTTAAAATTATATATATATATATATATATATATATATATATGATAATAAGTAGGGTAATGTACTTAAAGAGCCTACTATATAACAGACACCCAAATAGCATTTATTGGCCAAGAAGTATCACCCTTCTAATATTTAAGGATAAGGACTCTGGAGAAAGAGGCCAGTGTCAGAGCAAGCTTTGACCCACCCGGCCGTGTGGTCTTGGCCCACGGTTTTCTCACCTATGTAGTGAGTTAGTAACTGTACATCATTACATACTGCAGAGACATTGCTAAATAATACATAAAAATTGACTTTCAGCGTATAGTAAGTTCCATGAAAATGCTTGTTGTTATTATTATGTCATTTTAAATTTCTAGACTAGAGTCTGTTTTTACTTTCTATTTTACTGTTATGTTTAGGCTTACGTCATTTGACATTTTGAGTGAGTACAGTGTTACCATCATCCTCTCTAACCATAATGAGTCAAATCAGTACCATATCATATACAAAATCATGCATTTAACTTATTTTAAAAATCATTTGCTTAGAGGAACAGATATTAATTAAATTAAAATCTGCTCATCATTAATAGTTAAAATATCTAATAAAATTGCATTTACTTTTTAACTCTTGAGTCCATAGTTTCCCTATAATCTTTTTCATTTTTTTGTTATTTTGCATTTTTATTATACGTATTTGTGCTGCACAATGAAAGATATTTTATTTTGACATAATTACCATAGGTATTTGGATTTTTCCAAGAATTAAATAAGACAAATAGAAAACATCCATTATAAAAGGAAAGAGTTTTAAAAAGTTGTAATACAGTTTATTTTACTTTGCATATTCATAAAACAAAAAGAAGTGGCGTGGTTTGTTGATGAAATGCCATAGCAACTACCTGAGAATAAGAATATTAACACACACTTGATTCCTAAATTCACAAAAACAGTGCTATAGAAAAAGAAGCAATTCACATATTGCTATTTTATTGTGTATAAAAAAACCTTATGTGCCAAATTTAAGTTCCTTTTCTAAATTATATTAATAATAAATCAAACTTCTAAATATTCAAACCTAACAAAATGATGTAATTTTAGATTGCTGCAATAGAATAGCTAACTACTTAAAACTTTGTCATATTGAGATAAGTAATGTAATTAAAATAACTTTTTCTCATTAAACAGTTATGATAACAGAATACTGAAATTACCCTATTTTATAGTGACAATTTTTTTTATCTACCTCTTTACCTTGTATACCTGTGAACTGTATTATTTAAATATAAAAAATATTATGGAAACATCATATAATAACCCCTTACAAAATACCCATACCAAAAATATGCGCCAAAAAAATGAATACTGAAGTATGGAGAAAGGAAAAATCCAGGGTCTCTTCGGAGGGGAAAAAAAAGAGAACCTGAGAGACAAAAGTGCAATCAGCCACCTCAGCTTACTGTGGAGCAATCTCCCACAGCAAGAGACAGAACTGGACAGGGAAAGCCAGCCTGGCAGGTCTCACAAATCTGACGTGCTCCCGTTCCTTTTTCTTAATTGTCCCAGAGATGTTAGTTCCAACATGACCTTTCTCTTTGCTTCCTTGCTTGAGAGCTACATAAACCCAACACATATTGCTTGTGGTCTGATTCCAGGGACAGGAACTTTGTATCAATGGTACTTTCCTTTTTCTGAATCAGAGGAGACACAATGCAGGCTGCAGGATGGAATCCCATTCTTCAACAAAGGGGCGTGAGAAGGGAATTCTAATTCCTCCTATGAATGACATCAATGCCTCACACAAGAACACTTCTGACCCATGACGGATAATCTATATTAAAAAGGTTTCACAGAGTATTTGCTAAATGATTTCAACAAAGCAGAAGAAGACTGGCCATCAGAGGCAGGCTCCTGGACAAGAAAACTTGTTCAGAAGAAGACTGGCCATAGGAGGCGGGCTCCTGGAAAGGAGGACCTGTTCAGAGGACAACAAGGTGGGCTCCTGAACGGGAGAACTTGTTCAGAAGAAGACTGGCTTTCTGAGGTGAGCTCCGCAACAGGAGGACTTATTCAGAAGAAGACTGGCCATTGGCGGTGGGCTCCTGAACAGGAGAACTTGTTCAGAAGAAGACTGGCCATCAGAGGCAGGCTTCTTGATGGGAGAACTTATTGGATGCTGTTCCTTGGTCCTGACATCAAACATTTCCTCTTAGAAATCGGAACACTGCTACTTGCGCCAAACTTCTACACGCTGAACCTTGGATACCAGGTGTCCTACTTCTTCCCTGGCCAACAAACTCCACCGGTCCCTTGTGGCTAAGATAGCGGAATAGTCTGGAATTAGGGAGGAAAAGATTGAAGACAAAACAAGCATTCACAGCATTGATAAAAGTCCATCAGAGGGCATAGGGGTGGAGAATGAGAATTTCTTCAGGAGATACTTAGGTGGCTGACAAAGCATTAATAGATGCAGCAGTTGCCAATATTTTGCTCCAGCACCAGTTACCGGCTTCTTTCTCTTCATGTTAATCCTTCCCACTACAGGTTAAATCTACATGGTCGACAGAGGCAGCCATGTAACTGCACTCAGGCCTATGAATTCCAGGTGGAAGTCACGAGTGACTGCTTTTTGGTCAACTCTAGGACCAGTGCTTGCCCTGGTCTTTCTCTGAAGTTAAGAGAGGTCAATGCTTAAACCTTCCCATGGGACAGGTGCAACCCTGGGAGACCAGGCCTGGACAGCCACTTCTTGATGGAAATAAAACTCTCTCTTAATTGAGGTATTCTGACTCAGGGTTTCCTTTTTTGCAGGAACTTAGCCTGTCTCTAAATAACACATCACAAATTATAAGTGAGGCAAAAATGACAGACATAAACCTGGACAGTCTGTGAACTATCTGGATTCAGCCGTACAACCAGTAATTGTGGTGCGGTGTTTGGAGAAGAGAGGGAAGGTATCGATGTTTGATAGCAATTACAAGAAAGCAAAACAAAGACTTTTAGTGCAAATTACCTGGTCAAAGCAAAACTTAGAGAAGTTTCCTCCATAAGGGGTTAAAAATTGTAAGAGAAAAAAGAAAGGCAAAGCTTTGGATGCCCTGGCAGAGGGAGGCCAGGATGCCCGGTGCTGCCATCTACTGTTGGCCATTCTAAAACTGAGCACAACAGTATTAGCACAGCATTACCATTTTGGTGCATTTGGAACTCAAATGGCTAAAGCAGTTCAGCACTTGAAACTTTATAAAACCACGTAAATTACCAAACTGGGATTGACATGTCTAGAAACGGAATTGTTCAATAAAAGACAAGGCAGTACTAAAAACCTGTAGGTAAGGCCTTTCCAATTGGCTGTGTAATTTGAATATAATGTCCCTTCATTTAGTAAATATTTTCTGATGCCAACTCTGAGCCAGTTATTGTGCTAATGCCAGGTGAACTGTAGGATTTTTGGAGGGAGGGAACTCTACCCTATACCTAGCTGTCCAGGGAGTTCAATGTCTAGTGGGTTATCCAAATCTAGAAAAGGTATAGAAGATGAAATGAGTTTCATAAATGAGAGAAGACGTAAGCAGATTCCATTAACTTAAAGGACTGGATTAGTTTGTACAGAAGTCAAAGATCAGTCTTTTAAAGTAAGTACCTAAAATAAAATTCTGACCCAGATCACGAAATCCTGAAAACTAAAGTTGTGTAAGAATAGAAACTGTCTTTTGGAGTCAGAATCCTGAGATCTAAAAGCATCCAACCCAGGAGTCTTGAGAGTAGGAAAGTATAGGAAAAGAAATGCTTTCTAGCAGTACAAGATGTTCCCTTTGTGCATCTAGCCAAAAAGTTTAAATATATAACCCCAAAGAGGCTGATTCCCGTACGAAGTATCAAGGCACACTGTGTCCACAGATGAAGCAGCAAATGAGATCATCTCCTCAAGTCATAAGAGGCATAAGACCCAACCAGGAGAAACAAACAAAAAGCTAACACAGCTTAACATTTTGGGGGTGGACGGATACTGGCTTTCTACTTAGCACGTTATGTATAGTAACTACATATACATTTATATATATATACACACATATATTTATATTATATATTATATATTTTCTATATAAATATATGTATTTTATACATATATAAATATATAATTATAAATAATTATATATCCGCCTGTAGAACAAAATATAATTGCCTTGATTTGATCTGTTGCATATTTAAACACACACATGTGCATTCATATAAAGTAAATAAACGAAGCATATATATTTTTGCACTGATCTACATGTAAGTATGTATAAACATCTATAATAGACATAGGGTACTTCACCTCTCAGTGCACTAGGGCCTGAGGTCTGCAGAGCGAGAGAGTGAGCAGCATTGTTTGAGACCCTAGATTTCTGACAGGGTGAACTCACAGGAGACCTGCCACATTCTGTAACCTGTGCAGGCCTCCTGACAGAGTCTGTTAATGTTTAGGCAGCTCTCCTACAGATTCTTTCTCTGGAAACCATGAGATCAGTGGGGATCATTCTCTGACCGGCTTCCTTCACTGTGTTGTGCCTGACTTGAGAAAACCAATCTTAAATCCTGACCAGGGAGCATGGCAGTGGGGGAACAGCAGGGTTAAGAAATAGGAACGTGGCATCTGGGCCACAATCCTGGCTTAACTAGGACCCAGAGTCGAAGGACAGGAGTCAGGGAGCTCCACAAGGCCTCTCCGCTGCTGTGAGTACTCAATGGTCCCAGAATGGTCAGAGGCTGACTATGGTTTCTCTTAAGAAGTCAATGGCTTCTCTCTGGATTAAATCTCAGGATATAAATGGTATGAGTAAGACTCCACTGTAAATGCTGCTCTATGCTGCACCCTTCAGTGCAGACCTACAGATACATACACTATAGTCAAAAGCTTGTACGAACTAGACACAGTGCCCGTAATAAAAAGAAAAGAGAGAGAAAAACTTAACTCTGAAGAATTTCCGAGAAAAGCCTATATCCTCAGTTGTGATTATAGAGATGATTACCACAGTTACAAATACTGCTTCCTAGTGAGAAACACTGAAAATGCACATTTCTAAGAACTGGATATCCATTGAGAAAGTATTCCTGAACAGAAAGAACAATAGTGTACTGTGTTACACTTATCTGAGTTATTAAGTACTCCTTAATTTTATTTATTGTACATATTGCTGAGAGAAGTAAAACAGTAAAACTCTTCTGCCCACCATTAAGGTATCACCAAGGGGGGGGGAACTCTCAAGAAAAACAAAACCATACATCAGAAACTTAAAAATACACCTACAGCTGGGTGGCGCCTGTGGCTCAAGGAGTAGGGCACTGGTCCCATATGCCGGAGGTGGCAGGTTCAAACCCAGCCCCGGCAAAAAACCACAAAAAAAAAAAAAAAATACACCCACAGCATCCTGTAAAGATGCTCATTGTTTGAATTCTAGTGCTTTAAAAAGCCATGGAGCATGTATTTCGAGTAGGTATAGAAGACAATTGTTTACTTGCTTCACTCCTCTGCACGCCACTAAGTTTTAGGAAATACCTCTGTCAGTCACTATATCTTAATAATCTGTATACTGTACTCAACAATCTCAGCTCCGATGAAAAAGGGAAATGAAAAAAAAAAGCAATTAAGAAAAGTTTATTTATTATTCAATATCCCCAAATCAGGCATTTTGAAAAAAGCCAACTTATAACTTGAGAGCCTCTGAGACACTTCCACCTGTGTTTTACATTTCCCCAATATTTTGCATGCCCTTTATCTATTATTATGGGTAAATTTTAAACAGTAAGCCTTTACTATTGCTTTCAACATATTTAAAGCGCATCAACAAACACTCAGGGAACAAATGTGAACTGAAGTTGACCGTGGTTTTTGCAACACAACCGGTAACCATTTCTTAAACCTAAGTCCAAAATGAGCTCCAGTACTTTTACTGAAAAACAAATCTGCTTTAAAACTATTTAAATTTCAATTTAAGGGTATATTCCTCATTTTATTACATAATATACTGAACATTAGCATAGCCATCATTCCTCCTTTTTCTAGATTTGATTATGTTGCTTCCACCATAACAATATTTGGATGTTTCTCATATTTTATCTTCCTGTCCTTAATTACTACGTGAGCTTCAGTGAAATCAATAAGTAAGTTAATAATGGTATTCTATCATGTATTACTACTTAATTAGATTTCAAATCCTAAAGCCATTTATTGCATGTAAACGGTATGCTTTAATTGAATTCATAAAACACAAATGTTTGAAATATCCTATAATACAGGACACATTTGGGTTAGTAATTCAGTTTCCTCATAATGATCCAGTTTTTTAATTCTCCTAACATACATGTACATATACATATACATATATGTAAGAGTGAGGTCAGGGAACCCTTTACACAGGTACTGGTACTCCCACAATTCTCACAGCGAGGAACCTCATGTGCTTGATTTTATCACCGCCCAGCAGAGCCAAAAAAATACAAAACAGCATGCAATTCGTGTATCTGCTAAACATATCCTATTATTGAGAGAGTTTTTTACTTCCATTATTAAAATCACATTATTTATAACCTGAGAATAACATGCTAGTTCCATCTGTGGTACTTATTTCTAAGTGTAGTGACTTACATACGGATTAAAATTTCTACTAGAATTTTTATACTAATAAGCAAATATATTAGTAATTTTTAAAATAGTTATAGCTCTTTATGTCCATAAAATCACACATTTTGTGCACTTTGAAGAACAACAAAAGTAACAAAACTTTATTCAATGGACCGTTGCTACTATGGGAAGTCAAAATTACTTGACGTTTCTTCTGTGTTAATACTCATTGTAAGTTTTTCTTTGGTTTCAATAGTTCTCTGTGATTTACACTGAGAACATTGAGAAAATGAGCCAACGTATTTTCATCTGCTCTCACATAACGCTTCCTTATCCATGCTTCTTATTCCTAAAGCTTTATCACAAATAAAATGTATGTACGTGTTTATATTGCATTTGAAATGTATAAATGGTATATTTATTTTTAAAATCATTCAACTACAATGTAATGCAAAATGTATTTTTAAATACTAGTCCATATAATTTTTTAGTATCATTCAAAAGGAGGCAAAGTTCAAACTTTCATTAGGGAGTTTCTCATAAATTAATATTAATTATGTAAAATAGTCACTTACAAGAAGGTAAGGATTACCTCTAATAATAATTATACTGTGGCTTCCCAAAGTTTTGTGTTTTTTTTTCCGTTCTAAATTAGAAGTGTACCTAAAGATTTCCATGATTTTGTAGTGACTCAGAAGTCATAATTTTGTTTTAATGACCTATACTATATGAATATATTGCTCTAAAAATTTGGGGCAGACAGGAGGCGCCTGTGGCTCAAAGGAGTAGGGTGCCGGCCCCATATGCCAGAGGTGACAGGTTCAGACCCAGCCCCTGCCAGAAACTGGAAAAAAAAAATTGGGGGCAGACTCTCTTCTGGGCCCAAGGAAGTGCCTGTATCTATAGTCAAATGAGAATAAAGTTAAAAAGTAATTTACATGCTTAAATGACTACCCCTACAGCCTAGCCTATGGAAAGGATTACTGCCAGTCCAGCTGCTTCTCACCATAGAACAAATTAAAGTTAAGGGGTCCCTAGGGGATAGGACTCCTTGGGTTTCTTCCCCTTTGGTATCTACAAGCCATGTTAAAAACAGATCAAGTTCCACAAAAAGACCAAAGTCATCCTGGATACAGAGAACAGTGAAAAAACAGCTTAACTCTCCACTGAATCAACCTCTAGTCCTAGTCTTTCCCTCAACCTTCTCAAATACATCAGTTTTCACTGGCCAGACTGAAAGAGAACCACTCTACCATGGAGTAAATTACCACAGGCCAGCTTGCAGCCTATTCCACAAAAAAAAAAAAAAAATGATTACCTACATCACCTACCCTTTTACTTATCAGTGTTTTGTTTTGGGCCCAAGCATTAAATATAATGCCTTCCTCTAAGTTTTCGTATTAAGAACACAGTGAAACACAAATGAAAACCGCAAGGAAAGTCACTTTTCCTGCTTAAATCCACTTATCTTCTCTGTGCAGATATAAACAGATGATTACTTGGTTAAGGTCCTGGAAAAGGTGTGAAATGTGAAAGTTAATTGTGCTACAAGGCTGTGAAAGATGAGGAATAGATCAATCAATATAGCCCCAAACTGAGTGCATTTGCTGCTCAACTAGATGGAAAAGGAGTTGGGAATTATAAAAGCACAAGGATAAGATTAATCATTAATCTATTATGGTTATGAGACTTTTTAAAAGACATTTGGGAAAGACAAAAGAATAAGATGATTAAAGACAGTGACATAATTTTCAAGGGAATTAATAAAAGTCTTAGAAGAATAAGACCATCTCATTTAATTGATGTAGGACACGTATCAGTTACTTGCCCCAATAACAAAGTAATCTCTGAAATAAGTCAGAGATTAAAAAAATCCATTTAAAAAATCCACACAATTCATTTTGATTAATGTAGGAAAATAACTACACAGGTAAATTTCTAAATAGAAACTGGTAAACTTCTAACTAGGATTGACCAACAACGCATCAACTTTTCTTCCCTCATTGGGTCGTTTCTGGTTAAAAACCAACTGCATTCCTCTGAATCCCCTTTAGTGTCAATGAAGTGTGCCGTTCTTGTCATTCCTAGGTTCTCATTT